>NC_143470.1:1498750-2248125 GCF_987193195.1 Phasianus colchicus
CCCCATAACTGCGGCCTGCCCCATAAGTGCTGCATGCCCCATAAGTACAGGCTGCCCCATATCTGCAGCCTGCCCCATAAGTACAGGCTGCCCCATAAGTGCGGCCTGCCCCATAAGTGCGGCCTGCCCCATAAGTACAGCCTGCCCCATAACTGCGGCCTGCCCCATAAGTGCGGCCTGCCCCATAAGTACAGCCTGCCCCTTAACTGCGGCCTGCCCCATAAGTGCTGCATGCCCCATAAGTACAGGCTGCCCCATATCTGCAGCCTGCCCCATAAGTACAGCCTGCCCCTTAACTGCGGCCTGCCCCATAAGTGCTGCATGCCCCATAAGTACAGGCTGCCCCATATCTGCAGCCTGCCCCATAAGTACAGGCTGCCCCAGAAGTGCGGCCTGCCCCATAACTGCGGCCTGCCCCATAAGTGCTGCATGCCTCATAACTGCGGCCTGCCCCATAACTACGGCCTGCCCCATAACTGTGGCCTGCCCCCTAAGTGCCGCGTGCCCCCTAAGTGCTGCCTGCCCCATAACTACAGCCTGCCCCATAAGTGCTGCGTGCCCCGTAAGTACAGCCTGCCCCATAACTACGGCCTGCCCCATAAGTGCTGCCTGCCCCATAAGTGCCTTTGGGTGCCCCCCAAGTACCCAGGGTGCCCCGTAACTACCTTTAGGTGCCCCATAAGTGCCTCTGGGTGCCCCATAAGTATCTTTGGGTGCCCCATAAGTACCTTTGCCCCATAAGTGCCTCTGGGTGCCCCCCAAGTACCCAGGGCAGCCTATAAGTGCCATTGGGTGCCCCATAAGTACTTCTAATGCCCCATAAGTGCCTCTGGGTGCCCCACAAGTACCTTTAATGCCCCATAAGTGCCATTGGGTGCCCTATAAGTATCTTTGGGTGCCCCATAAGTGCCATTGGGTGCCCCATAAGTGCCTGTGGGTGCCCCATAAGTATCTCTGGGCACCCCATAAGTATCTCTGGGTGCCCCATAAGCACCTCTGGGTGCCCCATAAGTGCCTTTGGGTGCCCCCTAAGTATCTCTGGGTGCCCCATAAGCACCTCTGGGTGCCCCATAAGTACTTCTAATGCCCCATGAGCACCTCTGGGTGCCCCATAAGTGCCTCTGGGTGCCCCATAAGTGCCATTGGGTGCCCCATAAGTGCATTTGGGTGCCCCATAAGTGCCTCTGGGTGCCCCATAAGTACCTTGGGTGCCCCATAAGTGCCTCTGGGTGCCCCATAAGTACCTTGGGTGCCCCATAAGTGCCTCTGGGTGCCCCATCTGTACTTCTAATGCCCCATAAGTGCCCTTGGGTGCCTTCTAAGTGCCTCTGGGTGCCCAAAAAGCCCCCTTGGGTGCCCCATAAGTACTTCTAATGCCCCATAAGTGCCCTTGGGTGCCCCATAAGCGCTTCTGGGTGCCCCATAAGCCCCCTTGGGTGCCCCATAAGTACTTCTAATGCCCCATAAGTGCCTCTGGGTGCCCCATAAGTACTTTTAATGCCCTTTTAATGCCCCATAAGTGCCTCTGGGTGCCCCATAAGTACTTCTAATGCCCCCTAAGTGCTTTTGGGTGCCCCCTAAGTATCTCTGGGTGCCCCATAAGCACCTCTGGGTGCCCCATAAGTACTTCTAATGCCCCATGAGTGCCTCTGGGTGCCCCATAAGCCCCCTTGGGTGCCCCATAAGTACTTCTAATGCCCCATAAGGGCCTCTGGGTGCCCCATAAGCACCCTTGGGTGCCCCATAAGTACTTCTACTGCCCCATAAGTACCTGTGGGTGCCCCCTAAGTGCCTCTGGGTGCCCCATAAGTACCTTTGGGTGCCCCATAAGCACCCTTGGGTGCCCCATAAGTGCCTCTGGGTGCCCCATAAGTACCTTTAATGCCCCATAAGTGCCTCTGGGTGCCCCATAAGTACCTTTAATGCCCCATAAGTACCTTGGGTGCCCCATAAGTACCTTGGGTGCCCCATAAGTGCCCTTGGGTGCCCCATCTGTACTTCTAATGCCCCATAAGTGCCTCTGGGTGCCCCATAAGCCCCCTTGGGTGCCCCATAAGTACTTCTAATGCCCCATAAGTATCTCTGCGTGCCCCATAAATACCTTTAATGCCCCATAAGTGCCTCTGGGTGCCCCATAAGCACCCTTGGGTGCCCCATAAGTGCCTTTGGGTGCCCCCTAAGTGCCTCTGGGTGCCCCATAAACACCCTTGGGTGCCCCGTAAGTACCTGTGGGTGCCCCATAAGTGCCTCTGGGTGCCCCATAAGCACCCTTGGGTGCCCCATAAGTGCCTTTGGGTGCCCCATAAGTGCTTCTGGGTGCCCCCTAAGTGCCTCTGGGCGCCCCATAACCATGTGTCCCATTCCTCCCCCCCCAAATAGGAAGGAAAACGACCCCCCCCCCTCGGATGGCCACCCCAGCCCCCCGGAGGATCCGCAGCTGCCCCCCAAAGCCCCCCCCGAGGGTCCCAAGGAGCCGCCGCCCCCCCCCACGGCGCGGCCCCCCCCCCCACCGCCGCCGCCGCCCCCCAACCGGGGCAGCTGGGCGCAGCCCAACGAGTTCCCGGTGAGTGGGGTGGGGGGGGGGAGGGTTGTGGGTCAGATCTGTGGGGTGGGTGTGGGGTGGGGGGGGGGTCGGATCTGTGGGGTGGAGGATCAGATCTGTGGGGTGGGGGGGGGTGGGGGGAGTCGGATCTATGGGGTGGAGGATCAGATCTGTGGGGTGGGGGGGGTCGGATCTGTGGGGTGGGTGTGGGGTGGGGGGGGGTCGGATCTATGGGGTGGAGGATCAGATCTGTGGGGTGGGGGGGGGTGGGGGGAGTCGGATCTATGGGGTGGAGGATCAGATCTGTGGGGTGGGGGGGGTCGGATCTGTGGGGTGGGTGTGGGGTGGGGGGGGTCGGATCTATGGGGTGGAGGATCAGATCTTTGGGGTGGGTGTGGGGTGTGGGGGACTGGATCTATGGGGTGTGGGGGGGGGGTCAGATCTGTGGGGTGGGGGGGGGTTTGTGGGTCAGATCTGTGGGGTGGAGGGGGGGTGGGGGGTGGTCGGATCTGTGGGGTGGGTGTGGGGTGGGGGGGGGGTCGGATCTATGGGGTGGAGGATCAGATCTGTGGGGTGGGTGAGCAGATCTATGGGGTGGGTGTGGGGGGTTTGTGGGGTGGGGGTGGGGTCAGATCTGTGGGGTGGGGGATCAGATCTATGGGGTGGATATGGGGTGGGGGGGCTCAGGTCTGTGGGGTGAGAGATCAGATCTATGGAGTGGATGTGGGGTGGGGGGGGTCAGATCTGTGGGGTGGGGGATCAGATCTATGGGGTGGATTTGGGATGGGGGGCATCAGATCTGTGGGGTGGGTGTGGGTGATCAGATCTGTGGGGTGGATGTGGGGTGGGGGGGCAGATATATGGGGTGGGTGTGGGGGGTTTGTGGGGTGGGGGGGGTCAGATCTGTGGTGTGGGTGTGGGGTGGGGGGGTCAAATCTGTGGGGTCGGGGAGTAGATCTATAGGGTGGGTGTGGGGTGGGGTCAGATCTGTGGGGTGAGGGTTCAGATCTATGGGGTGGGTGTGGGGTGGGGGGGGTCGGATCTATGGGGTGGGGGTCAGATCTGTGGGGTGGGTGTGGGTCGGGGGGGTCAGATCTATGGGGTGGGGGGTCAGATCTGTGGGGTGGGCGGGGTCAGATCTATGGGGCACCTGTGGGGTGGGGTCACGTATCTGTGGGGTAGCTGTTAGGGTTGGAGGTTAGGGGTCAGGGTTGGAGGTTGGGGGTCAGGGTTGGAGGTTAGGGGTCAGGGTTGGGGTCAGGGATGGAGGTTAGGGGTCAGGGCTGGAGGTTAGGGGTCAGGGTTGGGGTCAGGGTTGGAGGTTAGGGGTCAGGGTTGGGGTCAGGGATGGAGGTTAGGGGTCAGGGCTGGAGGTTAGGGGTCAGGGTTGGGGTCAGGGTCAGAGGTTAGGGGTCAGGGCTGGAGGTTAGGGGTCAGGGTTGGGGTCAGGGCTGGAGGTTAGGGGTCAGGGTCGGAGGTTAGTGGTCAGGGTTGGGGTCAGGGTTGGAGGTTAGGGGTCAGGGTCAGAGGTTAGGGGTCAGGTTTGGAGGTTAGGGGTCAGGGTTGGGGTCAGGGTCAGAGGTTAGGGGTCAGGGCTGGAGGTTAGGGGTCAGGGTCCCGCTGTATGTTGCTGGGGGTCTTTATGGGTCTCTGTGGGTCCCTATGGGTCTCCATGGGTCCCTATGGGTCGCTATGGGTCTCCGTGGGTCCCTGTGGGTCTCCATGGGTCCCTATGGGTCTCTGTGGGTCACTATAGGTCCCTGTGTGTCTCTATGGGTCCCTATGGCTCCCTGTGGGTCTCAGTGGGTCCTTCTGTGTCTCTATGGGTTCCTATGTGTTTCTATGGGTCTCTGTGTGTCTCTATGGGTCTCTATGGGTCTCTATGGGTCCCTATGGGTCTCTATGGGTTCCTATGTGTTTCTATGGGTCCCTGTGGGTCACTATGGGTCCCTATGTGTCTCTATGGGTCTCTGTGGGTTCTTATGGGACCCTATGATTCTATGGGGCCCTATGCATCCCGATGGGTTTCTATGGGTCTCTATGGGTTTCTATGGGTCCCTATGGCTCCCTATGGCTCTCTATGGGTCCCTATGGCTCTCTATGGGTCCCTATGGGTCTCTATGGGTCCCTATGGGTCTCTATGGGTCCCTATGGGTTTCTATGGATCCCTATGGATCCCTATGGGTTTCCATGGGTCCCTATAGGTCTCTATGGGTCTCTGTGGGTCCCTATGGGTTTCTATGGCTCCCTATGGCTCTCTATGGGTCCCTATGGGTTTCTGTGGGTCCCTATGACTCCCTATGGGTTTTTATGGATCCCTATGGGTCCCTATGGGTCCCTATGACTCCCTATGGGTCCCTATGGGTCCCTATGACTCCCTATGGGTTTCTATGGCTCCCTATGACTCCCTATGGGTTTCTATGGGTCCCCATGGCTCCCTATGGGTTTCTATGGGTCCCTATGGCTCTCTATGGGTCCCTATGGGTTACTATGGGTCCCTATGAGTCCCTATGACTCCCTATGGGTCTCTATGGCTCCCTATGACTCCCTATGGGTTTCTATGGGTCCCTATGACTCCCTATGGGTCCCTATGGGTTTCTATGGGTCCCTATGAATCCCTATGGGTTTCCATGGGTCCCTAAGGGTCCCTATAGGTCCCTATGGGTCTCTATGGCTCCCTATGACTCCCTATGGATCCCTATGGGTTTCCATGGGTCCCTATGGCTCTCTATGGGTCCCTATGACTCCCTATGGGTCCCTATGGGTCCCTATGGGTCCCTATGGGTCTCTATGGCTCCCTATGACTCCCTATGGGTCCCTATGGGTCTCTATGGGTCCCTATGGGTCTCTATGAGTTCCTATGTGTCTTTATGGATCCCTGTGGGTCCCTATGGGTCTCTATGGGTTCCTATGTGTCTTTATGGGTCCCTATGGGTCCCTATGGGTTTCTATCGGGCCCTATGGGTCCCTATGACTTCCTATGGGTTTCTATGGGTCCCTATGGCTCCCTATGGGTTTCTATGGCTCCCTATGACTCCCTATGGGTCCCTATGGGTCCCTATGGGTTTCTATGGGGCCCTATGGGTCCCTATGACTTCCTATGGGTTTCTATGGGTCCCTATGGCTCTCTATGGGTCCCTATGGGTCTCTATGGCTCCCTATGACTCCCTATGGGTCCCTATGGCTCTCTATGGGTCCCTATGACTCCCTATGGGTCTCTATGGCTCCCTATGACTCCCTATGGGTCCCTATGGGTCTCTATGGGTCCCTATGGGTCTTTATGGATCCCTGTGGGTCCCTATGGGTCTCTATGGGTTCCTATGTGTCTTTATGGGTCCCTATGGGTCCCTATGGGTTTCTATCGGGCCCTATGGGTCCCTATGACTTCCTATGGGTTTCTATGGGTCCCTATGGCTCCCTATGGGTTTCTATGGCTCCCTATGACTCCCTATGGGTCCCTATGGGTCCCTATGGGTTTCTATGGGGCCCTATGGGTCCCTATGACTTCCTATGGGTTTCTATGGGTCCCTATGACTCCCTATGGGTTTCTATGGCTCCCTATGGCTCTCTATGGGTCCCTATGGGTCCCTATGGGTCTCTATGGCTCCCTATGACTCCCTATGGGTCCCTATGGGTCTCTATGTGTCCCTATGGGTCTCTATGGGTTCCTATGTGTCTTTATGGATCCCTGTGGGTCCCTATGGGTCTCTATGGGTTCCTATGTGTCTTTATGGGTCCCTATGGGTTTCTATCGGGCCCTATGGGTCCCTATGACTTCCTATGGGTCCCTATGGGTCCCTATGGGTTTCTATGGGGCCCTATGGGTCCCTATGACTTCCTATGGGTTTCTATGGCTCCCTATGACTCCCTATGGGTCCCTATGGGTCCCTATGGGTTTCTATGGGGCCCTATGGGTCCCTATGACTTCCTATGGGTTTCTATGGGTCCCTATGACTCCCTATGGGTTTCTATGGCTCCCTATGGCTCTCTATGGGTCCCTATGGGTCCCTATGGGTTTCTATGGGTCCCTATGACTCCCTATGGGTTTCTATGGGTCCCTATGACTCCCTATGGGTTTCTATGGGTCCCTATGGGTTCTTATGGTTCCCTATGGCTCTCTATGGGTCCCTATGGGTGGGTCCCTATGAGTCCCTGTGGGTCCCTGTGGCTCCCCGTGTTTCGGGGCCCCGTCGGGCGGCGTGTCGCTACACGTGTCTCCGCGCGGCGTCTCCCCGCAGGACGACGACGAGGCGTGGCGGCAGCGGCGGCGCCGCAGTTCGGAGCTTTCGGTGGCGGTGGCGCGCGCCCGGCGGCGGCGCGAGGCGGAGGAGCAGCGAATGGCGGAGCAGCGCCGGGCCGCGTGCGCGCTGAAGCTGAAGCGATTGGACGAGCGGCTGTCACGTGACCAAGCGTCCCTTTCCGCTTCCGCTAATTCCGCCGCCTCCGTTTCTGATTCGTCGGGGGGAGCGGAAGGAGCCGCCGCCCCTACCCCACCCGGAACTGCGTCGGCGCAGAGGGGGGGGGAGGGGAAATGCAGCCCCCCCGCCGCCAGGGGGGGGGAGGAGGAGAGCGGAACGGGGGGGGACGACGGTGAGTGAGGGGGGGGGGAGGTTTCAATGGGGGGGGTCTTTGGGGGGGGGGGCATTGGGGGTCTTTATGGGGGGTGGGGGGGTTGTGGGGGGGGGTCTTTATGGGCAGGGTCTTAATGGGGGGGTCTTTATGGGGGGGGGTCTTTGCGGGGGGGGGTCTTTATGGGGGGGCCTCTATTGGGGGGGTTTGTGGGGGGGGCCTCTATGGGGGGGGTTTATGGGGGGGGTCTTTGTGGGGGGGGCCTCTATTGGGGGGGGTCTTTGTGAGGGGGGCATTGGGGGTCTTTGTGGGGGGGGGTCTTTATGGGGGGGGCCTCTATTGGGGGGGGTTTATGGGGGGGTCTTTGTGGGGGGGGACTCTATTGGGGGGGGTCTTTATGGGTGGGGCCTCTATTGGGGGGGGTCCTTGTGGGGGGGGGTCTTTGTGGGGGGGGGTCTTTATGGGGGGCCTCTATTGGGGGGGGTTTATGGGGGGGTCTTTGTGGGGGGGGCCTCTATTGGGGGAGGTTTATGGGGGGGTCTTTGTGGGGGGGGCCTCTATTGGGGGGGGGGTCATTGTGGGGGGGGCCTCTATTGGGGGGGGTTTATGGGGGGGTCTTTGTGGGGGGGGTCTTTATGGGGGGGTTTATGGGGGGGTCTTAGTGGGGGGGGTCTCTATTGGGGGGGGTTTATGGGGGGGTCTTTGGGGGGGGGGCTCTATTGGGGGGGGTTTATGGGGGGGTCTTAGTGGGGGGGGTCTCTATTGGGGGGGGTTTATGGGGGGGTCTTAGTGGGGGGGTCTCTATTGGGGGGGGTTTATGGGGGGGTCTTTGGGGGGGGCTCTATTGGGGGGGTCTTTTTTGGGGGGGGGCTTCTATTGGGGGGGGTTTATGGGGGGGGTCTTTGTGGGGGGGGCCTCTATTGGGGGGGGTCTCTGTGGGAAGGGCATTGGGGGTGTTTGTGGGGGGGGGCTCTATTGGGGGGGGGTTTATGGGGGGGTCTCTTTGGGGGGGTCTTTATGGGGGGGTCTCTATTGGGGGGGGTTTATGGGGGGGTCTTTGTGGGGGGGGTCTTTGTGGGGGGGTTCTTTATAGGGGGGGCTCTATTGGGGGGGTCTTTATTGGGGGTGCTCTATTGGGGGGGTCTTTATGGGGGGGGTCTCAGTGGGGAGAGGTCTTTGTGGGGGCGTTCTTTATGGGGGGGTCTTTGTGGGGGGGGGTCTTTATGGGGGCAGCATTGAGGGTCTTTGTGGGGGGGTCTTTATGGGGGGGGTCTTTATGGGGGGGGGGCCTCGATTGTGGGGGGGGTCTGTGGGGGGGGGTTTATGGGGGGGCATTGGGGGTCTTGGGGGGAGTTTCAATGGGGGGGGTCTTTGTGGGGGGGCATTGGGGGTCTCTGGGGGGGGTCTTTATTGGGGGGGTCTTTATGGGGGGGTTTGTGGGGGGGGGTCTCTATTGCGGGGGGGGTCTTTGTGTGGGGGGGTTTATTGGGGGGCATTGGGGGTCTCTGGGGGGGGTTTCAATGGGGGGGGTCTTTGGGGGGGGCATTGGGGGTCTTTATGGGGGGGCGGGTCTTTGTGGGGGGGGTGTCTGTGGGGGGGGCCCTCTATTGGGGGGGGATCTTTATGGGGGCGGTCTCTGTTGGGGGGGGTCTTTATGGGAGGGGCCTCTATTGTGGGGGGGGGTCTTTGTGGGGGAGTCTTTATGGGGGGGGGGGCCTCTATTGGGGGGGTTTATGGGGGGGGTCTTTTTTGGGGGGGGGTTTATGGGGGGGCATTGGGGGTCTTTGGGGGGGGGGCCTCTAGTGGGGAGGGGTTATGGGGGGGGTGTTGGGGGTCTTTGTGGGGGGGACTTCTATTGGAGGGGGTTTATGGGGGGGGCCTTTGTGGGGGGGGGTCTTTGTGGGGGGGCATTGGGGGTCTTTTTAGGGGGGGGTCTCTGTGGGGGGGGTCTTTATTGGGGGGGCCTCTATTGGGGGGGTCTCTGTGGGGGGCGGGTCTTTGCTGGGGGGGTCTTTATGGGGGGGCATTGGGGGTCTTTGTGGGGGGGGCCTCTATTGGGGGGGGTCTTTGTGGGGGGGGTCTTTATGGGGGGGGCCTCTATTGCGGGGGGGGGGTCTTTGTGGGGGGGGGTCATTATGGGGGGGGCCTCTATTGCGGGGGGGGGTCTTTGTTGGGGGGGTCTCTGTGGGGGGGTCTTTATGGGGGGGCATTGGGGGTCCTCTATTGGGGGGGGTTATGTGGGGGGAATTGGGGGGGTCTCATAGTGGGGTTTCTGTGGGGGGGGGGGATCTTGGGGGGGTGCTCAATGCAGGGATTGGAAGGGGGGGGGTTTCAGTGGGGAGAGCTTTGGGGGGGGGCTCAGTTTGGGGGGGGTGTCCCCAATTTCTGACCTCCCTCTTTTCTCCCCCCCCCCCACAGCCGCCGCCCCCCCCGAGGGGCCCCCCCAGGACCCCCCCCCCATCAGAGGAGCCCCCCCCCACTCCACCACCACCGCCGCCCCCCCCTCAGCAACTTCCGGCCGGACCCCCCCCCACCGCCCCCACCCCCCCTACTTCCTGCAGTCCTAAAACTGGAGTTTTGGGGGTGGCCCCCCCGGATCCCAAATTGGGGTTGATTTCTTCTGGGGGGGGCGAAACGATGACGGTTGTGGTGCCCCCCCCACGACAGCAACCGCCCCCCCCCACGGGCCCGGCCCCCACCTACCCCAAATATCAGAAGTCGTTGCCCCCCCGATTCCAGAGGCAGCAGCAGGTGAGGGGGGGGGGAGGGGGGGGGGCACACGTTTATTGGGGGGGGGGCAAAAATAAGGAGGCAAAGATGGGGGGGGGGGGGGGGGCAGAGGTGGGGGGGGCAAGAATGGGGCAAAGATGGGGGTAGCTGCCCCCCCCCCCCGATTCCAGAGGTGGCAGCAGGTGGGGGGGGGGGGGCACACGTTTATTTGGTGGGGGGGAAAGAATGGGGCAAAGATGGGGGTAGCTGCCCCCCCCCCTATTCCAGAGGTGGCAGCAGGTATGGGGGGGGGGCACACGTTTATTTGGGGGGAGGGGGTGAGGAGGGGGGGGGCAAGAATGGGGCAAAGATGGGGGTAGCTGCCCCCCCTCCCCGATTCTATAGGGAGCAGCAGGTGGGGGGGGGCACACGTTTATTTGGGGGGGGGGGGGGCAAGAATGGGGCAAAGATGGGGGTAGCTGCCCCCCCCCCCCCCCCCCGATTCCAGAGGTGGCAGCAGGTGGGGGGGGGGGCACACGTTTATTTGGGGGGGGGGGGGGGGAAAGAATGGGGCAAAGATGGGGGTAGCTGCCCCCCCCCCCCCCCGATTCTATAGGGAGCAGCAGGTGGGGGGGGCACACGTTTATTTGGGGGGGGGCAAGAATGGGGCAAAAATGGGGGTAGCTGCCCCCCCCCCTGATTCCAGAGGTGGCAGCAGGTGGGGGGGGGCACATGTTTATTTGGGGGGGGGGTGGGGGGGGGTGAGGAGGGGGGGGCAAAGAGAAGGAGGGAAAAGTGGGGGGGGGGGCAGAGGTGGGGGGGGCAAGAATGGGGCAAAGATGGGGGTATGGAAGGGGGGGCACAGATTGAGGGAATAGAGATGGGGGGGGCAAAGGTGGGGGGGAACGGATGGGGAGGGGGGGGCCAAAGATGGGGGCAGTTAGGGCGGGGGGGCAATAAGGGAATGAAGGGGGCAGGAAGGGGGGGGCAATAAGGGAATGGAGGGGCAGGAAGGGGGGGCAGTAAGAGAATGGGGGGGCAGTTGGGGCAGTAAGGGGGGGCAGTAAGAGAATGGGGGGGCAGTTGGGGGGGGCAGGAAGGGGGGCAGTTAGGGAATGGGGGGGCAGGAAGGGTGGGGGGGCAGGAAGGGGGGGCAATAAGGGAATGGGGGAGCAGTTGGGGCAGGAAGGGGGGGCAGTAAGAGAATGGGGGGGCAGGAAGGGGGGCAATAAGAATGGGGGGGCAGTTAGGGTGGGGGGGCAGTTATGGAATGGGGGGGGCAATAAAGGAGTGGGGGGGCAATAAGGGAATGGGGGCAGTTTAGGGGGGCAGTAAGGGAATGGGGGGGCAGTTGGGGCAGGAAGGGGGGGCAGTAAGAAAATGGGGGGGCAGGAAGGGGGGGCAATAAGGGAATGGGGGGCAGTTAGGGCGGTCGGGCAGGAAGGGGGGGCAGTTAGGAAATGGGGGGGCAATAAGGGAGTGGGGGGGCAATAAAGGAACGGGGGGGCAATAAAGGAGTGGGGGGCAATAAGGGAATGGGGGGGGGGCAATGGGGGAACAATAAGGAACCGGGGGGGCAATAAAGGAATGGGGGGGCAGTAAGGGAATGGGGGGGCAATAAGGGAAGGGGGGGCAGTTAGGGAATGGGGGGGCAGTAAGGGAATGGGGGGGCAGTTGGGGCAGTAAGAGGGGGCAGTAAGAGAATGGGGGGGCAGGAAGGGGGAGCAATAAGAGAATGGGGGGGCAATAAGGGAGTGGGGGGGCAGTAAGGGAAGGGGGGGGCAATAAAGAAATGGGGGGGCAATAACGGAATGGGGGCAGTTTAGGGGGGCAGTAAGGGAATGGGGGGGCAGTTGGGGCAGGAAGGGGGGGCAGGAAGAGAATGGGGGGGCAGGAAGGGGGGGCAATAAGGGAATGGGGGGGCAGTTAGGGTGGGGGGCAGTTAGGGAATGGGGGGACAGGAAGGGGGGGCAATAAGGGAATGGGGGGCAATAAAGGAATGGGGGGGCAATAAGGGAATGGGGGGGCAGTTGGGGCAGTAAGGGGGGGGCAATAAGAATGGGGGGGCAGGAAGGGGGGGCAATAAGGGAACGGGGGGGCAGTAAGGGAAGGGGGGGCAATAAAGGAACGGGGGGGCAATAAGGGAAGGGGGGGGCAATAAGGGAAGGGGGGACAATAAGGGAGGGGGGGGGCAGTAAGGGAGTGGGGGGCAATAAGAGAATGGGGGGGCAGGAAGGGGGGGCAATAAGGGAAGGGGGGGCAATAAGGGAAGGGGGGGGCAGTAAGGGAAGGGGGGGCAATAAAGGAAGGGGAGGCAATAAGGGAACGGGGGGGCAATAAAGGAATTGGGGGGGCAATAAGGGAACGGGGGGGCAATAAAGGAACAGGGGGGGTAATTTGATTAATGAATCATTTCCCCCCCCCCAATTTTATTAACGAATTATTCCCCCCCCCCCCCCCCCCAATTTAGGAGCAGCTCCTGAAGCAGCAGCAGCGGCAGCAGCAGCAGCACGGCGCCGCCCCCCCCCCTCCAAACTCCGCCCCCCCCCAAACCCTGGGGGGGTCCCTTCAGCCGCCCCCCCCCACTTCCGCTCCTCCTCTTCCTCCTCCTCCTCCCCCCCCCGCCCCCCCCCACCAAAAAGGAACCATTTTACCGTCATCATCATCATCTTCGTCCCCCTCCCCTTCCGCCCCCCCCCCCCTCCATCGCAACCCCCCCAACCTCCGCCCCCCCCCCCGCCCCCCCCTCAGCTTTTCGGAGGATCTTTGGGTCGCGCCCCCCCCCAACCTTTACCTCCCCCCCCCCAAATGAACTTCGACCCCCGTTGGGTCATGCTGCCCCCCCCTTACATGGATCCACGAGTCCTCCAAGGGAGGCCGGCCCCCCCCCCGCCAGGTCCCCCCCCCGGCCCCCCCCCACCACCGCCGCCTCCTCCTCCTCCCACCGCCGCCGCCGGCCCCCCCGCCGGCCCCCCCCCAAACGCAGCAGTCGATTTCTACCCCCCCCCAGCTGTGCATCCTTCCGGTGAGTGATTATTTGGGGGGGGGGTCAGTGATTATTTGGGGGGGGGGTCAACTAGGGGGGGGGGGTCAGCGGAGGGGAGAATGGGTGGGGGGGGAGTCAATGGGGGGGGGTCCATGGGGGGGGGGTCAGCGGACGGGAGAATGGGGGGGGAGTCAATGGGGGGGGGTCAATGGGGGGGTCAGTGGAGGGGAGAATGGGGGGGGGGGGTCCATGGGGGGGGGGGGTTAATGGGGGGGGGGTCAGTGCAGGGGAGAATGGGGTGGGGGGGGGACATGGGGGGGCCCATGGGGGGGGGTCAGTGCAGGGGAGAATGGGGGGGGGGAGTCAATGGGGGGGGGTTAATGGGGGGGGTCAGCGGAGGGGAGAATGGGGGGGGGGAGTCAATGGGGGGGGTCAATGGGGGGGTCAGTGGAGGGGAGAAGGGGGGGGGTCTATGGGGGGGGGTCAGTGGGTGGGGGGGGTCAGCGGAGGGGAGAATGGGTGGGGGGGGTCTATGGGGGGGGGTCAGTAGGTGGGGGGGGTCAGTGGAGGGGAGAATGGGGGGGGGTGTCCATGGGGGGGGGTCAATGGGGGGGGTCAGCAGAGAGGAGAATGGGGGAGGGGGGTCCGTGGGGGGGGGTCAGCGGAGGGGAGAATGGGTGGGGGGGAGTCAATGGGGGGGTCAATGGGGGGGGTTAATGAGGGGGGTCAGCAGAGGGGGAGAATGGGGTGGGGGGGGGACATGGGGGGGCCCATGGGGGGGGGTCAGTGCAGGGGAGAATGGGTGGGGGGGGTCCATGGGGGGGTCAATGGGGGGGGTCAGCAGAGGGGAGAATGGGTGGTGGGGCGACATGGGGGGGGGTCAGCGGAGGGGAGAATGGGGGGGGGGAGTCAATGGGGGGTGAATGGGGGGGGGTCAGCAGAGAGGAGAATGGGTGGGGGGGGTCCATGGGGGGGGGGTCAATGGGGGGGGGTTAGCAGAGAAGAGAATGGGGGGGGGGGACATAGGGGGATGTCAATGGGTGGGGGGGGGGATTGGGGGGGGTCAGTGGAGGGGGGATTGGGGGGGGGAGTCAGTGGGGGGATGAATGGGGGGGGTCAGCAGAGAGGAGAATGGGGGGGGGAGTCAATGGGGGGGTGAATGGGGGGGGGTCAGCAGAGAGGAGAATGGGGGGGGACATGGGGGGGTCAATGGGCGGGGGGGAGAATGGGGGGGGGACACATGGGGGGGTGTCAATGGGTGGGGGGGGACACATGGGGGGGCCCATGGGGGGGTCAGCGGAGGGGAGAATGGGTGGGGGGGGACATGGGGGGGTTCAATTTGGGGGGGTCAATGGGTGGGGGGGGTCAGTGGGTGGGGGGGGGTCAGCGGAGGGGAGAATGGGTGGGGGGGGGGACATGGGGGGTGCTTTTGGGGGGGGGGTCAATGGGGGGGGTCAGTGGAGAGGAGAATGGGCGGGGGGGGCTCAGTTTGGGGGGGGTCAATGGGCGGGGGGGTGAATGGGGGGGTCAGTGGGGTGGGGGTCAATGGGCGAAGGGGGGTTGAATGGGGGGGGGGGCCCTAAACCCCCCCAGCCCCATAGAACCCCTGCCCCCCCCTCCCCGCAAACCCCATAGCGGATCTGTGCCCCCCCCGGTCCCATAGAACCCTATGGGCCCCCCCCCCAACCCCATAGCGGTTCTGTGCCCCCCCTAGCCCCATAGAACCCTATGGGCCCCCCCCCAGCCCCATAGAACCCTATAACCCCCCCCTCAACCCCATAGAACTCCTGTGCCCCCCCCCCGGCTCCATAGAACCCTATAACCCCCCCCCAACCCCATAGAACTCCTGTGCCCCCCCCACCGGCCCCATAGAACCCCTCTGCCCCCCCCCCCTTCCAACCCCATAGCGGTTCTGTGCCCCCCCAACCCCATAGAGCCCTATGGAACCCAACCCCATAACTCCCCTCACCCCCCTTAACCTCGTGCCCCCCCAGCCCCATAACCCCCCGCAACCTCCCCCCCCTCCCCACTTTAAACCAGTGCCCCCCCCCTCTAACCTTGTGCCCCCCCCACAACCCATAGTGGTTTTGTGCCCCCCCCGGTCCCATAGAACCCTATGGGCCCCCCCCCCAACCCCATAGAACTCCTGTGCCCCCCCCACCGGCCCCATAGAACCCTATGGACCCCCCCCCCTCAACCCCATAGAACTTCTGTGCCCCCCCCGGCCCCATAGAACCCTATGGACCCCCTCCCTTAACCTTGTGCCCCCCCAGCCCCATAGCCCCCCCCCCACTTTAAACCAGTGCCCCCCCCCCAGCCCCATAGTGGTTCTGTGCCCCCCCAGCCCCATAGAGCCCTATGGACCCCCCCATAGCTGCCCCACTCCCCTTAACCTCGTGCCCCCCCAGCCCCATAACCCCCCCCAACCTCCCCCCCCCCTCCCCACTTTAAACCAGTGCCCCCCCCCTCTAACCTTGTGCCCCCCCCACAACCCATAGTGGTTTTGTGCCCCCCCTGGACCCATAAAATCCTATGGACCCCCCCGGCCCCATAGAACCCCTGTCCCCCCCCTCCCAACCCCATAGCAGTTCTGTGCCCCCCCCAGCCCCATAGAACCCTATAACCCCCCCCTCAACCCCATAGAACTCCTGTGCCCCCCCCCCGGCTCCATAGAACCCTATGGACCCCCCCCCCAACCCCATAGAACTCCTGTGCCCCCCCCCGGCCCTATAGAACCCTATGGACCCCCCCCCCAAAACCCCATAGCGGTTCTGTGCCCCCCCCCGGCCCCATAGAACCCTATGTGCCCCCCCCCCAGCCCCATAGCAGCTCTGTACCCCCCCCACCGGCCCCATAGAACCCTATGGACCCCCCCCCCTCCCAACCCCATAGCAGTTCTGTGCCCCCCCCCGGCCCCATAGAACCCTATAACCCCCCCCCCCCACCCCATAGAACTCCTGTGCCCCCCCCCCGACCCCATAGAACCCTATGGACCCCCCCCCTCAACCCCATAGAACTCCTGTGCCCCCCCCCCCGGCCCCATAGAACCCTATGGACCCCCCCCCTCAACCCCATAGAACTCCTGTGCCCCCCCCCGGCCCCATAGAACCCTATGGACCCCCCCCCTCCCAACCCCATAGCAGTTCTGTGCCCCCCCCCAGGCCCATAGAACCCTATAACCCCCCCCCAACCCCATAGAACTCCTGTGCCCCCCCTCCGGCCCCATAGAACCATATGGACCCCCCCCCCCTCAACCCCATAGAACTCCTGTGCCCCCCCCAGCCCCATAGAACCCTATAACCCATCCTCCCAACCCCATAGCGGTTCTGTGCACCTCCCCGGCCCCATAGAACCCTATGTGCCCCCCCCCCAGCCCCATAGCAGCTCTGTACCCCCCCCACCGGCCCCATAGAACCCTATGGACCCCCCCCCCAACCCCATGACTCCCCCCACCCCCCTTAACCTCGTGCCCCCCCAGCCCCATAACCCCCCCAACCTCCACCCACCTCCCCACTTTAAACCAGTGCCCCCCCCCTAACCCTGTGCCCCCACCAACCCCATAGCACTTCTGTGCCCCCCCCCAGCCCCATAGAACCCTATGGACCCCCCCAGCCCCATAGAACCCCTGTGCCCCCCCCTCCCAACCCCATAGTGGTTTTGTGCCCCCCCCTGGCCCCATAGAACCCTATGGACCCCCCCTGCTCCATAGAACCCTATGGACCCCCCCCCCCAACCCCATAGAACTCCTGTGCCCCCCCCCAGCCCCATAGAACCCTATAACCCCCCCCCCCACCCCATAGAACTCCTGTGCCCCCCCACCGGCCCCATAGAACCCTATGGACCCCCCCTGCTCCATAGAACCCTATGGACCCCCCCCCCCAAACCCCATAGCAGTTCTGTGCCCCCCCCCAGCCCCATAGAACCCTATAACCCCCCCCCCCCAACCCCATAGAACCCTATAACCCCCCCCCCCAACCCCATAGAACTCCTGTGCCCCCCCCAGCCCCATAGAACCCTATAACCCATCCTCCCAACCCCATAGCGGTTCTGTGCACCTCCCCGGCCCCATAGAACCCTATGTGCCCCCCCCCCAGCCCCATAGCAGCTCTGTACCCCCCCCACCGGCCCCATAGAACCCTATGGACCCCCCCCCCAACCCCATGACTCCCCCCACCCCCCTTAACCTCGTGCCCCCCCAGCCCCATAACCCCCCCAACCTCCACCCACCTCCCCACTTTAAACCAGTGCCCCCCCCCTAACCCTGTGCCCCCACCAACCCCATAGCACTTCTGTGCCCCCCCCCGGCCCCATAGAACCCTATGGACCCCCCCCCAACCCCATAACTCCCCCCACCCCCCTTAACCTCGTGCCCCCCCCCCCCCATTTTAAACCAGTGCCCCCCCCCTCTAACCTTGTGCCCCCCCCCCAAAAAAAAACCCAGGGCTGCTGCCCCCCCGCGAGCGCTCAGACAGCGGCGGTTCCACATCGGAACCCTTCGATCACCCCCCCCCACAACTACTGAGAGATCGTGGGACCCCCCCGGGGGTCGGGCCGGGGGGGTTGGAACCCCCCCCACCCAAAATACCGTGGGGGGGGGACGCTTTTGCCCCCCCCCCGGATCAACGCCCGCCGCTGCCCTCCCAGCTGCGACCCCCAGAGGAGGAAGAGAAGGCGCTCAGGTAAGGGGGGGGCAAATTAATTAATTTTTTGGGGGGGGGGCATAAATTGGAGGGGGGGGAGAATATTAATTTGGGGGGGGAGGGGGGGGGCTGGATCGGATATTTGGGGTTTCCCAGCCCTACTGACCCCCCCCCCCCTCTTATTTTTGTGTCCCCCCCCCCCCCCCAGGAGCGAGACGCCCCCGGTTCGCCTGCGGGACCCCCCCCCATATGGCGGCCCTTTCCCCCCCTTTGCCGAAAACGGGGCCCCCCCTGGACCCCCCCACCGCGATTCTTCCGCCCCCCAACCCCGCGGTTGGCCCCTCCCCCCCCCACCCCAAAACGACCCCCCCGATCTTCTCCCCCCTCCCCCATTCGCCAAAGAACTCCCCAAAAAACCTCCTCCTCCTCCCCCCCCCCGGCGAATCGCCCCCCCCCCACAAAGACGACCCTTCCCCACCCCTTTCCAAAGACGAAACCGGGGGGGTCCCACCACCTCGCCGACCCCCCCGCCCCCCCCCCCACGACAACAAACAACCCCCCCGACGCACCGAAACTCGTTGGGGACCCCGACCCGGTGGGGGGGGCCGCCGTTCGGACGACCACCCCCCTCAAATTCAAACCCCCCCCACCACCACCAACGAAAAGCCCCCCCCCAGGCGGGCGGGGCCAATCAAAAAAATCCCCCCCCCCAAAGAAGAAGCGGCCGAAAAAAACCTGGAAACCTCCGCCGCCCCCCCCCCCCCACCCCCCATCCCGGGTTCATCACCCAAAACCACCGCCGCCCCCCCCCCCCCCTCCTCGAGGGAGCCTAAAAGCAACAAAGCTGGGGGGGGTCCTCCGCCCCCCCATCATCACGTGACCTCGGGGGGGGGGGGGGGCGCCGTCGGGGGGGTTTCTTCCCCGTCTCGCCGTCGCCGAGACGCCGCCGCCGCCGCCGCTTTCGAGCGCGGGGGGGGCGGCGGCGGTGGGGGGGGAGGGGGGGGGGGGTCGGGAAATACGGCTCGAGGTCGAGCGCGGGGGGGGCGAGGGGAATTTTACGCCCGCGGTCGTGGATTCCGGGGGGGTTACGGGGGTCGCGGTCGTGGTGGTGGGGGGGGGTCGGGTAGAGGTTCCGGGGGGGGGGCGGGGGGGGGGAGGAGGAGGAAGTGGGAGGGGTCGGAGCCGTGAATTTCGCGGTTACCGAGAGCCGCCCCCCCCTCAAAGCCAAACCCAAACGTCTCAACCCCCCCCCGCTTCCGTTTATCGGCCCGATTCTTTGCCCCCCCCTCAACCCCCCCCAGTTATTTCCACCCCATCCGGACCTCCCGGTTCCGTTCCTCCTCCTCCTTCCCCCCCCCGAACGATTTCGCGGGGGGGGGGAAGGAGGCGGCTCGGAATCTCGTAGCGAAGGTTCCGATTACGAAGCCCCCCCCCCATCCCACCATCCCCCCCCCCCTCCTCCCCCCCCCCCCCCCCAAACCCGGCGTCGCCAACGCGGTTCCGAAAGCGGTTCCGACAGCGACCCCCCCCCGCCTCCTCCCCCCCACCTCCATCATCATCACCACGTCTCCAAAAACGCTCCCCCCCCCGGCCCCCCCCCTCCCCATCATCATCCTCACCACCACCATCATCATCATCATCACCACCCCCCCCACCCCCATCATCATCACCCCCACCAGCGGGGGGGGGGGCCACCGGCTTCCGCGCCCCCCCCGCTTCATTCTCACCCCCCCGGCGCGATCCCCGACAAATCGGAAGCGGCGGGGGGGGCGGTCGGAAGCGGCGGCGGCGGTGGTGGGGGGGGGGCGGGGGGGCGGGGTCGCGTTTTCACCCCCCGCGGGGTCCCTTCGAGAAGAGGGAGGGGTGGGGGGGGGGGCGGCGGCGCGGGGGGGGGCGCTTCCCGACCCCCCCCCGGAGGTTGGAATCCATCGGGTGGAAACAAACAACGGGAAGGGATGGAACAACGCGGGGGGGGGGGTTTGGTCGGAACGCTTGGGGGGGGGCAAGAAGAATCGATCCCCGCCCCCCCCCAAACGACGGTCGCTGTCGGACCCCCCCATCCTGTCCCCCCCCCACAATCGGGGCGTAACGAACGACCCCCCCGGAGGCGTCGACACGGCCGGGCTCAACAGCACGATAAACCCCCCCGTTTTAGGAGGTTGAAACAAGAACAGGCGGCCAGAGGGATCGGGGCCGGGGGGGGGTCGGCGGGGGGGGGGGTCATTTCTAATTCCGCCCCCCCCCATCCTACAAATCTCAATCTTCATCCGCCCCCCCCCTCCACTCCTCATCCTCATCCTTCTTCCTCCCATCCCGGTTCGGAAGAATCCCGACGGGGAATGGCGGTTTTTGGGGGGGGGGTCGGGGGGGTTGTCGGTGTTCTCGTGGGGGGGGGGATGGCAGGAGGTGGTTGTGCTGGTGGTGGGGGGGGGGGGCGCGGGGGGGGGAGCTCGATCTCCCGATCTTTCTACCCACAACTCCGACCAGGCGAACGAAGAATGGGAAACGGCGTCGGAAAGCAGCGACGTCGGGGAACGTCGCGGGGGGGGGGGGAGAAGGAGGAGGAGGAGGAGGAGGGGGGGGGATGGGGGGGGGGAGAAAAAGACCCGGCTCCCGGAGGACCCCCCCCACCACCTCCCCATCCTCCTCTTCCTCCTGCCCCCCCCGCGCTCCTTCAATCGCCACCCCCCCCCCCCAACCCCAATTCCTCCCTCGTCGTCGTCGTCTCTCCATCGTCGTCGGCGACCCCCCCGCCCCCCCCCCACCACCACCATCATCACCATCATTTCCAACACCACCATCCGGGCAATTCTTCGTCCCCCCCCCCCCCCCGGTAAATTCTTCACATCGTCCCCCCCCCGGGGCTGAATTAACTTTGGCTCAGAGGAAGGAATTGGCCAAGAGAAGTTTCTCCGGTCAAAGACCCGGAGCCGAACGGCACGGTCGAAGATCCGGGGGGGGGATTCAACAGCCCCCCCCCTCCACCATCACCACCACCACCACCACCACCAACGTAACCGAACCGCAGAGCCCCCCCAGGGCTCAGCACGGAGCTCCGGCAGCCGCAGGGGGGAGGCCCGGGGGGGGCCGCGGGGGGGGGGGAACGGGAGGGAGAGGAGGAGCGGCGGCGGCGGCGGCGGCGGCGGGGGAGAAGAGAGGATGGGCGGCATCCAAAGGGAGGGGAGGGTGAGTGGGGGGGGGATATGGGGGGGGGGAGGAGGGGTGGGGGGGGAGGTAATGGGGTGAGGGGGGGGCGGGGGGGGTGAGGGAGGGGTGGGAGAGGTAATGGGGGGGGGATATGGAGGGGAGTTAATGGGGGGGAGGAGGGGGAGATGGGGGGAGGTAATGAGGTGGGGGGCGATATGGAGGGGTGGGGGGAGGTAATGGGGAGGATATGGGGGGGAGGTAATGGGGGGAGGAGGGGGAGATGGGAGGTAATGGGGTGGGGGGGGATATGGAGGGGTGGGGGGGAGGTGAGGGAGGGGTGGGGGGAGGTAATGGGGGGGGATATGGGGGGGGAGGTAATGGGGGGGAGGAGGGGGAGATGGGGGGAGGTAATGGGGTGGGGGAGGTAATGGGGGGGCTACGGGGGGATATGGAGGGGTTGGGGGAAGTAATGGGGGGGAGGTAATGGGGGGGAGGAGGGTGAGATGGGGGAGGTAATGGGGTGGGGGGGGATATGGAGGGGTGGGGGGGAGGTGAGGGAGGGGTGGGGGGGAGGTAATGGGGGGAGGGGGGCGTGGGGGGTGAAGGAAAGGGGCGGGGGGGTGAGGGAGGGGTGGTGGTGGGGCTATGGGGGGCGGAGGGGGATATGGGGGAACGTAATGGGGGGAGGGAGGGCGTGGGGGGTGAGGGAGGGGGGAGATGGGGGAGGGGTGGGGGGGAGGTAATGGGGTGAGGGGGGGGCGGGGGGAGGGAGGGGGGGGAGGTAATGGGGGGGGATATGGGGGGGCGGGGGGGTGAGGGAGGGGTGGGGGGAGGTAATGGGGTGGGGGGAGAGGGGGGAGGTAATGGGGGGAGGGGGGCGTGGGGGGTGAGGGAGGGGGGGATATGGGGGGGAGGTAATGGGGTGAGGGGGGGGCAGGGGGGTGAGGGAGGGGTGGTGGTGGGGCTAAGGGGGGCGGAGGGGGATATGGGGGGAGGTAATGGGGTGGGGGGGCTATGGGGGGGCGGGGTGAAGGAGGGGTGGGGGGAGGTAATGGGGGGAGGGAGGGCGTGGGGGGTGGGGGAGGTAATGGGGTGAGGGGGGGCCGGGGGGGGGTGGGGGAGGTAATGGGGGGGCTATGGGGGGATATGGAGGGGTGGGGGGGAGGTGAGGGAGGGGTGGGGGGAGGTAATGAGGGGAGGGGGGCGTGGGGGGTGAGAGGGGGGCCTATGGGGGGCGGGGGGGTGAGGGAGGGGTGGGGGGAGGTAATGAGGGGGGCTATGGGGGACGGGGGGGCAGGTAATGGGGTGGTGGGGGATATGGAGGGGCCGGGGGGTGAGGGAAGGGTGGGGGGGGATAATGGGGGGGAGGTAATGGGGTGGGGGGGGGGGATATGGGAGGGAAGTAATGGGGGGAGAGTCACTGGGAGCGAATGGCAGTGGGTTGAATGGGGATAAGGGAGTGAATGGGGGCAGTGAGATGAATGGAGGCAATGGGACGAATGCGGGGAGTGGGATAAATGGGGGCAGTGGGATGAATGGGGGGAGTGGGGTGAATGGGGGCAATGGGATGAATGGGGGGAGTAGGATAAATGGGGGTAACGGAGTGAATGGGGGCAATGGGGTAACTGGGAGTAATGGGACGAGTGGGAACAGCACGGCGAATGGGGGCAATGGGATGAATGGGGGGAGTGGAGTGAATGGGGACAGTGGGATGAATGGAGGTGATGGGATGAATGGGAGTAATGGGACAAATGGGAACAGTGGGATGAATGGGGGCAGTGGGATGAATGGGGGGAATGGGGTGAATGGGGTGAGTGGGAAAATGCGGGTAATGGGATGAATGGGGATAATGGGATAAATGAGGGTAATGGAATGAATGGGGCAGTGGGACGAATGGGGGGAGTGGGGTGAATGGGGGCAATGGGATGAATGGGGGGAGTGGGGAAATTGGGGCAATGGGATGAATGGGAACAGCGGGATGAATGGGGGCAGCGGGATGAATGGGGGGAATGGGCTGAATGGGGGCAATGGGATGAATGGGGGGCAGTGGGGTGAATGGGGGCAGTGGGGTGAATGGGGGCAATGGGGTGAATGGGGGCAGTGGGATGAATGGGGGCAGTGGGATGAATGGGGGCAATGGGATGAATGGGGGCAGTGGGGTGAATGGGGGCTGTGGGGTGAATGGGGGCTGTGGGGTGAATGGGGGCAGAGGGATGAATGGGGGCTGTGGGGTGAATGGGGGCAACGGCATGAATGGGGGCAGTGGGATGAATGGAGGCAGTGGGATGAATGGGGCTGATAAATGTGAATGAAGAACCGCGACCGGCGATGACGGAGGAACGCGGGCTCGGGGGGGGCGGGAAGGGCTCGGAATTAGCGCGCTTCCGGCCCCGCCCCCCCGGATCCGAAGCCCCGCCCTCCTTTAACCGTAGCCCCGCCCCCTTTCCAGGCGCGGAGCGGAAGAGGCGACGCCGTCCCCGGGCCTGGCTTTGGCCCCGCCCCCTTCGGCCAGCGCCGTCTTCCGATTGGACCGCGTCGTTCCCAGCGACCCCGGCGGCATCCGGCGCGCTTTGGCTCAATTGGGCGCCGCTCCGCGCCCCGCCCCCTCTGGCCCCGCCCCCCAAAAGGGGGGTCCGCCAGCCCCGCCCCCGGGCTGCCCCCCTGCCCCCCCGCCATGCCCCTTCCCCCCTACGAGCCCCGCAACAACGGCACCGCCCTCAGCGCAGGTAAGGGCACCGACCCTCCCCCCCACCCCATTACCCCCCCATCCCATAACCCCCCCCATCCCATTACCCTCCCACCCCATAAAGCCCCCCTCCCCATAAGCCCCTCCCCCCCCATAAGTCCTCCCCCCCCATCCCATTACCCCCCCCCATTACTCTCCCACCCCATAAACCCCTCCCCACCCATATATTACTCCTCCTCCCCATAAATCTCTCCAACCCCATAAACCCTCTCTCCCATCCCATTACCCCTCCTTCACGATCCTCCCACCCCATAAACCCCTCCCCACCCCCCCGTAAACCCCCCCTCCCCATACACCCCTCCAACCCCATAAACCCCCCGGCCCATCCCATTACTTCCCCCCACCCCATAACACCCCCCACCCCATTAATCTCCCACCCCACAAAGCCCCCCTCCCCATAAACCCCTCCCCCCCCATAAACTCTCCCCCCCACCCCATTACCCCCCCATTATCGTCCCACCCTATAAAGCCCCCCTCCCCATAAACCTCTCCCCCCCCATAAACCCTCCCCCCCATCCCATTACTCCCCCGCCCTATAAAGCCCCCCATCCCATTACCCCCCCACCCCATAAACCCTTACTATCGCATTATCCCCCCACCCTATAAACCCTCCCATTTCATAAGCCCCCCACCCCATAACTCCTCTCCAATCATTAAGCCTCCCCCACCTCATAAGCCCCCCCACCCCATAAACCCTCCCCCGCACCCCATTACCCCCCTATCCTCCATAAACCCCCTCTCCCCATAAAACCCTCCCACCCCATAAATCCTCCCCCCCATCCCATTACCCCCCCCCGTTATCCTCCCACCCCATAAACTCTCCCTCCCCATAAACTTCTCCCACCCCATAAACCCTCCCCCTATCCCATTACCCCCCCCACCCCATTACCCCCCCACCTCATAAAGCCCGCCATCCCGTTATGCTCCCACCCCATAAACCCTTACCATTGTATTATTTCCCCATCCTAAAAATCTTCCCATCTCATAAGCCCCCCACCCCGTAATCCCACCCCTACAACCCCCCTTTTCCTTCTCCCTTCCTTCACCCCACCCCATAATTTCTCCCATAACCCCCCCACCCCATAACCCCACCCCTACAACCCCCCTTTTCCCCCCCCACTTCCTTCACCCCACCCCATAACCTCTCCCACAACCCCCCTGCCCCATAACCCCCCCACCCCATAAACCCCACCATCCCATTACCCCTCCATAACCCCCCCACCCCATAACCCCACCCCTACAGCCCCCTTCTTCCCCCCCCACTTCCTTCACCCGACCCCATAACTTTCTCCATAACCCCCCGCCCCATAATCCCCCCATCCCATAAACCCCACCATCCCATTACCCCCCCATAACCCCCCCACCCCATAACCCCCCCTACAGCCCCCCTTTTCCCCCCCCACTTCCTTCACCCCATAACCTCTCCCATAACCCCCCCACCCCATAACCCCCCCCTACAGCCCCTCCTTTCCCCCCCCACTTTCTTCACCCCACCCCATAACCTCTCCCATAACCCCCCCACCCCATAAACCCCACCATCCCATTACCCCCCCATAACCCACCCACCCCATAACCCCACCCCTACAGCCCCCCCTTTCCCCCCCACTTCCTTCACCCCACCCCATAACCTCTCCCATAACCCCCCCGCCCCTTAACCCCCCCATCCCATAAACCCCACCATCCCATTACCCCCCCATAATCCCCCCCACCCCATAACCCCACCCCTACAGCCCCCACTTTCCCCCCCCACTTCCTTCACCCCATAACCTCTCTCATAACCCCCCCACCCCATAACCCCACCCCTACAGCCCCCCTTTCCCCCCCCCACTTCCTTCACCCCACCCCATAACCTTTCCCATAACCCCCCCACCCCATAACCCCCACCATCCCATTACCCCCCCATAACCCCCCCACCCCATAACCCCACCCCTACAGTGCCCCCTTTTTCCCCCCAATTTCACCCCACCCCATAACTTCTCCTATAACCCCCCCACCCCATAACCCCCCCCTAGAACCCCCCCTTTTCCCCCCCCACTTCACCCCACCCCATAACCTCTCCCATGACCCCCCCACCCCATAACCCCCCCTCACAACCCCCTCTTTCCTCCCCCCCACTTCCTTCACTCCACCCCATAACCTCTCCCACAACCCCCCTGCCCCATAACCCCCCCATCCCATAAACCCCACCATCCCATTACCCCCCCATAACCCCCCCACCCCATAACCCCCCCCTACAGCCCCCCCTTCCCCCCCCCACTTCCTTCACCCCATAACTTCTCCCATAACCCTCCCACCCCATAAACCCCACCATCCCATTACCCCCCCATAACCCCCCCACCCCATAACCCCACCCCTACAGCCCCCCTTTTCCCCCCCCACTTCCTTCACCCCATAACCTCCCCCATAACCCCCCCACCCCATAACTCCCTCCTACAGCCCCTCCTTTCCCCCCCCATTTTCTTCACCCCATAACCTCTCCCATAACCCCCCCACCCCATGACCCCACCCCAACAACCCCCAGTTTCCCCCCCGCTTCCTTCACCCCCCCCCATAACCTCTCCCATAACCCCCGCGCCCCATAACCACCCCATCCCATAAACCCCACCATCCCATTACCCCCCCATAACCCCCCCACCCCATAACCCCCCCATCCCATAAACCCCACCATCCCATTACCCCCCCATAACCCCCCCACCCCATAACCCCACTCCTACAGCCCCCTTTTTCCCCCCCCACTTCCTTCACCCCACCCCATAACCTCTCCCATAACCCCCCCACCCCATAACCCCCCCATCCCATAAACCCCACCATCCCATTACCCCCCCTTAACCCCCCCACCCCATAACCCCACCCCTACAGCCCCCTTTTTCCTCCCCCCACTTCCTTCACCCCATAACCTCTCTCATAACCCCCCCACCCCATAACCCCACCCCTACAGCCCCCCTTCCCCCCCCACTTCCTTCACCCCATAACCTCTCTCATAACCCCCCCACCCCATAACTCCCCACCCCATAAACCCCACCATCCCATTACCCCCCCATAACCCCCCCACCCCATAACCCCCCCTACAGCTCCCTTTTCCCCCCCCCACTTCCTTCACCCCATAACCTCTCCCATAACCCCCCCACCCCATAAACCCCACCATCCCATTACCCCCCCATAACCCCCCCACCCCAACAACCCCCCTTTTCCCCCCCCCCCACTTCCTTCCCCCCACCCCATAAAACCCACAATCCACTCTTTCCCCCCCCCCCCCCAACCCCATAACCCCCTGTCCTTCCCCCCCCCCCCCCCCACCACCCCATTGACCCCCCCCCCAAATTTTATGTCTTCCCCCCCCCCCCACAGCCCCCGAAGTGCTGCGTCCTGGGGGGGCCCTGAGGGACGTTGGGGGGTTTTTGGCCAAACGGCGAGAAAGACCCCGAAAGGAGGTGAGACCCTAAAAAGGGGGGGGGGCTACAAGGGGGGGGGGGGTTGTGGGACCCGAATGGGGGTTGGCTGCAAGGGGGGGGGGCTGTGAGACCCTAAGAGGGGGGGGGGGCTGGAAGGGGGGGGGGCTGTGAGACCCCATTGGGGGGAGGGGGCTGCAAAGGGGGGGGCTGTGGGACCCCAATGGGGGAGGGCTGCAAGGGGGGGGACTGTGAGATCCCAATGGGGGGAGGCTGCAAAGGGGGGGGGCTGTGAGACCCCAATTTGGAGGGGGGGCTGCAAGGGGGGGGGCTGTGAGACCCCAATTTGGGGGGCTGCGGGGAGGGGGGGCTGTGAGACCCCAATGGGGGGGGCTGCAAGGGGGGGGGGGGCTGTGGGACCCCATTGGTGGGGGCTGCAACGGGGGGGGGCTGTGAGACCCCAATTTGGAGGGGGGGCTGCAAGGGGGGGGGCTGTGAGACCCCAATTTGGGGGGCTGCAGGGGGGGGGGGAACAGTGAGACACCAATGGGGGGGGGAGCTGCAAGGGGGGGGGGCTGTGGGACCCGAATGGGGGGGGGCTGGAAGGGGGAGGGGCTGTGGGACCCCAATGGGGTTGGGCTGCAAGGGGGGGGGCTGTGAGACCCCAATTTGGGGGGGGGGGCTGCAAGGGGGGGGGGTTGTGAGACCCCATTGGGGGGGGCTGCAAGGGGGGGGGGGCTGTGAGACCCCAATTTGGGGGGGGGGCTGCAAGGGGGGGGGGGCTGTGAGACCCCAATGGGGGGAGGGGGGGGCTGTGGGACCCTAATGGCCAATGGGGGGGGGGGGCTACAAGGGGGGGGATTGTGAGACCCCCATTTGGAGGAGGGGCTGCAAGGGGGGGGGGCTGTGAGACCCCAATTTGGGGGGCTGCAAGGGGGGGGGGCTGTGAAATCCCAATGGGGGGGGCTGTGAGACCCCAATTTGGGGAGCTGCAAGGGGGGGGGCTGTGAGACCCCAATGGGGGGGGGCTGCAAGGGGTGGGGGCTTTGAGACCCCAATTTGGGGGGGGGGGCTGCAAAGGGGGGGGCTGTGGGACCCTAATGGGGCTGGGCTGCGAGGGGGGGGGGCTGTTAGACCCCAATTTGGGGGGCTACAAGGGGGGGGGCTGTGAGACCCCAATTTGGAGGGGGGGCTGCAAGGGGGGAGGGAACAGTGAGACACCAATGGGGGGGGAGCTGCAAGGGGGGGGGGCTGTGGGACCCCAGTGGGGGGGGGGGGGCTGTGAGACCCCAATTTGGGGGGCTACAAATAGGGGTGGGGGCTGTGAGACCCCAATGGGGGGGGCTGCAAGGGGGGGTTGTAAGTCCTGAAATGGGGGGGGGGATTCCTGAGGGGGGGGGGTTTGCTGGGTGTGGTGGGAGGGGTTGGGTTGGTCCTGGGGGGGGGGGCACAGGGGGAACATGGGGGTCCCGTTGTCTTTTGGGGACCCCCCCCCACCCCAACGTTTGGTTTTCTTCCCCCCCCCCCCCGCACGTAGGAGCCGTTGGGGTTTGGGGACCCCCCCCCCACGGAAATGCGGAGCAGAACGGGGGCAGCTGAAGGGATCGGCCCCCACCTCTGGGGGGGGCTGCAGAGCGGTGAGGGGCCGGGGGGGGCACTGGGAGGGCACTGGGGGGGCACTGGGAGGCACTGGGGGGCACTGGGATGGATGGGGGGGGCACTGGGGTGGAATGGGAGGGGTACTGGGAGGTACTGGGATGTATGGGGGGGCACTGGGGTGGAATGGGGGGCACTGGGGGGGCACTGGGATGGATGGGGGGGCACTGGTGGGAGCACTGGGATGGACTGGGAGGGCACTGGGGGGCACTGGGGTGGACTGGGAGGGGTACTGGGAGGCACTGGGGGGGCACTGAGATGGATAGGGGGGCATTGGGGGGGCACTGGGATGGATGGGGGGAGCACTGGGATGGACTGGGGGGCACTGGGGGGGCACTGGGATGGATGGGGGGGCATTGGGGGGGCACTGGGATGGACTGGGAGGGGACTGGGAGGCACTGGGGGGGCACTGGGATGGATGGGGGGGGCACTGGGAGGCACTGGGGGGGCACTGGGGGGAGCACTGGGATGGACTGGGGGGTATTGGGATGGGGGGGGGACTGAGATGGACTGGGAGGGCCCTGGGGGGGCACTGGGGTGGACTGGGAGGGGACTGGGAGGCACTGGGATGGATGGGGGGGCACTGGGGTGGAATGGGGGGCACTGGGGGGGCACTGGGATGGATGGGGGGGCATTGGGGGGGCACTGGGATGGACTGGGAGGGGACTGGGAGGCACTGGGGGGGCACTGGGATGGACTGGGGGGCACTGGGAGGGCACTGGGATGGATGGGGGGGCACTGGGAGGCACTGGGGGGGCACTGGGGTGGAATGGGGGGCACTGGGGGGGCAATGGGATGGATGGGGGGGCACTGGGGGGGCGCTGTGGGGGCACTGGAGTGGACTGGGAGGGATATTGGGAGGTACTGGGGGGCACTGGGATGGGTGGGGGGGGCACTGGGAGGCACTGGGGGGGCACTGGGGGGAGCACTGGGATGGACTGGGAGGGCATTGGGGGGCACTGGGATGGACTGGGGGGTATTGGGATGGGGGGGGGCACTGGGATGGACTGGGAGGGCACTGGGAGGCACTGGGAGGGCACTGGGGGGGCACTGGGATGTATGGGGGGGCACTGGGATGGACTGGGAGGGTTACTGGGAGGCACTGGGGGGGCACTGGGATGGATGGGGGTGCACTGGGAGGCACTGGGAGGGCACTGGGGTGGATTGGGGGAGGTACTGGGAGGCACTGGGGGGGCACTGGGATGGATGGGGGGGCACTGGGAGGCACTGGGGGGGCACTGGGGGGAGCACTGGGATGGACTGGGAGGGCACTGGGGTGGACTGGGAGGGGTACTGGGAGGCACTGGGGGGGCACTGGGGTGGAATGGGGGGCACTGGGGGGGCACTGGGGTGGATGGGGGGGCACTGGGGTGGAATGGGGGGGCACTGGGGTGGAATGGGGGGCACTGGGGGGGCACTGGGATGGAGTGGGGGGGCACTGGGATGGATGGGGGGGGCACTGGGGTGGAATGGGGGGCACTGGGGGGGCACTGGGATGGATGGGGGGGCACTGGGGTGGAATGGGGGGCACTGGGGGGGCACTGGGATGGGTGGGGGGGCACTGGGAGGCAGTGGGGGGGCACTGGGGTGGACTGGGAGGGTTACTGGGAGGCACTGGGGGGGCACTGGGATGGATGGGGGAGCACTGGGAGGCACTGGGGTGAAATGGGAGGGGTACTGGGAGGCACTGGGGGGGCACTGGGATGGATGGGGGGGTACTGGGAGGGCATTGGGGGGGCACTGGGATGGAATGGGAGGGGTACTGGGAGGCACTGGGGGGCACTGGGGGGGCACTGGGATGGATGGGGGTCACTGGGAGGCACTGGGAGGGCATTGGGGTGGAATGGGGGGCACTGGGGGGGCACTGGGGTGGATGGGGGGGCACTGGGATGGACTGGGAGGGCACTGGGATGCACTGGGGGGGCACTGGGAGGCACTGGGGGGGCACTGGGGGGCACTGGGAGGGTTACTGGGAGGCACTGGGGGGGCACTGGGATGGATGGGGGGGCACTGGGAGGCACTGGGGGGGCACTGGGGGGGCACTGGGATGGATGGGGGGGCACTGGGAGGCACTGGGGGGGCACTGGGGGGGCACTGGGATGGATGGGGGGGCACTGGGAGGCACTGGGGGGACACTGGGGGGGCACTGGGATGGACTGGGATGGATTGGGGGGGGTACTGGGATGGACTGGGAGGGCACTGGGATGGATGGGGGGGGGCACTGGGAGTCACCGGGATACAGTGGGGGGGGGGACACTGGGATGGACTGGGAGGGCACTGGGGGGGCACTTGGGGGGCGCTGGGGGGGCACTGGGAGGCACTGGGGGGGCACTGGGGTGGACTGGGAGGGTTACTGGGAGGCACTGGGGGGGCACTGGGATGGGTGGGGGGGGTACTGGGATGGATGAGGGGGCACTGGGGTGGATGGGGGGACACTGGGAGGTACTGGGGGGGTACTGGGATGGATGGGGGGGCACTGGGGGGGCACTGGGATGGACTGGGGGGGCACTGGGAGGCACTGGGGGGGCACTGGGGGGAGCACTGGGATGGACTGGGGGGTATTGGGATGGGGGGGGACTGAGATGGACTGGGAGGTCACTGGGAGGCACTGGGAGGGCATTGGGGGGGCACTGGGGTGGATGGGGGGGCAGTGGGAGGCATTGGGGGGGCACTGGGATGGACTGGGGGGGCACTGGGAGGGCATTGGGGGGGCACTGGGATGGATGGGGGTCACTGGGAGGCACTGGGAGGGCATTGGGGTGGAGTGGGGGGCACTGGGGGGGCACTGGGATGGACTGGGGGCGCACTGGGGGGGCACTGGGATGGATTGGGAGGGGACTGGGAGGCACTGGGGGGGCACTGGGATGGATTGGGGGGCACTGGGAGGGCACTGGGATGGATGGGGGAGCACTGGGAGGCACTGGGGTGAAATGGGAGGGGTACTGGGAGGCGCTGGGGGGGCACTGGGATGTATGGGGGGGCACTGGGGGGCACTGGGATGGATGGGGGGGGCACTGGGATGGATGGGGGGGCACTGGGGGGGCACTGGGATGGGTGGGGGGGCACTGGGAGGCAGTGGGGGGGCACTGGGGTGGACTGGGAGGGTTACTGGGAGGCACTGGGGGGGCACTGGGATGGATGGGGGGGGTACTGGGAGGCAGTGGGGGGCACTGGGATGGACTGGGAGGGGCACTGGGATGGATGGGGGGTTACTGGGAGGCACTGGGAGGCACTGGGAGGGCACTTGGATGGATTGGGGGGGTACTGGGATGGACTGGGAGCGCACTGGGATGGATGGGGGGGGGCACTGGGAGTCACCGGGATGCAGTGGGGGGGGGGGGGCACTGGGATGGACTGGGACGGATTGGGGGTGGGGGGGGCACTGAGATGCACTGGGGGAGATCAGAACCCCCATAATCCCCCCCCGTGTCCCCCCCCCGAATTTGTGCCCCCCCTCCCCTACCCACCCCCCCAATTTGTGCCCCCCCTGCCCCCACCCCCCCTCAATTTGTCCCCACCCCCCAATTTGTGCCCCCCCCCTCATGTTTCCTCCCTCCCAATTTGTGCCCCCCCCACCCACCGCCCCAATTTGTGCCCCCCCTGCCCTCCCAATTTGTGCCCCCCCCACTCACCCCCCCAATTTGTGCCCCCCCCAATTTGTGCCCCCCCCCGTGTCCCCTCCCCCCCAATTTGTGCCCCCCCTCCCCCACCCACCGCCCCAATTTGTGCCCCCCCCACTCACCCCCCCAATTTGTGCCCCCCCCACCCCAATTTGTGCCCCCCCGTGTCCCCTCCCCCCCAATTTGTGCCCCCCCACCACCCACCGCCCCAATTTGTGCCCCCCTCCCCTACCCACCCCCCCAATTTGTGCTCCCCCTCTTCTGCCCCCACCCCCCCTCAATTTGTGCCCCCCCCACCCACCCCCCCAATTTGTGCCCCCCCTCCCCTACCCAACCCCCAATTTGTGCCCCCCCCCTCGTGTCCCCTCCCGCCCAATTTGTGCCCCCCCACCCACCGCCCCAATTTGTGCCCCCCCCAATTTGTGCCCCCCCTGCCCCCAACCCCCCTCAATTTGTCCCCCCCCCCCCAATTTGTGCCCCCCCAATTTGTGCCCCCTCCCCTTGTTCTCTCCCTCCCAATTTGTGCCATCCCCCACCCACCGCCCCAATTTGTGCCCCCCGGTGTCCCCTCCCCCCCAATTTGTGCCCCCCCACCACCCACCGCCCTAATTTGTGCCCCTCCTTCCCAATTTGTGCCCCCCCTGCCCCCACCCCCCCTCAATTTGTGCCCCCCCCACTCACCCCCCCAATTTGTGCCCCCCCTCCCCCACCCTCCCCCCCAATTTGTGCCCCCCCCAATTTGTGCCCCCCCCTCGTGTCCCCTCCCCCCCAATTTGTGCTCCCCCCTGCCCCCACCCCCCCCAATTTGTGCCCCCTCCCCGTGTTCCCTCCCTCCCAATTTGTGCCCCCCCCTGCCCACACCCCCCCCTCAATTTGTGCCCCCCCCACCCACCGCCCCAATTTGTGCCCCCCCCACTCACCCCCCAATTTGTGCCCCCCCCTGCCCCCCCCCTCAATTTGTGCCCCCCCTCCCCTACCCACCCCCCCAATTTGTGCCCCCCCCTGCCCCCACCCCCCCCCTCAATTTGTGCCCCCCCCAATTTGTGCCCCCCCCCGTGTCCGCCCCAATTTGTGCCCCCCCCCTCCCCTACACCCCCTCAATTTGTGCCCCCCCCTGCCCCCCCCCCTCAATTTGTGCCCCACCCCCCCCCCAGGATCTGCCCGCAAGGCCTTTGGCAGCGCGGAGGCGTGGATGGAGCCGCTGGGGGGCGCCTTCGAGGAGGTGGGGGGCACAGAGGTGAGGGGGGGGGGGGGGTTCACATTGGGGGGGGGGGTCCTAAGGGGGTGGGGGGCTGTGTGGACCCCCCCCCCCCCCCAGACATAAATAGATGAGCCAATCAGAGAGCGGCGTGGAGTTGAGCAGGGATTGGGGGGGGGGGGGGGTTTGATGGGGGGGTCCATGCGTTCCCCCCCCCCCCTTAAAAAACAGGTGAGCCAATCAGAGAGCAGCATGGAGTTGGGCAGGGATTTTGGGGGGGGGGGGAGGAGGAGGGGGGGTTTGATGGGGGGGGTCCATGTGTTCCCCCCCCCTTAAAAAGTAGGTGAGCCAATCAGAGAGTAGCGTGGAGTTGAACAGGGATGGGGGGGGATGAAGGGGGGGGTGGATGTGTGCCCCCCCCCTTAAAATGTGGGAGAGCCAATCAGAGAGCGGCATGGAGTTGAGCAGGGTTGGGGGGGGGGGGGGGAGTGGATGTGTTCCCCCCCCCCCTTAAAAATCGGTGAGCCAATCAGAGAGCAGCGTGGAGTTGAATAAGGATTTTGGGGGGTGGGGAGGAGGGGGGGTTTGATGGGGGGGGGGTCCATGTGTTCCCCCCCCTCAAAATATGGGTGAGCCAATCAGAGAGCGGCATGGAGTTGAACAAGGATGGGGGGGGGGTGGAGGGGGGTGTGGATGTGTGCCCCCCCCCCTCAAAATGTGGGAGAGCCAATCAGAGAGCGGCATGGAGTTGAGCAGGGTTGGGGGGGGGGGGGGGAGTGGATGTGTTCCCCCCCCCCTCAAAATGTGGGAGAGCCAATCAGAGAGCAGCATGGAGTTGAGCAGGGTTGGGGGGGGGGGGGAGTGGATGTGTTCCCCCCCCCCCTTAAAAAGTAGGTGAGCCAATCAGAGAGCGGCATGCGGTTGAACAGGGATTGGGGGTGGGGGGGGGGGTTGATGAGGGAGTGGATGTGTGCCCCCCCCTCCCCCCCCCAAAAGTATGTGAGCCAATCAGAGAGCGGCGTGGAGCTGGGGGGAGGTGATTCTTAGAAGGGCGTGGTCCAATCCGGGGGGGGGTGTCTGTGTGTGATCCCGCCCCCTTTTCCTGGATGAGCCAATCAGAGGGCGGCGTGGAGCTGAGTAGGGGGGTTTTATTAGTGGGAGAATTCTATTGGGTGCTACGGGGGGTGGGTCCATGTGTGACCCCGCCCCTTTCCCTAGATCAGCCAATCAGCAGCGTGGAGCTGAGTAGAGCCCTGGAGAAGGATTTTTATTGGTGGAGGGATCCTGTGGGGAGTGGTCCTATGGCAGAGATGGTCCTATGGGTGGGCGGGTCTTTGTGTGACCCCACCCCCTTTTCCCAGATGAGCCAATCAGAGAGCAGCGTGGAGCTGAGTGGGGTCTTACAGGGGGTGGCCCTATGGGAGGAAATGGTCCTATAAGGGGGGCGGGTCTGTGTGTGACCCCGCCCCTTTTCTTACATGAGCCAATCAGAGTAAGTTGGGGCTGAGCAGGGCTTGGGAGGGAGGTTCTTATTGGTGGAGGGATCATGTGGGGGGTGGTCCTATGGAGAAAGATGGTCTTATGGGGGGGGCGGGTCCGTGTGTGACCCCACCCCCTTTTCCCAGATGAGCCAATCAGAGAGCAGCGTGGAGCAGTGTAGAACTCAGGAGGGGGTTTTTATTGGTGGGAGAAATCCATGAGGATTGGGTCCTTTGGGGAGGGGGCAGGTGTATGTGTGATCCCGCCCCCTTCCCTCAATCAGCCAATCAGAGAACAGCAGAGCCTGGGAGGGGAATTCTTATTGGTGGAGGAGTTCTATGGGGGGGTGGTCCTGTGGGGGGGGAATGGTCCTATGGGAAGGGGGGGTGGGTCCATGTGTGACCCCGCCCCCTTTTCCCGGATGAGCCAATCAGACAGTGGCGTGGAGCTAAGCAGAACCCAGGAAGGGGATTCTTATTGGTGGAGAGATCCAAGGCGGGGGGTGGGGGTGGTCCTATGGGTGGGTGGGTCCTTGTGTGACCCCGCCCCCTTTTCCCAGATGAGCCAATCAGACAGCGGGGTGGAGCTCAGCAGAACCCAGAACGGGATTCTCATTGGTGGAGGGATCCAATGGGGGGTGGTCCTATGGGGGGGGGGGGGGGATCGTCCTATGGGTAGGTGGGTCCACGTGTGACCCCGCCCCCTTCCCTAGATGAGCCAATCAGAGAGCAGCATGGAGCTTAGCTGAAGCCAGGAAGGGGATTTTCATTGGTGGAGGGATCCAATGGGGGGTGGTCCTATGGATGGGTGGGCCCACGTGTGACCCCGCCCCCTTTTCCCAGATGAGCCAATCAGACAGCGGGGTGGAGCTAAGCAGAACCCAGAACGGGATTCTCATTGGTGGAGGGATCCAATGGGGGATGGCGTATGGGTGGGGAAATGGTCCTATGGGGGGTGGGTCCTTGTGTGACCCCGCCCCCTTCCCTAGATGAGCCAATCAGAGAGCAGCATGGAGCTCATCAGAACCCAGAACGGGATTCTCATTGGTGGAGGGATCCAATGGGGGGTGGTCCTATGGGTGGGTGGGCCCACGTGTGACCCCGCCCCCTTTTCCCAGATGAGCCAATCAGACAGCGGTGTGGAGCTGAGCAGAACCCAGAACGGGATTCTCATTGGTGGAGGAATCGTACGGGGGGGGTCCAATGGGGGGGGGATGGTCCTATGGGAAGGGGGGGAGGGGGCGGGTCCTTGTGTGACCCCGCCCCCTTTTCCCAGATGAGCCAATCAGACAGCGGGGTGGAGCTAAGCAGAACCCAGGACGGGGATTCTTATTGGTGGAGGAATTGTATGGGGGGTGGTCCAATGGGGGGGGGGATGGTCCTATGGGAAGGGGGGGAGGGGGCGGGTCCTTGTGTGACCCCGCCCCCTTTTCCCAGATGAGCCAATCAGAGAGCAGTGCAGATCTGAGCAGAACCCAGGAAGGGGATTCTTATTGGTGGAGAGATCCAATGAGGGGTGGTCCTATGGTCCTATGACCCCGCCCCCTTTTCCCAGATGAGCCAATCAGACAGCGGGGTGGAGCTAAGCAGAACCCAGGACGGGGATTCTTATTGGTGGAGGAATTGTACGGGGGGTGGTCCTATGGGGGGGGGATCGTCCAATGAGTGGGTGGGCCCACGTGTGACCCCGCCCCCTTCCCTAGATGAGCCAATCAGAGAGCAGCATGGAGCTTAGCTGAAGCCAGGAAGGGGATTTTCATTGGTGGAGGGATCCAATGGGGGGTGGTCCTATGGGTGGGTGGGCCCACGTGTGACCCCGCCCCCTTTTCCCAGATGAGCCAATCAGACAGCGGCGTGGAGCTGAGCGGCGATTCCGGTCCGTCGTCGGCCGCGTGCAGCCAACGCAGCTCCCCGGATGGGGGCATGAAGGGAACCGGGACCCCCGGCGCGGGGGGGGCCAGGGGGGGGGCGGAGCCGACAGCGACTGCGCTGCCCCCCCCACCGGGGAACAGGAAGGTAATGAGGGGGGGTAATTAGCGGGGTTAATTAATTGGGGGGGTAATTAATGGGGGTTAATTGGAGGGGGGGGCAATTAGGGGGGGGTTGGAGCCAACACAGCACTGCTCCCCCCCCCCGGGGGGATAGGAAGGTAATTGGGGAGTAATTAGTGGAGTTAATTGGGGGGGGAGTTAATTAGGGGGGCGTTAATTGGGGGGGGAGGTAGGTGATGGGGGGGGTAATTAATGGGTGTTAATTGGGGGGGGGCAATTGGGGGGGGGGCAGAGTTAAGATAGATAGCAGTGACCCCCCCCCCCTGAGGACAGGAAGGTAATGGGGGGGTAATTAGCGGGGTTAATTGGGGGGAGAGTTAATTAGGGGGGGTTAAAGGGGGGAGGTAGGTGATGGGGGGGGTAATTAATGGGGGTTAATTGGGCGGGGGGGGGCCAGGGGGGGGGCGGAGCCGACAGCGACCGCGCTGCCCCCCCCACCGGGGGACAGGAAGGTAATGAGGGGGGGGTAATTAGCGGGGTTAATTAATTGGGGGGGAGTTAATAGGGGGTTAATTGGGGGGGGGGGGGGGGGGAATTGGAGGGGGGGGCAGAGCCAACACAGCACTGCTCCCCCCGGGGGATAGGAAGGTAATTGGGGGGTAATTAGCGGGGTTAATTGGGAGGGAGTTAATTAGGGGGGTGTTAATTGGGCGGGGAGGTAGGTGATGGGGGGGGTAATTAATGGGGGTTAATTGGGGGGGGGCAATTGGAGGGGGGGCAGAGCCAACACAGCACTGCTCCCCCCCCACCCCCCCGGGGGATAGGAAGGTAATTGGGGGGTAATTAGCGGGGTTAATTGGGGGGGGAGTTAATTAGGGGGGGTGATTGGGGGGAGGTAGGTGATGGGGGGGGTAATTAATGGGTGTTAATTGGAGGGGGGCAATTGGGGGGGGGGCAGAGTTAAGATAGATAGCAGTGACCCCCCCCCCCCGAGGACAGGAAGGTAATGGGGGGGTAATTAGCGGGGTTAATTGGGGGGAGAGTTAATTAGGGGGGGTTAAAGGGGGGAGGTAGGTGATGGGGGGGGTAATTAATGGGTGTTAATTGGAGGGGGGCAATTGGGGGGGGGGCAGAGTTAAGATAGATAGCAGTGACCCCCCCCCCCGAGGACAGGAAGGTAATGGGGGGGTAATTAGCGGGGTTAATTGGGGGGGGAGTTAATTAGGGGGGGGTGATTGGGGGGAGGTAGGTGATGGGGGGGGTAATTAATGGGGGTTAATTGGGCGGGGGGGGGCCAGGGGGGGGGCGGAGCCGACAGCGACCGCGCTGCCGCCCCCACCGGGGGACAGGAAGGTAATGAGGGGGGGTAATGAGCGGGGTTAATTAATTGGGGGGGAGTTAATAGGGAGTTAATTGGGGGGGGGGGGGGGGGGGGATTGGAGGGGGGGGGCAGAGCCAACACAGCACTGCTCCCCCCCCCCCCCTCCCCCGCGGGAGATAGGAAGGTAATTGGAGGGGTAATTAGCGGGGTTAATTGGAGTGAGTTAATTGGGGGGGGTTAATTGGGGAGGTGGGTGATGGGGGGGTAATTAATGGGGGTTAATTGGGGGGGAATTGGAGGGGGGGGCAGAGCCAACACAGCACTGCTCCCCCCCCCCGGGGGGATAGGAAGGTAATTGGGGAGTAATTAGTGGAGTTAATTGGGGGGGGAGTTAATTAGGGGGGCGTTAATTGGGGGGGAGGTAGGTGATGGGGGGGGTAATTAATGGGTGTTAATTGGGGGGGGGCAATTGGGGGGGGGGCAGAGTTAAGATAGATAGCAGTGACCCCCCCCCCCTGAGGACAGGAAGGTAATGGGGGGGTAATTAGCGGGGTTAATTGGGGGGAGAGTTAATTAGGGGGGGTTAAAGGGGGGAGGTAGGTGATGGGGGGGGTAATTAATGGGGGTTAATTGGGCGGGGGGGGCCCGGGGGGGGGGCGGAGCCGACAGCGACCGCGCTGCCCCCCCCACCGGGGGACAGGAAGGTAATGAGGGGGGGGTAATTAGCGGGGTTAATTAATTGGGGGGGTAATTAATGGGGGTTTAATTGGGAGGGGGGGCAATTGGGGGGGGGCAGAGCCAACACAGCACTGCTCCCCCCCCCCCGGGGGGATAGGAAGGTAATTGGGGAGTAATTAGTGGAGTTAATTGGGGGGGGAGTTAATTAGGGGGGTGTTAATTGGGGGGGGAGGTAGGTGATGGGGGGGGTAATTAATGGGTGTTAATTGGGGGGGGGCAATTGGGGGGGGGGCAGAGTTAAGATAGATAGCAGTGACCCCCCCCCCCCGAGGACAGGAAGGTAATGGGGGGGTAATTAGCGGGGTTAATTGGGGGGGGAGTTAATTAGGGGGGAGTTAATTGGGGGGGAGGTAGGTAATGGGGGGGTAATTAATGGGGGTTAATTGGGGGGGGGGGGGCAGAGTTAACATAGATAGCAGTGACGCCCCCCCCTGTGGACAGGAAGGTTATAGGGGGGTAATTAGTGGGGTTAATTGGAGGGAGTTAATTGGGGGGGGTTAATTGGGGAGGTGGGTGATGGGGGAGGTAATTAATGAGGGTTAATTGGGGGGGGGGCAATTAGAGGGGGGGGCGGAGCCGACAGCAACTGCGCTGCCCCCCCCCCGGGGGGACAGGAAGGTAATGAGGGGGGGTAATTAGCGGGGTTAATTAATTGGGGGGGAGTTAATAGGGAGTTAATTGGGGGGGGGGGGGGAATTGGAGGGGGGGGCAGAGCCAACACAGCACTGCTCCCCCCCCCCGGGGGGATAGGAAGGTAATTGGGGAGTAATTAGTGGAGTTAATTGGGGGGGGAGTTAATTAGGGGGGCGTTAATTGGGGGGGGAGGTAGGTGATGGGGGGGGTAATTAATGGGTGTTAATTGGGGGGGGGCAATTGGGGGGGGGGGCAGAGTTAAGATAGATAGCAGTGACCCCCCCCCCGAGGACAGGAAGGTTATGGGGGGGTAATTAGCGGGGTTAATTAGGGGGGGGAGTTAATTAGGGGGGGGAGGTAGGTAATGGGGGGGGTAATTAATGGGGGTTAATTAGGGAGGGGGGGGGCAATTGGAGGGGGAGCAGAGCCGACAGCGACTGCGCTGCCCCCCCCACCGGGGGACAGGAAGGTAATTTGGGGGGGTAATTAGCGGGGTTAATTGGGGGGGTAATTAATGGGGGTTAATTGGAGGGGGGGGCAATTAGGGGGGGGTTGGAGCCAACACAGCACTGCTCCCCCCCCCCGGGGGGATAGGAAGGTAATTGGGGGGGGTAATTAACGGGGTTATTTGGGGGGGGAGTTAATTAGAAGGGGGTTAATTGGGGGGGGAGATAGGTGATGGGGGGGGTAATTAATGGGTGTTAATGGGGGGGGGGGCAGAGTAAACATAGACAGCAATGACCCCCCCCCCGAGGACAGGAAGGTTATGGGGGGGTAATTAGCGGGGTTAATTAGGGGGGGGAGTTAATTAGGGGGGGGAGGTAGGTAATGGTGGGGGGGTAATTAATGGGGGTTAATTAGGGAGGTGGGCCAATTGAATTGAAACGAGGGGGGGGGGTGGGTTTTATTTGGGGGGGGGGCGACCAAATTGAGTCATTATTAATAGGAGGGGGGGGGGGGCTTAATTAAGAAATGCGTTAATTAGAGGGGGGGGGGTCTCAGAGCCATTCTTATTGTCCCCCCCCCCCATTTTCATCTATGGCTCAATTAACCAAGGGGGGGGGGGGCTTAATTGGGGGGGGGGGGGGGGGGCGACTAAATTGAGTCATTATTAATTAGAGGGGGGGGGGATTAATTAAGAAATGCGTTAATTAGAGGGGGGGGGTCTCAGAGCCATTCTTATTGTCCCCCCCCCCCATTTTCATCTATGGTTCAATTAACCGAGGGGGGGGGGGGTTTAATTTGGGGGGGGGGAGCGACCAAATTGAGTCATTATTAATTAGACCGGGGGGGGGGATTAATTAAGAAATGCGTTAATTAGAGGGGGGGGGGTCTCAGATCCATTCTTATTGTCCCCCCCCCCCATTTTCATCTATGGGCTCAATTAACCGAGGGGGGGGGGGGGTGTTAATTTTGGGGGAGGGGGCGACCAAATTGAGGCATTACTAATTAGAGAGGGGGGGGATTAATTAAGAAATGCGTTAATTAAAGGGGGGGGGGCCTCAGAGCCATTTTTATTGTCCCCCCCCCATTTTCATCTATGGCTCAATTAACACAAGGGGGGGGTTAATTGGGGGGGGGGGGGGGGGTGACCAAATTGAGGCATCATTAATTAGAGGGGGGGGGGCTTAATTAAGAAATGCGTTAATTAGAGGGGGGGGGGGTCTCAGCCATTTTTATTGTCCCCCCCCCCCATTTTCACCTATGGTTCAATTAACCGAGGGGGGGGGGTGTTAATTTGGGGGGGGGGGCGACCAAATTGAGTCATTATTAATTGTGGAGGGAGGGGATTAATTAAGAAACGCGTTAATTAGAGGGGGGGGGGTCTCAGATCCATTCTCACCCCCCCCCGTCCCCCCCCCCATTTTCATCTATGGGTTCAAATTAACCGAGGGGGGGGGGGGGGGAGTGTTTAATTGGGGGGGGGGCGACCAAATTGAGTCATTATTAATTGGAGGGGGGGATTAATTAAGAAATGCGTTAATTAGAGGGGGGGGGGTCTCAGATCCATTCACACCCCCCCCATTCCCCCCCCCCATTTTCATCTATGGGCTCAAATTAACCGAGGGGGGGGGGGGGTTTAATTTGGGGGGGGGGGGGGGCGACCAGATTGAGTCATTATTAATTGTGGAGGGGGGGGGATTAATTAACAAATGCGTTAATTAAAGGGGGGGGGGCCTCAGAGCCATTTTTATTGTCCCCCCCCCCCCATTTTCATCTATGGTTCAATTAACCGAGGGGGGGGGGGGGTGTTAATTTGGGGGGGGGGCGACCAAATTGAGTCATTATTAATTGTGGAGGGGGGGGATTAATTAACAAATGCGTTAATTAGAGGGGGGGGGGGTCTCAGATCCATTCTCACCCCCCCCCCGTCCCCCCCCCATTTTCATCTATGGTTCAATTAACCGAGGGGGGGGGGGGTGGGTGTTAATTTGGGGGGGGGGGGTGACCAAATTGAGTCATTATTAATTGGAGGGGGGGGGGATTAATTAAGAAACGCATTAATTAGACGGGGGGGGGGGTCTCAGATCCATTCTCACCCCCCCCCCCTTCCCCCCCATTTTCATCTATGGGTTCAAATTAACCGAGGGGGGGGGGGGGGGGGAGTGTTTAATTGAAGGGGGGGCGACCGAATTGAGGCATTATTAATTAGAGAGGGGGGGGATTAATTAAGAAATGCGTTAATTAGAGGGGGGGGGGGCTCAGAGCCATTTTTATTGTCCCCCCCCCCATTTTCATCTATGGGCTCAATTAACACAAGGGGGGGGGTTAATTGGGGGGGGGGGGGTGACCAAATAGAGGCATTATTAATTGGAGGGGGGGGGGGATTAATTAAGAAACGCATTAATTAGACGGGGGGGGGGTCTCAGATCCATTCTCACCCCCCCCCCTCCCCCCCCCCTTTATTTTTCAGCCTCTCCCCCCCCCGGATCCCATTGGCACAGAACGAACTCAACAGCAGCGCCCCCCCCCCGCCCCCCCCCAGGAGAAAAAAGTGCCCCCCCCCCCCGATTCGGCGCCCCCCCCCCCACCTCCTCAAATCGCCCCCCCCCTCCGAACGGCCGGGGGGGGGGTTGAAAATTGGGGGGGGGGCAACGAAGGACCCCCCCCCCAGGAACCGGGAATCGACGTCCGCCATTGCAGCCAATGGGGTGAGTGGGGGGGGGGGGGGGCGTTTTTTTTTTTTTTTTGGGGGGGGGGGGAAATATATGGGGTGCCCCCCCCTCGATTTTTTTCTCCCCCCCCCCCCCTTGTAGCTTTTTCTGCCCCTTTGTGTCGCCCGCCCCCATTTTTGTTGTCCCCCCCCCATTTTTGTCTCTTTCTTTCCTCCCCCCCCCATTTTTGTTTTTCTCCCTCCCCCCCCCATTTTTGCCCCCCCCCCCCCGTTTTTGTCTCTCCCTCCCAGTTTTTGTCCCCCCCCCCATTTTTGTCGTCCCCCCCCCAATTTCCCCCCCCTGCATTTTTGTCGTCCCCCCCCTGTTTTCATCCCCCCCCCCCCCATTTTTGTCTCCTTCCCCCCCCACCATTTTTGTGTCTCTCCTCCCCCCCCCAATTTTGTCCCCCCCCCCATTTTTGTCTCCTTCCCCCCCCCAATTTTGCCCCCCCCCATTTTTGTGTTTCTCTTCCCCCCCCCCCATTTCCCCCCCCCCATTTTCGTCCCCCCATTTTCGTCCCCCCCCCATTTTTGCCTCCTACCCCCCCCCCGTTTTCATCCCCCCCCCCATTTTTCTCCCCCCCCTTTTCCCCCCCCCTTTTCCCCCCCTTTTCCCCCCCATTTCCCCCCCCCATTTTTCTCCCCCCGTTTTCGTACCCCCCCCCCATTTTTCTCCCCCCCCCATTTTTCTCCCCCCCCCATTTTCATCCCCCCATTTTCGTCCCCCCCCCATTTTTGCCTCCTTCCCCCCCCATTTTCATCCCCCCCCAATTTTTGGCCCCCCCATTTTTGTCCCCCCCCCATTTTTATCTCCTTCCCCCCCCATTTTCTCCCCCCCATTTTTATCTCCTTCCCCCCCCAATTTTGTCCCCCCCCCATTTTTGTCTCTCCCCCCCCATTTTTCCTCCCCCCCCCCGTTTTCGTCCCCCCCCCATTTCTGTCTTTCTCCTTCCCCCCCCCAATTTTGTCCCCCCCCCATTTTTGTCTCTCCTCCCCCCATTTCCCTCCCCCGTTTTCATCCCCCCCCCATTTTTCTCCCCCCCCATTTTTCTCCCCCCCATTTCCCCCCCCTCATTTCCCCCCCCCCCCATTTTTGCCTCCTTCCCCCCCCCATTTTCATCCCCCCCCAATTTTTGTCCCCCCCATTTTTGTCCCCCCCCCATTTTTATCTCCTTCCCCCCCCAATTTTGTCCCCCCCCCATTTTTGTTTCTCCCCCCCATTTTTCCTCCCCCCCCTGTTTTCGGCCCCCCCCCCCATTTTTGTCTCTTCTCCCCCCCCCCCTTTTTGTCTTTCTCCTTCCCCCCCCCATTTTTCTCCCCCCCCCTTTTTCTCCCCCCATTTTCACCCCCCCCATTTTTGCCTCCTTCCCCCCCCCCGTTTTCATCCCCCCCCCATTTTTCCCCCCCCCCCATTTTTCCCCCCACTATTCCCCCCCCCATTTTTCCCCCCATTTTCCTCCCCCCCCCATTTTCTCCCCCCCCCATTTTCCCCCCCCGTTTTCGTCCCCCCCCATTTTTGCATCCTTCCCCCCCCCCATTTTTCTCCCCCCCCGTTTTCGTCCCCCCCCCATTTTTGTCTCTTCTCCCCCCCCCCATTTTTGTCTTTCTCCTCCCCCCCCCAATTTTGTCCCCCCCCCCATTTTTGTCTCTCCCCCCCCCATTTCCCCCCCCCCATTTTTCCCCCCCCCATTTTTCTCTCCCCGTTTTCGTCCTCCCCCCCCATTTTTGCCTCCTTCCCCCCCCCGTTTTCATCCCCCCCCCGTTTTCATCCCCCCCCCCATTTTTCTCCCCCCCCATTTTTCTCCCCCCCCCATTTTTCTCCCCCCCTCATTTTCGTCCCCCCCCCATTTTTGTCTCCTTCCCCCCCCCAATTGTGCCCCCCCCATTTTTGTGTTTCTCTTCCCCCCCCCATTTCCCCCCCCCCCATTTTTGTGTTTCTCTTCCCCCCCCATTTCCCTCCCCCGTTTTCATCCCCCCCCCATTTTTCTCCCCCCCCCCATTTTTCTCCCCCCCCCCATTTTTCTCCCCCCCCCATTTCCCCCCCCTCATTCCCCCCCCCCCATTTTTGCCTCCTTCCCCCCCCCATTTTCATCCCCCCCCAATTTTTGTCCCCCCCATTTTTGTCCCCCCCCCATTTTTATCTCCTTCCCCCCCCAATTTTGTCCCCCCCCCATTTTTGTTTCTCCCCCCCATTTTTCCTCCCCCCCCTGTTTTCGGCCCCCCCCCCATTTTTGTCTCTCCACCCCCCCTTTTTGTCTTTCTCCTTCCCTCCCCCATTTCCCCCCCCCATTTTTTCTCCCCCCATTTTTCTCCTCCCCCCCCATTTTTACCTCCTTCCCCCCCCCCATTTTCATCCCCTCCCAATTTTTGTCCCCCCCCATTTTTGTCCCCCCCCATTTTTATCTCCTCCCCCCCCCCATTTCCCCCCCCCCATTTTTGTCTCCTTCCCCCCCCAATTTTGTCCCCCCCCATTTTTGTCTCTCTCCTCCCCCCCCCATTTCCCCCCCCCCCGTTTTCATCCCCCCCCCCATTTTTGTCCCCCCCCCATTTTTATCTCCTCCCCCCCCATTTTTGTCCCCCCCCCATTTTTGTCCCCCCCCATTTTTGTCTCCCCCCCCCAATTTTGTCCCCCCCCCACAATTTTTGTGTCTCTCCTCCCCCCCCTTATTTTTGTCTCCCCCCCATTTGTGTCCCCCCCCCATTTTTATGCGTCCCCCCCCCACTTTTATGTCCCCCCCCCTTTATTTCTCCCCCCATTTTTATGTGTCCCCCCCCCCACTTTTATGTTCTCCCACCTCTTTATGTCCCCCCCCATTTTTTTATGTGCCCCCCCCACTTTTATGTCACCCCCCCCACTTTTATGCCCCCCCTCCCCCCCATTTTTTCGTGTGCTCCCCCCCCACTTTTCCATCCCCCCCCCTCACTTTTATCCCCCCCCCCACTTTTATGCCCCCCCCCACTTCTATGCCCCCCATCACTTTTATGTCCCCCCCCATTTTTGTGTCCCCCCCCCACTTCTATGCCCTCCCCCCATTTTTATGTCCCCCCCCCACTTTCATGTCCCCCCCCCATTTTTTCGTGTGCTCCCCCCCCCACTTTTCCATCCCCCCCCCTCACTTTCATGTCCCCCCCCCACTTCTTTCCCCCCTCCATTTTTATGTGTCCCCCCCCCACTTTCATGTCCCCCCCCCCCACTTTTATGCTCCCCCATCACTTTTATGTCCCCCCCCATTTTTGTGTCCCCCCCCACTTCTATGCCCTCCCCCCATTTTTATGTCCCCCCCCCCTTTCATGTCCTCCCCCCTCACTTTTATGCCCCCCCCATTTTTTTATGTGCCCCCCCCACTTTTATGTCCCCCCCCCACTTTTCTGCCCCCCCTCCCCATTTTTTCGTGTGCTCCCCCCCCCCACTTTTCCATCCCCCCCTCACTTTTATCCCCCCCTCCCCCCCACTTCTATGCCCCCCCCCACTTTTATATCCCCCCCCCATTTTTGTGTCCCCCCCCCATTTTTATGTCCCCCCCCACTTTCATGTCCCCCCCCTCACTTTTATGTCCCCCCCCACGTTTACATTCTTCTCTTCCACTTTTATGTCCCCCCCCACTTTTATGTCCTCCCCCCACTTTTATGCCCCCCCCCCATTTTTTCATGTGCTCCCCCCCCTCACTTTTATGTCCTCCCCCCATTTTTATGTCCCCCCCCCTTTTATGTTCCCCCCTCCCCATTTTTTTGTGTGCTCCCCCCCCCACTTTTCCGTCCCCCCCCCACTTTTATGCCCCCCCCCATTTTTATGTGTCCCCCCCCACTTTTATCTCCTCCGTCCCCCACTTTTATGCCCCCCCCATTTTTATGTCCCCCCCCCTTTCATGTTCTCCCCCCCACTTTTATGCCCCCCCCCATTTTTTTATGTGCCCCCCCCCACTTTCATGTCCCCCCCCTCACTTTTCTGCTCCCCCTCCCCATTTTTTCGTGTGCTCCCCCCCCTCACTTTTATGCCCCCCCCCATTTTTTCATCTGCTCCCCCCCCACACTTTTCCATCCCCCCCCCCTCACTTTTATCCCCCCCTCCCCCCCACTTTTATGCCCCGCTATCACTTTTATTTCCCCCCCCCACTTTTATGCCCCCCCCCACTTTTATGTCCCCCCCCACTTTTATGTCCTCCCCTCCCTTTTATGCCCCCCCCCCATTTTTTCGTGTGCTCCCCCCCCCCACTTTTCCATCCCCCCCCCCCTTTTATCCCCCCCCTCCCCCCCTTTTATGCCCCCCCCCTTTTATGCCCCCCCCCTTTTATGCCCCCCCCACTTTTATGCCCCCCCACACTTTTATGCCCCCCCACACTTTTATGCCCCCCCCCACTTCTATGTCCCCCCCCACTTTTATGTCCCCCCCCACTTTTATGTCCTCCCCCCACTTTTCTGCCCCCCCCCCATTTTTTCATGTGCTCCCCCCCCTCACTTTTATGTCCTCCCCCCATTTTTATGTCCCCCCCCCTTTTATGTCCCCCCCTCCCCATTTTTTTGTGTGCTCCCCCCCCCACTTTTCCATCCCCCCCCACTTTTATGCCCCCCCCATTTTTATGTGTCCCCCCCCCACTTTTATCTCCTCCGTCCCCCACTTTTATGCCCCCCCCCACTTCTATGTGTCCCCCCCCCACTTTTATGCCCCCCCCACTTTTATGTCCCCCCCCACTTTTATGGCCCCCCATCACTTTTATGTCCCCCCCCATTTTTGTGTCCCCCCCCACTTCTATGCCCTCCCCCCATTTTAATGTCCCCCCCCCTTTTATGTCCCCCTCCCCATTTTCATGTGCCCCCCCCCCACTTTCATGTCCCCCCCCCATTTTTTTGTGTGCTCCCCCCCCTTTTATGCCCCCCCTCCCCATTTTTTCGTATTCTCCCCCCCCCCCCCACTTTTCCATCCCCCCCCTCACTTTTTTTCCATCTCCCCCCCCCCCCCAGCCGGACGCAGGCAGCAGAGAATGGGAAGCCCTGGCTGGGGGGGGGGGGGGGGCAGCCCCCCATCTCAGCCCCACAGCAATGGCAACGACCCCCCCTGCCCCCCCCCCCTCGGTGAGACCCACAGACGGCAAAGGGGCCGCAGCCCCCCCCCACGACCCCCCCCCGGGGCAGCAACGGGGCGGCCAGGAGGGATTTTATGGGGGGGGGGGCAACGGAGGACAGGTGGGGGGGCTGGGGGGGGGGAAGGGATTGGAGGGGGGGGCGCATAAAGGGGGGGGGATTGAAGGGGGGGGAACATGGGGGGGGGACATGGGGGGGGTTTAAGGGATTGGGGGGGGCACATAAAGGGGGGGCATTGAAGGGGGGGGTTAAAGGTGGGGGTTAAAGGGGTGGGGGGGTTAAAGGGGGGATTGAAGGGGTGGGGGGGGACATAAAGGGGGGGGATTGAAGGGGTGGGGGGGTTAAAGGGGGGGGATTGAAGGGGTGGGGGGGGCACATAAAGGGGGGGGGATTGAAGGGGTGGGGGGACGCATAAAGGGGGGGTCGGGGGGGGACATATGGGGAGGGGGGGTGGAAGGGATTGGAGGGGGGGCGCATAAAGGGGGGGGATTGAAGGGGGGGGGACATGGGGGGGGGACACATAAGGGGGGGGTTTAAGGGATTGGGGGGGCACATAAAGGGGGGGTTAAAGGGGGGGGTTAAAGGGGTGGGGGGGGACAAAAAGGGGGGGGTTAAAGAGGGGGGTTGTAAAGGGGGGGGTGAAAGGGGTGGGGGAGGGACACATAAATGGGGGGGGACGTAAAGGGGGGGGTTGAAGGGGTGGGGGGGGACATGGGGGGGTTAAAGGGGTGGGGGGGCACATAAAGGGGGGGGGATTGAAGGGGTGGGGGGGTTTAAAGGGGGGGGACACATAAAGGGGGGGTTAAAGGGGTGGGGGGGGACACATAAAGGGGGGGTCGGGTGGGGACAAATGGGGAGGGGGGGTGGAAGGGATTGGAGGGGGGGGCGCATAAAGGGGGGGGATTGAAGGGGGGGGGACATGGGGGGGGGACACATAAGGGGGGGGTTTAAGGGATTGGGGGGGCACATAAAGGGGGGGCATTGAAGGGGTGGGGGGGGTTAAAGGGGTGGGGGAGGCACATAAAGGGGGGGGGATTGAAGGGGTGGGGGGTTTTAAGGGGGGGGGTTAAAGGGGTGGGGGGGTTAAAGGGGGGGGATTGAAGGGGTGGGGGGGCACATAAAGGGGGGGGGATTGAAGAGGTGGGGGGTGTAAAGGGGGGGGTAAAAGGGGTGGGGGGGGCACATAAAGGGGGGGGATTGACGGGGTGGGGGGGGTAAAAGGGGTGGGGGGGGCACATAAAGGGGGGGGTGAAAGGGATTGGAGGGGGGGGGAAAGGGGAGGGTTAAAGGGGGGGGTTGAAGGGGTGGGGGGGGACATGGGGGGGGTTAAAGGGGTGGGGGGGGACACATAAAGGGGGGGGTTTAAGGGATTGGGGAGGGCGCATAAAGGGGGCGGGTTAAGAGGGGGGGGATTGAAGGGGTGGGGGGGTGTAAGGGGGGGGGTTAAAGGGTGTAGTGGGGCACAATGGGGCGCAGTGGGGCAGGGGTGTGGGGCACAGTGGTGCAGGGTTATGGGGCGCAGTGGGGCAGAGATGTGGGGCGCAGTGGGGCACAATGGGGTGCAGTGGGGCAGAGATGTGGGGCACAGTGGGGCACAATGGGGCGCAGTGGGGCAGGGATGTGGGGCGCAGTGGGGCAGGGATGTGGGGCACAATGGGGCGCAGTGGGGCAGGGGTGTGGGGCACAGTGGTGCAGGGTTATGGGGCGCAGTGGGGCAGAGATGTGGGGCGCAGTGGGGCACAATGGGGTGCAGTGGGGCAGAGATGTGGGGCACAGTGGGGCACAATGGGGCGCAGTGGGGCAGGGATGTGGGGCGCAGTGGGGCAGGGATGTGGGGCACAATGGGGCGCAGTGGGGCAGGGGTGTGGGGCACAGTGGTGCAGGGTTATGGGGCGCAGTGGGGCAGAGATGTGGGGCGCAGTGGGGCACAATGGGGTGCAGTGGGGCAGAGATGTGGGGCACAGTGGGGCACAATGGGGCACAGTGGGGCAGGGATGTGGGGCGCAGTGGGGCAGGGATGTGGGGCACAATGGGGCGCAGTGGGGCAGGGGTGTGGGGCACAGTGGTGCAGGGTTATGGGGCGCAGTGGGGCAGAGATGTGGGGCGCAGTGGGGCACAATGGGGCACAGTGGGGCAGGGATGTGGGGCGCAGTGGGGCAGAGATGTGGGGCGCAGTGGGGCAGGGATGTGGGGCACAATGGGGTGCAGTGGGGCAGGGTTATGGGGCGCAATGGGGCAGGGGTGTGGGGCGCAGTGGGGCAGGGATGTGGGGCACAATGGGGCGCAATGGGGCAGGGATGTGGGGCAGGGTTATGGGCACAATGGGGCGCAGTGGGGCAGGGATGTGGAGCTCAGTGGGGCAGGGATGTGGGGCGCAATGGGGCGCAGTGGGGCAGGGATGTGGGGTACAAAGGGGCGCAGTGGGGCACGGATGTTTGGCACAATGGGGCGCAGTGGGGCAGGGATGTGGGGTGCAGTGGGGCGCAGTGGGGCCGGGATGTAGGGCACAATGGGGCGCAGTGGGGCAGGGTTATGGGGTGCAGTGGGGCAGGGATGTGGGGCGCAGTGGGGCAGGGATGTGGAGCTCAGTGGGGCAGGGATGTGGGGCACAATGGGGTGCAGTGGGGCAGGGTTATGGGGTGCAGTGGGGCAGGGATGTGGGGCACATTGGGGCAGAGATGTGGGGCACAATGGGGCGCAGTGGGGCAGGGATGTGGGGCGCAGTGGGGCAGAGATGTGGGGCGCAGTGGGGCGCAGTGGGGCAGGGATGTGGGGCGCAGTGGGGCAGGGATGTGGGGCGCAGTGGGGCAGAGATGTGGGGTGCAGTGGGGCAGGGATGTGGGGCGCAGTGGGGCAGAGATGTGGGGTGCAGTGGGGCAGGGATGTGGGGCGCAGTGGGGCAGAGATGTGGGGTGCAGTGGGGCAGGGATGTGGGGCGCAGTGGGGCAGGGATGTGGGGCGCAGTGGGGCAGAGATGTGGGGCGCAGTGGGGCAGGGATGTGGGGCGCAGTGGGGCAGAGATGTGGGGTGCAGTGGGGCAGGGATGTGGGGCGCAGTGGGGCAGGGATGTGGGGCGCAGTGGGGCAGAGATGTGGGGTGCAGTGGGGCAGGGATGTGGGGCGCAGTGGGGCAGAGATGTGGGGCTGAGCGCCGTCTCCCCCCGCAGCTCCCCGGCGCAGTGGAGCCGCAGCTCAGCAGCCCCAGCGGCTTCCGGCCCGGGACGCCATCGCTCCCCCCATACAGGTATGGGGCTGCCCCATAGATCGCCCCACAGCTGCCCCATAGATCCCCCAGCATCGCCCCATAGAGTGCCCCATAGATCCCATACCATCACCCCATAGATCCCCCATCACCCCATAGGTCTTTTCTTCTGCCCCATAGATCCCCCCCAACGCCCCATAGATCCTTTTGCTGCCCCATAGGTTGCCCCATAGATCCCTCTCCTGCCCCATAGATCCCCCGCTGCCCCATAGATGGCCCCATAGATCCCCAACCATCACCCCATAGATTCCTCTCCACTGCCCCATAGATCACCCCATAGATCCCTCCTGCTGCCCCATAGATCGCCCCACAGCTGCCCCATAGATTCCCCAGCCCCACCCCATAGAGTGCCCCATAGATCCCCAACCATCACCCCATAGATCCCCCATCACCCCATAGATCTTTCGCCCCATAGATTCCCCACCATTGCCCCATAGCTCACCCGATCTCTCTGCTGCCCCATAGATCTCCTACTGCCCCATAGAGTGCCCCATAGATCCCTCTGCTGCCCCACAGATCCCTCTTCTGCCCCATAGATCCCCCCCATCACCCCATAGATCCACAACTATCCCATAAATCACCCCATAGATTCCCCCCCACTGCCCCACAGGTTGCCCCATAGATCCTTCCTGCTGCCCCATAGATCACCCCACAGCTGCCCCATAGATTTCCCAGGCCCACCCCATAGGGTGCCCCACAGATCCCATACCATCACCCCATAGATCTTTCCAGCTGCCCCATAGATCCCCCCCCATCGCCCCATAGATCCGCCACCATCCCATAAATCACCCCATAGATTCCCCCCCACTGCCCCATAGATTGCCCTATAGATCCGTCCTGCTGCCCCATAGATCGCGCTAGAGCTGCCCCATAGATTCCCCAGCCCCACCCCATCGAGTGCCCCATAGATCCCATATTGTCACCCCATAGATCTCCCCCCATCGCCCCATAGATCCTTTTGCTGCCCCATAGCTCACCCCATAGATCGCTCTGCTGCCCCATAGATCCCACACTGCCCCATAGATGGCCCCATAGATTCCCCTCCACTGCCCCATAGATCACCCCATAGATCCCTCCTGCTGCCCCATAGATCGCCCCACAGCTGCCCCATAGATCCCACAGCATCGCCCCATAGGGTGCCCCATAGATCCCATATTGTCACCCCATAGATCCCCCCCATCGCCCCATAGATCCTTGTGCTGCCCCATAGATCCCTCGCTGCCCCATAGATGGCCCCACAGATCCCCAACCATCACCCCATAGATTCCCCTTCACTGCCCCATAGATCACCCCATAGATCCCTCCTGCTGCCCCACAGATCGCCCCACAGCTGCCCCATAGATTCCCCAGCCCCACCCCATAGAGTGCCCCATAGATCCCCAACCATCACCCCACAGATCCACCACCCCCCTCTGTGACCCCTGTGACCCCATGACCTTTGACCTCCAACCCCCTTCTGCTCCCCACCCCCCCTCCGTGACCCCTATGACCCCTGCGCTCCCTGCGCCCCTTTGACCCCTGTGACCCTGTGACCTTTGACCTCCAACCCCTGTGCTCCCTACACCCCCAACCTTCTGCTCCCCTCCATGACCCCCATGATCTCTGACCCCTGCGCCCCATGATCCCTCCGACCCCATGACCTTTGACCTCCAACCCCCTTCTGCTCCCCACACCCCCCCTCCGTGACCCCTATGACCTCTGACCCCTGCGCTCCCTGCGCCCCCTTGACCCCCGTGACCCCATGACCTTTGACCTCTGCCCCCATGCTCCCTACACCCCCAACCCCTTCTGCTCCCCACACTCCCCCTCCATGACCCCTATAACCTCTGACCCCTGCACCCCCATGACCCCAGTGACCCCAGTGACCTTTGACCCCTGCCCCCGTGCTCCCTACACCCCCAACCCCTTCTGCTCCCCTCCGTGACCCCTATGACCTCTGACCCTTGCGCCCCATGACCCCAGTGACCTTTGACCTCCAAGCCCCTTCTGCTCCCCACACACTCCCTCCGTGACCCCTATGACCTCTGACCCTTGCACCCCATGACCCTGTGACCACAGTGACCTTTGACCTCTGCCCCCGTCCTCCATATACCCCCCTTTTGCTCCCCACACCACCCCTCCGTGCCCCCTATGACCTCTGACCCCTGTGACCCCATGACCCCTGTGACCACTGTGACCTTTGACCTTTGATCCCACGCCCACTGTGCCTCTCCGTGACCCCTATGACCTCTGACCCTTGCGCCCCATGACCCCAGTGACCTTTGACCTCCAAGCCCCTTCTGCTCCCCACACCCCACCTCCGTGACCCCTATGACCCCTGTGCTCCCTGCGCCCCCCCGTGACCCCCGTGACCTTTGACCTCTGCCCCCAGACCGCTGCTGGTTCCGGGCGCCGCGGTGGCTCTGAAGGCCCCATTTGTGGAGCTGGGGGTCCCGGGGGCGGAGCTGGCCAAGCTGGGGGGGGCGGGGGGGCTGCTGTACCCCACAGCGCCTCCATTCGTCTACAGCGCCCCCTACTGCCCGGAGGCACCCATGCTGCAGGTGGGCGGGGCTAACGGGGTGGGCGGGGTTATGCAAATGGGGGCGGTGGGGGGGTAGGTGGGAAGGGGGTTGGGGATGAGCGGTGTGGGCGGGGCTATGGATAAATGGGCGGGGTTATGCAAATGGAGGGTAGGGGGTAGGTGAAAGGTTTAGGGTTGAGTGGTGTGGGAGGGGCTACGGGAAAGTGGGCGGGGTTATGCAAATTGAGAGTGTGGGGGGTATAGAGGTGGGTGGGACTTGAAGGCAGTGGGCGGGGCTATGGGAAAGTGGGTGGGGTTATGCAAATGGGGACTGTGGGGATAGGTAGGAGGGTTGGGGATGAGCACTGTGGGCGGGGCTATGGGAGAGTGGGCGGGGTTATGCAAATCGAGGGCTGAGAGAGCATGGGAAGGTGTGGGGTTATGGGGAAGTGGGCGGGGTTATGCAAATAGGGTAGGGGTAGGCGAAAGGGTTGGGGCTGAGCGGTGTGAGCGGGGCTAACGGGGTGGGCGGGGTTATGCAAATGGGGGCTGTGGGGGGTAGGTGGGAAGGGGGTTGGGGATGAGCGGTGTGGGCGGGGCTATGGGACAGTGGGCGGGGTTATGCAAATGGGGGCGGTGGGGGGATAGGTGGGAGGGGGTTGGGCAGGAGCGGTGTGGGCGGGGCTACGGGGGAGTGGGCGGGGTTATGCAAATAGAGGGTAGGTGAAAGGGTTGGGGCTGAGCGGTGTGGGCGGGGCTATGGGGAGTGGGCGGGGTTATGCAAATGGCGGTGGGGTAGGTGGGAAGGGGGTTGGGGATGAGCGATGTGGGCGGGGCTAACGGGGTGGGCGGGGTTATACAAATGGGGGCGGTGGGGGGTAGGTGGGAAGGGGGTTGGGGATGAGCGGTGTGGGCGGGGCTAATGGAGTGGGCGGGGTTATGCAAATGGGGGCGGTGGGGGGTAGGTGGGAGGGGGTTGGGGATGAGCGGTGTGGGCGGGGCTAATGGAGTGGGCGGGGTTATGCAAATGGGGGCGGTGGGGGGTAGGTGGGAAGGGGGTTGGGGATGAGCGGTGTGGGCGGGGCTATGGGGAAGTGGGTGGGGTTATGCAAATTGAGGGTAGGGGTAGGTGAAAGGGTTGGGGCTGAGCACTGGGCGGGGTTGCGGGAGAGTGGGCGGGGTTATGCAAATGGAGGCTGTGGGGGGTAGGTGGGAGGGGGGTTGGGGCTGAGTGGTTTGGGCGGGGCTAACGGGGTAGGCGGGGTTATGCAAATGGCTGTGGGGGGTAGGTGGAAGGGGCGTTGGGGCTGAGCGGTGTGGGCGGGGTTACGGGAGAGTGGGCGGGGTTATGCAAATTGAGGGTAGGGGGTAGGTGAAAGGTTTAGGGCTGAGCGGTGTGGGCGGGGCTAACGGGGTGGGCGGGGTTATGCAAATGGGGGCTGTGGGGGGTAGGTGGAAAGGGGGTTGGGGCTCCGCGGTGTGGGCGGGGCTATGGATAAATGGGTGGGGATATGCAAATTGAGGGTAGGAGTAGGTGAAAGGGTTGGGGCTGAGCACTGTGGGCGGGGCTATGGGGAAGTGGGCGGGGCTATGGGAAGTGGGTGGAGTTATGCAAATGGGGGCTGTGGGGGGTAGGTGGGTGGTGGTTCGGGCTGAGCTGTGTGGGTGGGGCAACAAAGAGTGGGCGGGGTTATGCAAATCGACGGGCTAGAAATACACGGGGTATGGGGCTATGGGGAAGTGGGCGGGGTTATGCAAATGACTTTGGGGTTATGTGGGTGGGGGCTGGGGCTAAACGGAGTGGGCGTGGCTTCAAGAGAAGTGGGCGGGGTTACGCAAAAGGCAAAGAGGATATGGGTGGGGTTAGGCTTAACGGAGTGGGTGGGGCTACTGGGAAGTGGGTGGGGTTATGTAAATTGAGGGTGTGGGGGTATACGGAGGTAGGCGGGGCTTGAAGGCGTGGGCGGGCTTATGCAAATGGCTGTGAGGATATGTGGGTGGGAGTGGGCGGGGTATGGGAAAGTGGGCGGGGTTATGCAAAGGGAAGCTGTGGGTATACGTGGGTGGGGCTTGGGGCTTAATGGAGTGGGCGGGGCTACGCGGAGTGGGCGGGGTTATGCAAATCGAGGGATGTGAGTCCATGGGTGGGGCGTGGGACGGAGTTTGATGGGGTGGGCGGGGCTTCGGGAAAGTGGGCGGGGTTATGCAGATAGAGGCTGCGGGGGTAGATTGAGATAGGTTGGGATTGGTGGCAGCGGGTGGGGCTTCGTTAAAGTGGGCGGGGTTATGCAAATCGAGTACGCAGGGATATATGGAGGAAGGCGGGGCTTGAATGCGGTGGGCGGGGCTATGCAAATAGCAGCTGTGGGTCCCCATTCCTTATCTTCCCCCCCCCCCCCAATTTTTTTTCACCCCCCCCCCCCTCCAGGTGCGCCAGGAGTTGCCCCCCCCCTCTGATTTCTATGGGGCCGGGCAGAGCAGCTTCCAGCAGGTACAGCCCCCCCCGCCCCCCCCCCCCATTTCTCTCCCCCCGCCCCATTTATTTCTCCCCCCCCCCATTTATTTCTGCCCTCCCATTTCTCTCCCCCCCCCCATTTATATTTCCCCCATTTATATCTCACCCCCCCCACTTATATTTCCCATTTATCTCCCCCCCCCATTTTATCTCCCCCCCCCCGTTTATATCCCCCCCCATTTACCCCCCCCATTTATATCTCCCCAAATTTATACCCCCCCTTTTATCTCCCCCCCCATTTATCTCCCCCCTCATTTACCCCCCCTATTTATACCCCCCTCCATTTATCCCCCCCCCTCATTTCTCCCCCCATTTATATCCCCCCCCATTTACATTCCCCTCATTTAACCCCCCCCCTTTTATATCTCCCCCCCTTTATATCCTCCCCTTATCCCCCCACCATTTATATCTGCCCCCCCCATTTATCTCCCCCCATTTATCCCCCCCCCCATTTATATTCCTCCCCATTTATCCCCCCCCATTTATCCCCCCCATTTATATGCCCCCCCCGCATTTATCCCCCCCTTTATATCTCCCCAAATTTATACCCCCCCCATTTATCTCCCCCCCCATTTATCCCCCCCCATTTATACCCCCCCCATTTATATGCCCCCCCAATTCCCTCACCCCCCCATTTGTATCTCACCCCCCCCATTTATCTCCCCCTCCCATTTATATGCCCCCCCATTTATTTCTCCCCCCGTTTATATCCCCCCCCATTTACCCCCCCCATTTATATATCCCCCCCATTTATATCCCCCCCCATTTATCCCCCCCCATTTATCCCCCCCCCATTTACCCTCCCCATTTATACCCCCCCCCATTTATACCTCCCTCCATTTATCCCCCCCCTTTATATCCTCCCCTTATCCCCCCCCCCATTTACCCCCCCATTTACATCCCCCCATTTATATCCCCCCCCATTTATCCCCCCCATTTATCTCCCCCCCCCATTTATATTCCCCCCCCCATTTATCCCCCCCCATTTACATCTTCCCCCCCATTTATCCCCCCCATTTATCTCCCCCATCATTTATCCCCCCCCATTTATATCCCCCCCCATTTATATCCCCCCCCCATTTATCTCCCCCCTCATTTACCCCCCCCTCATTTACCCCCCCCATTTAAACCCCCCCCCATTTAAACCCCCCCCATTTATTCCCCCCCCATTTATCCCCCCCCATTTACATCCCCCCCATTCATTTATCCCCCTCCCATTTATATCTGCCCCCCCATTTATCTCCCCCCCCATTTACCCCCCCCATTTATATCCCCCCCATTCATTTTTCCCCCCCATTTATCCCCCCATTTAACCCCCCCTCTCATTTATCCCCCCCCCATTTATCCCCCCCCCCATTTATATCTCCCCCTCATTTATCCCCCCCCCATTTATCTCCCCCCCATTTACCCCCCCCCATTTCTATCCCCCCCCCATTTACCCCCCCCATTTACCCCCCCATTTATATCCCCCATTTATATGCCCCCCCATTTATCTCCCCCCTCATTTACCCCCCATTTATACCCCCCCCATTTATACCCCCCCCATTTATACCCCCCCCCATTTATATCCCCCCCCATTTATCTCTCTCTCCCCTCATTTACCCCCCCCATTTAACCCCCCCCCATTTAAACCCCCCCCATTTACATCCCCCCCATTTATCTCCCCCCTCATTAACCCCCCCCTCATTTACCCCCCCATTTATACCCCCCCCATTTATATCCCCCCCCCCATTTATCTCCCCCCTCATTTACCCCCCCCTCATTTACCCCCCCCATTTAAACCCCCCCCCATTTAAACCCCCCCCCATTTAAACCCCCCCCATTTATATCCCCCCCCCATTTATCCCCCCATTTATCCCCCCACCATTTATCCCCCCCCATTTATATCCCCCCCCATTTATCTCCCCCCCCCATTTATGCCCCCCCCCATTTACCCCCCCCCATTTATATCCCCCCTCATTTACCCCCCCCATTTATATCCCCCCTCATTTACCCCCCCCATTTATAACCCCCCCATTTATCCCCCCCCCCATTTACCCCCCCTCAATTACCCCCCCCCATTTATCCCCCCCCATTTAACCCCCCCCCATTTAACCCCCCCCCATTTAACCCCCCCCCCATTTATCTCCCCCCCCCCAGGTGCTGCTGCCGGTCGTCGACTCCTCAGTTCCCCCCGTGGTGAATTTCGGTGCCCCCCCAGGACCCCCCCCTCCCCCCCCTCCCCCCCCCCACTTTACCCCTCCTCCCATTGGGTCGCCTTTTACCCCCCCCCCCGCCCCCCCCCCCCCCCCCCAACCCTCGTCCTTTTCCCCCGACCCCCCCCCCAACTTCCCGTCCCGATCCTCGCCCCCCCCAAACCGTGGGGGGGGGGCACCCAAAATCAACACCCTTCGGAACCCCCCCCACCCCCCCACCCCCCCCCCACCACCATCACCACCACCATCACCACCCCCCCGGTGCCCCCCCCCCCAAAATCCAGCATCCGGCCAACCCCCCCCGGCCCAACGCCGCCCCCCCCCCGCATCATCATGGGGGGCACCGCCCCCCCCCCGCCCCCCCCCCACGGTTTTGGAGCCCCCCCCCCCAAAAAAAAATACGGGGCCGCGGCCCCCATTGCGCCCACATTGAGGGGCTTCCAGACCCCCCCCCCAAAAAAAAATTAATGTAACCCACCTCGCTGAGGGAGGGGGCTCCAGTTTTTTGGGGGGGGGGGAGGAGAAAATAGGGGGGGGGGCAGCAGCTGGACCCCCCCCCAACCCTGAGGGAGGGGGCTCCAATTTTTTGGGGGGGGGAAGAAAAAATAGGGGGGGGGGCGGCAGCAGGACCCCCCCCACACTGAGGGAGGGGGCTCCATTTTTGGGGGGGGGGAGGGGGAGAAAATAGGTGAGGGGGGGGGCAGCAGCTGGACCCACACTTAGGGGGCTCTGCCCCACACTTGGGGGGGGGGTTCTGGGCCCCCCCCCCCCCCAAAAATGGGTTCTGCCCCCCCCCCCTTCCCCCCCCGCCATAATAGATTTTCTCCCCCCCACCCTATAATGGGTTCTGGCCCCCCCTCCCCCCCCCCAAAATGGGTTTTGCCCCCCCCCCCATTTGGTTCTGCCCCACACTTGGGGGGGGGTCCACCCCATATTTTGGGTGGGGGGGGGGGTCTGCATTCCCCCCCCCCCCAAAATGGGTTCTGCCCCCCCCCCCCCCACTCCTATAATGGGTTTTGCCCCCCCCCCTTCCCCCCCCCAAAATGGGTTCTGCCCCCCCCCAACTCCTATAATGCGTTCTGCCCCCCCCCCCCCCCAAAATGGGTTTTGCCCCCCCCCCCCCAATTGGTTCTGCCCCACACTTGGGGTGGGGTCCACCCCATATTTTGGGTGGGGGGGGGTCTGCATTCCCCCCCCCCCCCAAAATGGTTTCTGCCCCCCCCCCCCCCCCACTCCTATAATGGGTTTTGTCCCCCCCCCTCCCCCCCCCATAATGGGTTCTGCCCCCCCCACCCTATAATGGGTTCTGCCCCACACTTGGGGGGAGGGGTGCACCCCATATTTTGGGGGGGGTCTGCATTTCCCCCCCCCATTATGGGTTCTGCCCCCCCCTTCCCCCCCCCATAATGGGTTTTGCCCCCCCCCCCCATTATGGGTTCTGCCCCACATTTAGGGGGTCCACCCCATATTTTGGGGGGGGGTCTGCATCTCCCCCCCCAATTATGGGTTTTGCCCCCCCCCCCCCATTATGGGTTCTGCCCCACATTTGGGGGGTGCGCCCCATATTCCCGAATTCTGCCCCCCCCCATCCTCCCCCCCCCTTCCATAGTTACAGGTTCTGCCCCATAAGTGTGGGGCAGAGACAGCAGTTATGGGGTTTTGCCCCACACTTACGGGGCACAACCCGCAGTTCTGGGGTTTATGAGGTTCTGCCCCACACTTATGGGGCACAGACCACAGTTATGGGGTTTTGCCCCACACTTATGGGGCACAACCCGCAGTTCTGGGGTTTATGAGGTTCTGCCCCACACTTATGGGGCACAGACCACAGTTATGGGGTTTTGCCCCACACTTATGGGGCACAACCTGCAGTTCTGGGGTTTATGGGGTTCTGCCCCACACTTATGGGGCAGAGACCACAGTTATGGGGTTTTGCCCCACACTTATGGGGCACAACCCACAGTTCTGGGGTTTATGAGGTTCTGCCCCACACTTATGGGGTAGAGACCACAGTTATGGGGTTTTGCCCCACACTTATGGGGCACAACCCGCAGTTCTGGGGTTTATGGGGTTCTGCCCCACACTTGTGGGGCACAACCAGAAGTTCTGGGGTTTATGAGGTTTTGCCCCACACTTATGGGGCACAGTTCTGGGATTCTGCCCCACACTTATGGGGCACAGACCGCATTTATGGGGTCCTGCCCCACACTTATGGGGCACAGACCGCATTTCTGGAGCTCCGCCCCACACTTATGGGGCACAACCCTCATTTATGGGGTTCTGCCCCACACTTACGGGGCACAACCTTCATTTATGGGGTCCTGCCCCACACTTACGGGGCGCAGTTCTGGGATTCTGCCCCACACTTATGGGCCACAACCCTCATTTATGGGGTCCTGCCCCACACTTATGGGGCACAGCCCTCATTTATGGGGTCCTGCCCCACACTTATGGGGCACAACCCTCATTTATAGGGTCCTGGCCCACACTTATGGGGCACAGTTCTGGGATTCTGCCCCACACTTATGGGGCACAGACCGCATTTCTGGAGCTCCACCCCACACTTATGGGGCACAACCTTCATTTATGGGGTCCTGCCCCACACTTATGGGGCACAGCCCACATTTATGGAGCTCCGCCCCACACTTATGGGGCACAACCTTCATTTATGGGGTCCTGCCCCACACTTATGGGGCACAGCCCACATTTCTGGAGCTCCGCCCCACACTTATGGGGCACAACCCCCCCAACCCCCCCCCCTCGATCCCCCCCCCCCCCCAAATCCCCCCCCCCTCTTTGTTAAACGTTGAGAAAAAGGACAAAAAATCGCCGTTTGCGGAGGAAAAAAAAGCGAATAAAAGAGATGAAAGAGCGGCAGCCGTGCTTTCATTTGGGGGGGGGGGGGTCCATTAATTTGGGGGGGGGGGGGTTTGGGGGGGGGGGGGGTCACTCCGGGGGGGGCTCGGCGAAGGCGCGGTGGGCGCAGGGGAAGCGGCGGGGGGTGAAATCGGGGTCTTCGCGGAGGCGACGCCGGAGGTCAGACAGCAACTGGGGGGGGGAAAGGGGGGGGGGGATTGGAGACCCCTCCCCAAATTCAGAGTCTATATTGACCCCCCCCCTCCTTCCCCCCCCCACACTTAGAGACCCCCGTTTTTCTGCAGGGACCCCCGTAAGCCTAATGGGATTCCCCCCCCCCCCCATAGAGACCACCCCCCCCAGACCCCTGTGGACCCCCCCATATAGACCCCCCCCCCCCCAGATCCCTATGGACCCCCCCATAGAGACCCCTATGGACCCCCCCCAATACAGACCCCCCCCCCCATACAAACCCCCCCCCAGACCCCTATGGACCCCTCCATACAGACCCCCCCCCATACAGACCCCCCCCCGAGACCCCTATGGACCCCCGCCCCCAAGATCCCAGCGACCCCCCCCCCAATAGAAACCCCCCAGACCCCTATGGACCCCCCCATACAGACCCCCCCCCCATACAGACCCCCCCCCCCATACAGACCCCCCCCAGACCCCCATGGACCCCCCCATACAGACCCCCCCCCCATACAGACCCGCTTCGAGACCCCTATGGACCCCCGCCCCCAAGATCTCAGCGACCCCCCCCAATAGAGACCCCCCCAGACCCCCATGGCCCCCCCCCCCATAGAGACCACCCCCCCCAGACCCCTATGGACCCCCCCCCATACAGACCCCCCCCATACAGACCCCCCCCAGATCCCTATGGACCCTCCCCCATACTGACCCCCCCCATAGAGACCCCTATGGACCCCCCCCAATACAGACCCCCCCCCCATACAGACCCCCCCCCAGACCCCTATGGACCCCCCCATAAAGACCCCCCCACAGACAGACCTCCCCCCCCATACAGACCCCCCCCGAGACCCCTAAGGACCCCCGCCCCCAAGATCCCAGCGACCCCCCCCCAATAGAGACCCCCCCAAGACCCCCCCCCATACAGACCCCCCCCACACCCCGATGGACCCCCCCCCATATAGATCCCCCCATAGAGACCCCCCCCCAGACCTCCATAGCCCCCCCCCCATAGAGACCCCCTCCCCATAGAGACCCCCCCCCATACAGACCCACCCCGAGACCCCTATGGACCCCCCCCCATAGAGACCCCCCCCAAACCCCCATCCCCCCTTCTGACGCCCCTCAGACCCCCCCCAGCCCCCCCCAATAACCCCCCAACCCCGTGACCCCCCCAGCCCCCCCCAAACCCCCATCCCCCCTTCTGACCCCCCTCAGACCCCCCCAAACCCCCCATAAGCCCCCAACCCTGTGACCCCCCCAGCCCCCCCCCCCAAACCCCCTTCCCCCCTTCTGACGCCCCTCAGACCCCCCACAGCCCCCCCAATAACCCCCCCAGCCCCCCCCCCAAACCCCCAGCCCCAATTCTGACCCCCCCCCAGACCCCCCCCAGACCCCCATCCCCCCTTCTGACCCCCCTCAGACCCCCCCAGCCCCCCCTGTGACCCCCCCAGCCCCCCCCCAATCCCCTTCCCCCCTTCTGACCCCCCTCAGACCCCCCCAGACCCCCCTGTGACCCCCCCAGCCCCCCCCCAAACCCCCTTCCCCCCTTCTGACCCCCCTCAGACCCCCCTGTGACCCCCCCAGCCCCCCACCAAACCGCCATCCCCCCCTGTGACCCACCTCAGACCCCCCCAGACCCCCAGCCCCCCTTCTGACCCCCCTCAGACCCCCCCTTCCCCCCCTGTGACCCCCCCAGCCCCCACCCAAACCCCCTTCCCCCCTTCTGACCCCCCTCAGACCCCCCCAGCCCCCCCCAAATCCCCTTCCCCCCTTCTGACCCCCCTCAGACCCCCCCAGACCCCCCTGTGACCCCCCCAGCCCCCCCCCAAACCCCCTTCCCCCCTTCTGACCCACCTCAGACCCCCCCAGCCCCCCCTGTGACCCCCCCAGCCCCCCCCCAAACCCCCTTCCCCCCCTGTGACTCACCTCAGACCCCCCCAAACCCCCATCCCCCCTTCTGACCCCCCTCAGACCCCCCCAGCCCCCCCCCAAACCCCCTTCCCCCCTTCTGACCCCCCTCAGACCCCCCCCTTGTGACCCCCTTGTGACCCCCCCCCAAATAAACATCCCCCCCCCCCAATTTACCTGCTGCCTGTAGCCATCCTGCAGGGGTCCCTCGCTCAGCTCTCTGCTCTCGGGGGTCCCCAAAGCCCGGACCCCCACTGCCCTGGCCGCCCTCCCCACCGCCTCCGAAAGCAGCAGGGGGGGGCCCTCGGCCTGCATGGTCTGAGGGGGGGGGGCGGTGGTCAGAACCCCCGGGGGGGGGCATAAAAAATAGGGGGGGGGGGGGTTTCAAGGAGGGGGTTTTGAGGAGGGGAGTGGGAATGGAGAGGGGTGTGGGGGGGAGGGGGTTTGGGGGGGGTCACAAGGGGGGAGGGGGGTTGGGGGGGGGATGGGGGGGTCACAAGGGGATTGGGGGGGTCACGGGGGGGTCTGGAAGGGTCTGAGGGGTGTCAGAAGGGGGGGGTGGGGGTTTGGGGGGGTCTGGGGGGGTCACAAGGGGGTTGGGGGGGAAAACGGGGGGGTCTGGAAGGGTCTGAGGGGTGTCAGAAGGGGGGGGTGGGGGTTTGGGGGGGTCTGGGGGGGTCACAAGGGGGGATTGGGGGGGTCACGGGGGGGTCTGGAAGGGTCTGAGGGGTGTCAGAAGGGGGGGGTGGGGGTTTGGGGGGTTCTGGGGGGTCACAAGGGGGATGGGGGGGTCAGGAGGGGGGATGGGGGTCTGGGGGGGTCAGAAGGAGGGGGGGGCAGGAGGGGGGATGGGGGTTTGGGGGGCACAAAAAAAAGGGGGGGGTCTCAAGGAGGGGGTTTTGTGGGAGGGAGTGGGAATGGAGAGGGGTGTGGGTGGGGGGGGGGGAAGGAGGGGGGAGGGGGGTTTGTGGGGGGTCAGAAGGGGGGATGGGGGTTGGGGGGGGGATGGGGGATCACGGGGGGGTCTGGGGGGGTCACAAGGGGGTTGGGGGGGTCAGGAGGGGGTCTGGAAGGGTCTGAGGGGTGTCAGAAGGGGGGGGTGGGGGTTTGGGGGGGTCTGGGGGGGTCAGAAGGAGGGAGGGGGGGTCTGGAGGGGGGATGGGTGTTTGGGGGGGTCTGGGGGGGTCTCAAGGGGGATGGGGGGGTCAGAAGGGGGGATGGGGGTCTGGGGGGTGTCAGAAGGGGGGTGATGGGAGTTTGGGGGGGTCTGGGGGGGTCTCAAGGGGGATGGGGGGTCAGGAGGGGGGATGGGGGTCTGGGGGTGTCATAAGGGGGAGGGGGATCAGGAGGGGGGATGGGGGTTTGGGGGAGGGATGGGGGGGTCACAAGGGGGGAGGGGGGGTCATGGGGGGGTCTGGAAGGGTCTGAGGGGTGTCAGAAGGGGGGGGTGGGGTTTTGGGGGGGTCTGGGGGGGTCACAAGGGGGGAGTGGGGGTCACAAGGGGGGGTCTGGAAGGGTCTGAGGGGTGTCAGAAGGGGGGGGTGGGGGTTTGGGGGGGTCTGGGGGGGTCACAAGGGGGATGGGGGGTCAGGAGGGGGGATGGGGGTTGGGGGGGTCTGGGGGGTCACAAGGGGGGAGTGGGGGTCACGGGGGGGTCTGCAAGGGTCTGAGGGGTGTCAGAAGGGGGGGGATGGGGGGGGTCACAAGGGGGGAGGGGGGGCAGGAGGGGGGATGGGGGTTTGGGAGGGCATAAAAAATAGGGGGGGGTGTCTCAAGGAGGGGGTTTTGAGGAGGGGAGTGGGAATGGAGAGGGGTGTGGGTGGGAGGGGGGGGGAAGGAGGGAGGAGGGGGGTTTGGGGGGGGGTCACAAGGGGGTTGGGGGGGGATGGGGGGGTCACAAGGGGAATGGGGGGGTCACGGGGGGGTCTGGAAGGGTCTGAGGGGTGTCAGAAGGGGGGGGTGGGGGTTTGGGGGAGTCTGGGGGGGTCACAAGGGGGTTGGGGGGGAAAACGGGGGGGTCTGGGGGGGTCACAAGTGGGGAGGGGGGGTCACAGGGGGGTCTGGAAGGGTCTGAGGTGTGTCAGAAGGGGGGGGTGGGGGTTTGGGGGGGTCTGGGGGGGTCAGAAGGAGGGAGGGGGGGTCTGGAGGGGGGATGGGTGTTTGGGGGGGTCTGGGGGGGTCTCAAGGGGGATGGGGGGGTCAGAAGGGGGGATGGGGGTCTGGGGGGTGTCAGAAGGGGGGGGATGGGGGTTTGGGGGGGTCTGGGGGGGTCACAAGGGGGGATGGGGGGGGCAGGAGGAGGGATGGGGGTCTGGGGGGTGTCAGAAGGGGGGGGTGGGGGTTTGGGGGGGTCTGGGGGGGTCACAAGGGGGGATGGGGGGGGCAGGAGGAGGGATGGGGGTCTGGGGGGTGTCAGAAGGGGGGGGTGGGGGTTTGGGGGGGTCTGGGGGGGTCACAAGGGGGATGGGGGGTCAGGAGGGGGGATGGGGGTCTGGGGGTGTCATAAGGGGGAGGGGGATCAGGAGGGGGGATGGGGGTTTGGGGGAGGGATGGGGGGGTCACAAGGGGGGAGGGGGGGTCATAGGGGGGTCTGTAAGGGTCTGAGGGGTGTCAGAAGGGGGGGGTGGGGTTTTGGGGGGGTCTGGGGGGGTCACAAGGGGGGATGGGGGGGGCAGGAGGGGGGATGGGGGTTTGGGGGGCACAAAAAAAAAGGGGGGATCTCAAGGAGGGGGTTTTGTGGGGGGGAGTGGGAATGGAGAGGGGGTCTGGGTGGGAGGGGGGGGTTCTGGGGGGGGATGGGACTTTGGGGGGGTCTGGGGGGGTCACAAGGTGGGAAGGGGGATCAGGAGGGGGGATGGGGGTTTGGGGGAGGGATGGGGGGGTCACAAAGGGGTTGGGGGGGGTGGGGGGGTCTGGAAGGGTCTGAGGGGTGTCAGAAGGGGGGGGATGGGGGTTTGGGGGGGGCCTAGGGGGGTCAGGAGGGGGGATGGGGGGGTCAGAAGCAGGGAGGGGGCATCAGGAGGTGGGATGGGGGTCTGGGGGGGGTCTGGGGGGCCAGAAGGGGGGAGGGGGGTTGGGGGACAGATGGAGTTTTGGGGGGTTCTGGGGGGGTCACAAGGGGGGAGGGGGGTCATAGGGGTGTTTGCGGGGTTCACAAGGGGTTCAAGGGATGGGGTTGGGGGGGGTCATGGGGGGGTCAGAAGGGGGCATGGGGGTTTGGGGAGGGTCTGGGGGGGTCACAAGGGGTTGGGGAGGAGATGAGGGTTGGGGGGGGGTCTGGGGTGGTCACAAGGGGGTTGGGGGATGGGGTTGGGGTCACGGGGGGGTTTGGGGGGGTCTGTGGGGGTTACAATGGTTTGGGGGGCAAAGAAGGGGGGGTCTGGGGGGGGTCACAAGGGGTTGGGGGATGAGGGGGCCACGGGGGGTTTTGGGGGGGTCTGGGGAGGTTACAAGGGGGTTGGGGGGGAAAACGGGGGGGTCTGGGGGGGGGTGACAAGGGGTTGGGGGGATGGGGATGTGGGGTCACAGGGGGGGTTTGGGGGGGTCTGGGGGGGTTGCAAGGGGGTTGGGGGGGAAAATGGGGGGGTCTGTGGGGGTTACAATGGGTTGGGAGGCAAAAAAGGGGGGGTCTGGGGGGGTCACAAGGGGTTGGGGGGATGGGGATGTGGGGTCACAGGGGGGGTTTGGGGGGGTCTGGGGGGGTTGCAAGGGGGTTGGGGGGAAAACGGGGGGGTCTGGGGGGGGGTGACAAGGGGTTGGGGGGATGGGGATGTGGGGTCACAGGGGGGGTTTGGGGGGGTCTGGGGGGGTTGCAAGGGGGTTGGGGGGGAAAATGGGGGGGTCTGTGGGGGTTACAATGGGTTGGGAGGCAAAAAAGGGGGGGTCTGGGGGGGTCACAAGGGGTTGGGGGGATGGGGATGTGGGGTCACAGGGGGGGTTTGGGGGGGTCTGGGGGGGTTGCAAGGGGGTTGGGGGGGAAAATGGGGGGGTCTGTGGGGGTTACAATGGGTTGGGAGGCAAAAAAGGGGGGGTCTGGGGGGGTCACAAGGGGTTGGGGGGATGGGGATGTGGGGTCACAGGGGGGGTTTGGGGGGGTCTGGGGGGGTTGCAAGGGGGTTGGGGGGAAAACGGGGGGGTCTGGGGGGGGGTGACAAGGGGTTGGGGGGATGGGGATGTGGGGTCACGGGGGGGGTTTGGGGGGGTCACAAGAGGGTCGGGGGTAGGGGGATGGTCAAAAAAGGGAGTTTGGGTATGGGGGGGGGTTGGGGGGGGGTCACATAGGGATATTTTTTGGGGGGGGGGGGTTTGGGGGGGGGGTCTGCACCCACCTTCCTGCGCTTGGCCGGCATCCCGCTCAGGTAGGCGTCGCTCAGGGGGGGCTGGGGGGGGGCCCGGCGTTGGCTCTGGGCGTCTTCACGGATGATGGGCACCCATTCCTGGGGGGGGGAGAGGGGGGGTCATCAGATATCTGGGGGGGGGGGCACTGAGGGGTGTTGAAGAGGCACTGGGAGGTCACTGGGGGGGCACTGGGGACACTGGAGAGGCACTGGGGGGGCACTGGGAGGTACTGGGAGGCACTGGGGGGGCACTGGGGGGGCACTGGGGGGTACTGGTGGGGAACTGGGGGGCACTGGGAGGTACTGGGAGGCACTGGGGGGGCACTGGGGGGGCACTGGGAGGTACTGGTGGGGCACTGGGGGGCACTGGTGGGGCACTGGGTGGTGCTGGGGGGGGCACTGGGAGGCACTGGGGGGGCACTGGGAGGTACTGGGAGGCACTGGATGGGCACTGGGGGGGTACTGGGAGGTACTGGGAGGCACTGGGGGTACCAGGGGGGCACTGGGGGGGCACTAGGAGGCACTAGGGTGTACTGGGGGGCACTGGGAGGCACTGGTGGGGCACTGGGTGGTACTGGGGGGGCACTGGGGTACCAGGGGGGCACTGGGGGGCACTGGGAGGTACTGGGGGGGTACTGGGAGGTACTGGGAGGCACTGGATGGGCACTGGGGGGGCACTGGGGGGGCACTGGGGGTACTGGGGGGGCACTGTGGGGCACTGGGAGGCACTGGTGGGGCACTGGGTGGTGCTGGTGGGGCACTGGGAGGCACTGGGGGGGCAATGGAGGGGCAATGGGGACACTGGAGAGGCACTGGGGGGGCACTGGGGGGCACTGGGAGGCACTGGTGGGGCACTGGGTGATGCTGGTGGGGCACTGGGAGGCACTGGGAGGCACTGGGGACACTGGAGAGGCTCTGGGGGGGTACTGGGAGGTACTGGGAGGCACTGGGGGGCACTGGGGGGGCACTGGGAGGCACTGGGGGGGCACTGGGAGGTACTGGGAGGCACTGGGGGGCACTGGGAAGCACTGGGGGGCACTGGGGGGACATTGGGAGGTACTGGGAGGCACTGGGGGGGTACTGGGAGGTACTGGGAGGCACTGGGGGGGCACTGGGTGGTGCTGGTGGGGCACTGGGGACACTGGAGAGGCACTGGGGGGGCACTGGGGGGGCACTGGGAGGCACTGGTGGGGCACTGGGTGGTACTGGGGGGGCACTGGGGGTGCCAGGGGGGCACTGGGGGGCACTGGGTGTACTGGGAGGTACTGGGAGGGTACTGGGAGGTACTGGGAGGGCACTGGATGGGCACTGGGGGGGCACTGGGAGGTACTGGGAGGCACTGGGGGGGCACTGGGTGGTGCTGGTGGGGCACTGGGGGGCACTGGGAGGCACTGGGGGGGCACTGGGAGGCACTGGTGGGGCACTGGTGGAGCACTGGGTGGTACTGGGGGGGCACTGGGAGGTACTGGGAGGGTACTGGGAGGTACTGGGAGGCACTGGGGGGGCACTGGGGGTACTGGGGGGGCACTGTGGGGCACTGGGAGGCACTGGGGGGGCAATGGAGGGGCAATGGGGACACTGGAGAGGCACTGGGGGGCACTGTGAGGCACTGGTGGGGCACTGGGTGATGCTGGTGGGGCACTGGGAGGCACTGGGAGGTACTGGGAGGGCACTGGAGGGGCACTGTGGGTACTGGTGGGGCACTGGGGGAGCACTGGGGGGCACTGGGAGGCACTGGAGGGGCACTGGGTGGTGCTGGTGGGGCACTGGGGGGGCACTGAGAGGCACTGGGGGGTCACTGTGGGGGCCCTGGGAGGAACTGGGGATACCGGGGGGACACTGGAGTGTACTGGTGGAGCACTGGGGGGCACTGGGATGGACTGGGAGGGCACTGGGGGGGCACTGGGGTGGACTGGGAGGGCACTGGAGGGCACTGGGGGGCACTGGTGGGGTACTGGGGGGCACTGGGAGGGCACTGAGAGGCACTTGGAGGGGCACTGGGATGTACTGGTGGGGCACTGGGGGGCACTGGTGGGGCACTGGGAGGTACTGGGAGGCACTGGATGGGCACTGGGGGTCACTGGGAGGCACTGGTGGGGTACTGGGTGGTGCTGGTGGGGCACTGGGAGGCACTGGGAGGCACTGGTGGGGTACTGGGGGTGCTGGGGGGGGGCACTGGGGGGGACTGGGGGGCACTGGGTGGTGCTGGGGGGGCACTATAGGGCACTGATAGGGCCATATAAGGCACTATGGGGCACTATGGGGCACTATGGGGCACTCTATGTTCCTATAGGGCACTGATAGGGCCATATAAGCCACTATGGGGCACTATGGGGCACTATGGGGCACTATGGGGCACCCTGTGTTCCTATAGGGCACCCCTAAGGGCCATATAAGGCACTATGGGGCACTATGGGGCACTGTATGTTCCTATAGGGCACTTATAGGGCCATATAAGGCACTATGGGGCACTCTATGTTCCTATAGGGCACTGATATGGCCATATAAGGCACTATGGGGCACTGTGTGTTCCTATAGGGCACTGTATGTTCCTATAGGGCACTTATAGGGCCCCTATAGGGCACTCACCGGGGGCAGCGCAGCCACACACCCCTAAGGGCCATATAAGGCACTATGGGGCACTATGGGGCACTGTATGTTCCTATAGGGCACTGTATGTTCCTATAGGGCACTTATAGGGCCATGTATGGCACTCACCGGGGGCAGCGCCGCCGCCCACCCCTAAGGGCCATATAAGGCACTATGGGGCACTGTGTGTCTCTATAGGGCACTGATAGGGCCATATAAGGCACTATGGGACACTGTGGGGCCATATAAGGCACTATGGGGCACTGTGTGTTCCTATAGGGCACTGTATGTTCCTTTAGGGCACTGTATGTTCCTATAGGGCACTTATAGGGCCATGTATGGCACTCACCGGGGGCAGCGCCGCCGCCCACCCCTAAGGGCCATATAAGGCACTATGGGGCACTGTGTGTCTCTATAGGGCACTTATAGGGCCATATAAGGCACTATGGGGCACTGTGTGTTCCTATAGGGCACTGTATGTTCCTATAGGGCACTTATAGGGTCCCTATATGGCACTCACCGGGGGCAGCGCCGCCGCCCACCCCTAAGGGCCATATAAGGCACTATGGGGCACTATGGGGTACTGTATGTTCCTATAGGGCACTGATAGGGCCATATAAGGCACTATGGGGCACTGTGTGTTCCTATAGGGCACTGTATGTTCCTATAGGGCACTTATAGGGTCCCTATATGGCACTCACCGGGGGCAGCGCCGCCGCCCACCCGTCCCCATCGGCCGCCGCCTCCTCCGCTGTGGTCGCGGGCGCCGGGGATCCAACGCCGTCCCGCTGTGGGGGCGGGGTCAGCGAGGACACGCCCACCGCTTTGGCTCCGCCCCCCTCCTCGGCCCTTCCGGCCACACCCACCTCCGGCGGAGGCTCCGCCTCCTGCGTTTCCATTGGCTGCTCCTCTTCGGGCTGGGGAAAGGGGGTGGGGTTAAGGGAGAAGGGGCGGGGTTAAGATCGAAAGGAGGCGGGGTTAAGATCGAATGGGCGGGGCTAAGATCGAAAGGGGGCGGGGCAAGCATGAAGGGGTGGGGCTAAGATCAAAAGGGGGCGGGGCAAGCATGAAGGGGTGGAGCTAAGATCAAAAGGAGGCGGGGCGATCATGAAGGGGCGGGGCTAAGATAGATGGGACGGAATTAGCACGAAGGGGCGGAGCTAATATCGACGGGGGGCGGGGTAAGCACGAAGGGGCGGGGCTAAGATCAAAAGGGGGCGGGGCAAGCATGAAGGGGCGGAGCTAAGATCGACGGGACGGAATTATCATGAAGGGGCGGAGCTATGATCAAAAGGGGGCGGGGCAAGCATGAAGGGGCGGAGCTAAGATCGACGGGACGGAATTATCATGAAGGGGTGGAGCTATGATCAAAAGGGGGCGGGGCTCGCATGAGGGGGCGGAGCTAAGGTCGAAAGGGGGCGGGTCCCATCTATAGGGTCTGGCGGGGGGATGGGGGGGGCTCACAGGGTCCCATCTATGGGGTCTGGGGGGGGACAGGGGGTGACAGGGTCCCAACTATGGGGTCTTGGGGGGGGGACACATGGGGGGTACTGATCCCCATCTATGGGGTCTGGGGGGGGACGGGACAGGGGGTGACAGGGTCCCATCTATGGGGTCTGGGGGGGGACAGGGGGTCACAGGGTCCCAACTATGGGGTCTGGGGGGAGACAGGGGGTCACAGGGTCCCAATTATGGGGTCTGAGGAGGGACAGGGGGGTCACAGGGTCCCATCCATGGGGGACATAGAGGTTTGATGGGGGGGGGTCACAGGGTCCCATCCATGGGGGACACAGGGATCTGAGGGGGGGGGTCACAGGGTCCCATCTAAGGGGTCTGGGGGGGGACAGGGGGGTCACAGGGTCCCATCCATGCGGGACATAGGGGTTTGTGGGGGGGGGGCACAGGGTCCCATCTAAGGGGTCTGGGGGGGACAGGGGGGTCACAGGGTCCCATCCATGCGGGACATAGGGGTTTGTGGGGGGGGGGCACAGGGTCCCATCTATGGGGTCTGGGGGGGACAGGGGGGACAGGGGGTCACAGGATCCCATCTATGGGGTCTGGGGGGGGGGACAGGGGTCACAGGGTCCCATCTATGGGGGACATACAGGTTTGGGGGGGGGTCACAAGGTCCCATTATGGGGTCTGGGGGGGAAACAGGGGGGGGGGTGACAGGGTCCCATCTACGGGGTCTGGGGGGGGGTGTGACAGGGTCCCATCTATGGGGTCTGGGGGGGGACAGGGGGGTCACAGTGTCCCATCTATGGGGTCTGAGGAGGGACAGGGGGGTCACAGGGTCCCATCCATGGGGTCTGGGGGGGGGGGGGCCTCAGGGGGTCATAGGATCCCATCTATGGGGTCGGGGGGGGGGGACAGGGGGTCACAGGGTCCCAACTATGGGGTCTGGGGGGGGACAGGGTGTCACAGTGTCCCATCTATGGGGTCTGGGGGAGAGACAGGAGGGGTCACAGGGTCCCATCTATGGGGTCTGGGGGGGGGGACACATGGGGGTCACTGATCCCCATCTAAGGGGTCTGGGGGGGACAGGGGGGTCACGGGCTCCCATCTATGGGGGACACAGGGGTTTGGGGGGGGGGCACAGGGTCCCATCTATGAGGTCTGGGGGGGGGGGGGCCACAGGGGGTCATAGGATCCCATCTATGGGGTCGGGGGGGGACGACAGGGGGTGACAGGGTCCCAACTATGGGGTCTGGGGGGGGACAGGGTGTCACAGCATCCCATCTATGGGGTCTGGGGGAGAGACAGGAGGGGTCACAGGGTCCCATCTATGGGGTCTGGGGGGAGACAGGGGGTCACAGGGTCCCATCTATGGGGTCTGGGGGGGGGACACACATGGGGGTCACTGATCCCCATCTACGGGGTCTGGGGGGGGGGGTCACAGGGTCCCATTATGGGGTCTGGGGGGGGGGGGGCCACAGGGGGTCATAGGATCCCATCTATGGGGTTGGGGGGGGGGACGGGGGGCCAGGGGGGGTCACAGGATCCCATCTATGGGGTCTGGGGGGGAAAAGGGGGGCTCACAGGGTCCCATCCATTGGGGACACAGGGATTTGAGGGGGGGGTTCACAGGGTCCCATCTATGGGGTCAGGGGGACGGGGGGCCAGGGGGGGTCACAGGATCCCATCTATGGGGTCTGGGGGGGGGTAACAGGGGGCTCACAGGGTCCCATCCATGGGGTCTGAGGTGAGGGGGGACAGGGGGTCACAGGATCCCACCCATGGGGTCTGGGGGGTAGATGGGGGGGGTCACATGGTCCCATCTATGGGGTCTGGGGGGGGACAGGGGGGTCACAGGGTCCCATCTATGGGGGACATACAGGTTTGGGGGGGGGGGTCACAGGGTCCCATCTATGGGGTCTGGGGGGGGGCAGGGGGTCACAGGGTCCCATCTATGGGGTCTGGGGGGGTGTCAGGGGGGTCACAGGGTCCCATCTATGGGGTCTGGGGGGAGGGGGGACAGGGGGTGACAGGTTCCCATCTATGGGGTCTGGGGGGGGGGATGGGGGGACAGGGGGGGTCACAGTGTCCCATCTATGGGGTCTGGGGGGGGGGACACACATGGGGGTCACTGATCCCCATCTAAGGGGTCTGGGGGGAGGGGGGACAGGGGGTCACAGGGTCCCATCTACGGGGTCTGGGGGGGGGGTCACAGGGTCCCATTATGGGGTCTGGGGGGGGACAGGGGGTCACAGGGTCCCATTATGGGGTCTGGGGCGGGGGGGGGGAACAGGGGGGTCACAGGGTCCCATCTATGGGGTCTGGGGTGGGGGGGGGGAACAGGGGGGTCACATGGTCTCATCTATGGGGTCTGGGGGGGGGGACACACATGGGGGTCACTGATCCCCATCTAAGGGGTCTGGGGGGGGGATGGGGGGACAGGGGGGGTCACAGGGTCCCATCTATGGGATCTGGGGGGGGACAGGGGGGTGACAGGGTCCCATCCATGGCGTCTGGGGGGGGGGGTCACAGGGTCCCATCTATGGGGTCTGGGGGGGGACACATGGGGGTCACAGGGTCCCATCTATGGGGTCGGGGGGGGGACAGGGGGTCACAGGGTCCCATCTATGGGGTCTGGGGGGGGGGACACACATGGGGGTCACTGATCCCCATCTAAGGGGTCTGGGGGGAGGGGGGACAGGGGGTCACAGGGTCCCATCCATGGGGTCTGGGGGGGGGGGGGTCCCATCCATGGGGGACATAGGGGTCTGGGGGGGGCATAGGGTCCCATCTACGGGGGGGATGGGGGGGGGACGTGTTGGGGGGGGCGTGTTGTGGGGGGGGGGGGTTGGCAGGTCTCACCTGTGCCGGGGGAGGGGGGGGGTCCCCGTGCCTCCTGACGTAGGGCAGCACCTGATCCGGGGTGACGGGGAGCTGCTCCAGCAGCACCTGCAGCCGCAGCCCCAGCACCGCCGACAGCCACGCCGCCAGCGACGGCGCCACGTCCGCCGACAGACGGCGCTGCGGGACGGACGGACGGACGGACGCGTTTGGTTAAGTGGGGGGGGGGGGGGTAAGGAGGGGGGGGGGGGGTTGGGGGTGACGGGCGGGGGTCGGGATAATAGGGGATGTTGGGGGGGTGGGGGGCAGGAGGGGAAGGGGAAAGGTCTATGGGGGATGTGGGGGGGGGCAGGAGGACATGGGGGGGCAGGAAGACTGGGGGGGCAGGAGGGGACATGGGGGGGCAGGAGGACATGGGGGGGGTAGGAGGGGACATGGGGGGGGCAGGAGGACATGGGGGGGCAGGAGGGGACATGGGGGGAAAGGAGGGGACATGGGGGGGCAAGAGGGGACATGGGGGGGGTAGGAGGACATGGGGGAAAGGAGGGGACATGGGGGGGGCAGGAGGACATGGGGGGAAAGGAGGGGACATGGGGGGGGCAGGAGGACATGGGGGGGCAGGAGGGGACATGGGGGGGGGCAGGAGGACATGGGGGGGACAGGAGGACATGGGGGGAAAGGAGGGGACATGGGGGGGGCACGAGGGGATATGGGGGGGGCAGGAGGACAGGGACATGTCTATAGGGGATGTGGGGGGGGCAGGAGGGGACATGGGGGGGGCAGCAGGACAGGGAAAGGTCTATAGGGGACATGGGGGTCACAGGTCGCATCTATGGGGTCTGGGGGGGGGACACACATGGGGGGCACTGATCCCCATCTATGGGGTCTGGGGGGGGGACAGGGGGGTCACAGGGTCCCATCTATGGGGCCTGGGGGGACGACATGGGGGTCTGGGGGGGGCACAAGGTCCCATCTATGGGGTCTGGGTGGGGGGGTCCCATCCATGGGGGACATAGGGGTCTGGGGGGGGCACAGAGTCCCATCTATGGGGTCTGGGGGGGGGACAGGGGGTCACAGGGTCCCATTATGGGGTCTGGGGGGGGGGGGTCCCATCCATGGGGGACATTGGGGTCTGGGGGGGGGCACAGGGTCCCATTATGGGGTCTGGGGAGGGACAGGACACATGAGGGGCACAGGGTCCCATCTATGGGGTCTGGGTGGAGGTGTCCCATCTATGGGGGACATAGGGGTTTGGGGGGGGGTCAAAGGATCCCATCCATGGGGTCTGGGGGGGGGACACACATGGGGGGCACTGATTCCCATCTATGGGGTCTGGGGGGGGGAGGGGGGGGGACATGGGGGTCACAGGGTCCCATCTATGGGGTCTGGGTGGGGGGGACACACATCGGGGGCACTGATCCCCATCTATGGGGTCTGGGGGGGGGGCAGGGGGGTCACAGGGTCCCATCCATGGGGGACATAGGGGGTGGGGGGGGGGGTCACAGGGTCCCATTATGGGGTCTGGGGAGGGGGTCCCATCCATGGGGGACATTGGGGTCTGGGGGGGGCACAGGGTCCCATCTATGGGGTCTGGGGGGGGGGACGACAGGGGGACAGGGACGCATGTGGGATACAGCGCCCCGTCGATGGGGTTCTGTGTGTGGGGGGGGGTCGATGTTGTGGGGAGGGGGCGCTGGGGGGGGGGGGGGTCAATGTTTTAAGCGGAGGGGGGGGCGCGGGGGGGGGGGGGGTCACTCACGATGCGATCCCCCAGCAGAGCCCCCAGGGCGGCGCGCTCCCCCCGCAGGCAGTGCAGGTTGAGGGCCAGGCACTCCAGCAGCCCCCGGTTGCAAAGTTCCAGCAGTCGTGGCCCAAAGGACCCATCTGCAATTTGGGGGGGTCAGCCCCATAAGTACCCCCCCCCCCCGGCCCCATAAGTGCCCCCCCGGCCCCATAAGTGCCCCCCCCCCGCCCCCCAAAACACCCCATAAGCAGTGCAGGTTAAGGGCCAGGCACTCCAGCAGCTGCAGCTCAAATTTGGGGGGGGAAGGGGGGAAATATGTGGGTCAGCCCCATAAGTGCCCCCCCCCGGCCCCATAAGTGCCCCCCCAACCCCATAAGTGCCCCCCCAGCCCCATAAGTGCTCCCCCCCCAGCCCCATAAGCAGTGCAGGTTGAGGGCCAGGCACTGCAGCAGCTCCAGCAGCTGCAGCCCAAATTTGGGGGGGAGAAGGGGGGAAATATGTGGGTCAGCCCCATAAGTGCCCCCCCCCAACCCCATAAGCGCCCCCCCGGCCCCATAATTGCTCCCCCCAACCCCATAAGCGCCCCCACAGCCCCATAAGCGCCCCCCCAACCCCATAAGCCCCCCCCCAGCCCCATAAGTGCCCCCCCCCAGCCCCATAAGCAGTGCAACTTGAGGGCCAGGCACTCCAGCAGCTGCAGCCCAAATTTGGGGGGGGGGAGGGGGGAAATATGTGGGTCAGCCCCATAAGTGCCCCCCCCGGCCCCATAATTGCTCCCCCCAACCCCATAAGCGCCCCCACAGCCCCATAAGCGCCCCCCCAACCCCATAAGCGCCCCCCAACCCCATAAGTGCCCCCCCCCAAAAAAAACACCCCATAAGCAGTGCAGGTTAAGGGCCAGGCACTCCAGCAACTCCAGCCCAAAGGGGGAGAAATATGTGGATCAGCCCCATAATTCCCCCCCCCAACCCCATAAGCGCCCCCCCAACCCCATAAGCGCCCCCCCCCAACCCCATAAGCGCCCCCCCCCGGCCCCATAAGTGCCCCCCCCCCACCAGCACAGCGCAGGATGTGCAGAGCCAGGCGCTGGAAATGCTCCTGCAGGAATTCCACGTTGGTTCGAGTGATGTCCACCCCCTCGGCCACACGAACCCCAGCCTGAAATTTTGGGGGGGGGGATCAAATCAAGGACCCCCCCCCCCCGAATCTGACCCCCCCGCAGCCCCACTGCAGCCCCACAGCACCCAAAAGGACCCCCTGACCCCGCCACCCCAATTTCTTCCAGCACCATTCGCTCCCCCCCACCCCAACACTGGGACCCCAAATCCCACCCCTAAACCCCCTCCCTCAAACCCCCCCCCACCCCAAAATTGGGACCCCAAAATCCCCCCCCCCATTCAGACCCCAAATCTCCCCATTGCGACCCCCCCACATCGGGACCCCCCCTCTCAAAACCCCATTGCTTTACCTCCCCCCCCCCATTAAGACCCCAATCTCCCCTATTAGGACCCCCCCCATCAACCCCCCCCCTCCCCCCCCCCACCTAAATTTTAGGGGGGGGGGGAACAAATCAAGGACCCCCCATCAATCTGACCCCCCCACAGCCCCACTGCAGCCCCACAGCACCCAAAAGGACCCCCTGACCCCCCCACCCCAATTTCTTCCAGCACCATTCGCCCCCCTGCACCCCAACACTGGGACCCCAAATCCCCCCCCCCTAACCAACCCCCCCCCCCAAAATCGGGACCCCAAAATCCCCCCCCCCATTCAGACCCCAAATCTCCCCATTGCGACCCCCCCCACATCGGGACCCCCCCCTTAAAACCCCATTGCTTCCCGCCCCCCCATTAAGACCCCAAACTCCCCTATAAGGACCCCCATTAACCCCCCCACAATCCCCCTCCCCACTGAGACCCCCAACCCCCCCCTCAAAACCCCATTAGTTTCCCCCCCCCTCCCCCATTCTGACCCCCATTAACCCCCCCCCCCAACGGAGACCCCCCCCCCCCACATCCCCATACGCCCTCCCCCCCCACTGGGACCCCAAATCACCCCCCCAAATGAGACCCCCCCCCCCTCAAAACCCCATTGCTCTACCACCCCCCCCCCACCCCCCCATTGGGACCCCAATGTCCCCTATAAGGACCCCCATTAACCCCCCCAATACCCCCCCCACAATCCCCCTCCCCACCGAAACCCCCAACCCCCCCCCAAACAGAGACCCCCCCCACTTCTCCATACGCCCCCCCCACTCTGACCCCAAATCCCCCCATTGAGATGCCCCCCCCCCTTTGAGACCCCCAACCCCATTAACGCCCCCCCCAGAGACCCCAAACCCCCCCATTAACCCCCCCACAATCCCCCTCCCCACCGAGACCCCCAACCCCCTCCCCAAACAGAGACCCCCCCCACTTTCCCATACTCCCCCCCCCCCACTCTGACCCCAAATCCCCCCATTGAGATGCCCCCCCCTCTTTGAGACCCCCAACCCCATTAACCCCCCCCAGAGACCCCAAACCCCTCCATTAACCCCCCCACAATCCCCCTCCCCACCGAGACCCCCAACCCCCCCCCCAAACAGAGACCCCCCCCATCCCCATATTGCCCCCCCCCACTCACAAAGCTCTCCCTGATGAACTCCTCCAGGCCCGAAATCAGCGTCTGTGTGGCTGCCTGTGAGGGGGGGGGGGGCAGTTATGGGATGGGGGGGGTCCAGGGGGCAGTTATAGGGTGGGGGCTCCAGAGGGGCAGTTATGGGGTGGGGGGGGGTCCATATATTCCCCCCCCCCCCCCCCCCCCCCATACACACACTTTGCCATCACTGGGCTCCCTCCCCCCCCCATATACCCCCCTTTCCCCCCCCCAATGGACCCCCCCCCCCCCCCCAATGGAACCCCCCATGGACCCCCCCCAAAATACCCCCCCCCCCACCCCATACCCGCACATTGGCGTCGCTGGGCTCCCTGCCCCCATATACCCCCATATACCCCCATATACCCCCATATACCCCCCCTTTCTCCCCCCCCCCCATATACCCCCCCATGGACCCCCCCCTCCCCAATATAACCCCCCCCCAACGCCCCCCCCCCCAATATTTCCGCCCCCCCCCCCCGCCCCATACCCGCACATTGGCATCGCTGGGCTCCCTCCCCCCATATACCCCCTATATACCCCCTATATACCCCCATATACCTCCATATACCCCCCCATGGACCCCCCCCTCAATATAACCCCCCCCCCATCCCCCCCAATATACCACCCCATGGACCCCCCCCCATATATTTGCCCCCCCCCCGCCCCATACCCGCACATTGGCATCGCTGGGCTCCCTCCCCCCATATACCCCCCTATACCCCCCCTTTCTCCCCCGCCCCCCATATACCCCCCCATGGACCCCCCCTCCCCAATAGAGCCTCCACCAATGGCCCCCCCCCAATATATCCGCCCCCCCCCCCGCCCCATACCCACACGTTGGTGTCGCTGGGCTCCCTCCCCCCCATATACCCCCTATACCCCCATATCCCCCCCCTTTCCCCCCCCTCCCCCCATATACCCCCATATACCCCCATATACCCCCCCATAGCCCCCCCCCAATATATCCGCCCCCCCCGCCCCATACCCGCACGTTGGCGTCGCTGGGCTCCCTCCCCCCCATTTACCCCCCATTTACCCCCCTATACCCCCATATACCCCCCCATATATTCCCCCATTGCCCCCCCCCCCCATATATCCGCCCCCCCCGCCCCATACCCGCACGTTGGCGTCGCTGGGCTCCCTCCCCCCCCATATACCCCATATAAACCCCTATAACCCCCCCCCTTCCCCCCCTCCCCTCCCATATACCCCCAATATACCCACCCATTGCCCCCCCCCCATATATTTGCCCCCCCCCCCCCATACCCGCACGTTGGCGTCGCTGGGCTCCCTCCCCCCCATATACCCCCCATTTACCCCCCTATACCCCCGTATCCCCCCCCTCCCCCCCCATATACCCCTATATACCCCCAATATACCCCCAATATACCCCCCCATATACCCCTGTATATTTGCCCCCCCCCCCCCCGTACCCGCACGTTCGCATCGCTGGGCTCCCTCCCCCCCATATACCCCCCCATTGCCCCCCCCCCATATATTTGCCCCCTCCCGCCCCCCCATACCCGCACATTGGCATCACTGGGCTCCATCCCCCCCCATATACCCCATATAAACCCCTTTAACCCCCCTTTCCCCCCCTTTCCCCCCCTCCCCCCCATTTACCCCCCTATACCCCCCATAGCCCCCCCCCCCCATATATCCTCCCCCCCCCCCCCCATACCCGCACGTTGGCATCGCTGGGCTCCCTCCCCCCCATTTACCCCCCTATACCCCCATATACCCCCCCCTTTCCCCTCCCCTCCCCCCCATATACCCCCATATAACCCCCCATAGCCCCCCCCCCAATATATCCGCCCCCCCCCCCATACCCGCACGTTGACGTCGCTGGGCTCCCTGCCGGCCAGGAAGCGCTGGCGGAAGAAGCGGCGCAGCAGCGGCTGGAGGCGCTGCAGAGGCTGGCAGTGCCCGTGCAGCAGCGCCACCACGTCCACCATCGACACGTGCTGGCACAGCAGCGACAGCAGCTCCCCGAAGAACCCTATGGGGAGGGGGGGGGGCGTCAGTGGGGGGGGGGCAGGTCAGGGGGGGGGCAGCAGGGCACAGAAGGGCCCTATGGGGGTGCGGGGGAGGGGGAAGGGGGGGGAAGGGGGAGGGCAGCAGGGCAACGAACAGCCCTATGGGGGGGGGCAGGGGGGGGAAGGGGGGGGAAGAGGGGGCAGCAGGGCAACAAACAGCCCTATGGGGGGGGGCAGGGGGGGGAAGGGGGGGGAAGAGGGGGCAGCAGGGCAACAAACAGCCCTATGGGGGGGGCAGGGGGGGGGAAGGGGGGGAAGAGGGGGCAGCAGGGCAACAAACAGCCCTATGGGGGGTCGGGGGGGTCAGGGGGGGGCAGCAGGGCACCGAAGAGCCCTATGGGGGGGGCAGGGGGGGGAAGGGGGGGGCAGCAGGGCACCGAAGAGGCCTATGGGGGGGGCAGGGGGGGGAAGGGGGGGGCAGCAGGGCACCGAAGAGGCCTATGGGGGGGGGCAGGGGGGGCAGCAGGGCATTGAAGAACCCTATGGGGGGGGCACAGCAGCGACAGCAGCTCCCCGAAGAACCCTGTGGGGAGGGGGGGGGCGTCAGGGGGGGGGCAGGTCAGGGGGGGGAAGAACCCTGGGGGGGGTCAGGGGGTGGGAAGGGGGGGAAGAGGGGGCAGCAGGGCAACGAAGAGCCCTATGGGGGAGGGGGGGAGGGGGAGTCGGGGGGGGGCAGGTCAGGGGGGGGGCAGCAGGGCACAGAAGAGCCCTGGGGGGGGCAGCAGGGCACTGAAGAGCCCTATGGGGGGGGCGGGGGGGGGAAGGGGGGGGAAGGGGGAGGGCAGCAGGGCAACGAACAGCCCTATGGGGGAGGGAAGGGGGGGGCAGCAGGGCACCAAAGAGCCCTATGGGGGGGGCAAGGGGGGGAAGGGGGGGGCAGCAGGGCACCGAAGAGGCCTATGGGGGGGGCAGGGGGGGGCAGCAGGGCACAGAAGAGCCCTATGGGGGGGGCAGGTCAGGGGGGGGGCAGCAGGGCAACAAACAGCCCTATGGGGGGGGCAGGGGGGGGGAAGGGGGGGGCAGCAGGGCACCGAAGAGCCCTATGGGGGGGGCAGGTCAGGGGGGGAAGGGGGGGGCAGCAGGGCACCGAAGAGCCCTATGGGGGGGGGGGCGTCAGGGGGGGGGGGGCAGGTCGGGGGGGGGCAGAACCCTGGGGGGGGTCAGGGGGTGGGAAGGGGGGGGGAAGAGGGGGCAGCAGGGCAACAAACAGCCCTATGGGGGGAGCAGCAGGGCACTGAAGAGCCCTATGGGGGGCGCAGTGTGGGGTGGGGGCTCATTAGGGAGGGGGGGGGGGGTCTTTTGGGGGATCATTTTGAAAGGGGGGGGGGGGGGGGCTCCTACCCGCCGGCCCCCCGGCGCCGTGCTCGAAGCTGGGCGGCGCCCCGCTGAGACGCTGCAGGAAGGCGGCGATGCTTTCGGGGCGGCCCTGGGGGGGCCCCAAAGAGCCCAGCATGGAGCTCAGCACCCCCTGCACCACGCTGGTAAAAAACTCGGGGGGCAACGCTTCCGGTGCTGGGGGGGGCGGAGGGGGGGGGGTTCGACCCCCTGCAGTGTTGGATCCATTCGCCCCCACCCCTCCCGATGGGGATGGAGGGGTGGGAGGAGCTTCCGGGGTGCGAGGGGCTTCTTGGGGTGGGGGGTCGGTGGGTGGAGCTTCCGGGGTGCCAGGCTGGGGGGCGGGGCTTCCCTGGGTGGCCTGGAGGGGGGGGGGGGTGTTACCATGGTAACCGCACGCACGGTGCCCCACCCCCTATGAGGCCACGCCCACTGGGTTTAGGCTCCGCCCCCCCTTCCGCTTATGCCCCGCCCCGGCTGCTTAGACCACGCCCACTCACAGGCTCCGCCCACAACTCCAGGCCACGCCCCCCAAATTCCCAGCCATTCAAAATGCCCCTCCCACTCACAGGCCACGCCCCCAAATCCCCACCCAATCAAAAAGCCCCACCCGATTCCCAGTCCGCGCCCACAACTCCAGACCACGCCCCCATTTCCCCATCCAATCAAAAAGCCCCTCCCACTCCCTGACCCCACCCACAACTCCAAGCCACGCCCCCAATTTCCCAATCACAACTCCAGACCACGCCCCCAAATTCCCGTCCAATCAAAAAGCCCCTCCCACTCCATGACCCCACCCACAACTCCAGGCCTCGCCCCCAAATTCCCACCCATTCAAAAAGCCGCTCCCCCTCCCAAGCCACGCCCCCAAATTCCCATCCAATCAAAAGCCCCTCCCACTCTCTGCCCCCACCCACAACTCCAAGCCACGCCCCCAAATCCCCAATCACAACACCACACCACGCCCCCAAATTCCCATCCAATCAAAAATCCCCTCCCACTCACAGGCCACGCCCCCAATTTTCCCAGCCATTCAAATGCCGCTCCCCCTCCCAGGCCACGCCCACATCACCAGGCCACGCCCCCAAATTCCCACCCATTCAAAAAAGCCGCTCCCCCTCCCAGGCCACGCCCCCAAACTCCCATCCAATCAAAAAGCCGCTCCCCCTCCCAGGCCACGCCCCCAAATTCCCACCCATTCAAAAAGCCGCTCCCACTCCCAGGCCACGCCCCCAAATTTCCATCCAATCAAAAGCCCCTCCCACTCTCTGCCCCCACCCACAACTCCCAGCCACGCCCCCAAATCCCCAATCACAACTCCAGACCACGCACCCAAATTCTCATCCAATCAAAAAGCCCCTCCCACTCCCAGACCACGCCCCCAAATTCCCATCCAATCAAAAAGCCCCTCCCACTCCCTGACCCCACCCACAACTCCAAGCCACGCCCCCAATTTCCCAATCACAACACCACACCACGCCCCCCAATTCCCATCCAATCAAAAAGCCCCTCCCACTCCCTGACCCCTCCCACAACTCCAGGCCACGCCCCCAAATACCCACCCATTCAAAAATCCGCTCCCCCTCCCAAGCCACGCCCCCAAACTCCCATCCAATCAAAAAGCCCCTCCCACTCTCTGCCCCCACCCACAACTCCAAGCCACGCCCCCAAATCCCCAATCACAACTCCACACCACGCCCCCAAATTCCCATCCAATCAAAAATCCCCTCCCACTCACAGGCCACGCCCCCAATTTTCCCAGCCATTCAAATGCCGCTCCCCCTCCCAGGCCACGCCCACATCACCAGGCCACGCCCCCAAATTCCCATCCAATCAAAAATCCGCTCCCCCTCCCAGGCCACGCCCCCAAATTCCCATCCAATCAAAAAGCCGCTCCCCCTCCCAAGCCACGCCCCCAAATTCCCACCCATTCAAAAAAGCCGCTCCCACTCCCAGGCCACGCCCCCAAATTCCCACCCATTCAAAAAGCCGCTCCCCCTCCCAGGCCACGCCCCCAAATTCCCACCCATTCAGCAAAACTCCCCGCCCACACCTCCAAACCCCGCCCCCCCCCCCTCCCCACGGACACCCCCCCCCCTTAAAGCCCCCCCCCCACCTGCAGGAAGTCCGCCACGCCCTGCAGGAAGGGCGGGACGCCCCCAGGCACGGCCACGGCAACGGCAGGCGCCGGCCCGCCCCCCAGCAGCCCCCCCAGCAGCTGAGCCAACGGCGGCTCCTCCCCGGCCCCTCCCCCCCCCGGTCCCCCCGGCGCCCCCCCCGGTGGGGAGGAAGCGGCGGTGGGCGGGGCGGATGAAGTGGGCGGGGCTTGAGAGGAAGTGGGCGGGGTCGTAGTAGGGGGCGGGGCTTGAGGAGCAGCGGAGGCGGAGCTTCCCTGGGCTGTGGGGTGCAGAGGGGAGGTGTGAGGTTTGGGGGGGGGGCTGGATTGCGACCCCCCCCCTTGTCCCCAATCCTGGCCCACAGCCCGCCCCCCCATTTCCCCTAATATTTGCCCCCTATTCCTGCCCCATAACCCCCCATTTGCCCCCATTCCTGCCCCATAACCCCCCATATGTCCCCATATCCCCCCATTCCTGCCCTGGGCTGTGGGGTGCAGAGGGGAGGTGTGAGATTTGGGGGGGGGGGGCTGGATTGCGAACCCCCCCCCTTGTCCCCAATCCTGGCTCACAGCCCCCCCCCCATTTCCCCTAATATTTGCCCCCTATTCCTGCCCCATAACCCCCCATTTGCCCCCATTCCTGCCCCATAACCCCCCATATGTCCCCATATCCCCCCATTCCTGCCCTGGGCTGTGGGGTGCAGAGGGGAGGTGTGAGATTTGGGGGGGGGGGGGGCTGGATTGTGACCCCCCCCTTGTCCCCAATCCTGGCCCACAGCCCCCCCCACCCATTTCCCCTAATATTTGCCCCCTATTCCTGCCCCATAACCCCCCATTTGCCCCCATTCCTGCCCCATAACCCCCCATATGCCCCCATTCCTGCCCTGGGCTGTGGGGTGCAGAGGGGAGGTGTGAGATTTGGGGGGGGGGGGGCTGAATTGCGAACCCCCCCCCCGGTCCCCAATCCTGGCCCACAGCCCGCCCCCCCATTTCCCCTAATATTTGCCCCCTATTCCTGCCCCATAACCCCCCATTTACCCCCATTCCTGCCCCATAACCCCCCATATCCCCCCATTCCTGCCCTGGGCTGTGGGGTGCAGAGGGGAGGTGTGAGATTTGGGGGGGGGGGCTGGATTGTGACCCCGCCCTTGTCCCCAATCCTGGCTCACAGCCCCCCCCCCCCCCATTTGCCCTAATATTTGCCCCCTATTCCTGCCCCATAACCCCCCATTTGCCCCCATTCCTGCCCCATAACCCCCCATATGTCCCCATTCCTGCCCTGGGCTGTGGGGTGCAGAGGGGAGGTGTGAGGTTTGGGGGGGGGGGGCTGAATTGAGACCCCCCCCTTGTCCCCAATCCTGGCTCACAGCCCCCCCACCCATTTCCCCTAATATTTGCCCCCTATTCCTGCCCCATAACCCCCCATTTCCCCCCATTTCCCCCCATTCCTGCCCCATAAGCACCCATATCCCCCCATTTCCCCCAATATTTCCCCCCCCATAACCTCCCAAATTCCCCCACACCCCCCATCTCACAGCCCCCCCATTTACCCCAATCCTGCCCCATAACCCCCATCCTAACCCATTCCTGCCCCATAACCCCCCATATCCCCCAGTTTCCCCCATATCCCTGCCCCATAACCCCCCATGCCCCTCATTTACACCATTCCTGCCCCATAACCCCCCATATCCCCCGATTTCCCCCATTCCTGCCCCCCCACAGCCCCCCACCTCCCCACTATTTCCCCCATTCCTGCCCCATAACCCCCCACCCCCCAATATTTCCCCCCATTTCTCACCCACAGCCCCCGATCTCCCCCACCCCCATTTCCCCCCCATTGCTGCCCCCATCCCCCACTATTTCCCCCATCTCTGCCCCACAGCCTTCCATCCCACCAGCCCCCCCTCTCTGCCCCCCATTCCTGCCCCATAGCTCCCCGTGCCCCCCATTCCCCCCCCACAGCCCCCCACCCCCCCATTTCCCCCCCATTCCCCCCCCACAGCCCCCCATCCTCCCCTCATTTCCCCCATTTCCCCCCCCCACAGCCCCCATCATCCCCTCATTTCCCCCATTCTTACCCCAACTGACCCCCACCCCCCCTATTTCCCCCCATTCCCCCCCCACAGCCCCCCATCCCCCCCACCCCACCATTTCCACCCCCCCACAGCCCCCATCCTCCCCTCATGTCCCCCATTCTTACCCCAACTGACCCCCACCCCCCCTATTTCCCCCCATTCCCCCCCCCACAGCCCCCCACCCCCATTTCCCCCCCATTCCCCCCCCACAGCCCCCATCCTCCCCTCATTTCCCCCATTCTCACCCCACTGACCCCCACCCCCCTCATTCCCCCCCATTCCTCCCCCCACACCCCACACCCCCCCTATTTCCCCCCCATTCCCCCCCCACAGCCCCCCATCCTCCCCTCATTCCCCCCCCACAGCCCCCCATCCCCCCCACCCCACCATTTCCCCCAACCCCCCCCCATCCCTATTCCCCCCATTTCACCCCCCCCAAAACACCCCCACCCCCCCAAATACCCCTTAACACCCCCCTTCCCCCCCCTCCCACCCTTCCCCTATCTCTATTCACCCCCATGACCCCCCCTCCTAGGACCCCCCCCCCAAAACCCCCCCCACCCCATAACTCACCCAACACCAGGGGCTGCAGCAGCAGCTGCCCCACCAGGCCGCTCAGCACCTGTGCCAACGATGCGCCCCCCCCGGGGGCCTGGGTGGGGGTCAAGGTGATGCCAGACCCCCCCCACCAGGAGGCCCCCCCACCCCAAAAAGAACCCCATAGGGACCCCCACCCCTCTTGCCCACCCCCACCCCAAAAGAACCACATGGGGACCCCCCACCCCAATACAATCCCTCCATCCAATAACAGGCCCATCCCATAATACCCCCCCATCCCATAATACCCCCCCCATCCCATAACACCCCCCCATCCCATAATATCCCATAACACCCCCCCATCCCATAATCCCCCCCATCCCATAACACCACCCTGCTATCCCATAATACCCCCCCATCCCATAACCCCCCCCATCCCATAACACCCCCCATCCCATAATACACCCCCGCCATCCCATAATATCCCCTGCCATCCCATAACCCCCCCATACCATAATACCTGCCATCCCATAATCCCCCGCCATCCCATAATATCCCATAATACCCTGCCGTCCCATAATCCCCCCCGCAATCCCATAATCCCCCCATCCCATAATATCCCATAATCCCCGCCGCCATCCCATAATACCCACCATCCCATAATATCCCATAATACCTCGCCATCCCATAATACCCACCATCCCATAATCCCCTGCCATCCCATAATCCCCCCAGCATCCCATAATCCCCTGCCATCCCATAATCCGCCCCTCCCATCCCATAATATCCCATAATCCCCCCCCATCCCATAATCCCCCCCGCCATCCCATAATCCCCCCCCTCCCATAATCCCCCCACCATCCCATAATACCCCCCATCCCATAATCCCCCTCTGCCATCCCGTAATATCCCATAATCCCCCCCATCCCATAATCCCCCTCATCCCATAATATCCCATAATCCCCTGCCATCCCATAATCCCCCCTGCCATCCCATAATCCCCTGCCATCCCATAATCCCCCTCTGCCATCCCATAATCCCCCTCTGCCATCCCATAATCCCCCTCTACCATCCCATAATCCCCCTGCCATCCCATAATCCCCTGCCATCCCATAATCCCCCCCTCCCATAATATCCCATAATCCCTCCCATCCCATAATCCCCTGCCATCCCATAATCCCCCCCATCCCATAATCCCCCTCATCCCATAATATCCCATAATCCCCTGCCATCCCATAATCCCCTGCCATCCAATAATCCCCCCTGCCATCCCATAATATCCCATAATCCCCCCTGCCATCCCATAATCCCCCACCATCCCATAATCCCCTGCCATCCCATAATCCCCCACCATCCCATAATATCCCATAATCCCCTGCCATCCCATAATCCCCCTCTGCCATCCCATAATCCCCCTCTACCATCCCATAATCCCCCTGCCATCCCATAATCCCCTGCCATCCCATAATCCCCCCAGCCATCCCATAATATCCCATAATCCCCCCTGCCATCCCATAATCCCCCACCATCCCATAATCCCCTGCCATCCCATAATCCCCCACCATCCCATAATATCCCATAATCCCCTGCCATCCCATAGTCCCCCTCTGCCATCCCATAATCCCCCTCTACCATCCCATAATCCCCTGCCATCCCATAATCCCCCTCTGCCATCCCATAATCCCCTGCCATCCCATAATCCCCCCCTCCCATAATATCCCATAATCCCTCCCATCCCATAATCCCCCCGCCATCCCATAATCCCCCCCCATCCCATAATCCCCCTCATCCCATAATATCCCATAATCCCCTGCCATCCCATAATCCCCCCTGCCATCCCATAATCCCCTGCCATCCCATAATCCCCCCCTGCCATCCCATAATCCCCTGCCATTCCATAATCCCCTGCCATCCCATAATCCCCTCCCATCCCATAATCCCCCCCCATCCCATAATCCCCCTCATCCCATAATATCCCATAATCCCCTGCCATCCCATAGTCCCCTGCCATCCCATAATCCCCCCCCATCCCATAACATCCCATAATCCCCCCCCGCATTCCCATAATCCCCTGCCATCCCATAATCCCCCCGCCATCCCATAATCCCCCTCCATCCCATAATATCCCATAATCCCCCTCTGCCATCCCATAATCCCCCCCCATCCCATAATCCCCCTCATCCCATAATATCCCATAATCCCCTGCCATCCCATAATCCCCTGCCATCCCATAATATCCCATAATCCCCCTGCCATCCCATAATCCCCTCTGCCATCCCATAATCCCCTGCCATCCCATAATCCCCCTCTGCCATCCCATAATCCCCTGCCATCCCATAATATCCCATAATCCCCCTGCCATCCCATAATCCCCCCTGCCATCCCATAATCCCCTGCCATCCCATAATCCCCCTCTGCCATCCCATAATCCCCTGCCATCCCATAATCCCCTCCCATCCCATAATCCCCTGCCATCCCATAATCCCCCTCTGCCATCCCATAATCCCCCTCTGCCATCCCATAATCCCCTGCCATCCCATAATCCCCCTCCATCCCATAATATCCCATAATCCCTCCCATCCCATAATCCCCCCGCCATCCCATAATCCCCCTCATCCCATAATATCCCATAATCCCCTGCCATCCCATAATCCCCTGCCATCCCATAATATCCCATAATCCCCCTGCCATCCCATAATCCCCTCCCATCCCATAATCCCCCTCTGCCATCCCATAATATCCCCCATCCCATAATCCCCTCCCATCCCATAATCCCCCTCCATCCCATAATATCCCATAATCCCCCTCTGCCATCCCATAATCCCCCCCCATCCCATAATCCCCCTCATCCCATAATATCCCATAATCCCCTGCCATCCCATAGTCCCCTGCCATCCCATAATATCCCATAATCCCCCTGCCATCCCATAATCCCCTCTGCCATCCCATAATCCCCTGCCATCCCATAATCCCCCTCTGCCATCCCATAATCCCCTGCCATCCCATAATCCCCTCCCATCCCATAATCCCCTGCCATCCCATAATCCCCCTCTGCCATCCCATAATCCCCCTCTGCCATCCCATAATCCCCCTCCATCCCATAATATCCCATAACCCCTCCCATCCCATAATCCCCCCGCCATCCCATAATCCCCCTCATCCCATAATATCCCATAATCCCCTGCCATCCCATAATCCCCTGCCATCCCATAATATCCCATAATCCCCCTGCCATCCCATAATCCCCTCCCATCCCATAATCCCCCTCTGCCATCCCATAATATCCCCCATCCCATAATCCCCTCCCATCCCATAATCCCCCGCCATCCCAAAATATCCCATAATCCCCTGCCATCCCATAATCCCCTGCCATCCCATAATATCCCATAATCCCCCTCTGCCATCCCATAATCCCCTGCCATCCCATAATCCCCTGCCATCCCATAATCCCCCTCTGACATCCCATAATCCCCTCTGACATCCCATAATCCCCTCTGCCATCCCATAATCCCCTGCCATCCCATAATCCCCCACCATCCCATAATCCCCCTCTGCCATCCCATAATCCCCTGCCTTCCCATAATCCCCTCTGCCATCCCATAATCCCCTGCCATCCCACAATCCCCTGCCATCCCATAATCCCCTGCCTTCCCATAATCCCCCCGCACTCACAGGTGCGGCCTGCGGAGCTCCGGGATGCGTGGGGCGGGGGGGCGGCGCCGTGGGGCGGGCGATGACGACGCGCGTCGGGGCCTGGAAACCGCCCACGGCCTGGCCTGCGGGAACGCGCATGTGGGGCGGCTATGGGGCAGCTATGGGGCGGCTGTGGGGCAGCTATGGGGCGGCTGTGGGGCAGCTATGGGGCAGCTATGGGGCGGCTGTGGGGCGGCTGTGGGGCAGCTATGGCGCGGCCGTGGGGCAGCTATGGGGCGGCTGTGGGGCAGCTGTGGGGCGGCTTTGGGCAGCTATGGGGCAGCTGTGGGGCAGCTATGGGGCGGCTATGGGGCGGCTGTGGGGCGGCCGTGGGGCGGCTGTGGGGCAGCTATGGGGCGGCTATGGGGCAGCTGTGGGGCACCTGTGAGGCAGCTATGGGGCAGCTATGGGGCGGCTGTTGGGTGGGTGCGGTGTGGCTGTGGGGCGGCTGTGGGGTGGCTGTGGGGCAGCCATGGGGCGGCTGTGGGGCGGCTGTGGGGCAGCTATGGGGCGGCTGTGGGGTGGCTGTGGGGCAGCCATGGGGCAGCTATGGGGCAGCCATAGGGTAGCCATGGGGCAGCCATGGGGCAGCTATGGGGCAGCCATGGGGCGGCTATAAGGCAGCCATGGGGCAGCTATGGGGCAGCCATGGGGCAGCTATGGGGGCAGCTATGGGGCAGCCATGGGGCAGCTATGGGGCAGCTGTGGGGCGGCTGTGGGGCAGCTAGGGGCAGCTAGGGGTGGCTGTGGGGCAGCTATGGGGCAGCTAGGGGTGGCTGTGGGGCAGCTATGGGGCAGCTATGGGGCGGCTGTGGGGCAGCTATGGGGCGGCTGTGGGGCGGCTATGGGGCAGCTGTGGGGCGGCTGTGAGGCGGCTGTGGGGCGGCTGTGGGGAGGCTGTGGGGCGGCTATGGGGCGGCTATGGGGCGGCTATGCGGCAGCTGTGGGGCGGCTATGGAGTAGCTGTGGCACAGTTATGGGGCAGTTATGGGGCAGCCATGGGGCAGCTATGGGGCAGCTATGGGGCAGCTATGGGGCAGCTATGGGGCAGTTATGGGGCAGCCATGGGGCAGCCATGGGGCGGCCATGGGGCGGCTATGGGGCGGCTATGGGGCGGCTATGGGGCAGCCCACCTGTGGCAGCGGAGGCGGCGGCCGCCACGGCCTGCTGCGTGATCTGATGCGCCACCGCCTGCAGGAACTCGGGGGGCAGCGGCGGCAGCTGCAGGGGGGCTCCTCCTGGGGGGCGCCATATTGGGGGGGGGGGTCAGCGCCCGCCCCATAACCGCCCCCCACCCCATAGCGACCCCCCCACACCCCATAGAGCCCCCACCCCATAATGTCCCCCCCACCCCATAACTCCACACCCCATAACTTCCCCCACCCCATAACGCCCCCCACCCCATAGACCCCCCAGACCCCATAGCCCCCCCACCCCAAAACCCCCCACCCCATAGCCCCCCCCACCCCATAGACCCCCACCCCACAACACCCCGCACCCCATTGACCCCCACCCCATAGAGCCCCCCCCCACACCCCATAACTCCCCCCACCCCATAGCACCCTTGCAGCCCATAACTCCCCCCCACCCCATAGCACCCCCCCACCCCATAGAGGCCCCCCCACCCCATAACTTCCCCCACCCCACAACCCCCCCACCCCATAATGCCCCCCCCACCCCATAGTACCCCCCCCCATAACTTCCCCCACCCCATAGAGGCCCCCCCACATCCCCCCACCCCAAAGCCCCCCCACCCCATAACTTCCCCCACCCCATAGACCCCCCCACCCCATAGTGCCCCACCCCATAGCACCACCCCATAGAGGCCCCCCCACCCCATAGCACCCCCCCCACCCCATAACGCCCCCCCACCCCTCCCACCCCATAGCACCCCCCCAACCCATAACGGCCCCCCACCCCGTAACGCCCCCCCACCCCATAGCGCCCCCCCACCCCATAACGCCCCCCCACCCCTCCCACCCCATAGCACCCCCCCTCACAGCCCCCCCCACCCCAAACCCCTCCCACCCCACAGCCCCCCCACCCCACAACACCCCTCCCACCCCACAACCCCCCCACCCCATAAAGCCCCCCCACCCCATAGCACCCCCCCACCCCATAGACCCCCACCCCATAACTTCCCCCACCCCATAACCCCCCCCACCCCATACAGCCCCCCCCACCCCTCCCACCCCACAGCCCCCCCACCCCACAACACCCCCCCACCCCATAACATCCCCCACCCCATAGAACCCCCCCACCCCACAGCCCCCCCACCCCATAGCACCCCCTCACCCCATAGACCCCCACCCCATAACTTCCCCCACCCCATAACCCCCCCCACCCCATACAGCCCCCCACCCTATAACTTCCCCCACCCCATAATGCCCCACACCCCCCATCCCATAGAGCCCCCCCACCCCATAGCACCCCCCCCACCCCCCCCACCCCATAGCGCCCCCCCCACCCCATAACTTCCCCCCCCCCCATAACTTCCCCCACCCCATACAGCCCCCCCCACCCCTCCCACCCCACAGCCCCCCCACCCCACAACCCCCCCCACCCCATAACGCCCCCACCCCATAATGGCCCCCCCACCCCATAACTTCCCCCACCCCATAGAGCCCCCCCACATCCCCCCACCCCAAAGCCCCTCCACCCCATAACGCCCCCCCCATCCCCCCACCCCATAGCGCCCCCCCCACCCCATAACTTCCCCCACCCCATAGACCCCCCCCCACCCCATAGAGCCCCCCTACATCCCCCCACCCCAAAGCCCCTCCACCCCATAATGCCCCCCCCATCCCCCCACCCCATAACTTCCCCCACCCCATAGACCCCCCCCACCCCATAGAGCCCCCCCACATCCCCCCACCCCAAAGCCCCCCACCCCATAACGCCCCCCCCACCCCATAGAGGTCCCCCACCCCATAACTTTACCCCCCCCATAACCCCACCCCATAGAGGCCCCCCCACCCCATAACTTCCCCCACCCCATAGAGGCCCCCCCACCCCATAGCACCCCCCCCACCCCATAGACCCCCCCACCCCATACAGCCCCCCCCACCCCTCCCACCCCACAGCCCCCCCACCCCACAACACCCCTCCCACCCCACAATCCCCCCCACCCCATAGAGCCCCCCCACATCCCCCCACCCCATACAGCCCCCCCCACCCCTCCCACCCCACAGCCCCCCCACCCTATAGCACCCCCCCCACCCCACAACCCCCCCCTACCCCACAGCACCCCCCCACCCCATAAAGCCCCCCCCGCCCCCCCCCCATACGCACCCATTCCCAATCCGTGCCCGGGGGGGGCACCGCCGCCCCCCGATGGCTGCGAGCCTGAATCTGATGGGGGGGGGATAAAAAAAAAGGGTTATGGGGGGGGGGATATAAAAAAAAAGGGGGGGGACATAAAAAAATGGGGGGTTTGGGGGGGGATATAAAAAAAAGGGGGGGGATATAAAAAAAAAGGGGTTATGGGGAGGGGGGGGGGACATAAAAAAAGGGGGGGGGACATAAAAAAGGGGGGTTTGGGGAGGGGGGGGATATAAAAAAGGGGGGGGGCATAAAAAAGGGGGGTTTGAGGGGGGGATATAAAAAAGAGGGGGGGGGACACATAAAAATTGGGGGTTTGAGGAGGGGAGGGATATGAAAAAAAGGGGTTATGGGGGGGGGATAAAAAAAAGGGGGGGGATATAAAAAAAAGGGTGGTTTGGGGAGGGGGGGGATATAAAAAAGGGGGGGGGACATAAAAAAAGGGGGTTTGGGGAGGGGGGGGTATAAAAAAAAGGGGTTACGGGGGGGGGGGATATAAAAAAATGGGGTTATGGGGGGGGGATATAAAAAAAGGGGGGGGACATAAAAAAGGGGGGTTTGGGGGGGGGGAATATAAAAAGAAGGGGTTATGGGGGGGGGAATATAAAAAAAAGGGGGGGGGATATAAAAAAAAGGGGTTATGGGGGGGGGACATAAAAAAAGGGGGGGGGCATAAAAAAGGGGGGTTTGGGGAGGGGGGGGATATAAAAAAGGGGGGGGGGACATAAAAATTGGGGGTTTGGGGAGGGGGGGGTCATAATAAGGGGGGTGAAATAAAAAGGGGGGGTCTTATGGCTGGGGGGGGACAAATTGGGGGGGGTATAAAAAAGGGGGGTTGTGGGGGGGGCACAGTAAGGGGGGGGGTTTGGGGGTCGCTATTGATGGGGGGGGCACAGTAAGGGGGGGGTCCTGGGGGTCCCTATTGCTGGGGGGGGGGTATTTTTTTGGGGGGGGGTCCCTATTGCTGGGGGGGGTCAGAATAAGGGGGGGGGTTCTGGGGGTCTCTATTGCTGGGGGGGGGGCACAATAAGGGGGGGGTTCTGGGGGTCCCCATTTCTGGGGGGGGGGATGATAATAAGGGGGGGTTCTGGGGGTCCCTATTAATGGGGGGGTCACAATAAGGGGGGGGGTCTGGGGGTCCCCATTTCTGGGGGGGGGCACAATAAGGGGGGGGTTTGGTTGTCCCAATTTCTGGGGGGGGGGTGAGAATAAGGCGGGGTTCTGGGAGTCCCTATTGCTGGGGGGGGGTGAGAATAAGGGGGGGTTTGGTTGTCCCCATTTCTGGGGGGGGGGGGCACAATAAGGGGGGGGTTCTGGGGGTCCTAATTGCTGGGGGGGGTCGTAATAAAAGGGGGGCTTCTGGGGGTCCCTATTGCTGGGGGGGTCACAATAACGGGGGGGGTTGGTTATCCCCATTTCTGGGGGGGGGGGTGAGAATAAGGGGGGGTTTCTGGGGGTCCCCATTTCTGGGGGGGGGTCACAATAAGGGGGGGGTTCTGGGGGTCCCTATTGCTGGGGGGGGGTCAGAATAAGGGGGGGTTCTGGGGGTCCCCATTTCTGGGGGGGGGGTGAGAATAAGGGGGGGTTTCTGGAGGTCCCTATTAATGGGGGGGGTCACAATAAGGGGGGGGGGTTCTGGGGGTCCCTATTGCTGGGGGGGGTCACAATAAGGGGGGGGGTTCTGGGGGTCCCTATTGCTGGGGGGGGGGTCAGAATAAGGGGGGGGTTTGGTTATCCCCATTTCTGGGGGGGGGGATGATAATAAGGGGGGTTTTCTGGGGGTCCCCATTTCTGGGGGGGGGGGCACAATAAGGGGGGGTTTCTGAGGGTCCCTATTGATGGGGGGGGTCGTAATAAAAGGGGCGGGGTTCTGGGGGTCCCTATTAATGGGGGGGGGTCATAGTGTGGGGATTATTGGTGGGGGGGGGGGGTTGGGGAGTCCCCATTTCTGGGGGGGGGGCACAATAAGGGGGAGTTCTGGGGGGGGGGTGAGAATAAGGGGGGGTTTCTGGGGGTCCCTATTGCTGGGGGGGGGGTCACAGTGTGGGGATTATTGGTGGGGGGGGGGGTTTGGGGAGTCCCCATTTCTGGGGGGGGGCACAATAAGGGGGGGGGTTCTGGGGGTCCCCATTTCTGGGGGGAGGTGAGAATAAGGGGGGAGTTCTGGGGGGGGGGGTGAGAATAAGGGAGGGTTTCTGGGGGTCCCCATTTCTGGGGGGGGGATTGATAATAAGGGGGGGTTTCTGGGGGTCCCTATTGCTGGGGGGGGGCACAATAAGGGGGCGGGGTTCTGGGGGTCCCTATTGCTGGGGGGGGGGGTCACAATAAGGGGGGGGGTTGGTTATCCCCATTTCTGGGGGGGGGGGTGAGAATAAGGGGGGGTTTCTGGGGGTCCCCATTTCTGGGGGGGGGGAGCACAATAAGGGGGGGTTTCTGAGGGTCCCTATTGATGGGGGGGGGTCGTAATAAAAGGGGGGGGGTTCTGGGGGTCCCTATTAATGGGGGGGGGTCATAGTGTGGGGATTATTGGTGGGGGGAGGGGGGTTGGGGAGTCCCCATTTCTGGGGGGGGGGCACAATAAGGGGGAGTTCTGGGGGGGGGGTGAGAATAAGGGGGGGTTTCTGGGGGTCCCTATTGATGGGGGGGGTCACAATAAGGGGGGGGTTGGTTATCCCCATTTCTGGGGGGGGAGGGTCACAATAAGGGGGGGTTCTGGGGGTCCCCATTTCTGGGGGGGGGGTCACAATAAGGGGGGGGTTCTGGGGGGGGGTGAGAATAAGGGGGGGTTCTGGGGGTCCCTATTGCTGGGGGGGGTCAGAATAAAGGGGGGGGTTCTGGGGGTCCCCATTTCTGGGGGGGGGGGTCATAATAAAGGGGGAGTTCTGGGGGGGGGGGTGAGAATAAGAGGGGGGTTTCTGGGGTTCCCTATTGCTGCGGGTTGGGGGGGTATTTTGGGGGGGGGGGTTGTTATTTTTTTGGGGGGGGGGTCCCAAAAACTCACCCTGTATGTTCATATGCATCATCACCACCGGCTCCACCGTCTGATGGGAAATGCGAATCACGCGGGGGGGGGGCGGCTGCTGTTGTTGTTGTCCGGGGGGGGCGGGAGGTGGAGGAGGAGGAGGAGGAGGTGGGGGGGGTGGTGGGGGGGGTCCAAGGGGGGGGGGAACTCCGTCGGAATTTTCCCCGGGGGGGGTGGAAGAAAAAGAAGAAGAAGCGGCGGCGCTGGGGGGGGGCGGCCCGGGGGGGCTTTCGGTTGGACCGGTTGGAGGGGGGGGGCGACTTCCATTGCCAGTCATGGTGACCGTGGTGCCGACGTTGATCTGTTGGGGGGGGGGGGGGATTTTGGGGAGGGGGGGGGGGTCAGTGGGGAGCGGCGCTATGGGGTTAAATGGGGGGGTGGGCTCTGATATAGGGATGAATTTGGGGGGGGGCTCTACTTTGGGGGGGGGCTCTACTTGTGGGTCAATGGAGTTAAATGGGGGGGGCTCTGATATAGGGCAGAATTTGGGGGGGGGGCTTTTGGGGCTAAAGGGGGGGGGGCTCTGATATAGGGAAGAATTGGGGGGGGGGCTCTACTTGGGGGTCTATGGGGCTAAATGGGGGGGGGGGCTCTGATATAGGGATGAATTTGGGGGGGGGCTCTACTTGTGGGGCTGGGGGGGGCTCTACTTGGGGGTCTATGGGGTTAAATGGGGGGGGGCTCTGATATAGGGCAGAATTTGGGGGGGGGGCTCTGATATAGGGAAGAATTGGGGGGCGGCTCTACTTGGGGGGGGGATTTTGGGGAGGGGGGGTCAGTGGGGCAGCGCTATGGGGCTAAATGGGGGGGGGGCTCTGATATAGGGATGAATTTGGGGGGGGGCTCTACTTTGGGGGGGGCTCTACTTGGGGGTCAATGGAGTTAAATGGGGGGGGCTCTGATATAGGGCAGAATTTGGGGGGGGGGTTTTGGGGCTAAAGGGGGGGAGGCTCTGATATAGGGATGAATTGGGGGGGGGCTCTACTTGGGGGTCTATGGAGTTAAATGGGGGGGGGGGTCTGATATATGGAAGAATTTGGGGGGGGGGCTCTGATATAGGATAGAATTGGGGGGGGCTCTACTTGGGGGGGGGATTTTGGGGAGGGGGGAGTCAGTGGGGCAGCGCTATGGGGCTAAACGGGGGGGGGGGCTCTGATATAGGGATGAATTGGGGGGGGGCTCTACTTGTGGGTCTATGGGGTTAATTGGGGGGGGGGGCCTGATATAGGATAGAATTGGGGGGGGGGGCTCTGATATAGGGAACAATTTGGGGGGGGGGTCTACTTGGGGGGGGGATTTTGGGGAGGGGGGGGTCAGTGGGGAGCGGCGCTATGGGGTTAAATGGGGGCGGGGGGCTCTGATATAGGGATGAATTTGGGGGGGTGCTCTACTTGTGGGTCCATGGGGTTAAATGGGGGGGGGGCCTGATATAGAATAGAATTGGGGGGGGGGGCTCTGATATAGGGAAGAATTGGGGGGGGCTCTACTTGTGGGTCTATGGGGCTAAATAGGGGGGGGGGCTCTGATATAGGGAAGAATTTGGGGGGGGGGCTCTACTTGGGTGTCTATGGGGCTAAATGGGGGGGGGCTCTGATATAGGGGAGAATTTGGGGGGGGCTCTACTTGGGGGGGGGATTTTGGGGAGGGGGGGTCAGTGGGGAGCGGCGCTATGGGGCTAAATGTGGGGGGGGCTCTGATATAGGGATGAATTTGGGGGGGGGCTCTACTTTGGGGGGGGGCTCTACTTGGGGGTCAATGGAGTTAAATGGGGGGGCTCTGATATAGGGCAGAATTTTGGGGGGGGCTCTACTTGTGGGGCTAAATGGGGGGGGGGCTCTGATATAGAACAAAATCGTAGCCCCCCCCCCCCCCATTTCAGCCCCACAGACCCCCAAGTCCCCCCCCTCGTTTCAACCCCACACACCCTCGAGTGCCCCCCCCATTTCTGCCCCCCCCATATTGTGCCCCCCCCCCCATTTCTGCCCCCCATACCCCCCCACATTGTGCCCCCCCACTGTGCCCCCCATTTCTGCCCCCCCATCCCCATTGCTGCCCCCCCACATTGTGGCCCCCACCCCACATTGTGCCCCCACCCCATACTGTGCCCCCCCATTTCTGCCCCCCCTCACCCCCCTACATTGTGCCCCCCACCCCATTTCTGCCCCCCACCCCCCCATTTTGTGCCCCCACCCCATTTCTGCCCCCCCACATTGTACCCCCCACCCCATTTCTGCCCCCCATCCCCCCCACATTGTGCCCCCCCCACACTGTGCCCCCCACCCCATTTCTGCCCCCCCCACACCCCCACACTGTGCCCCCACCCCATTTCTGCCCCCCACCCCCCCCCACATTGTGCCCCCACCCCATTTCTGCCCCCCCACACCCCCCATATTGTGCCCCCCACCCCATTTCTGCCCCCCCCACACCCCCACACTGTGCCCCCCACCCCATTTCTGCCCCCCCACACCCCCACACTGTGCCCCCACCCCATTTCTGCCCCCCACCCCCCCCATATTGTGCCCCCACCCCATTTCTGCCCCCCCAACACCCCCCATATTGTGCCCCCACCCCACACTGTGCCCCCCACACTGTGCCCCCCCATTTCCGCCCCCCCCATATTGTGCCCCCACCCCATTTCTGCCCCCCCACCCCCCACTGTGCCCCCACCCCATTTCTGCCCCCCCCACACCCCCACATTGTGCCCCCACCCCATTTCTGCCCCTCACAATGCGCCCCCCCACCCCACACTGTGCCCCCCACCCCATTTCTGCCCACCCCATACCCCCCACACCCCCCTATCGTGCCCCCACCCCATTTCTACCCCCCCACACTGCGCCCCCCCATTTCCACCCCCCCCATATTGTGCCCCCACCCCATTTCTGCCCCCCACAATGCGCCCCCCCACCCCACACTGTGCCCCCCACCCCATTTCTGCCCCCCCATACCCTCCATATTACCCCCCCCACCCCCATCATGCCCCCCCACCCCATTTCTACACCCCCCACCCCCCCATCCAGTGCCCCCCACCCCACTTTTGCCCCCCCACATTGCCCCCCCCCCTTACCCCACACGCATCGCACCACCCCCAGACCCCCCCCATCCACACCCCCCCATCCAGTGCCCCCCACCCCACTTTCGCCCCCCCACATTGCCCCCCCCCTTACCCCACATGCATCACACCACCCCCAGACCCCCCCCATCCAGTGCCCCCCACCCCACTTTCGCCCCCCCACATTGCCCCCCCCCCTTACCCCACACGCACCGCACCACCCCCTCCCCCCCACCTTTCCCCCCCTCCCCAAGACCCCCTGACACCCCCCCCCCTCCATACCTGGATAGGGATGGCCGCCTGCTGCAGCACCACGGGGGGGCCGTAGTGGGGGGGGGGCCGAGCCACGTGCAGAGGCCGGGGGGGGGCAGCCCCCAGGTTGCAGCGCAGCTCAGACAGGGCCACCAAGGCGTTGCCCAGCAGCCGCTGGCTCTCCCCCACCATGCTCAGCACCCGCTGCTCCTCCTCGCTCTAAATTTTGGGGGGGGGGGGCACAATGTCAACCCCCCCCCCTCCCCCCTCCCCAGATCCCAGAGGGATCCCCACTGCAGGGTGACCCCCCCCCCCAGTCACACATGGTACGGCCCAGGGACCCCATACTGACCCCTCCCCCCGCAGTGACACATGGTACGGCCCAAGGACCCCCACTGCAGGGTGACCCCCCCCCCCAAACAAACATGGTACAGCCCAAGGATCCCCACTGCAGGGTGACCCCCCCCCAGTCACACATGGTACGGCCCAAGCACCCCATAGTGACCCCTCCCCCCCCAACCATACATGGTATGGCCCAGGGACCCCCAGTGACCCCCCCCCCCCAAACAAACATGGTATGGCCCAGGGACCCCCGTTGTGACCCCTCCCCCTCCAATGCCCCCCCCAGTGACCCCTCCCCCCACAGTGACACATGGTACAGCCCAAGGACCCCCACTGCAGGGTGACTCCCCCCCAGGCACACATGGTACGGCCCAAGCACCCCATAGTGACCCCCTCCCCCCCCAACCATACATGGTATGGCCCAAGGACCCCCACTGCAGGGTGACCCCCCCCCAACCATACATGGTACAATGCAGGACCCCCCTGTGACCCGTCCCCCCCCCCCCAGTGACACATGGTACGGCCCAGGGACCCCCACTGCAGGGTGACCCCCCCCCCAAACAAACATGGTACGGCCCAGGGACCCCCCTTGTGACCCCAACCCCTCCAATGCCCCCCCCCCCCCCAGTGACCCCTCTCCCCCCCCGGTCACACATGGTACAGCCAAGGACCCCCATTGCAGGATGACCCCCCCCCCAACCATACATGGTACGGCCCAGGGACCCCCAGTGACCCCTCCCCCCCCATCACACATGGTACAGCCCAGGGACCCCCACTGCAGGGTGACCCCCCCCCAACCATACAGGGATCCCCCCGTGCCCCCCCCCCCAGTCACATAACGTATCTCCCACCCCCCCCCCCAATCACACATGGTATCTCCCACCACCCCCCGCATTCACACATGGTATCTCCCACCCCCCCCCCCCGTCCCAGTCACACATGGTATCTCCCACCACCCCCCCCCAGTCACACATGGTATCTCCCACCACCCCCCCCCAGTCACACATGGTATCTCCCACCCCCACCCCCCCCATTCACACACAGTATCTCCCACCACCCCCCGCCGGTTACACATGGTATCTCCCAGCCCCCCCCAATCACACATAGTATCTCCCATCACCCCCCCCCCAGTCACACATGGTATCTCCCCCCCCCAATCACACATGGTATCTCCCACCACCCCCCCCCAATCACACATGGTATCTCCCACCCCCCCCAATCACACATGGTATCTCCCACCCCCCCCATTCACACATGGTATCTCCCACCACCCCCCCCAATCACACATAGTATCTCCCACCCCCCCCCCCATTCACACATGGTATCTCCCGAACCCCCCTTATTTTGGGGGGGGGTCCCACCGCTCACCCCGCTGCCCTCCCCCCCCAGCAGCCGCAGCTGCCGCATCCGGAACGGCTCCAACCGCGTCTCCAGGCGCCGCAGCTCCGTCAGCACCTCGGCCAGCTCCTGTGCCGTGGGGGGGCTGCGGAGGGGGGGGGGGGGGGGGGGGGGGCAAACGTCACACACAGCCCCCCCCCCCAATCAACCCCCATCTGTCACACAACCCCCCCCCCAATGCACTTTGACCCCCCCAAACTGACCCCCCCTCCCCCCACCCGGGTCTGATTCCCCCCCCCCCAAATTTGCCCCCCCCTCCCCCCCAATCTGCCCCCTACCCCCCCCCCCCCCGCCCCCCCAATCTGCCCCCTACCCCCCCCCCCCCCCGCCCAGTCTGCTATGCACCAATCTGGTCCCCAAGCTGCCCCCCCCCCGTCCCAATTTGCCCCCCCCAATCTGCTCCCCCCCCAAACTGCCCCCCCCAAATCTGCCCCCCCCAAAATGCCCCAACCCCCCCCAAATCTGCCCCCCCAAACTGCCCCAAACCCCCCCAATCTGCCCCCCCAAATCTGCCCCCCCAAATCTGCCCCCCCAAACTGCCCCAACCCCCCCAAATCTGCCCCCCCAAACTGCCCCAAACCCCCCCAATCTGCCCCCCCTAATTTGCCCCCCCAAATCTGCCCCCCCAAACTGCCCCAAACCCCCCCAATCTGCCCCCCCTAATTTGCCCCCCCAAACTGCCCCAACCCCCCACAATCAGCCCATAATTTGCCCCCCAATCTGCCCCCCCAAAATGCCCCAACCCCCCCAAATCTGCCCCCCCAAACTGCCTCAACCCCCCCAGTCAGCCCCTAATCTGCCCCCCCAAACTGCCCCAAACCCCCCCAATCTGCCCCCCCAAATCTGCCCCCCCAAATCTGCCCCCCCCCCAAATCTCCTGGTCTCCAATCTCCCCCCCCCAAAATCTCCTGGTCTCCAATCTGCCCCGGACCCCCCCCAATCTGCCTCTCCCCCCCCCCACCCCAATCTGCCCCCCCCTCCCCAGTCTCCTGGTCTCCAACCTGCCCCCCCCAATCTGCCCCCCCCCCCCCCAATCTGCTGGTCTCCAATCTGCCCCTGACCCCCCCCCCCAATCTTCCCCCCCCCCCTCAATTTGCCTCTCCCACCTCCCCCAATCTGCCCCCCCCCCCATTTGCCTCTCCCACCTCCCCCAATCTGCCCCCCCCCCATTTGCCTCTCCCACCCCCCCCCAGTCTGCCCCCCCCCCAATCTGCTGGTCTCCAATCTGCCCCCCCAAATCAACCCCCCCCCCCAGTCTGCTGGTCTCCAATCTGCCCCTGACCCCCCCCCAATCTGCCCCCCCCCCCAAATTTGCCTCTCCCACCCCCCCCAAATCAACCCCCCCCCCAGTCTGCTGGTCTCCAATCTGCCCCTGACCCCCCCCCAATCTGCCCCCCCCCCCAAATTTGCCTCTCCCACCCCCCCCAAATCAACCCCCCCCCCCAGTCTGCTGGTCTCCAATCTGCCCCTGACCCCCCCCCAATCTGCCCCCCCCCCCAATCTGCTGGTCTCCAATCTGCCCCTGACCCCCCCCCAATTTGCCTCTCCCACCCCCCCCAATCTGCTGGTCTCCAATCTGCCCCCCCCAATCTGCCCCCCCCCAATCTGCTGGTCTCCAATCTGCCCCTGACCCCCCCCCCCCCAATCTTCCCCCCGCCTCAATTTGCCTCTCCCACCCCCACCAATCTGCCCCCCCCCCAATCTGTCAGTCTCCAATCTGCCCCTGACCCCCCCCCAATCTGCCCCCCCCCCCCGTCTGCCGGTCTCCAATCTGCCCCTGACCCCCCCCCCAATTTACCTCTCCCACCCCCCCCATGTGCCCCCCCCCCAAATGATCCCAGTACCTGGCAGTGCTCTCCGGGGTGGGGGGCTCAGGGCCGGCCGGGGGGGGCTCCTGAGAGGAGGTGGTAGAGGTTGAAGGGGGGGTGGGCACCTCGGGGGGGTCCGGGGGGGGCACCGGGGCTTCTTCGGATGGGGGGGTGTCCGTCCCACTGCTGCCCTGTGGGGAGATGGGAGGGTCAAATGGGGGGGGGGGGTCAAATGGGGGGGGGGTCAGATTTGGGGGGGCAAAGGGGCAGATCTGGGGGGGGGCAGATTTTGGGGGGGGGTTAGGGGCAGATTTGCAGGTGGGGGGGCAGATTTGGGGAGGTGAGGGGGAAGATTTGGGGGGGGGCAGATTTGAGGGGGGGCTGATATTGGGGGGGTTAGGGGCAGATTTGCAGGTGGGGGGGCAGATTTGGGGGGGGCAGATTTGATGGGGGCAAAGGGGCAGATCTGGGGGGGGGCAGATTTTGGGGGGGGTTAGGGGCAGATTTGCAGGTGGGGGGGCAGATTTGGGGGGGTGAGGGGGAAGATTTGGGGGGGGGGCAGATTTGAGGGGGGGGTAGGGGCAGGTTGGAGGGGTCAGATTTGGTGGGGGTCAGATTTGATGGGGCAAAGGGGCAGATCTGGGGGGGGGGCAGATTTTGGGGGGGGTTAGGGGCAGATTTGCAGGTGGGGGGGCAGACAGGGGGGTGAGGGGGAAGATTTTGGGGGGGGGGCAGATTTTGGGGGGGGACTGATATGGGGGGGGTTAGGGGCAGATTTGCAGGTGGGGGGGCAGATTTGGGGGGGTCAGATTTGGGGGGGCAAAGGGGCAGATCTGGGGGGGGCAGATTTTGGGGGGGGGTTAGGGGCAGATTTGCAGGTGGGGGGGCAGATTTGGGGAGGTGAGGGGGAAGATTTGGGGGGGGGCAGATTTGAGGGGGGGGCTGATATTGGGGGGGTTAGGGGCAGATTTGCAGGTGGGGGGGCAGATTTGGGGGGGTCAGATTTGGGGGGGGTCAGATTTGGGGGGGGTCAGATTTGGGGGGGGTAGGGGCAGATTGGGGGGTCAGATTTGGGGGGGCAGTTTTGGGGAGGCAGATTTTGGGGGGGGTCAAATTTGGGGGGTAATGGGGGTCAGATTTGGGGAGGCAGATTTGGGGGGGGTCAGATTTGGGGGGGGGACAGATTTGGGGGGGGTAATGAGCAGATTTGGGGGGGTCAGATTTGGGGGGGCAAAGGGGCAGATCTGGGGGGGGGGCAGATTTTGGGGGGGGGTTAGGGGCAGATTTGCAGGTGGGGGGGCAGATTTGGGGAGGTGAGGGGGAAGATTTGGGGGGGGGGCAGATTTGGGGGGGGGGTTAGGGGCAGATTTGCAGGTGGGGGGGCAGATTTGGGGAGGTGATGGGGAAGATTTGGGGGGGGGGCTGATATTGGGGGGGTTAGGGGCAGATTTGCAGGTGGGGGGGCAGATTTGGGGAGGTGAGGGGGAAGATTTGGGGGGGGGGCTGATATTGGGGGGGTTAGGGGCAGATTTGCAGGTGGGGGGGCAGATTTGGGGGGGGCAGATTTGATGGGGGCAAAGGGGCAGATCTGGGGGGGGGCAGATTTTGGGGCGGGGGTTAGGGGCAGATTTGCAGGTGGGGGGGCAGACAGGGGGGTGAGGGGGAAGATTTGGGGGGGGGCAGATTTGAGGGGGGGCTGATATGGGGGGGGTTAGGGGCAGATTTACAGGTGGGGGGGCAGATTTGGGGGGGTCAGATTTGGGGGGGCAAAGGGGCAGATCTGGGGGGGGGCAGATTTTGGGGGGGGGGTTAGGGGCAGATTTGCAGGTGGGGGGGCAGATTGGGGGGTGAGGGGGAAGATTTGGGGTGGGGGCAGATTTGAGGGGGGGGTAGGGGCAGGTTGGGGGGGTCAGATTTGGGGGGGCAAAGGGGCAGATCTGGGGGGGGGGCAGATTTTGGGGGGGGTTAGGGGCAGATTTGCAGGTGGGGGGGCAGACAGAGGGTTGAGGGGGAAGATTTGGGGGGGGGAAGATTTGGGGGGGGGTTAGGGGCAGATTGGGGGGGTCAGATTTGGGGGGTAATGGGAAAATTTGGGGGGGCAGATTTGGGGGGGTCAGATTTGGGGGGCTGGGGTGCAGATTGGGGGGGTCAGATTTGGGGGGGACAGATTTGGGGGGGTCAGATTTGATGGGGCAAAGGGGCAGATCTGGGGGGGGGGGCAGATTTTGGGGGGGGGGCAGATTTGCAGGTGGGGGGGCAGACAGGGCGGTGAGGGGGAAGATTTTGGGGGGGGGGCAGATTTGAGGGGGGGCTGATACGGGGGGGGTTAGGGGCAGATTTGCAGGTGGGGGGGCAGATTTGGGGGGTCAGATTTGGGGGGGGTCAGATTTGGGGGGGGACAGATTTCGGGGGGTCAGATTTGGGGGGGGTCAGATTTGATGGGACAAAGGGGCAGATCTGGGGGGGGGCAGATTTTGGGGGGGGTTAGGGGCAGATTTGCAGGTGGGGGGGCAGACTGGGGGGGGGAGGGGGAAGATTTGGGGGGCGGGCAGATTTGAGGGGGGGGTAGGGGCAGGTTGGGGGGGTCAGATTTGGGGGGGCAGTTTTGGGGAGGCAGATTTTGGGGGGGTCAAATTTGGGGGGTAATGGGCAGATTTGGGGGATAGGGGGCAGATTGGGGGGGTCAGATTTGGAGGGGGTCAGATTTGGGGGGGACTGGGGGGCAGATTGGGGGGTCAGATTTGGGGGGGGACAGATTTGGGGGGGTCAAATTTGGGGGGGTAATGAGCAGATTTGGGGGGGTCAGATTTGGGGGGGGCAAAGGGGCAGATCTGGGGGGGGGGCAGATTTTGGGGGGGGGTTAGGGGCAGATTTGCAGGTGGGGGGGCAGACTTGGGGGGGTGAGGGGGAAGATTTGGGGGGGGGGCAGATTTGAGGGTGGTGTAGGGGCAGGTTGGGGGGGGTCAGATTTGGGGGGGCAGTTTTGGGGAGGCAGATTTGGGGGGGGTCAGATTTGGGGGGGGGACAGATTTGGGGGGGGTAATGAGCAGATTTGGGGGGGTCAGATTTGGGGGGGCAAAGGGGCAGATCTGGGGGGGGGGCAGATTTTGGGGGGGGGTTAGGGGCAGATTTGCAGGTGGGGGGGCAGATTTGGGGAGGTGAGGGGGAAGATTTGGGGGGGGGGGGCAGATTTGGGGGGGTTAGGGGCAGATTTGCAGGTGGGGGGGCAGATTTGGGGGGGGCAGATTTGATGGGGGCAAAGGGGCAGATCTGGGGGGGGGGCAGATTTTGGGGGGGGGTTAGGGGCAGATTTGCAGGTGGGGGGGCAGATTTGGGGGGGTGAGGGGGAAGATTTGGGGGGGGGGCAGATTTGAGGGTGGTGTAGGGGCAGGTTGGGGGGGGTCAGATTTGGGGGGGCAGTTTTGGGGAGGCAGATTTGGGGGGGGTCAGATTTGGGGGGGGGACAGATTTGGGGGGGGTAATGAGCAGATTTGGGGGGGTCAGATTTGGGGGGGCAAAGGGGCAGATCTGGGGGGGGGGCAGATTTTGGGGGGGGGTTAGGGGCAGATTTGCAGGTGGGGGGGCAGACTGGGGGGTGAGGGGGAAGATTTGGGGGGGGGCGGATTTGGGGGGGGGTAGGGGCAGGTTGGGGGTGGGGGGCTGATATGGGGGCATTTCGTGTCCACCTGGGGGCATTTTGTGCCCATTTTGCCCCACTGCAGCACACTGAGAGCAGCGCCATGCCCACCTGGGGGCATTTTGTGCCCTCTCTGAATCATTTTGTGCCCATTTTGCCCCACTGGAGCACACTGAGAGCACTTCTGAGCCCACCTGGGGGCATTTTGTGCCCACTTATGTGCATTTTGTGCCCATTTTGCCCCACAGGGGCACACTGAGAGCACTTCTGTGCCCACCTGGGGGCATTTTGTGCCCACTCTGAATCATTTTGTGCTACCTGTGCCCCACAGTGAGCACTTCTGAGCCCACCTGGGGGCATTTTGTGCCCATTTTGCCCCACTGGAGCACACTGAGAGCACTTTTGTGCCCACCTGGGTACATTTTGTGCCCACTCTGAATCATTTTGTGCTACCTGTGCCCAACTGTGAGCACTTTTGAGCCCACCTGGGGGCATTTTGTGCCCACCTGGGGGCATTTTGTGCCCATTTTGCCCCACTGCAGCACACTGAGAGCAGCTCTATGCCCACCTGGGTACATTTTGTGCCCTCTCTGAATCATTTTGTGCCCATTTTGCCCCACTGAAGCACACTGAGAGCACATCTGAGCCCACCTGGGTACATTTTGTGCCCACTCTGAATCATTTTGTTCTACCTGTGCCCCACTGTGAGCACTTTTGAGCCCACCTGGGTGCATTTTGTGCCCACTTATGTGCATTTTGTGCCCATTTTGCCCCACAGGGGCACACAGAGAGCACTTCTGTGCCCACCTGGGGGCATTTTGTGCCCATTTTGCCCCACTGAAGCACACTGAGAGCAGCTCCACGCCCACCTGGGTGCATTTTGTGCAAACCTGGGGGCATTTTGTGCCCATTTTCCCCCACTGCAGCACACTGAGAGCACTTCTGAGCCCACCTGGGTACATTTTGTGCCCACTCTGAATCATTTTGTGCTACCTGTGCCCCACTGTGAGCACTTCTGAACCCACCTGGGTGCATTTTGTGCCCATCTGGGGGCATTTTGTGCCCATTTTGCCCCACTGCAGCACACTGAGAGCAGCTCCACGCCCACCTGGGGGCATTTTGTGCCCATCTGGGGGCATTTTGTGCCCATTTTGCCCCACTGCAGCACAGTGAGAGCAGCTCCACGCCCACCTGGGGGCATTTTGTGCCCACCTGGGGGCATTTTGTGCCCATTTTGCCCCACAGGGGCACACTGAGAGCACATCTGAGCCCACCTGGGGGCATTTTGTGCCCATTTTGACCCACAGGGGCACACTGAGAGCACTTCTGTGCCCACCTGGGGGCATTTTGTGCCCACCTGGGGGCATTTTGTGCCCTCTCTGAATCATTTTGTGCCCATTTTGCCCCACTGCAGCACACTGAGAGCACTTTTGTGCCCACCTGGGTACATTTTGTGCCCACTCTGAATCATTTTGTGCTACCTGTGCCCCACTGTGAGCACTTCTGAACCCACCTGGGTGCATTTTGTGCCCATCTGGGGGCATTTTGTGCCCATTTTGCCCCACTGCAGCACACTGAGAGCAGCTCCACGCCCACCTGGGGGCATTTTGTGCCCATCTGGGGGCATTTTGTGCCCATTTTGCCCCACTGCAGCACAGTGAGAGCAGCTCCACGCCCACCTGGGGGCATTTTGTGCCCACTTATGTGCATTTTGTGCCCATTTTGCCCCACAGGGGCACACTGAGAGCACATCTGAGCCCACCTGGGGGCATTTTGTGCCCATTTTGCCCCACAGGGGCACACTGAGAGCACTTCTGTGCCCACCTGGGGGCATTTTGTGCCCACTCTGAATCATTTTGTGCTACCTGTGCCCCACTGTGAGCACTTCTGAACCCACCTGGGTGCATTTTGTGCCCATCTGGGGGCATTTTGTGCCCATTTTGCCCCACTGCAGCACACTGAGAGCAGCTCCACGCCCACCTGGGGGCATTTTGTGCCCATCTGGGGGCATTTTGTGCCCATTTTGCCCCACTGCAGCACAGTGAGAGCAGCTCCACGCCCACCTGGGGGCATTTTGTGCCCACCTGGGGGCATTTTGTGCCCATTTTGCCCCACAGGGGCACACTGAGAGCACATCTGAGCCCACCTGGGGGCATTTTGTGCCCATTTTGACCCACAGGGGCACACTGAGAGCACTTCTGTGCCCACCTGGGGGCATTTTGTGCCCACCTGGGGGCATTTTGTGCCCTCTCTGAATCATTTTGTGCCCATTTTGCCCCACTGCAGCACACTGAGAGCACTTCTGAGCCCACCTGGGTACATTTTGTGCCCACTCTGAATCATTTTGTGCTACCTGTGCCCCACTGTGAGCACTTCTGAACCCACCTGGGTGCATTTTGTGCCCACCTGGGGGCATTTTGTGCCCATTTTGCCCCACTGCAGCACACTGAGAGCACTTTTGTGCCCACCTGGGTACATTTTGTGCCCACTCTGAATCATTTTGTGCTACCTGTGCCCCACTGTGAGCACTTCTGAACCCACCTGGGTGCATTTTGTGCCCATCTGGGGGCATTTTGTGCCCATTTTGCCCCACTGCAGCACACTGAGAGCAGCTCCACGCCCACCTGGGGGCATTTTGTGCCCATCTGGGGGCATTTTGTGCCCATTTTGCCCCACTGCAGCACACTGAGAGCAGCTCCACGCCCACCTGGGGGCATTTTGTGCCCACCTGGGGGCATTTTGTGCCCATTTTGCCCCACAGGGGCACACTGAGAGCACATCTGAGCCCACCTGGGGGCATTTTGTGCCCATTTTGCCCCACTGCAGCACAGTGAGAGCAGCTCCACGCCCACCTGGGGGCATTTTGTGCCCACCTGGGGGCATTTTGTGCCCTCTCTGAATCATTTTGTGCCCATTTTGCCCCACTGCAGCACACTGAGAGCACTTCTGTGCCCATCTGGGTACATTTTGTGCCCATTTTGCCCCACTGCAGCACACTGAGAGCACATCTGAGCCCACCTGGGGGCATTTTGTGCCCACTCTGAATCATTTTGTGCTACCTGTGCCCCACTGTGAGCACTTCTGAGCCCACTTAGGTGCATTTTGTGCCCATTTTGCCCTACTGGAGCACACTGAGAGCAGCTCCATGCCCACCTGGGGGCATTTTGTGCCCATTTTCCCCCACTGAAGCACACTGAGAGCACTTTTGTGCCCACCTGGGGGCATTTTGTGCCCACTTTGCCTCACTGCAGCACACTGAGAGCACATCTGAGCCCACTTGGGGGCATTTTGTGCCCACTCTGAATCATTTTGTGCTACCTGTGCCCAACTGTGAGCAGCTCCATGCCCACCTGGGGGTATTTTGTGCCCACTTTGCCCCACTGAAGCACACTGAGAGCACTTCTGTGCCCACCTGGGTACATTTTGTGCCCACTCTGAATCATTTTGTGCCCATTTTGCCCCACTGCAGCACACTGAGAGCACTTTTGTGCCCACCTGGGGGCATTTTGTGCCCATTTTGCCCCACAGGGGCACACAGAGAGCAGCCCACCCCCCCCAGCTGTGGGGCAGCACCCACCTCCATCCGTGCCAGCAGCGCCCTTAGGTCCCTCAGCACGTGCTGGGCCACGGCCAGCCGCAGTCGGGGCTCACTCTGTGCTGGGGCCTGGTCCATATTGATGTGCACGTCCAGGGAAGAGCCCTCCAGCTGCAATTAAGTGAGCCTGTTAACGAGCTGTGCTCCAGGGGAGGTCTATGGGGGGGGAAATGGGAGCCTATGGGGGACTATGGGGGGTAAATGGGGGAGGAAATGTGGGCCTGGGAGGGAAAAGGGGGGTTTATGGGGGTCTATGGGGGTCAAAGTGGGAGGAAATGGGGGTCTGGGGGGATGCATGGAAGGTAAATGGGGTCTGGGGGGGGAAATGGGGGTCTATGGGGGTCAAACTGGGAGGAAACAGGGGCCTGGGGGGGACTATGGGGGGGAAATGGGGGCGGAAATGGGGGTCTGGGGGGGAAAAGGGGGGTCTATGGGGGTCTATGGGGGTCAAAGTGGGAGGAAATGGGGGTCTGGGGGGATGCATGGAAGGTAAATGGGGGCCTGGGGGGGGAATGGGGGTCTATGGGGTCAAAGAGAGAGAAAATGGGGGTCTGGGGGGATGTATGGAAGGTAAATGGGGGTCTGGAAACCTAACGGGAAACCCAAGGGGAATAGGAAACCCAAGCGGAAACCCAATAGGAACGGGAAACACAACAGGAAACCCAAGGGGAAACCCAAGGAGAATGGGAAACCCAGGGGAAACACAATGGGAAGGGGAAACTCAATGGGAAACCCAATAGGAATGAGAAACCCAATGGAAAACCAAGGGGAAACTCAATGGGAAACCCAATAGGAACTGGAAACCCAATGGGAAATCAATGGGAAATCAATGGGAAACCCAATGGGAAACCCAATGGGAAACCCAATGCGAAATCAATGGGAAACCCAATAGGAACGGGAAACCCAATGGAAAACCAAGGGCAAACTCAATGGGAAACCCAATAGGAACGGGAAACCCAATGAGAAACCCAATGGAAATGGGAAACCCAATGGGAAACCAAGGGGAAATCAATGGGAAACCCAAGGGGAATGGGAAACCCAGTGGGAAACCAAGGGGAAACTCAATGGGAAACCCAATAGGAACGGGAAACCCAATGAGAAACCCAATGGAAATGGGAAACCCAATGGGAAACCAAGGGGAAATCAATGGGAAACCCAAGGGGAATGGGAAACCCAGTGGGAAACCAAGGGGAAACTCAATGGGAAACCAAGGGGAAATCAATGGGAAACCCAATGGAAATGGGAAACCCAATGGGAAACCAAGGGGAAACCCAAGGGGAATGGGAAATCCAGGGGGAAACCCAATGGGAAGGGGAAACTCAATGGGAAACCCAATTAGAAACCAATGGGAAACCCAAGGGGAATGGGAAACTCAATGGGAAACCCAATGGGAATAGGAAACCAATGGGAAACCGAAGGGGAATGGGAAACCAAGGGGAAACTCAATGGGAAATCAATGGGAAACCAATGGGAAACCCAATAGGAATGGGAAACCCAATGGGAAACCAATGGGAATAGGAAACCCAAGGGGAAACCAAGGGGAAACTCAATGGGAAACTCAATAGGAATGGGAAACACAATGGGAAACCAAGGGGAAACTCAATGGGAAACCCAATAGGAACGGGAAACCCAATGGGAAACCAAGGGGAAACTCAATGGGAAACCCAATAGGAATGGGAAATCCAATGGGAAACCAAGGGGAAACTCAATGGGAAACCAAGGGGAAACCCAATGGGAAACCAAGGGGAAACCCAATGGGAACAGGAAACCCAAGGGGAAACCCAATAGGAATGGGAAACCCAATGGGAAACCAAGGGGAAACTCAATGGGAAACCCAATAGGAACGGGAAACCCAATGAGAAACCCAATGGAAATGGGAAACCCAATGGGAAACCAAGGGGAAACTCAATGGGAAACCCAGTAGGAACGGGAAACCCAATGGAAAACCAAGGGCAAACTCAATGGGAAACCCAATAGGAATGGGAAACCCAATGGGAAACCAAGGGGAAACTCAATGGGAAACCCAATAGGAATGGGAAACCCAATGGGAAACCAAGGGGAAACCCAATGGGAAACCAAGGGGAAACTCAATGGGAAACCAAGGGGAAACCCAATGGGAAACCAAGGGGAAACTCAATGGGAAACTCAATAGGAATGGGAAACACAATGGGAAACCAAGGGGAAACCCAATGGGAAACCAAGGGGAAACTCAATGGGAAACCAAGGGGAAACCCAATGGGAAACCCAAGGGGAAACCAAGGGGAAACCAAGGGGAAACCAAGGGGAAATCAATGGGAAACCCAATGGGAATGGGAAACCCAAGGGGAAACCAAGGGGAAACTCAATGGGAAACCCAATAGGAACAGGAAACCCAATGGGAAACCAAGGGGAAACTCAATGGGAAACCCAATAGGAATGGGAAACCCAATGGGAAACCAAGGGGAAACTCAATGGGAAACCCAATAGGAATGGGAAACCCAATGGGAAACCAAGGGGAAACTCAATGGGAAACCCAATAGGAATGGGAAACCCAATGGGAAACCAAGGGGAAACTCAATGGGAAACCAAGGGGAAATCAATGGGAAACCCAATAGGAATGGGAAACCCAATGGGAAACCAATGGGAAACCAAGGGGAAACCAATGGGAAACCAATGGGAAACCAAGAGGAAACCCAATGGGAATGGGAAACCCAATGGGAAACCAATGAGAAGCCAATGGGAAACCAATGGGAAACCAAGAGGAAACCCAATGGGAATGGGAAACCAAGGGGAAATCAATGGGAAACCCAATAGAAATGGGAAACCCAATGGGAAACCAAGGGGAACCTCAATGGGAAACCCAATGGGAAACCAAGGGGAAATCAAGGGGAAATCAATGGGAAACCCAATGGAAATGAGAAACCATGGGGGAACCAGGATGGGGGGGGGGGTTTCACCAGAAGATGGGGGGGAAGCAGCACAAAATTGCGAGGGGGGGGGGGCACATCATAGGATGGGGGGACAACCATTGTGGAACTGTGGGGTGGGGGGGGGGGGTCAATATGGAATAGGGGGGGGGGGGATTAATATGGAATAGGGGGAGGGGGAACCAGAATGGGGGGGTTGGGGGGGGGGGCAGAGGAATCCACCACAGGATAGGAGGAGCTGGGGGGGGGGGGGGGGCGTGAGGACCACCACAATGAAATGGGGGGGGGGGGGGAATACATTGAGGAAGCCCCCCCCTCTGTGCCCCAAATGGGGGGGGGGGGCACCACAAGAGGAAATTACACGCCCCCCCCCCCCCTCCCCCCCATTCCCGTAGATAAGATCATTACAAAAATGGAGGGAAGGGGGGGACAAAGACAATGGGGGGGGGGGAAATAATAAATGTAGCCCCCCCCCCCAACTCACCGGCAGGTTGAAGGTGCCCACCATGACGTAACTGCTTCCATTTCTTTCGGGCCCCCCCCGGGTTCCTCCTCCTCCTCCTCCTCCTCCTCCTCCTCCCCCCCCCCCACGTTAGAAGTTCCATTGGCCGCTGCGGATCCCAACGTCGCCCCCCCCGGGGGGGAGGAAGAAGAAGAATTGGGGGGGGGGGCGGGGGGGGGCGCGCGCTCCACCAGGTGAATCACTTTGCCTCCTACATCTGTGCAGTGCAAAATAGGGGGGGGGGGCTTAAGGTGGGCACCCCCCCCCCCCAAAAAAACCCCCGATGTCAAACTTCCCCCCCCCCCCCATCAAAACCCCCCATATCGTCCCCCTCCCACATCAGACCCCCCCACACATCGCCCCACCCATCAGAAACCCCCCCCCCACATCGCCCCCCCATCAGGCACCCCCCCCCCCATTGCCCCCCCCACATTAGATCCCCCCCCTCACCAGCCCCCCCCACATCAGACACCCCCCCATATCGCCCCCCCCCCCACATCAAACCCCCCCCATATCGCCCCCCTCACGTCAAACTTCCCCCACTCTCATCAACCCCCCCCCCTCGCCCTCCCCCCATCAGACCCCCCCCCCCGAACTGCCCCCCTCCTCATCAGCCCCCCCCCCTTAACCGCCCCCCATCGCCCCCCACATCAGAGCCCCCCCACATCAGACCCCCCCACACATCGCCCCCCCCACCTCAGACCCCCCTCCCCCCCCCCACATCAGACCCCCCTCCCGGCTCCCCCCACATTGCCCCCCCTCACATCAAACCCCCCCCCCCCCCATCAGATCCCCATCCCGGCCCCCCCCATATCGCCCCCCCCCCCCCCCATCGACCCCCACATCAGACCCCCCCCACGTCAAACCTCCCCCCCCACATCAGATCCCCCCCTACCAACCCCCCTCATATCGCCCCCCCCCCCCCCCCATCAGATCCCCCTCCCGGCTCCCCCCATATCGTGCCCCCCCCCCCCCATCAGACCCTCCCCATATCGCCCCCCCCACATCGCCCCCCCACATCAGACCCCTCCCATATCCCCCCCCCCACATCACCCCCCCAAATCGCCCCTCCCACATCAGACCCCCCCCCACATCGCCCCCCCATCAAGCAACCCCCCCCCCATTGCCCCCCCCACATTAGATCCCCCCCCTCACCAGCCCCCCCGCCATCAGACACCCCCCCATATCGCCCCCCCCCCACATCAAACCCCCCCCATATCGCCCCCCTCACGTCAAACTTCCCCCCCTCACATCAGAACCCCCCACATCAGACCCCCCCCATATCGCCCCCCCCACAACCCCCCCCATATCGCACCCCTCACGTCAAACTTCCCCCCCCCCACATCAGACCCCCCCGACGAGACCCCCCCATATCGCCCACCCCCCCACATCAGATCCCCCCCCCCATCGCCCCCCCCACATCAGACCCCCTTCCCGGCTCCCCCCTTATCGCCCCCTCCCCCATCGCCCCCCACATCAGCCCCACCCCCCTACCAACCCCCCCCTACCAACGCCCCCATATCGCCCCCCCCCCCCCATCAGACGCCCCCCCACATCAGACCCCCCTCCCGGCTCCCCCCATATCGCCCCCCACATCAGACTCCCCCCCCCACGTCAAACCCCCCCCATCAGACCTCCCCCAGCCCCCCCCCACATCAGACCCCCCCATATCCCCCCCCCCACATCAGACCCCCCCCCATATCGCCCCCCTCACGTCAAACTTCCCCCCCCCCCCCATCAGACCTCCCTCCCGGCTCCCCCCATATCGCACCCCCCCCCCCATCAGACCTTCCCCATATCGCCCCCCCCACATCAGACCCCCCCCCCCGCCAACCCCCCCCATATCCCCCCCCCATATCAGACCCCCCCCACATCAGACCCCCCCCCCACATCGCCCCCCCCACATCAGACCCCCCTCCCGGCTCCCCCCATATCACCCCCTCCCCACGTCAAACTCCCCCTCACGTCAAAACCCCCCCCGTCAGACGCCCCCCCCATCAGCCCCCCCCTCCCGAACCGCCCCCCCCCCCCATTGCCCCCCCCCACATCAAACCCCTCCCCCACATCAGACCCCCCTGCCGGCTCCCCCCATATCGTCCCCCCCCCTCCCCATCACCCCTCCCCATATCGCCCCCCCCACATCAGACCCCTCCCATATCCCCCCCCACATCAGACACCCCCCCACATCACCCCTCCCCACATCACCCCCCCCCACATCAGACCCCCCTCCCGGCTCCCCCCATATCGCCCCCCCCCCATCAGACCCTCCCCATATCCCCCCCCCCACATCAGACCCCTCCCATATCCCCCCCCCCACATCGCCCCCCCCACATCGCCCCCTCCACATCAGACCCCCCTCCCGGCTCCCCCCATATCGTGTCGTCCCCCCCCCCATCAGACCCTCCCCATATCGCCCCCCCCACATCGCCCCCCCCCATCAGACCCTCCCCATCAGACCCCCCCACATCGCCCCCCCACATCAGACCCTCCCCATATCGCCCCCCCCACATCAGACCCCCCCCCACATCAGACCCCCCTCCCGGCTCCCCCCCATATCGGAACCTCCCCCCATCAGACCCCCCCCCCCCTTCGGCCCCCCCCATTAGTCCCCCCCGCCCCCAACCGCCCCCCCCCCCCCCCCCCATATCGCCCCCCCCCCGCACGCACTGTACTCCCGCAGCCTCCTCTCGTCCTGCAGCACGCGGCCCTGGTAGATGAGCCGTTGTTTCTCCGCCGCGATGCTGACGGCGTTGGCGATGTGCTCCTTAAACTCCCGCACCGTGATCTACAAGGGGGGGGGCAGAGGGGGTCACAACCCCCCCCCTCCCGGTTAACGGACCCCCCCCACCCCGCCCCCAAATCCCGGTAGGCGCCGCCGCCGCACCTCGGGCTCCACGCGGAAGCTGCGCGTTTGCGAATCCAACGTCTTCACCAGCACTTCCAGCGGCTCCTCGTCCGCCATACCGGACCGTTTCCCCTCCCGCTTTCCTCCTGCCAACGCCGCTTCCGGTGCCCTCCGCCGTTCACTTCCGGGTCGCGGTTCAACGCGGCACTTCCGCCGCCGCTCCGCCGCGCGCTCCGCAGATGCGCTGCGCTGCGCATGCGCCGAGCGAGGCCCCCGCCCCTCCCCACACCTCCCTCTCAGGGCTGCCCGCTGCGCGCCGGAAGCAGGCACTGAGTTAGACAGCACGCAGCGGGAGTTGCGGGGAGAGGGCCTCGACGCGGCGCATGCGCAGCGCGCATTTTGACTCCGTACACCGCCCGCCGCCATCTTGGAAGAGGGCAGCGTTGAGCTACGGCGAGCCGCCATCTTTGCCGCGGGCGCGACGCCCAAACCGTCAACGAGACGCTTCGCTTTGTTCCAAACCGCGCTTTATTTCAAGAAAACATAATAATAATTAACAAAAAAATAAACAGACAACAAACAAACCCGGCCGGGGGGCGGGGCTGTAGTGTAGTGGCCTGGCGTGCTGTCAGTCATTCGGGTGGGCGGGGCTAAAGGCCCTTTCGGAGGGGGTAGCACCAATCGCGGGGGGCGTGGCCACTGGGGTGGGCGTGGCCACGGGGGGTGGGCGTGGCCTCGGAGGGGTTCGTGCGTCGATGCGGTGGGCGTGGCCACGCTCGGGGTGGGCGTGGTTAGCAGTCAGTAGGCGTGGCCACGCGCGGTTGTGGGCGGGGCCAAAGTCTTGGATGGTCGAGGTGGGCGGAGCCTACGGGATGCTCCGCCCCCTCTCCATCATATGGGGGGGGTCAGGGGGCTCCATTGGAGCTGGGGGGGGGGGGCAACCGTAAGGTGGGGGGGGGGGGTCTGTCTGATGTGGGGGGGGGGGGACTGATGGGGGGTGTCTGATAGGGGGGGTTCTGATATGGGGGGGGTCGAGGGGTGGGTTTGATGGGGGGGCGATATGGGGGGAGGTTTGACGTGGGGGGGGTCTGATGGGGGGGGGGAGGAGATGTGGGAGGTGTTGAGGGGGGGGGTCTGATGGGGGGGGGCGATGTGGGGGGGGTCCTTGGAGCTTGGGGGGGGGCAACCCTAAGGTGGGGGGGGGTCTGTCTGATGGGGGGGTGGGGGGGGCGATGTGGGAGGATTGAGGGGGGGGGTCTGATATGGGGGGGGGCCAGGGGGGGCCGTCTGATGTGGGGGGGGGAGGTTTGACGTGGGAGGGGGTCTGATGTGGGGGGGGGAGGCGATGTGGGGGGGGGTCCTTGGACCTTGGGGGGGGGCAACCCTAAGGGGGGGGGGGTCTGTCTGATGGGGGGGGAGGTTTGACGTGGGGGGGGGGTTTGATGGGTGGGGGAGGCAATGTGGGGGGTGTTGAGGGGGGGGTCTGATGGGTGGGGGGGGTCTGATGTGGGGGGGGGTCCAGGGGGGGGGTCTGATGGAGGGGGGTGGGGGCGATATGGGGGGGGTGTCTGATGTGGGGGGGGGAGGTTTGACATGGGGGGGGGGGAGACGATGTGGGGGTTGTTGAGGGGGGGTCTGATGGGGGGGGCAATGTGGGGGGGGGGCAACCCTAAGGTGGGGGGGGGGTCTGTCTGATGGGGGGGTGGGGGCGATGTGGGAGGATTGAGGGGGGGGGTCTGATATGGGGGGGGCCCAGGGGGGGCCGTCTGATGTGGGGGGTGGAGGTTTGACGTGGGAGGGGGTCTGATGTGGGGGGGGGGAGGCGATGTGTGGGGTGTTGAGGGGGGGGGGGCGATGTGGGGGGGGGGTCCTTGAAGCTTGGGGGGGGGCAACCCTAAGGTGGGGGGGGTCTGTCTGATAGGGGGGGAGGGGGAGGTTTGACGTGGGGGGGTCTGATAGCGGGGGGAGGCGATGTGGGGGTTGTTGAGGGGGGGTCTGATGGGGGGGGGCGATTATGGGGGGGGTGTCTGATGTGGGGGGGTGTCTGGATTTGGGGGGGGGGGGGGCAACCCTAAGGTGGGGGGGGTTCACCCCGTTTATTGCTGTCTTCAGGCACTGCAGGCTCTTCCCTTTGCTTGGGGGGGGGAGGGGGGGTCATTGTAGAAATTCGGGGGTCTTGGGGATCTTTGGGTCTTCAGAGTGATTTTTTTTTGGGGGGGGGGAGGGTTTGGGGGGGGGGACCCAGGGGTCCTGGTGGTCAATATGGAGAACCCAGTGCTTTGTTTGGGGGGGGGGGGGGGGGATTCACTGGGGGATCCATTGGTGGGGGGGGGTGCAAAGCACCCTGGGGGGGGGCACGGCATCATTTTGTGGCTCCCCATGGGGGTCTCGATGATTTTTTTGGGGGGTGGGTCCCAAGGGCTCCATCATGAGGTCCTGGAGATTTGGGGGGGGTCCTGGTGCTCTGTGGGTCCTCACAGTGATTTGGGGGGGGTCTCATGGTTCAGGTCTCAGTGGTCTCTATGGGGTTCTATGGCACCATTGGGGGGGGGCTCTGGGGTTCCTGGGGGGGTCCCTTTGTTGGGGGGGGGGGTGAAGAGCATCCTGGGGGCTCCCCATGGGGGTCTCGATGATTTTTGGGGGGGGTCCCAAAGCTCTATGGAAGCGGGGGGGGTCCCAAGGGCTCCATCATGAGGTCCTGGAGATTTGGGGGGGGGTCCCGGTGCTCTTTGGGTCTTCACAGTGATTTGGGGGGGGTGGGGGGGGGTCCCAAAGCTCCATCATGAGGTCCTGGAGATTTGGGGGGGGGGGGTCCTGGTGCTCTGTGGGTCCTCACAGTGATTTGGGGGGGGGTCCCACGGTTCAGGTCTCGGTGGTCTCTACGGGTTTCTATGGATCCATTGTGGGGGGGCTCTGGGGGGGTCGTGGAGCTCCATTGGGAGGGGGGGGGGTGAAGAGCATCCTGGGGGCTCCCCATGGGGGTCTCGATGATTTTTGGGGGGGGTCCCAAGGCTCCATGGAAGGGGGGGGGTCCAAAGGGCTCCATCATGAGGTCCTGGAGATTTGGGGGGGGGGTCCTGGTGCTCTGTGGGTCTTCACAGTGATTTGGGGGGGGGGTCCCAAAGCTCCATCATGAGGTCCTGGAGATTTGGGGGGGGGTCCCGGTGCTCTGTGGGTCCTCACAGTGATGTGGGGGGGGGTGGGGGGGGTCCCAAGGGCTCCATCATGAGGTCCTGGAGATTTTGGGGGGGGGCCCTGGTGCTCTTTGGGTCCTCACAGTGATTTGGGGGGGGCGGGGGGGGGTCCCAGGGGCTCCATCATGAGGTCCTGAATATTTGGGGTGGGGGTCCCGGTGCTCTGTGGGGGGCAGAAATTAAGAGTTTTGTGAGGAAGATGTGGAGGGGGGGGGTCCCGGGGGGGGGAGGGGGGTCCCAGGGCTTCATTATGGGGTCCAGAGTCGGGGGTCCCGGGGGGGTCCCAGAGTTTCATTATGAGGTCCAGAGTTGGGGGTCCCGGGGGGGGGATGGGGGTCCCAGGGCTTCATTATGGGGTCCAGAACTGGGGGTCCTGGGGGGGGGAGGGGGGTCCCAGGGCTTCATTATGGGGTCCAGAATTGGGGGTCCTGGGAGGGGGTACAGGGGGGTCCCAGGGCTTCATTATGGGGTCCAGAGTCGGGGGTCCCGGGGGGGGGGGCAGGGGGTTCCCAGGCTTCATTATGGGGTCCAGAATTGGGGGTCCTGGGGAGGGGGGGGGGGTCCCAGGGCTTCATTATGGGGTCCAGAACCGGGGGTCCTGGGGGGGGGAGGGGGGTCCCAGGGCTTCATTATGGGGTCCAGAATTGGGGGTCCCAGGGGGGGGATGGGGGTCCCAGGGCTTCATTATGGGGTCCAGAACTGGGGGTCCTGGGGGGGGGAGGGGGGGTCCCAGGGCTTCAATATGGGGTCCAGAATTGGGGGTCCCAGGGGGGGAGGGGGGGTCCCAGGGCTTCATTATGGGGTCCACAGTTGGGGGTCCCAGGGCTTCATTATGGGGTCCAGAGATGGGGGTCCCGGGGGGGGGGGGGGGCGGGGGGGGTCCCAGGGCTTCATTATGGGGTCCAGAGTCGGGGGTCCCGGGGGGGGGGGCAGGGCTTCATTATGGGGTCCAGAGTCGGGGGTCCCGGGGGGGGGGGTCCCAGGGCTTCATTATGGGGTCCAGAGTCGGGGGTCCTGGGGGGGGGGAGGGGGGGTCCCAGAGTTTCATTATGGGGTCCACAGTTGGGGGTCCCGGGGGGGGGGGGGGCAGGGGGGTCCCAGGGCTTCATTATGGGGTCCCCAGTGCTGCCTGGGGGGGGGGGGGGGGGGTTCACAGTCCAATAAATCCACAGGGGGGTGGGAGAGGGGAGTCCCACAATTCCAGAGAAATGGGGGGGGTCCAGAAGCTCAATGGGGGGGGGGAGGCACAGTTCCATAGAGATGGGGAGAGATGGGGGGGTCCCAAGGTTCCATGGGGGGGGTCTTAAGGCTCCATAGGGGTGGGGGGGGGTCCCAAGGTTCCATGGGGGGGGTCTTAAGGCTCCATAGGGGTGGGGGGGGGTCCCAAGGTTCCATGGGGAGGGTCCCAAATCTCCATGGGGGGGGGGGCGAAAGGGGGGGGGGTCTCGAGGCTCCATAAGGGTGGGGGGGTCCCAAGGTGGGAAATCCTGATGCTCCATGAGGGTCCTCACAGTTGCATGGGGTGGGGGGGCTCCCAAGTCTCCACAGGGGGGGTGGTGGTGGTGGTGGTGTTTAATCCTTGCTCCTTCGCTCCGTCCGTTCGCCCCGCGTCGCTGCTATCGCGACTATCGCCGTTCCCGCCGTCCTCCCTCGTCTCTCGCCGCGTCTCGGCCGGATCCCTGCCGTCCGGCTCCCCTCTCCGCGGATGCCGCAGGCTGGCGGCCAACACCAGGCCCTGCACGGCGGCGTAAGCGGCACCGAGAGGCAGCAGGAGGTGCTGCAGCAACAACCGCAGCGCCGCGGCGGCCAACAGGAAAGCGGCCAGGCCTTGCAGCCAAGCTCCGGTCGCTCCTCCCAACCCGACCGCCGCCAACAGCCGCCCGGCTCCCGACGCCCGCAAAGCCGTCCGGGCCGCTCCGAGGCAGCAGAGGGCGCCCAAATCGAAGAGGCGTCTGGATAAGGCTAAGCAGATCTCCAAAGGTTCCGCGGAATCGGCCGGGGGATCACCGCGGCCCCACGGAGGGCCTCGGCCCCACGGAGCGCCCCGGGCCCAGCGCCACATCGGGGACGGGATGGTAGAGATGGCGGAGGGTCACGTGGGGGCGTTGCTATGGGGACGGGCGGAAGGACGGCCCGGGATCCAAGATGGCGGAGGGTCACGTGGGGGCGTTGCTATGGGGACGGGCGGAAGGACGGTCCTGGTTACAAGATGGCGGAGGGTCACGTGGGGGCGTTGCTATGGGGACGGGCGGAAGAAAGGCCCGGGATCCAAGATGGCGGATAGTCACGTGGGGGCGTTGCTATGGGGACGGGCGGAAGAACGGCCCGGGATCCAAGATGGCGGAGGGTCACGTGATAGCGTTGCTATAGGGACGAGCGGAAGTACTCTCTGGCTTTCAAGACGGTGGAGAGTCACGTGGTGGCGTTGCTATGGGGACGGGCGGAAGTACGCTCTGGCTTTCAATACAGCGGATAGTCACGTGGGGGCGTTGCTATGGGGACGGGCGGAAAAACGGTCCTGGTTACAAGATGGCGGCACGTCACGTGGGGGCGTTGCTATGGGGACGGGCGGAAGTACTCGCTTGCTTTCAATACGGTGGAGAGTCACGTGGTGGCGTTGCTATGCGGACGGGCGGAAGTACCGCCTTGTTTCCAAAACGGCATGAGGGTCACGTGGAGGCGTTGCTATGGGGACGGGCGGAAGAACGGCCCCAATTACAAGATGGCGGAGGGTCACGTGGGGGCGTTTCTATAGGGACGGGCGGAAGAACGGCCCTGGTTCGAAGATGGCGGCACGTCACGTGGCTGCGTTGCTATAGGGACGAGCGGAAGTACCGCCTTGCTTTCAAGATGGCGGCGCGTCACGTGACAACGGCAGCCAGAAAGGTTACCGGAAGTGCCGGTGTAAGAACGACAAAATAAACGGCGATGCACGACGCACCGGCGTTGCTACGGAAAGGCCTCCCGCCTCGCTACGACCCCGCGGCGTCACGCGATGAGCGCCCGTCCCCGCTTGTTCCTACGAGACTCCGCTTCCAGATGGCGGCGCATCACGTCACCACCATGCCCCCTTTTCGCGAAGGGTCAAAATGGCGGCGCACCACGTGACCCCACCCCCTTGGCCCAGGGTTACAAAGATGGCGGCGCACCACGTGACCCCACCCCCTTGGCCCAGGGTTACAAAGATGGCGGCGCACCACGTGACCCCACCCCCCTTTTGCCCAGGGTTACAAAGATGGCGGCGCACCACGTGATCCCACCAACTTCACCCAGGGTTACAAAGATGGCGGCGCACCACGTGACCCCACCCCCTTAACGCAGGGTTACAAAAATGGCTGCGCACCACGTGACCCCACCCCCGTTGCCCATGGTTACGGGCGGGAACCCGTCCAAGATGGCGGCGCCCACGCGGCCCCACCGCCCCTACGGGCATTAATCACCACTCCACCACCACAAACGGCCTCAAAACCTCTTTTATTACCCACAAACCGCAGCTTTACCTCGGCGCAGCCCCCCAAAATCGCTTTTCCCGTGCGTTCCGCCGATCCTGAAGGATATAAACAAAAAAACAAGCACTGAGCGGACACGGCGCGGCGCGGAGCGGCCTGGCGGCGCGGACACCGCGGGCTCAGTGCGCTGCGGGCTCGTCACGGCGGCTCGGCCTCGTGCGGGGCTCCTCACAGCCGCGGGGGCAGCAAAAACCGCGGGTTGAGAGGGGGGTGAAAAACCGCCACTTACCGCTACGGCGGCCACCCGATGCGACGGAAACCTGCGAAGAACAGACAGCGGTGAGGGCGGAGCGGGGCGGACGGCGGAGCGGGGCCGTCGCTCAGGCGCTGCGGTGTCCTCAGAGGGGTCGGAGACTCTAGTCTGAGCGATCATCACCGCGACGGCCCCGCGCGTTGAAGGGCAACAGCGCCCCCCCCGCCCGCAGCCATACTTACCTCCGCGCCGAATGGCGGCGAGCGGCGCTGCGGGGGTTTTTATAGCCGCCGAGGCTCCGCCCACCGCGCGGCGCATGCGCGGTTCGACCTGCGGGCAGAGCGCGGCCGCTGATTGGCTGGCGCGCGGCGAGGGGGCGGAACCGCTTCTGGCTGTGGGGTTTCTATGGGGCGGCAGCGCGTGGTTGGAGGGTTTCTATAGGGCAGCACCGCTGGATATGGGGTAGCTGTGGGGCAGCAGCACTGGGCTATGGGGCAGCTATGGGGCAGCACCACCCCCGGCTATGGGGCATCTATGGGGCAGCACCACCCCCGGCTATGGGGCAGCTATGGGGCAGCACCACCCCCGGCTATGGGGCATCTATGGGGCAGCAGCACCCCCGGCTATGGGGCAGATATGGGGCATCCCTTCTGGCTATGGGGCTTCTATGGGGCAGCACCACCCCCTGCTATGGGGCATCTATGGGGCAGCACCCCCCCCAACTATAGGGCAGTACCACCTCCTGCTATGGGGCTTCTATGGGGCAGCACCACCCCCTGCTATGGGGCAGCTATGGGGCAGCATCACTCCCTGCTATGGGGCAGCTATGGGGCATCCCCTCGGACTATGGGGTGGCTATGGGGCATCTATAGGGCAGCAGCACCACTGGGCTATAAGGCAGCTATGGAGGCCCCTCCCCCAGCTATGGGGTATCTATGGGGCAGCACCACCCCCTGCTATGGGGCATCTATGGGGCATCCCTTCTGGCTATGGGGCAGCTATGGGGCAGCACCACCATCTGCTATGGGGCTTCTATGGGGCAGCACCACCTCCTGCTAGGGGGCAGCCCCTCTGGATATGGGGCAAATATGGGGCAGCAGCACTGGGCTATGGGGCAGCTATGGGGCAGTACCACCTCCTGCTATGGGGCTGCTATGGGGCAGCACCACCCCCGGCTATGGGGCTGCTATGGGGCAGCACCACCTCCTGCTATGGGGCTGCTATGGGGCAGCATCACTCCCTGCTATGGGGCATCTATGGGGCAGCACCCCCCCCAACTATAGGGCAGTACCACCTCCTGCTATGGGGCTTCTATGGGGCAGCACCACCCCCTGCTAGGGGGCAGCCCCTCTGGATATGGGGCAAATATGGGGCAGCAGCACTGGGCTATGGGGCAGCTATGGGGCAGTACCACCTCCTGCTATGGGGCTGCTATGGGGCAGTACCACCCCCTGCTATGGGGCATCCCCTCTGGATATGGGGTATCTATGGGGCAGCACCACTGGGCTATGGGGCAGCTATGGGGCAACACCACCCCCGGCTATGGGGCAGCTATGGGGCAGCACCACCTCCTGCTATGGAGCATCTATGGGGCATCCCCTCGGACTATGGGGTGGCTATGGGGCATCTATAGGGCAGCAGCACCACCGGGCTATGGGGCAGCTATGGAGGCCCCCCCCAGCTATAGGGTATCTATGGGGCAGCAGCACCGGGCTATGGGGCTTCCATGGGGCAGCACCACCCCCTGTTATGTGACGTCTATGGGGCAGCACCACCCCCTGCTATGGAGCAGCTATGGGGCAGCACCACCACCTGCTATGGGGCAGCTATGGGGCAGCACCACCTCCTGCTATGGGGCCACTATGGGGCAGCATCACTCCCTGCTATGGGGCATCTATGGGGCAGCACCACCTCCTGCTATGGGGCAGCTATGGGGCAGCACCACCCCCGGCTATGGGGCAGCTATGGGGCATCCCTTCTGGCTACGGAGCTTCTATGGGGCAGCACCACCCCCTGCTATGGGGCAGCTATGGGGCAGCACCACCCCCGGCTATGGGGCAGCTATGGGGCATCCCTTCTGGCTACGGAGCTTCTATGGGGCAGCACCACCCCCTGCTATGGGGCAGCCCCTCTGGATATGGTGTATCTATGGGGCAGCACCACTGGGCTATGGGGCTTCTATGGGGCAGCACCACCCCCTGCTATGGGGCAGCTATGGGGCAGCACCACCCCCTGCTATGGGGCAGCTATGGGGCAGCACCACCCCCTGCTATGGGGCAGCTATGGGGCATCCCTTCTGGCTATGGGGCTTCTATGGGGCAGCACCACCCCCTGCTATGGGGCAGCTATGGGGCAGCATCACTCCCTGCTATGGGGCAGCTATGGGGCATCCCCTCGGACTATGGGGTGGCTATGGGGCATCTATAGGGCAGCAGCACCACCGGGCTATGGGGCAGCTATGGAGGCCCCCCCCAGCTATAGGGTATCTATGGGGCAGCAGCACCGGGCTATGGGGCTTCCATGGGGCAGCACCACCCCCTGCTATGGGGCATCTATGGGGCATCCCTTCTGGCTATGGGGCAGCTATGGGGCAGCACCACCTTCTGCTATGGGGCAGCTATGGGGCAGCACCACCTCCGGCTATGGGGCAGCCCCTCTGGATATGGGGTATCTATGGGGCAGCAGCACTGGGCTATGGGGCAGATATGAGGCAGCACCACCTCCTGCTATGGGGCATCTATAGGGCATCCCTTCTGGCTATGGGGCAGCACCATTGCCGGCTATGGGGCAGCTATGGGGCATCCCTTCTGGCTATGGGGCTTCTATGGGGCAGCACCACCATCTGCTATGGGGCAGCTATGGGGCAGCACCACCATCTGCTATGGGGCAGCTATGGGGCAGCACCACCCCCTGCTATGGGGTATCTATGGGGCATCCCTTCTGGCTATGGGGCTTCTATGGGGCAGCACCACCATCTTCTATGGGGCAGCTATGGGGCAGCGTCACTCCCTGCTATGGGGCAGCACCACCATCTGCTATGGGGCATCTATAGGGCATCCCTTCTGGCTATGGGGCAGCACCATTGCCAGCTATGGGGCAGCTATGGGGCATCCCTTCTGGCTACGGAGCTTCTATGGGGCAGCACCACCCCCTGCTATGGGGCAGCCCCTCTGGATATGGGGTATCTATGGGGCAGCACCACTGGGCTATGGGGCTTCTATGGGGCAGCACCACCTCCTGCTATGGGGCAGCTATGGGGCAGCACCACCCCCTGCTATGGGGCAGCTATGGGGCAGCACCACCCCCTGCTATGGGGCAGCTATGGGGCATCCCTTCTGGCTATGGGGCTTCTATGGGGCAGCACCACCCCCTGCTATGGGGCAGCTATGGGGCAGCATCACTCCCTGCTATGGGGCAGCTATGGGGCATCCCCTCGGACTATGGGGTGGCTATGGGGCATCTATAGGGCAGCAGCACCACTGGGCTATAAGGCAGCTATGGAGGCCCCTCCCCCAGCTATAGGGTATCTATGGGGCAGCACCACCCCCTGCTATGGGGCATCTATGGGGCATCCCTTCTGGCTATGGGGCAGCTATGGGGCAGCACCACCATCTGCTATGGGGCTTCTATGGGGCAGCACCACCCCCTGCTATGGGGCATCTATGGGGCATCCCTTCTGGCTATGGGGCTTCTATGGGGCAGCACCACCATCTGCTATGGGGCAGCTATGGGGCAGCGTCACTCCCTGCTATGGGGCAGCTATGGGGCATCCCTTCTGGCTATGGGGTGGCCAACACCATCCCCTACAAGCCACGCCCCCTTCTCAAAGCCCCGCCCCTTTCTTCAGCCCCACCCATCCAAACCACGCCCCCTTCTAGAAGCTCCGCCCCTTCACTTCCCTACAAGCCACGCCCCCTTAACGAAGCCCCGCCCCTTTCCGAAAAGCCACGCCCCCTTCTCGAACCTCCGCCCTTTTCAGCACAGCCTCCCAGCAAGCCCCGCTCCTTCTCAGAGCCCCGCCCTTCTTCGGTACCACGCCCCCTTCACGAAAGCCCCGCCCCTTTCCTGCACCACCGCCCAGCTAGCCCCGCCCCCATCTCGAAGCCACGCCCCTTCTCCAAACCCCCGGCACCGAAAAGCCCCGCCCCCTTCCCAGCAGACCCGCCAACCCCGCCTCCTCCTCCAAGCCCCGCCCCCTTCTCCAGCACTACCTCCACGCAAACCCCGCCCCCTTCCCGAAGCCCCGCCCCTCTCGCTCCCCCGGCACCAATAAGCCCCGCCCCTCTACCAGCACACCCACAAACCTCGCCCCCTCATTGAAGCCCCGCCCCCTTCTCCAGAACCACCTCCATGCAAACCCCGCCCCCTTCCCGAAGCCCCGCCCCTCTCCCTCCCCCGAGCACCAATAAGCCCCGCCCCTCTCCCAGGAGATCAGCAAACTACGCCCCCCCTTGAAGCCCCGCCCACTTCCCTATAAGCCCCCTTCTCCAGAACCACCTCCACGCAAACCCCGCCCCCTTCCCGAAGCCCCGCCCCTCTCCCACCCCCGGCACCAATAAGCCCCGCCCCCCTCCCCGCAGATCCGCAAACCACGCCCCCTCCTCCAGCACCACCTCCTAACCCCGCCCCCTTCCCGAAGCCCCGCCCCTCTCCCACTCCCCGGCACCAATAAGCCCCGCCCCTCTCCCAGGAGATCAGCAAACCACGCCCCCTCCTTGAAGCCCCGCCTTCATCTCTTTGCAAACCCCGCCCCCTTCCCGAAGCCCCGCCCCTCTCCCACTCCCCGGCACCAATAAGCCCCACCCCCTCCCTGAAGCCCCGCCCCCTTCCCACAAGCCCCGCCCACACAGCACAGCCAGCTGAGGCAGCTTTATTTTACCAAAAACACAGAAATTGTACAGCCGGGGGGGGGGGGGGGAGGAGGGATTTTTTTGGGGAGGGGGGGGGGCAGAGGGGGGGGGGGGGCTTTGTGTGGGACCCCGGTCTGCACACGCGGTTTGGTTTTATTTTTTTTATTTTTTTTTTTTTTGTTTTGTTTTCGGGGTATTTTTTTTGTGTTTTTTTTTTTTGGTCTTTTCCATCGGTTTTTCTATAAAAACCCCCAGCGCCGGATTCGGGGCGGGGGGGGGGGGGGGGTTTAAATCCCCGCCTGGACACACGTGAAACGACCGCCCCCCCCCCCCCCAGCCTTTTCCCCTCCCCCCCCATAACCCATAAAAATCATCACTGCAGCTCCGGGTTGGGGGCGGGGGGGGCAAAAGGGGGGGTGGGGAGGTGGGGGGGTTGACCCCCTTTTTTTGGGGGGGGGGGGGGGGGTCAGGGGGTGAGGAGGGATCCGACCAATGGCGACGCGGCACGGCCTTATCGGGTCTGCTCGACTGTGGGGGAGGGGATGCAAATGGTGAGGGGGGGGGTGGGGGGGGGGCAGGCACTGAACCTGAAACCCCCACCGTCTCCCCAAGGACCCCCCTCGTGACCCCTCCCCAGACTCCCCACCCCACCCAAGACCCCCCTTACCCTCTCCCTCTCCCCCCAAACCCCCCAAGTTCCCCCCATACCCCCTTCTTCTCCCCCAAATCCCCCCTTACCCCCTTCCTCTCCCCCCAAACCCCCTTCCTCTCCCCCCAAATCCCCCAAAGACCCCCCTTACCCCCTTTCTTTCCCCCCCAAACCCCCCCAGGTCCCCCCATACCCCCTTCCTCTTCCCCCAAATCCCCAAGGACCCCCTTCCTGTCCCCCCAAACCCTCCCAGGACTCCCCCAAATCCCCCCTTACCCCCTTCCTCTCCCCCCAAACCCCCCCAAATCCCCCCTTACCCCCTTCCTCTCCCTCCAAACCCCCCCAGGACCCCCCTTACCCCCTTTCTTTCCCCCTTACCCCCTTCCTCTCCCCCCTTACCCCTGCATACCCCCTTCCTCCCCCTCCAGGACCCCCCTTACCCCCTTCCTCTCCCCCCCAAACCCCCCCAGGACCCCCCTTCTCTCCCCCCAAACCCCCCCAGGTCCCCCCATACCCCCTTCCTCTCCCCCCTTACTCCCCCATACCCCCTTCCTCTCCCCCCAAACCCCCCCAGGACCCCCCCCACACCCCCCCAGGACCCCCGTAGCCCCCCCCCAGGTGCTCACTGTAGGAGGAGATGTCGATCTCATCGCCCTGTACCCCCTTCCTCTCTCCCCAAACCCCCCCTACCCCCTTCCTCTCCCCCCAAACACCCCCAGGACCCCCCAAAACCCCCCAGGACTCCCCCAAACCCCCCCGTACCCCCTTCCTCTCCCCCCAAACCCCCTTCCTCTCCCCCCAAATCCCCCAAAGACCCCCCTTACCCCCTTTCTTTCCCCCCCAAACCCCCCCAGGTCCCCCCATACCCCCTTCCTCTCCCCCCAAACCCCCCCCAGGTCCCCCCTTCTCTCCCCGCACAGCCCCCCAGGACCCCCCATACCCCCTTCCTCTCCCCCCAAATCCCCCCAGGACCCCCCTTACCCCCTTTCTCTTGCCCCAGGACTCCCCATACCCCCTTCCTCTCCCCCCAAACCCCCCCAGGACTCCCCCAAATGCCCCCTTACCCCCTTCCTCTCCCCCCAAATCCCCCCAGGACTCCCCCAAATGCCCCCATACCCCCTTCCTCTCCCCCCAAACCCCCCCAGGACTCCCCCAAATGCCCCCTTACCCCCTTCCTCTCCCCCCAAATCCCCCCAGGACTCCCCCAAATGCCCCCATACCCCCTTCCTCTCCCCCCAAATCCCCCCAGGACTCCCCCAAATGCCCCCATACCCCCTTCCTCTTCCCCCAAACCCTCCCAGGACTCCCCCAAATCCCCCCAGGACTCCCCCAAATCCCCCCTTACCCCCTTCCTCTCCCCCCAAACTCCCTTAAATCCCCCCATACCCTCTTCCTCTCCCCCCAAACCCCCCCCAGGACCCCCCACACCCCCCCAGGACCCCCCTTACCCCCTTCCTCTCCCCCCAAACCCCCCCCAGGTCCCCCCTTCTCTCCCCCCACAGCCCCCAGGACCCTCCTTACCCCCTTCCTCTCCCCCCAAATCCCCCCATACCCCCTTCCTCTCCCCCAAACTCCCTCAAATCCCCCCATACCCTCTTCCTCTCCCCCCCAAATCCCCCCTTACCCCCTTCCTCTCCCCCCAAACTCCCTTAAATCCCCCCATACCCCCTTCCTCTCCCCCCAAACCCCCCCAGGACCCTCCTTACCCCCTTCCTCTCCCCCCTAAACCGCCAGGTCCCCCTGTACCTCCTTCCTCTCCCCCCTTACCCCTCCATACCCCCTTCCTCTCCCCCCAAACCCCCCCAGGACTCCCCCAAATCCCCCCTTACCCCCTTCCTCTCCCCCCAAACCCCCCCAGGACCCCCCCAAATCCCCCCCAGGCCCCCCATAGCCCCCCCCCCAGGTGCTCACTGTAGGAGGAGATGTCGATCTCGTCGGGCAGCTCGCTGATGTTGACCTCGAAGCGGTCCTGCACGTCGTTCAGGATCTTGGCGTCGTTCTCGTCCGACACGAAGGTGATGGCCAGGCCTTTGGTGCCGAAGCGCCCCGCTCGCGCCACCTGCCGCACGGGGGGGGTAATTAGCAGGGCGCTCGTTAATGAGATATGGGGGGGGGGAGGGGGGTAATGGGGGGGGAGTTTAATGAAGGGGGTTAGGGAGGGGAGGGATGGGTTAGTGAGGGGAGGGGAAGGGGGTTAATGAGGAGAGCGGGGTTAATGAGGGGAGGGGGGGTTAATGAGGGGAGGGGGTTAATGAGGGGAGGGGTTAATGAGGGGAGGGGGTTAATGAGGGGAGGGGAGGGGGGGTTAATGAGGGGAAGGGAGGGGGGGTTAATGAGGGGAGCGGGGTTAATGAGGGGAGGGGTTAATGAGGGGAGGGGTTAATGAGGGGAGGGGTTAATGAGGGGAGGGGAAGGGGGGGTTAATGAGGGGAGGCGAGGGGGGGGTAATGAGGGGAGGGGAGGGGGGGTTAATGAGGGGAGCGGGGTTAATGAGGGGAGGGGTTAATGAGGGGAGGGGTTAATGAGGGGAGGGGGTTAATGAGGGGAGGGGAAGGGGGGGTTAATGAGGGGAGGGGAGGGGAAGGGGGGGTTAATGAGGGGAGGCGACGGGGGGGTAATGAGGGGAGGGGAGGGGGGGTTAATGAGGGGAGCGGGGTTAATGAGGGGAGGGGTTAATGAGGGGAGGGGGTTAATGAGGGGAGGGGGTTAATGAGGGGAGGGGAGGGGGGTTAATGAGGGGAGGGGGTTAATGAGGGGAGGGGAAGGGGGGGTTAATGAGGGGAGGGGAGGGGGGGGTAATGAGGGGAGGGGAGGGGGGGTTAATGAGGGGAGGGGGTTAATGAGGGGATGGGTTAATGGGGGGGGGACGGGTTAATGAGGGGGGGGAAGGGGGAGGGATGGGTTAGTGAAGGGAGGGGAAGGGGGTTAATGAGGTGAGGGGAGGGGGGGAGGGAGGGGTTAATGAGGGGAGGGGAAGGGGGGGTTAATGAGGGGAGGAGGTTAATGAGGGGAAGGGGTTAATGAGGGGAGGAGTTAATGAGGGGAGGAGTTAATGAGGGGAGGAGTTAATGAGGGGAGGGGGTTAATGAGGGGAGGGGGTTAATGAGGGGAGGGGGTTAATGAGGGGAGGGGGTTAATGAGGGGAGGGGGTTAATGAGGGGAGGGGGTTAATGAGGGAAGGGGGTTAATGAGGGGAGGGGGTTAATGAGGGGAGGGGGTTAATGAGGGGAGGGGGTTAATGAGGGGAGGGGGTTAATGAGGGGAGGGATGGGTTAATGAGGGGAGGGGAGGGGGGGTCAATGAGGGGAGGGGTTAATGAGGGGAGGGGGTAATGAGGGGAGGGGGAGGGGGTTAATGAGGAAAGGGAGTTAATGAGGGGAGGGGGAGGGGTTAATGAGGGGAGGGGGGGTCAATGAGGGGAGGGGGTTAATGAGGGGAAGGGAGGGGAGGGAGGGGTTAATGAGTGGAGGGGAGGGGGGGTTAATGAGGGGAGGGGTTAATGAGGGGAGGGGTTAATGAGGGGAGGGGTTAATGAGGGGAGGGGGGCGTTAACGAGGGGAGGGGGAGTTTTAACGAGGGGAGGGGGGTGTTAACGAGGGGAGGGGGAGTTTTAATGAGGGGAGGGGGGCGTTAACGAGGGGAGGGGGGGTTTTAATGAGGGGAGGGGGGCGTTAACGAGGGGAGGGGGGCGTTAACGAGGGGAGGGGGGCGTTAACGAGGGGAGGGGGGCGTTAACGAAGGGAGGGGGGAGCATTAATGAGGGGAAGGGGAAGAGGGTTAATGAGGGGAGGGGGTGTTAATGAGGGGGTCAATGAGGGGAGGGGGGCGTTAACGAGGGGAGGGGGGCGTTAATGAGGGGGTCAATGAGGGGAGGGATGGGTCAATGAGGGGAGCGGGGTGTTAATGAGGGGAGGGGGGCGTTAACGAGGGCAGGGGGGGTTTCAATGAGGGGAGGGGGGCGTTAATGAAGGGAGTGGGGCGTTAACGAGGGGAGGGGGGCGTTAACGAGGGGAGGGGGGCGTTAACGAGGGGAGGGGGGGTTTTAACGAGGGGAGGGGGGGTTTTAATGAGGGGAGGGGGGCGTTAACGAGGGGAGGGGGGCGTTAACGAGGGGAGGGGGGCGTTAACGAGGGGGTCAATGAGGGGAGGGGGGCGTTAATGAAGGGAGGGGGGTGTTAACGAGGGGAGGGGGGCGTTAACGAGGGGAGGGGGGGTTTTAATGAGGGGAGGGGGGGTTTTAATGAGGGGAGGGGGGCGTTAAGGAGGGGAGGGGGGGTTTTAATGAGGGGAGGGGGGCGTTAATGAAGGGAGGGGGGCGTTAATGAAGGGAGGGGGGGTTTTAATGAGGGAAGGGGGGAGATAATGAGGGGGTCAATGAGGGGAGGGGGGCGTTAATGAGGGGAGGGGGGCGTTAACGAAGGGAGGGGGGCGTTAACGAAGGGAGGGGGGTTTTAATGAGGGGAGGGGGGGTTTTAACGAGGGGAGGGGGGTGTTAAGGAGGGGAGGGGGGCGTTAATGAGGGGAGGGCGCCCACCCGGTGCAGGTAGGTGTCGGAATCCTCAGGCATGTCGTAGTTGAAGGCGATGTTGACGCGCTCGATGTCCATCCCGCGCCCAAACAGGTTGGTGGCCACCAGGATACGGCGCTGGAAGTCCTTGAACTGCTGGTAACGGGACAGCCTGGGGGGGGGGACAACGGTAAGGGGGGGTCCTGGGGGACTTTGGGGGGAACGGGAGGGGTTAAGGGGGGGTTTGGGGGGTGTTGGGGGGAAGGGGAGGGGTTAAGGGGGGGGCTGGTGGGGTTTGGGGGGAAGGGGAGGGGTTACGGGGGGTCCTGGGGGGGTTTGGGGGGAGGGGAGGGGGGATGGAGGGGTTATGGGGGCACTGGGGGGAAGGGGAGGGGTTAAGGGGGGGGCTGGTGGGGTTTGGGAGGAGGGGAGGGTTAAGGGGGGTCGTGGGGGGGTTTGGGGGGAGAGGAGGGGGGATAGGGGGGTCTGGGGGGGAAGGGGAGGGGGTATGGAGGGGTCTGGGGGAGTTTGGGGGGGGAGGGGAGGGGGTATGGAGGGGTCTGGGGGGGTTTGGGGGGGAAGGGGAGGGGGTATGGGGAGGTTTGGGGGAAGGGGAGGGGTTAAGGGGGGGGTCTGGGGGGATTTGGGGGGGTGAGGGGAGAGGAGGGGGGATGGGGGGATTTGGGGGGAAGGGGACGGGGTATGGAGGGTCCTGGGGGTTTGCAGGGAAGGGGAGGGGTTATGGGGGGTCTGGGGGGATTTCGGGGGGAGCTGGGGGGAAGGGGAGGGGTTAAGGGGGAGTCTGGAGGGATTTGGGGGGGGGAGGGGAGGGGGGATGGGGGGGTCTGGGCGGATTTGGGGGCAAGGGGAGGGGTAAAGGAAGGGGCTGGGGGGGGTTGGGAGGAGGGGAAGGGGTATGGGGGGTCCTGGGGGGGACTGGGGGGAAGGGGAGGGGTTAAGGGGGGGTCTGGGGGGATTTGGGGGGAAGGGGAGGGGGTATGGGGAGGTTTGGGGGGAAGGGGAGGGGTTAGGGGGGGGGTCTGGGGGGATTTGGGGGGGTGAGGGGAGAGGAGGGGGGATGGGGGGATTTGGGGGGAAGGGGAGGGGGTATGGAGGGTCCTTGGGGGGTTTGGGGGGAAGGGGAGGGGTTAACGGGGGTCCTGGGGGGATTTGGGGGGAAGGGGAGGGGTTAAGGGGGGGGCTGGGGGGGTTTGGGACGAGGGGAGGTGGGATGGGGGGGTCTGGGGGGATTTGGGGGCAAGGGGAGGGGCTAAGGAAGGGGCGTGGGGGGTTTGGGAGGAGGGGAAGGGGTATGGGGGGTCCTGGGGGGGACTGGGGGGAAGGGGAGGGGTTAAGGGGGGGTCTGGGGGGATTTGGGGGGAAGGGGAGGGGGTATGGGGAGGTTTGGGGGGAAGGGGAGGGGTTAAGGGGGAATCTGGGGGGAGGGGGAGGGGTTATGGGGGGATTTGGGGGGAAGGGGAGGGGGTATGGGGGGTTTTGGGGGGGTTTGGGAGGAGGGCAGGGGTTAAGGGGGGTCCTGGGGGGGTTTGGGGGGAGGGGAGGGGAGATGGGGGGATCTGGGGGGAAGGGGAGGGGTTAAGGGGGGGTCTGGGGGGGTTTGGGGGGGGAGAGGAGGGGGCTATTGAGGGTCCTGGGGGGGGCTGGGGGTCTGGGGGTCCTGGGGTCTTTTGGGAGGGGATTTAGGGTTTCTGGGAGGGGGAGATTTGGGGGTCCTGGGGAGGTTTGGGGGTCTGGGGGTCCTGGGGTCTTTTGGGGGGGGATTTAGGGTTTCTGGGGGGGGAGATTTGGGGGTCCTGGGGAGGCTTGGGTGTCTGGGAGGGGGATTGCGGGGTCCTGGGGGCTTCTGGGGGTCTGGGGAGGGGATCTGGGGGTCCTGGGGTCTTTTGGGGATCCTGGGGGCTTTTGGGGGTCTGGGGTGGGATTTGGGGTTCCTGGGGGCTTTTGGGGATTCTGGGGCAGGATTTAGGGTTCCTGGGGGGGTTTAGGGGTTCCTGGGGTGGGGCTGTGGGGTTTTGGGGTGGGATTTGGGGTCCCGGGGGGGTTTAGGGGATCCGGGGGGGGGCTGTGGGGTTCTGGGGTGGGATTTGGGGTTCCTGGGGGTGGGGCTGTGGGGTTCTGGGGTGGGATTTGGGGTTCCTGGGGGGGTTATGGGGATCCGGGAGGTGGCTGTGGCGTTCTGGGATGGGATTTGGGGTTCCTGGTGAGGATTTGGGAGTTCTGGGGTGGGATTTGGGGTTCCTGGGGGGGATCTGGGTGTTCTGGGGCGGGATTTGGGGTTCCTGGGGGGGTTTAGGGGTTCTGGGGTGGGGCTGTGGGGTTCTGGGGGGGGATTTGGGGTTCCTGGGGGGGTTTGGGGGTTCCTGGGGGGGTTTGGGGGTTCTGGGGTGGGGCTGTAGGGTTCTGGGGTGGGATTTGGGGTTCCTGGGGGGGTTTAGGGGATCCGGGGGGGGATATGGGGTTCCTGGGGGGGGATATGGGGGTTCTGGGGTGGGATTTGGGGATCCGGGGTGGGGATATGGGGGTTCTGGGGTGGGATTTGGGGTTCCTGGGGGGGTTTAGGGGACCCGGGGGGGGGCTGTGGGGTTCTGCGGAGGGATCTGGGGTTCCTGGGGGGGGGTATAGGGGTTACTGGTGGGGTTTCGGGGTCTGGGGCAGGATTTGGGGTTCCTGGGGGGGTTGTGGGAGGATTTGGGGTTCTGGGGTGGGATTTGGGGTTCCAGGCGGGTTTAGAAGTTCTGGGGTGGGATGTGGGGTTCCTGGGGGGGTTTAGGGGATCCGGGGGGGGATTTGGGGTTCCTGGGGGGCTTAGGGGTTTCGGGGGGGGATATGGGGTTCTGGGGTGGGATTTGGGGTTCCTGGAGTGGGGCTGTGGGGTTCTGGGGTGGGATTTGGGGTTCCGGGGGGGTTTAGGGGATCTGGGGATGGGATTTGGGGTTCTGGGGTGGGATTTGGGGTTCCAGGGGGGTTTAGGGGTTCTGGGGTGGGATTTGGGGTTCCTGGGGGGGATCTGGGTGTTCTGGGGCGGGATTTGGGGTTCTAGGGTGGGATTTGGGGTTCCTGGGGGGTGATCTGGGGGTTCTGGGGTGGGATGTGGGGTTCCTGGGGGGGGGTTTAGGGGATCCGGGGTGGGGCTGTGGGGTTCTGGGGTGGGATTTGGGGTTCCTGGGGCGGTGTAAAGGTTCTGGGGGGGATGTGGGGGTTCTGGGGTGGTATTTGGGGTTCCTGGGGGGCTTAGGGGTTTCGGGGGGGGATATGGGGTTCTGGGGTGGGATGTGGGGTTCCTGGGGGGGATCTGGGGGTTCTGGGGTGGGATCTGGGTGTTCTGGGGTGGGATTTGGGGTTCCTGGGGGGGATCTGGGGGTTCTGGGGTGGGATTTGGGGTTTTGGGGTGGGATTTGGGGTTTTGGGGTGGTTTAGGGGTTCTGGGGTGGGATTTGGGGTTCCTGGGGGGGGATCTGGGTGTTCTGGGGTGGGATTTGGGGTTCCTGGGGGGGATCTGGGTGTTCTGGGGTGGGATTTGGGGTTCCTGGGGGGGATCTGGGGGTTCTGGGGTGGGATTTGGGGTTTTGGGGTGGCGCCGCACCGCTCCTCCTGCGGCATCCCGCGGTGGATGGCGATGGCCGGGAAGTTCTGCTCCACCAGCAGCTGCGCCAGCGCGATGCAGCGCTGCACCGACTTGACGAAGATCACCACCTGCCGGCAATTAGCGCGCTTCATTAGCACCGGGGGGGGTTAATCATTAGGCAGGGGGGTAATTAAGAAGGAGAGTATAAGGAAGAACGATAATTGAGGGGAGTAATTAGCAGGAGGGACGTAATTAGGAAGGCGGTAATCAGGGCGATGCAGCGCTGCACCGACTTGACGAAGATCACCACCTGCCGGCAATTAGCGCGCCTCATTAGCACCGGGGGGGGTTAATCATTAGGCAGGGGGGTTATTAGATGGGGAGTATAGGGAGGAAGGATAATTGGGGGGAGTAATTAGCAGGAGGGACGTAATTAGGAAGGCAGTAATCAGGGCGATGCAGCGCTGCACCGACTTGACGAAGATCACCACCTGCCGGCAATTAGCGCGCTTCATTAGCACCGGGGGGGGGGGGGTTAATCATTAGGCAGGGGGGTAATTAAGAAGGGGGGTATAGGGAGGAAGGATAATTGAGGGGAGTAATTAGCAGGAGGGACGTAATTAGGAAGGCAGTAATCAGGGCGATGCAGCGCTGCACTGACTTCAGGAAGATCAGCACCTGCCAGCAATTAGTGCGCTTAATTAGCACCGGGGGGGGGGTTAATCATTAGGCAGGGGGGTAATTAAGAAGGAGAGTATAAGGAAGAACAATAATTGGGGGGAGTAATTAGCAGGAGGGAGTAATTAGGAAGGCAGTAATCAGGGCGATGCAGCGCTGCACCGACTTGATGAAGATCAGCACCTGCCGGCAATTAGCGCGCTTAATTAGCAATGGGGGGGGGTTAATCATTAGGCAGGGGGGTAATTAAGAAGGAGAGTATAAGGAAGAACGATAATTGAGGGGAGTAATTAGCAGGAGGAAGTAATTAGGAAGGCAGTAGTCAGGGCGATGCAGCGCTGCACCGACTTGACGAAGATCACCACCTGCCGGCAATTAGCGCGCTTCATTAGCACCGGGGGGGGGGGTTAATCATTAGGCAAGGGGGTAATTAAGAAGGAGAATATAAGTAAGAACGATAATTGAGGGGAGTAATTAGCAGGAGGGAGTAATTAGGAAGGCAGTAATCAGGGCGATGCAGCGCTGCACCGACTTGACGAAGATCACCACCTGCCGGCAATTAGCGCGCTTCATTAGCACGGGGGGGGGGGGTTAATCATTAGGCAGGGGGGTAATTAAGAAGGAGAGTACAAGGAAGAACAATAATTGAGGGGAGTAATTAGCAGGAGGGAGTAATTAGAGGGGAAGGTCGCTGGGGGGAGTGGTAAAGGGGGTGGTAATTAGTGGGGAAAGTAATTAGAGAGAGAAGATAATTGGGGGGCAGTAATTAGCGGGGAGGTAGGGAGTGATTAGTGGGAGGAGGTGGTAATTAGCAAGCGGGGGTAATTAAGAAGGGGGGTGTAAGGAGGAAGAATAATTGGGGGGAGTAATTAGCAGGAGAGAGTAATTAGAGATGAAGGTTGCTGCGGGGTTGGTTAAAGGTGGTGGTAATTAGCAAGGGGGTAATTAGAAGGATTAGTAATTAAAGAGGAAAGGTAATTGTGGGGGGAGTAATTAGCGGGGAGGTAGGGAGTGATTAGTGGGAGCAGGTAATTAGCAAGGAGGTGGTAATTAGCAGACGGTGATAATTAAGAAGCGGGAAGATAAAAGGAGAAAGAATAATTAGGGGGAGTAATTAGCAGAATGTAGATAATTAGCAAGAGAGTAATCAGAGGGAGGAGTAATTAGAGAAAAAGGTTAATGGGGGGGGGGGAGTAATTAGCAGGGAGGCAGGCAGTGATTAGCAGTGGGGTGGTAATTAGCAGGGAGGTGGTAATTAGGAGGGAGGTGTAAGGAGGAAGAATAATTGGGGGGCAGCCGTGGGGCGGCCGTGGGGCAGCTATGGGGCGGCTATGGGGCGGCTATGGGGCGGCTATGGGGCGGCTATGGGGCGGCTATGGGGCGGCTATGGGGCGGCTATGGGTGGCTATGATGTGTCTAAAGTGTGTCTATGGGGCGGCTATAGGGTGGCTGTGGGGCAGCTATGGGGCAGCTATGGGGCAGCCGTGGGGCAACCTATAGGACGGCTATGGGGCAGCTATGGGGCAGCCGTGGGGCAGCCATGGGGCAGCTATAGGATGGCTATGGGGCAGCCGTGGGGCAGCTGTGGGGCAGCTATGGGGCAGTTGTGGGGCAGCTACAGGATAGTTATGGGGCAGCTCTGGGGCGGCTATGGGGCCGCCATGGGCCAGCCCTGGGGCCGCCATGGGGCAGCTGTGGGGCACCTGTGGGGCAGCTATGGGGCAGCCATGAGGCAGCTATGGGGCAGCCGTGGGGTGGCTATGGGGCAGCCGCGGGGTGGCCATGGGGTCTCTATGGGGCAGCCGTGGGGCAGCTATGGGGCAGCCGTGGGGTCTCTATGGGGCAGCCGTGGGGCAGCCGTGGGGCAGCCATGGGGTCTCTACGGGGCAGCCATGAGGTAGCTATGGGGTCTCTCTGGGGCAGCTCTGGGGCAGCCATGGGGCAGCCATGGGGCAGCTATGGGGCAGCTATGGGGCGGCCGTGGGGCAGCCTATAGGACGGCTATGGGGCAGCTATGGGGCAGCCGTGGGGCAGTTATGGGGTGGCTATGGGGCAGCTATGGAGTGGCCATGGGGCCGCCATGGGGCAGCTATGTGGCAGCTGTGGGGCAGCTATGGGGCAGCTATGGGGCAGCTGTGGGGCAGCTGTGGGGCAGCCGTGGGGCGGCTATGATGTGTCTAAAGTGTGTCTATTGGGTGGCTATAGGGTGGCTGTGGGGCAGCCATGGGGTCTCTATGGGGCAGCCATGGGGCAGCCATGGGGCGGCTATGGGGCGGCGCACCTGGTTGAACTCGAGCACGTCCAGCAGGTCGAAGAGCTTGCGGTTCTTCTCGTTGTCCTTCAGCTTGACGTAGTACTGCTGCAGGCCGTGCAGCGTCAGCTTCGTCTCGTCGTCCACGAAGATCTCCATCGGCTGCCAGCAACGGCCGCCGTCAGCTGCGCCCCACAGCTCTGCCCCACAGCTCTGCCCCACACCCCACAGCTCTGCCCCACAGCCCTGCCCCACAGCTCTGCCCCACAGCTCTGCCCCACAGCCCTGCCCCACAGCTCTGCCCCACACCCCACAGCTCTGCCCCACAGCCCTGCCCCACAGCTCTGCCCCACAGCTCTGCCCCACAGCCCTGCCCCACAGCTCTGCCCCACACCCCACAGCTCTGCCCCACAGCTCTGCCCCACAGCCCTGCCCCATAGCTCTGCCCCACAGCCCTGCCCCACAGCCCTGCCCCACAGCTCTGCCCCACACCCCACAGCCCTGCCCCACAGCCCTGCCCCACACCCCACAGCCCTGCCCCACAGCCCTGCCCCACGGCCCTGCCCCACGGCCCTGCCCCACGGCCCTGCCCCACGGCCCACAGCCCTGCCCCACAGCCCTGCCCCACAGCCCTGCCCCACGGCCCTGCCCCACGGCCCTGCCCCACGGCCCTGCCCCACGGCCCTGCCCCACACCCCACAGCCCTGCCCCACAGCTCTGCCCCACACCCCACAGCTCTGCCCCACAGCCCTGCTCCACAGCTCTGCCCCACACCCCACAGCCCTGCCCCACAGCCCTGCCCCACGGCCCTGCCCCACGGCCCTGCCCCACGGCCCTGCCCCACGGCCCTGCCCCACACCCCACAGCCCTGCCCCACAGCCCTGCCCCACAGCTCTGCCCCACACCCCACAGCTCTGCCCCGCAGCCCTGCCCCACAGCTCTGCCCCACAGCTCTGCCCCACAGCCCTGCCCCACAGCCCTGCCCCACAGCTCTGCCCCACGGCTCTGCCCCACGGCTCTGCCCCACGGCTCTGCCCCACAGCCCTGCCCCACACCCCACAGCTCTGCCCCACAGCTCTGCCCCACAGCCCTGCCCCACAGCTCTGCCCCACACCCCACAGCTCTGCCCCACAGCCCTGCCCCACAGCCCTGCCCCATAGCTCTGCCCCACAGCCCTGCCCCACAGCTCTGCCCCAAAGCCCTGCCCCAAAGCCCACAGCTCTGCCCCACAGCCCTGCCCCACAGCTCTGCCCCACACCCCACAGCCCTGCCCCACAGCCCTGCCCCACACCCCACAGCTCTGCCCCACAGCTCTGCCCCACACCCCACAGCTCTGCCCCACAAACCCCATAAGCTCTGCCCCCCACCCCACAGCCCTGCCCCACAGCCCTGCCCCACAGCCCTGCCCCACAGCCCACAGCCCTGCCCCACAGCTCTGCCCCATAGCTCTCCCCCACAGCCCTGCCCCACAGCCCTGCCTCACACCCCACAGCTCTGCCCCACAGCCCTGCCCCACAGCTCTGCCCCACAGCTCTGCCCCACACCCCACAGCCCTGCCCCACAGCCCTGCCCCACAGCCCACAGCCCTTCCCCACAGCCCTGCCCCACAGCCCTGCCCCACACCCCACAGCTCTGCCCCACACCCCACAGCTCTGCCCCACAGCTCTGCCCCACACCCCACAGCTCTGCCCCACACCCCATAGGCTCTGCCCGCCAAACCCCATAAACTCAGCACCCCCCACCCCATAAGCTCAGCGCCCCCCACACCCCATAAGCACAGCACCCCCCAAATCCCATAAGCACAGCACCCCCCAAATCCCATAAGCTATGCCCCCCACCCCATAAACTCAGTGCCACAAACCCCATAAACTCAGCGCCCCCCACCCCACAGGCTCTGCCCCTCACACCCCATCAACTCAGCGCCCCCCACCCCATAAACTCAGCACCCCCCACCCCATAAGCACCACTCCCCCACCCCATAAGCTCTGCCCCCCCACCCCCCTGCAGCCCCACCCCATAAACTCAGCGCCCCCCACCCCACAGACTCTACCCTCCCAAACCCCACAAGCCCCGCCCACCACCCACAAGCCCCGCCCCAACCCCGCCCACCACTCACAAAGCCCCGCCCCCCGCCCAAGCCCCGCCCAAACCCCCAACCCCGCCCACCACTCACAAAGACCCGCCCCCCCGCCCCACAACCCCCGCCCACCACCCACAAGCCCCGCCCCAACCTCCAACCCCGCCCACCACTCACAAAGCCCCGCCCCCCGCCCCACAAGCCCCGCCCACCACGCACAAGCCCCGCCCCAACCCCCAACCCCCGCCCGCCCACCCACAAAGCCCCGCCCCAAACCCAACCCCCCGCCCCCCACTCACAAAGCCCCGCCCCTCGCCCCACAAGCCCCGCCCCAACCCCCAACCCCACAAGCCCCGCCCACCACCCACAAAAGCCCCGCCCCCCGCCCCACAAGCCCCGCCCCACTCACGTCCTGCATGAACTTCCGGCAGACGGGCCGGATCTCCTTGCTCAGGGTGGCGCTGAACATCATCACCTGCTTCTCGTGGGGCGTCATGCGGAAGATCTCCTGCACGTCCCGCCGCATGTCTGGGGGGGGGAGGGCACAACATCCCATAATTCCTCCTACAGCCCGTCCTACAGCCTGTCCTACAGCCTGTCCTATAGCAGACCCCATAGCCACCCCATAAAGCACCCCATAACACCCCACACAGATCTCCTGCACGTCCCGCCACATGTCTGCAGGGGAACGGGGCACAACATCCCATAATTCCTCCTACAGCCCGTCCTATAGCCTGCCCTATAGCAGACCCCATAGGCACCCCATAAAGCACCCCATAACACCCCACGCAGATCTCCTGCACGTCCCGCCGCATGTCTGGGGGGGGAACGGGGCACAACATCCCATAATTCCTCCTACAGCCCGTCCTATAGCCTGCCCTATAGCCTGTCCTACAGCAGACCCCATAGCCACCCCATAAAGCACCCCACAAAGCGCACCCCATAAAGCACACCCCATAGCCACCCCATAAGCACACCCCATAAAGCACACACCCCATAGCACATCCTATAAAGCTCACTCCATAAAGCACATCCCATAGAACACCCCATAAAGCACATCCCATAAAGCCCACCCCATAACCACCCCATAACCCCATTACCTACCCCATAACCCTATAGCCCACCCCATAAGCGACCCCATAACCACCCCCCAACGCACCCAGCTGCTCCAGCATCTTGTCGCACTCGTCCAGGATGAAGTGCTTGATGTGCTCAGCGCATCCTGCACCCCATAACCCCATAACCCCATAGCCCACCCCATAACCCCATTACCCACCCCATAACCCCATAACCCACCCCATAACCGACCCTATAAGCGACCCCATAACCCACCCAGCTGCTCCAGCATCTTGTCGCACTCGTCCAGGATGAAGTGCTTGATGTGCTCAGCGCAGCCCGCACCCCATAACCCCATAACCCACCCCGTAACCCTATAACTGACCTCATAACCGACCCCATAACCCTATAGCCCACCCCATAAGCGACCCCATAACCACCCCCCAACGCACCCAGCTGCTCCAGCATCTTGTCGCACTCGTCCAGGATGAAGTGCTTGATGTGCTCAGCGCAGCCCGCACCCCATAACCCCATAACCCCATAACCGACCCCATAACCCCATAGCCCACCCCATAAGCAACCCCATAAGCACCCCCCAACGCACCCAGCTGCTCCAGCATCTTGTCGCACTCGTCCAGGATGAAGTGCTTGATGTGCTTGAGGTTGAGGCTCTTGTTGCGCGCCAGGGCCAGGATGCGGCCCGGCGTCCCCACCACGATGTGCGGGCAGTTCTTCTTCAGCACCTCCTCGTCCTTCTTCACCGCCAGGCCCCCGAAAAACACCGCCACCTGCGGGGGGGCAGTGAGCGGGGGGAGAAGGGGGGGATACGGGGGGGGAGATAAGGGGGGGGAGATACGGGGGGGGAGATAAGGGGGGGGAGATAAGGGGGGGGAGATAAGGGGGGGGAGATAAGGGGGGGGAGATAAGGGGGGGGAGATGGGGGGGGAGATGGGGGGGGAGATGGGGGGGGGAGATAAGGGGGGGGAGATAAGGGGGGGGAGATAGAGGGGGAGATAGAGGGGGAGATGGGGGGGGAGATGGGGGGGGAGATGGGGGGGGAGATGGGGGGGGAGATGGGGGGGGAGATGGGGGGGGAGATGGGGGGGGAGATGGGGGGGGAGATGGGGGGGGAGATGGGGGGGGAGATAGAGGGGGTGAGGGGGGGAGATAAGGGGGTGAGTTGGGGGAGATAGAGGGAGAGATGGGGGGAGAAAAGGGGGCGAGGGGGGGGAGATAAGGGGGAGATAAGGGGGGAGATGAAGGGAGATAAGGGGGGAGATGAAGGGAGATAAGGGGGGAGATGAGGGGGAGATGGGGGGGGAGATGAGGGGGAGATGGGGGGAGAAAAGGGGGCGAGGGGGGGGAGATAGAGGGGGAGATGGGGGGAGAAAATGGGGAGATGGGTGGGAGATGGGGGGGCGGGAGGAGGAGAAAAGGGGGGAGATGGGGGGAGGTAAGGGGGGGTCAGAGAGGAGATAAGGGGGCGAGGGGGGGGAGATAAGGGGGAGATGGGGGAAATGGGGGGAGATGGGGAGTGGGAGATGGGGGGGTGGAGGAGGAGAAAAGGGGGGAGATGGGGGGAGGTAAGGGGGCGAGGGGGGGGGGATAGAGGGGAAGATGGGGGGAGAAAAGGGGGTGAGTTGGGGGAGATGGGGGGAGATGGGGGGAGAAAAGGGGGCGAGGGGGGGGGAGATGGGGGGAGAAAAGGGGGGTGGGAGATGGGGGGCGGGAGGAGGAGAAAAGGGGGGAGATGGGGGGAGGTAAGGGGGGGTCAGAGAGGAGATAAGGGGGCGAGGGGGGGGAGATAGAGGGGGAGATGGGGGGAGATAAGGGGGCGAGGGGGGGGAGATAGAGGGGGAGATGGGGGGGAAATGGGGGCGAGGGGGGGAGAAAAGGGGAGATGGGGGGAGGTAAGGGGGCGAGGGGGGGGACAGAGGGGGAAATGGGGGGAGATAAGGGGGCAAGGGGGGGAGACAGAGGAGGAGATGGGGGGGGAAATGGAGGCGAGGGGGGGGGAGATAGAGGGGGAGATGGGGGGGATAAAGGGGGAGATGGGGGGGGAGATGGGGGGGGAGATGGGGGGGGAGATGGGGGCGAGGGGGGGAGACAGAGGGGGAGATGGGGGGAGAAAATGGGGAGATGGGTGGGAGATGGGGGGGTGGAGGGGGAGAAAAAAGGGAGATGGGGGGAGGTAAGGGGGGGTCAGAGGGGAGATAAGGGGGGGAGGGGGGGAGATAGAGGGAGAGATGGGGGGGAGATGGGGGGAGATAAGGGGGGAGATGAGGGGGGGAAATGGGGGGAGATAAGGGGGCGAGGGGGGGGGATAGAGGGGGAGATGGGGGGGAGATAGAGGGGGAGATGGGGGGGGGAGATGGGGGGGGAGATGGGGGGGGATAAGGGGGCGAGGGGGGGATAGAGGGGGAGATGGGGAGTGGGAGATGGGGGGCGGGAGGAGGAGAAAAGGGGGGAGATGAGGGGAGGTAAGGGGGGGTCAGAGAGGAGATAAGGGGGTGAGGGGGGAAAGATAAGGGGGAGATGGGGGGAATGGGGGGAGATGGGCAGTGGGAGATGGGGGGGTGGAGGAGGAGAAAAGGGGGGAGATGGGGGGAGGTAAGGGGGAGTCAGAGGGGAGATAAGGGGGGGAGGGGGGGAGATAGAGGGGGAGATGGGGGGGGAAGGGGGAGGGGAAAAGGGGGGGGAGGGGAAAAGGGGGGGGAAGAGGGGGGGATAGGGGGGGAGAGGAGGAGTCAGCAGGGGAGATAAGGGGAGGGATGGGGGGGAGATGGGGGGAGATAAGGGGCGGGTGATGGGGGGGAGATACAGGGGGGATGGGGGGGTGGGAAAGGGAGATGGGGGGGAATGGGGAGTGGGGGGAGATAAGGGGGCGAATGGGGGGAGGTAAGGGGGGGAGGTGGGGGGGAGGTAGGGGGGCGAATGGGGGGAGGGAAGGGGGGCAAAGAACATGATGGGAAGCAGAAAACTGGGGAGGGGGACTGGAAGTAGGGCAGGAAATGGGGGGCAGGGGGACAGGAAGTGGGGCAGGAACTGGGGGAGGGTAAGGACAGGAAGTGGGGTGCAGGTAACAGGAAGTGGAGCAGGAACTGGGGGGAGGACAGGAAGTGGGGCAGGGAAAGGGGGAACAGGAAGTGGGGCAGAGAAAGGAGGAAGGGGAACAGGAAGTGGGGCAGGAGGAGGGGGAGGGGAAACAGGAAGCAGGGCAGGAGAAGGGGAAAAACAGGAAGTGGGGCAGGAACTGGGGGAGGGGAGACAGGAAGTGGGTGGGGAGGAGAGGAGGAGAAGGAAGTGGGGGGTTCTGGGAAGGAAGTGAGGGGTTCTGGGAAGGAAGTGAGGGGGGGTGGGGGGCTTTGGAGGGGAGTTGGGGCGGCTGCAGATTCGGGGGGGTGGGGGATTTTAGGAAGGGGTTTGGGGGGGTTCTGGGAAGGGGTTGGGGGATGGGGGGGTCTTGGGGGGGGAATAGGAGACTTTGGGGGGGGGCTGGAGAGGGGTGGGGGATTTTGGGGGGGGGTCTGGGGAATGGATTGGGCAGTTCTAGGAGGGGTGGGGGGGGAGATGGAGGATTGCAGGGGGCTGGGGGGATTCTGGGGGGGGCGTTGGGGCAGGTGGAGGGTTTGGGGGGGGGCATGGGGGGTTCTAAAAGGGGTTTGGGGGGGGTTAAGGAGGTTCTGGAAAGGGTGGGGGGCTCTAAATGGGGGTGGGGGGGTTCTAAGATGGGTTTGGGGGTGGGTGGGGGGGTTCTGGGAGGGGGATTGGGGGCTTCGAAGAGGGGCCTGGGGGGGGGATGGGGGGGTTAGGAGGAGTTCTGGGAAGGGGTTGGGGGGGCAGGGGGGTTCTGGGGGGGGGCTTGGGGGTTCTAGGAAGGGGTTGGGGGGGGGTTCTGGAGGGGAATTGGGGGATTCAAAGAGAGATTTGGGAGGGGGGTGGGATTGGGGGGGTGGGAGGGGTTTTTGGGGGGGGTGGGAGGAGATGGAGGTTTCTAAGAGGGATTTGGGGGGGTGGAGGGGATTTTGGGGGGGCTCTACGAGGGGTTTGGGGGGGGGGTTCTAGGAGGAATTGGGGGGGGGGGGCACGGAGGGGCTCTATGAGGGGTTTGTGGGGGGGGTGGGAGGTTGTGGGAGCTGGAGAGAGTTGGGGGGGGTTCTAGGAGGAATTGGGGGGGGGGCACGGGGGGGTTCTGAGAAGGATTGGGGGGGGTGGGAGGTTGTGGGAGGAAGCAGAGAGGGTTGGGGGGTGGGGGGGGGGGGTTCTAGGAGGGGTTGGGGGGGGCACGGGGGGGTTCTGAGGGGGATGGGAGACATTGTGGGAGGAGCCAGAGAGGATTGGGGGGGTTCTAGGAGGAATTGGGGGGGGCACGGGGGGGTTCTGAGAGGGATTGGGGGGGGAGGTGGGAGGTTGTGGGAGGAGCCAGAGAGGGTTGGGGGGGGGGGGATGGGGGTTCTAGGAGGGATTGGGGGGGGGCACGGGGGGGTCTGAGAGGGATTGGGGGGGGGGAGGGTGGGAGATTGTGGGAGGAGCCAGAGAGGGTTGGGGGGCGGGGGGGGTCAAGGAGGAGTTGGGGGGGGCACGGGGAGTTCTGAAGGGGATTGGGGGGGGGGTGGGAGGTTGTGGGAGCTGGAGAGGGTTGGGGGGGGTTCTAGGAGGAATTGGGGGGGGCACGGGGGGGTTCTGAGGGGGATGGGAGGTTGTAGGAGGAGCCAGAGAGGGTTGGGGGGGGTTCTAGGAGGAACTGGGGGGGGCAGGGGGGGGTTCTGAGGGGGATTGGGGGGGGTGGGAGGTTGTGGGAGGAGCCAGAGAGGGTTGGGGGGCAGGGGGGGGGCAAGGAGGAGTTGGGGGGGGGGCACGGGGGGGTTCTGAGAGGGATTGTGGGGGGGGGGGATATTAAGATGGATTGGGAAGGATGAGGAATTCTGGGGGGGTACGGGGGGCATTGAGGGGTTCTAGGATGGATTTGGGGGGGGGGGGAAGGGAAATTCTGGGTGGGGGGGGTTGGAGATCTCGAGGAGGAGTTTGGGGGGGGGTGGGGGGGTCTGTTGCGAAGCCCCCCCCCTCACCTTGACGCTGGGCATGTACTTGGAGAAACGCTCGTACTCCTTGCTGATCTGGAAGGCCAGCTCCCGCGTGTGGCACATCACCAGCACTGACACCTGAGCACATTTTTTGGGGGGGGGGTCAGCAAAATAACCCCCCCCCTCCAATACAAAAACCCACTAAGCCCACCTTTAAGTGCACCCACGATTCCTCCCAGGTGCCCGGAGCCCCCCCCCCACTTTTATAGGACAAAATGTGACGCCCTATGATTCCACTTAAGCCACCGGATTGCCCCCCCCCCCAACTGACCACAATAACACCCCCAAGACCCCCCCCCCCCCCCCCCCAATCCAAGACCCCCAAATCCAACCCCTCAGCATACCCAGGATACCCCCCCCCCCCACCTCCCCAAAACTACTCCAAGAACCTTATGGGAGAAATTCTGGCCCCCCCCCCAGGACCCCACTTAAACCACCAAGTCTCCCCCTCCCCCCACCCCAGGACCCCCCCCCCCCAAAATCACCTTATCACACCCAGGACCCCCCCCAACCCCCCAAAACCACCTCTAGGACCCCCCCCCCACTCCCCTATCACCCCCCCCCATGACCCCTCCCCAAATCCCCCCCCCATGACCACAGGACCCCTGCAAGACCCCCCCCCCAAGATCCCTTTACCACCCCCAGGACCCCCCCCATCCCCTCCAAGAGCCCCCATGACCCCCCCCCCCATGACTCCTCCATCCCCCTCCCCCCCATTCCACCCCCCCCCACCATCCCAATCCCCCCCCAGACCCTATTAACTCCCCCCCTACCACGCCAAACCCCCTCCCATTCCCCCCAGGACCCCCTTTTACCACCCAGGATGCCCCCAAGACCCCCTTTACCACCCCAAGTCCCCCCCCATTCCTCCCTAAAAACCCCCTCCAGAGCCCCCCTACCACCCCAAACCCCCTCCCATCCCCCCCCAGGACCCCCTTTTATCACCCCACGACCCCCCCAGGACCCCCTACCACCCCAAATTCCCCCCCATCCCCCCCCAGGACCCCCTTTACCACCCCAAGTCCCCCCCATCCCCCCTAAAAACCCCCTCCAAAGCCCCCCTACCACCCCAAACCCCCTCCCATTCCCCCCAAGGGCCCCCTTTACCACCCCAAGTCCCCCCCATCCCCCCTAAAAACCCCCTCCAAAGCCCCCCTACCACCCCAAAACCCCCTCCCATTCCTCCCAGGACCCCCCAGGACCCCAAGTCCCCCGCATTCCCCCCCCCCTACCGCCCCAAACCCCCTCCCATCTCCCCCAAGACCCCCATTTACCCCCCCAGGACCCCCCCCCGGGACCCCCCCGTAGCCCCCACCTGCCCCGTGACGGGCTCCAGCTGCTGCAAGGTGGCCAAGACGAAGACGGCCGTTTTCCCCATGCCGGATTTGGCCTGGCACAGCACATCCATGCCCAGGATGGCCTGCGGGATGCACTCGTGCTGCACTGCGGGCAGAAAATTGGGGGTGGGGGGGTGGGGGGGTCAGCAACACGTAAAAAGTTAATTAATGCATCTCAAATTAAAGACTTTTTTCTAATTAACCCCCCCACCTTCACTGGGCTACTCAAAAATTCAGTTGACGTAAGCTTCTTGTATTAAAGCACCCCCCCCCCCCCATGGGATGCACTCGTGCTGCACTGCGGGAAGAAAATTGGGGGGGGGGGTGTGGGGGGGTCAACAACACGTAAAAAGTTAATTAACGCATCTCAAATTAAAGGCTTTTCTCTAATTAACCCCCCCACCTTCACTGGGCTACTCAAAAATTTAATTGATATAATTGTTCCTACATTAAAGCCCCCCCCCCCCACCTTCACTGCGATGCTCGAAGCCGCAGCCCGCAATGGGCTCAGCACCACATGGAGACCCCCCCCATTTTAAACCCCCCCCCCAACTAATTAACCCCACACCTAATTAATTCCCCCCCCCATTACCTAATTAACCCCCCCCCTCCACTGCGCTGCTCAAAACCACAGCCTGTGAGACCCCCCCCATATTAAACTGCCCCCCCACCTTCCCTGCGATGCTCGAAGCTGCAGCCTACAATGGGGTGAGCACCACGTGCAGACCCCCCCCATTTTAAAGCCCCCCCCCACTAATTAGCCACATACCTAATTAATTCCCCCCCCATTACCTAATTAACCTCCTCACCTTCACTAAGACGATCAAAGCTTCAGCCTGTGAGACCCCCCCCCAATATTAAAGCCCCCCACCTTCACTGTGATGCTCAAAGCCACAGCCTACAGTGGGCTCAGCACCACATGGAGACCCCCCCCATTTTAAAGCCCCTCCCAACTAATTAAACCAATACCTAATTAATTCCCCCCCCATTAACTAATTAACCCCCCCACCTCCACTGCGCTGCTCAAAACCACAGCCTGTGAGACCCCCCCCATATTAAACTGCCCCCCCACCTTCACTGCGATGCTCGAAACTGCAGCCTACAATGGGGTCAGCCCTACATGGAGACCCCCCCCATTTTAAAGCCCCCCCACCCCAATTAACCCCACACCTAATTAATTCCCCCCCCATTAACTAATTAACCCCCCCCTCCACTGTGCTGCTCAAAACCACAGCCTGTGAGACCCCCCCCATATTAAACCGCCCCCCCCACCTTCACTGCGATGCTCGAAGCCGCAGCCCACAGTGGAATCAGCCCTACATGGAGACCCCCCCCATTTTAAAGCCCCCCCACCCCAATTAACCCCACACCTAATTAATTCCCCCCCCCATCACCTAATTAACCCCCCCATCTTCACTGCGCTGCTCAAAGCTGCGATCCATGAGACCCCCCCAATATTAAAACCCCCCACCTTCACTGCGATGCTCGAAGCCGCAGCCTACAACGGGGTGAGCACCACATGCAGACCCCCCCCATTTTCAAGCCCCCCCCAACTAATTAGCCACATACCTAATTAACACCCCCCCCCATTACCTAATTAACCCCCTCACCTTCACTAAGATGATCAAAGCTTCAGCCTGTGAGACCCCCCCCCAATATTAAAGCCCCCCACCTTCACTGCGATGCTCGAAGCCCCCGCAAAAGAACCCCCCCCCCACCTTCGCTGGGCTGCTTCAAGCCTCACCCTATGAGACCCCCACCCCATATTAACCCCCCCCCCCAAAAAGCCCCCCCACCTTCATTGGGCTGCTTGAAGCTGTGCTCCACAAGACCCCCCCCCATATTAAAGGCCCCCCCCCCAAAAAACAGCCCCCCCACCTTCGCTGTGATGCTCGAAGCGTCAGCCTATGAGACCCCCACCCCATATAAACCCCCCCCCTCCCCAAAAAAGCCCCCCCACCTTCGCTGTGCTGCTCGAAGCCTCAGCCTATGAGACCCCCACCCCACTTTAAAGCCCCCCCTCCCAAAAAAGCCCCCCTACCTTCTCTGGGCTGCTCGAAGCCTCAGTCTATGAGACCCCCACCCCATATTAACCCCCCCCCCTCCCCAAAAAAGCCCCCCCACCTTCGCTGGGCTGCTCGAAGCCGCACTCCATGACACCCCCACCCCACTTTAAACCCCCCCCCTCCCCAAAAAAGCCCCCCCACCTTCGCTGGGATGCTCGAAGCCGCACTCCACGAGACCCCCACCCCATATTAACCCCCCCCCCCTCCCCAAAAAAGCCCCCCCACCTTCGCTGGGATGCTCGAAGCCTCAGCCTATGAGACCCCCACCCCACTTTAAAGCCCCCCCTCCCCAAAAAAGCCCCCCCACCTTCGCTGTGCTGCTCGAAGCCGCACTCCACGAGACCCCCACCCCACTTTAAACCCCCCCCCCCCAAATAAACCCCTCCCACCTTCACTGTGCTGCTCGAAGCCTCAGTCTATGACACCCCCACCCCACTTTAAACCCCCCCCTCCCCAAAAAAAGCCCCCCCACCTTCGCTGAGTGCTCGAAGCCGCACTCCATGACACCCCCACCCCACTTTAAACCCCCCCCTCCCCAAAAAAGCCTCCCTACCTTCCCTGTGCTGCTCGAAGCCGCACTCCACGAGACCCCCACCCCACTTTAAACACCCCCCCCCAAATAAACCCCCCCCACCTTCGCTGGGCTGCTCGAAGCCGCACTCCACGAGACCCCCACCCCACTTTAAACCCCCCCCCCCACAAAAAGCCCCCCCACCTTCGCTGGGCTGCTCGAAGCCACACTCCACGAGACCCCCACCCCACTTTAAACCCCCCCCTCCCCAAAAAAAGCCCCCCCACCTTCGCTGGGCTGCTCGAAGCCACACTCCACGAGACCCCCACCCCACTTTAAACCCCCCCCTCCCCAAAAAAGCCCCACCACCTTCGCTGGGCTGCTCGAAGCCTCAGCCTATGAGACCCCCACCCCACTTTAAAGCCCCCCCTCCCAAAAACAGCCCCCCCACCTTCGCTGGGCTACTCAAAGCCGCACTCCATGACACCCCCACCCCACTTAAAACCCCCCCCCCTCCCCAAAAAAGCCCCCCCACCTTCTCTGGGCTGCTCAAAGCCACACTCCATGACACCCCCATCCCATATTAACCCCCCCCCTCCCCAAAAAAGCCCCCCCACCTTCGCTGGGATGCTCGAAGCCTCAGCCTATGAGACCCCCACCCCACTTTAAACCCCCCCCTCCCCAAAAAAGCCCCCCCACCTTCGCTGGGTGCTCGAAGCCGCACTCCACGACACCCCCACCCCACTTTAAAGCCCCCCCCTCCCCAAAAAAGCCCCCCCACCTTCGCTGGGATGCTCAAAGCCGCACTCCATGACACCCCCACCCCACTTTAAACCCCCCCTCCCCAAAAAAGACCCCCCACCTTCGCTGTGCTGCTCGAAGCCACACTCCATGACACCCCCACCCCACTCTAAAGCCCCCCGCTCCCCAAAAAAAGCCCCCCCACCTTCGCTGTGCTGCTCGAAGCCGCACTCCATGACACCCCCACCCCATATTAACCCCCCCCCCTCCCAAAAAAGCCCCCCACCTTCGCTGGGATGCTCGAAGCCGCAGTCCACGATGGCTCTGAGCAGCTCAGGTTTGAGCAGGAAGTCCCTGAAGCCGGAGCTGTGGATGGAGACGTAGGAACCCTTCACGTCTTTTTTGGGGGGGGCTTCCGAACCGTCCCCCCCCGCCGCGTTTTCCACTTCGTCTTCCTCGTAATCCAGCAGCTCGTTGTCAACATCGTTCTCAGCCATGGTGGGCCGGGGGGGGGGCAGAGCTGTGATAAGGGGGGGGGAAGAAAATTGATAAGAATAGTTGTGAGCACGGGGGGGGGGGGCACGAAAAAATGTGGAAAAGGAAGGGGGGGCACAAAAAAATGTGAGAAAACTCGAAAGAAATGGGGGGGGGAGCTGTGATATGGGGGGGGGGGCAGAAAATTAGTAAAAATAGTTTTGAGCGTTGGGGGGGGGGGGGGATGAAAAAATGTGGAAAAAGGAAGGGGGGGGGCACAAAAAAATGTGAGGAATGGAGGGGGGAGCTGTGATATGGGGGGGGGGGCAGAAAATTAATAAGAATGGTTTCAAGCATGGGGGGGGGCACAAAAAAAATGTGAAAAAGGAAGGGGGGGGGGGCACAAAGAAATGTGGTGGAACCCAATGGGGATATGAGAGGGGGGGTGCAGAAAATTAATAATAGTTTTGAGTGGGGGGGTGGATGGAAAAACGTGTAAAAGGAAGGGGGGGGCACAAAAAAAAGGGAAGAATGAGGGGGGGAGCTGTGATATGGGGGGGGGGCACAAAATTAATAAGAATGGTTTTGAGCAGGGAGGGGGACGGAAAAATGTAGAAAAGGAAGGGGGGAGCACAAAAAAATGTGAGAAATAGGGGGGGGGGCATTGGAGGGGGGGTACAAAGAAATGTGGTGGAACCCAATGGGAATATGGGGGGGGGGGGGGGCAGAAAATTAATAAGAATAGTTTTGAGTGGGGGGGGGGATGAAAAAATGTGGAAAAGGAAGGGGGGGGCACAAAAAAATGTGAGGAAACTCAAAAGGAACGGGGGGGGCATTGGAGGGGGGGCACAAGGAAATGTGGTGGAACCCAATGGGAATATGGGGGGGGGGGGGCAGAAAATTAATAATAGTTTTGAGTTGGGGGGGGGGGATGGAAGAACGTGAAAAAGGAAGGGGGGGGCACAAAACAATGTGAGGAATGGGGGGGGGGGGCATTGGGGGGGGGCACAAAGAAATGTGGTGGAACCCAATGGGAATATGGGGGGGGGGGGGAATTAAAGGGGGGGCTTGAAAGCTGGGGGGGCACAAAACGATGTGGGGAACCCAATGGGATTTGGGGGGGCAGAGCTGGGGGGGGCAGTGGCAGAATTATGGGGGGGTCTGAAATCTGGGGGGGGGGCACAAAAAGATGTGGGGAACACAATGGGATTTGGGGGGGGGCAGAATTACTGTGGGGGGGCTGAAAACTGGGGGGGGGGCACAAAGAGATGTAGGGGAACCCAATGGGATTTGGGGGGGGGCGCAGAATTATGGGGGGGTCTGAAATCTGGGGGGGACACAAAATGATGTGGGGAACACAATGGGATTTGGGGGGGGTCTGAAATCTGAGGGGGGGGGGGGAAGAATTAACAGGGGTTCCAAAATCGGGGGGGGGGGGGGAGTATTAATGGGGGGGGGCTGAAATCTGGGGGTGCAGAGCTGGGGGGGGGGAATTATTGTGGGGGGGGGACAAAAAGATGTGGGGAACCCAATGGGATTTGGGGGGGGGCAATGGAATTATGGGGGGTCTGAAATCTGGGGGGGGCACAGAATGATGCGGGGAACCCAATGGGATTTGGGGGGGGGCACAGAGGATTGGGGGGGGGCTCTGAAATCTGGGGGTGCAGAGCTGGGGGGGGGGCAATTATTGTGGGGGGGGGACAAAAAGATGTGGGGAATCCAACGGGATTTGGGGGGGGGCAGAGCTGGGCGGGGGGGGGAGCGGCAGAATTTTGGGGGGGGTGAAATCTGGGGGGGGCACAAAACGATGTGGGGAACGCAATGGGATTGGGGGGGGGGGCAGAATTACTGTGGGGGGGCTGAAAACTGGGGGGGGGGCACAAAGAGATGTAGGGGAACCCAATGGGATTTGGGGGGGGGCGCAGAATTATGGGGGGGTCTGAAATCTGGGGGGGGCACAAAATGATGTCGGGAACCCAATGGGATTTGGGGGGGGGGCAGAATTAATGTGGGGGGGCTGAAAACTGGGGGGGGGCACAAAGAGATGTGGGGAACACAATGGGATTTGGGGGGGGCACAGAATTATGGGGGGGGCTGAAATCTGGGGGGGGGGGCACAAAAAGATGTGGGGAACACAATGGGATTCGGGGGGGGCACAGAGGATTGGGGGGGGGCTCTGAAATCTGGGGGTGCAGAGCTGGGGGGGGAATTATTGTGGGGGGGGAATTATTGGGGGGGGGTTGAAAGCTGGGGGGGGGGAGCGGCAGAATTCTGGGGGGGGGCTGAAATCTGGGGGGGGCACAAAACGATGTGGGGAACACAGTGGGATTTGGGGGGGGTCTGAAATCTGGGGGGGGGACAAAACGATATGGGGAACCCAATGGGATTGGAGGGGGGGGGGGCACAGAGGATTGGGGGGGGGCTCTGAAATCTGGGGGTGCAGAGCTGGGGGGGGGGGAAAATTATTGTGGGGGGGGGACAAAAAGATGTGGGGAACACAATGGGATTGGGGGGGGCAGAGCTGGGGGGGGGGCAACAGAATTATGGGGGGGGCTGAAATCTGGGGGGGGCACAAAACGATGTGGGGAACACAATGGGATTTGGGGGGGGGCAGAATTAATGTGGGGGGGGCTGAAAACTGGGGGGGGGCACAAAGAGATGTGGGGAACCCAATGGGATTTGGGGGGGGGGGGTGCAGAATTTTGGGGGGGGTGAAATCTGGGGGGGGGCACAAAACGATGTGGGGAACCCAGTGGGATTTGGGGGGGGTCTGAAATCTGGGGGGGGGGGGAAGAATTAATGGGGGGGTCCAAAATGGGGGGGGGGGGGGAGTATTAATTGGGGGGGGGGGTCTGAATGCTGCAAAGCTTTGAAACCTGGGGGGGGGGAGTTAATGGGGGGGGGAAAACAGAATTAATGGGGGGGGTCCAGAGTCTGAGAAAAATAGAATTAATGGGGGGGGGGTCTGAAATTTGGGGGGGGGGAGGAGAATTATTTGGGGGGGTCAGAATGCTGGGAGGGTTTGAAATCTGGGGGGGGGGGAGAGAATTAATGGGGGGGGGTCTGAAATCTGGGGGGGGGGGCGATTAATGGGGGGGGGCTGAAATCTGGGGGGGGGGCGATTAATGGGGGGGGTCTTAAATTGGGGGGGGGAGAATTAATGCTGGGGATTTGAAATCTGGGGGGGGGGGCGATTAATGGGGGGGGGCTGAAATCTGGGGGGGGGGCGATTAATGGGGGGGGTCTTAAATTGGGGGGGGGAGAATTAATGCTGGGGATTTGAAATCTGGGGGGGGGGAAGTTAATGGGGGGGGTCTGAATGCTGGGGGGGGATAGAATTAATTGGGGGGGGTCTGAAATTTGGGGGGGGGAGAGAATTAATGGGGGGGTGTGAAATCTGGGGGGGGGGGAGAATTGGGGGGGTCTGAATGCTGGGGGGGGGAGAGAATTAATTGCAGAGGGTCTGAACTTGGGGGGGGGAAGAATTAATTGGGGGGGTCTGAAATTGGGGGGGGGGAGAGAATTAATGCTGGGGGTTTGAAATCTGGGGGGGGGGAGAATTAATGGGGGGGGTCTGGAATTTGGGGGGGGGAGAGAATTAATTGGGGGGGGTCTGAATGCTGCGGGGGGGGTCTGAAATCTGGAAGGAACAAATTAATGGGGGGGTCTAAAACTTGGGGGGGGGGAAATTAATGGGGGGGTCTGAAATTTGGGGGGGGAGAGAATTAATGGGGGGGTCTGAAATTTGGGGGGGGGGAGAGAATTAATGGGGGGTCTGAAATCTGGGGGGGGGAAGAATTAATGGGGGGGGTCTGGAATTTGGGGGGGGGAGAGAATTAATTGGGGGGGGTCTGAATGCTGGGGGGGGGTCTGAAATCTGGAAGGAACAAATTAATGGGGGGGTCTAAAAGTTGGGGGGGGAATTAATGGGGGGGGTCTGAAATTTGGGGGGGGAGAGAATTAATGGGGGGGCTGAAGTCTGGGGGGGGGAGAAAAATTAATGGGGGGGGCTGAAATTTGGGGGGGGGGAAATTAATGCTGGGGGTTTGAAATCTGTGGGGGGGGAAGAATTAATGGGGGGGTCTGAAATTTGGGGGGGGAGAATTAACGGGGGGGTCTGGAATTTGGGGGGGGGAGAGAATTAATTGGGGGGGGTTTAAATTCTGGGGGGGGGGGGGGAAGAATTAATGGGGGGATCTGAATGCTGGGGGGGCTAGAATTAATTGGGGGGGGGTCCGAAATTGGGGGGGGGGAAGAATTGATGGGGGGGTCTGAAATCTGGGGGGGGAAGAATTAATGGGGGGGGTCTGGAATTTGGGGGGGGAAAGAATTAATGGGGGGGGCTGGAATTTGGGGGGGGGAAGAATTAATGGGGGGGGTCTGAAATTTGGGGGGGGGAGGAGAATTAATGGGGGGGTCTGAAATTGGGGGGGGGGAAATTAATTGGGGGGGTCTGAATGCTGGGGGGGAAAGAATTAAAGGGGGGGGTCTCAAATTGGGGGGGGAAAGAATTAATGGGGGGGTTGAAGTCTGGGGGGGGAGAAAAATTAATGGGGGGGGCTGAAATTTGGGGGGGGGGAAATTAATGGGGGGGTCTGAATGCTGGGGGGGGGGGAAATTAATAGGGAGGGTCTGAAATTGGGGGGGGAGAATTAATTGGGGGGGTTGAAGTCTGGGGGGGGGGAAAAATTAATTGGGGGGGGTCTGAATGCTGGGGGGGGAGAGAATTAATGGGGGGGTCTGAAATTTGGGGGGGGAAAATTAATTGGGGGGGTCTGAATGCTGGGGGGGAAAGAATTAATGGGGGGGGTCTGAAATTTGGGGGGGGGAAGAATTAATGGGGGGGTCTAAAATTTGGGGGGGGGAGAGAATTAATTGGGGGGGGTCTGAATGCTGGGGGGGGGTCTGAAATCTGGAAGGAACAAATTAATGGGGGGGTCTGAAATCGGGGGGGGGGGCAAAAAATTAACGGGGGCTCTGAAACCTCAGGGAGAAAAAAATTAACGGGGGGGTCTAAAATAGGGGGGGGGGCTGAATATGGGGGGGCGGAAATATTTGGGGGGGGGGGGGCCCTGAATATGGGGAAGAGAGGTTTGAAATCGGGGGGGGGCACGAAGAGATGCAGGGAAAATCAAAGGCCTGAAGAATTGGGGGGGGGGCAAAATTAATAAGGAGGGGCAAAATGTGAAGAATAATTTGATGGGGGGGGGCACAGAATGGATGGGGGGGCGTAAAATCAACGGGGGGGGGAATTAATTGGGGGGGGGGCGTAAAATGAGGGGGGAAAAATGTGAAGTTAATGGGGGGGGGACATAAAATCGATGGGGGGGGGACGTAAAACCAAGGGGGGGGGGGGCAGAGTGGATGGGGGGGCATCAAATTAACGGGGGGGGGCAGAAAATTAACGGGGGGGGGGGCAGAAAATTAACGGGGGGGGCACAAAATGAATGGGAAAGCAATGCAAAATCAGCGGGGGGGGGGCAGAATGGATGGGGGGGGCGTAAAATGAATGGGAAGAAAGGTAAAATCAATGGGGGGGGGTTGGAATCCGCGGGGGGGGGGGACGTAAAATAAACGGGGGGGGGGGCACAGAATCGATGGGGGGGGGTGTAAAAATCGATGGGGGGGGGGACAAAATGAATGGGGGGGGGCTGAGGGGGGGGGGCAAAGTGTAAATTGGGGTTTATTGGGGGGGGGGGCACAAAAACTGATCGACCCCCCCCCCAGATTGATGGAGGTTGAGGGGGGGGGGGGAATATGGGGGGGGCACAGGTGGGGAAAAACGTCAGAATCAATGGCGGGGGGGTCAAAAATACGTGGGGGGGGGCAGAAAAATCAATGATGACACCCCCAGATACACGGGGGGGGCATAAAGAGCAATGGGGGGGGGCTTTAACACGGGGGGGGGCTTTAACACGGGGGGGGCACAATCATAATAAATTTGGGGGGGGGGTTAAAGAGCTCTAAGACACCACGGGGGGGGTCAAAAACACGCGGGGGGGGGGGCAGAAAAATCGATGATGGCAGCCCCAGATACACGGGGGGGGGTTGGGGGGGGGGGGGCAAAAAATAATGGGGGGGGACCACAAAATGGGGGGGGGGGGCAATCTAAGATGCCTTTAAATCTGAGGGGGGGTGATGGGGGGGGGTCAAAATGTAGGTTGGAACTTATTGGGGGGGGGGGCACAAAAACTGATCGACCCCCCCCCCCAGATTGATGGAGGTTGAGGGGGGGGGGATATGGGGGGGGCACAGGTGGAGAAGAACGTCAGAATCAATGGGGGGGGGTCAAAAATACGTGGGGGGGGGGCAGAAAAATCGATGATGACGCCCCCAGATACACGGGGGGGTCATAAGGAGCAACTGGGGGGGGGGCTTTAATATGGGGGGGGGGCACAGTCATAATAAATTTGGGGGGGGGGTTAAAGAGCTCTAAGACACCACGGGGGGGGGGGGTCAAAAACACGGGGGGGGGGGCAGGAAAACTTACTGATGACCCCCAGATACACGGGGGGGGGGGGGGGGGTTAATATGGGGGGGGCGATCGTAACTGGGGGGGGGACACAATTATAATAAATTTGGCGGGGGGGGGTTAAAAATCTCTAAGACCCACCCCCACGTGGGGGGGGGGGAGAAAACACGGGGAGGGGGGGGGAGGAGACGCTCAGGACCCCCCCCCAAGTTTCCTGCCCCCCCCCTCAATGATTCCCTATGGGACCCCCATAAGGACCCCCCCCCCCACTAAGAAAAGGGGGGTGAATACCGGCTGCCCCCCCCCCCCACCCCCACGGCTCGCAGCCAATCAGCGCCCTTCCCGCCCCGCTGGCCCCGCCCCCTCGCATCCCTCATCGCCGCATCTCCCCCCGCAGCCGCCGCCGCCACCGCCGCCGCCATCTTGGAGCCCACAATGGCGCCGGGCCCAACCCCCCCCCCCCTTCCTTCTTTCTCTTAGAAAAGCTGGCGGGAAATGGAAGCGGGAGAAGATGCGGAAGGGCCGAGCCGCTGGGTATCGGTAACCGCCGGGCTCCGATGGGCGGCGTGAAGGCGGATGAAGGAGAGATGATGGACCGGGCCGCGGCGCCATCACTTACCGCTGAGCGCTGCGACCGCGGCGGGAGGGAGAGGGCGGGATTCTGCGCGTCACTTCCGGCCACGCCCTTCCGCTGCGCGCGCAGCGCGGCGAGGTCCCCGCTTGGGGCTGTCCGTGGCGATCGCCTGATCCCGCCGACCGCCCGGTCAGACCCTCCGGGCTTTTCCCACTCTCCAATCGCGGTGTCGCCGTTCTCGAAACTCTCCCTGCGGTTTCGCCGCCGCCGTGATGCGCCGTTTGTGGCTTTCGGGGTCGTTGTTCCGATCAGGCGTTGCGTCGGACAGCCCCAAGTCGCCTCCCGCCGAGCTGCCGCGCTGCGGGGTCCTTCGACAGAGGAGTGGCCGAGCCGTCTCCATGGCGACGCGCGCCCGCTGCTCCCCATTGGCTGTCGCCGTGGCGATGGGACTCAGCACAGCTTGGGGGGGGGGGGGGGGCAGCATGGAGGAAGGGGGGGGGGGGAAGCCGGGGTTGTCCGCGGGAGGATTTTAAACTCAGAAACGGAGACGGTGATGCCGGCGTTGAAACAATAGAGGGTTTATTTTATTGTGGGGGGGGGGGTAGAAATGGGGTAACGGGGGCGGGCGGCGCCGTTGGGGTGCGTGGAGATCAGGAGGGTGGGGGAAGGGCCTGTGGGGAGGGGTGAAATTCTGCACCGGAAGTCCCTCAGCACGCCGCAGGAAGTGGTGATGACGTCACTACGACGCGCCGCCTCCCGGCTCAGGGAACGCGCGAAAGAAGCAAACAGCGCGGCCCCTTTAAGGCCCTTCAGGTGACCCGGTCACGTGAGGCACCGACGGGTATCACGTGACGGGCGGAAGGCGGGGACGCGCCTTCAAACGGCGACGCCGCATCTTAAAGCGGCAACGCGTATGGGGGGGTGGGGTCCACCTAAAGCGGAGAAAACCTCATTTTTTTGATTTTTTGGCAGAAAAACACCGTTTTATTGCACTTTTGCTCCCTGCAGCGGTGCGGCAGAGCGGGATCACGTCTCGGCCAAGCGTAGCAACGGCCCCGAAGTGGTGGGGACGCTGTGGGAGGGCAGAAAAGCCCTGCGGTCAGAGGTCAGGGGTGAAGTCTGAGGCTGGGCGAGGGGGGAGGGGTCAAAGGTCAGGGGTCAGAGGTCACCTGCGCAGCAGCTCGGCGCCCAGCAGATCCAGCAGGACGTAACGGAAACCGAGGGAAGGCCGCGCCCTGCGCTGCCCCAACTCCGCCTGCAGCACCTCCCGGTGCCGCGAGCGCCGCACAGCGGCCAGCAGCTGCTTCCGGCCTACGGCGGAAGTGAGGCTTTTTCAAAAGATCACGTGACTCGGGAGTCACGTGGGGAGCAATATGGCGGAAGCGGGTAGGGGGATTTTTAGGGGGGGCGGGGAGGGAGGATTTTAGGGGGGGGTCGTACCGTGAAGGAGGGCTCGGACGAAGCGCCCGGCGCCCGGCAGGGCCAACCACCAACTGCCGGCGTCGCGCACCGTCAGCACGCCTGCCGCCACCAGCTGCCTGGGGACGGGGGGGGGGTTAAAACCTAACCCCCCCCCCCCAAAAAAAAAAACCACTAAAGGACCCCATTCTGAACCCTAGGACTACATAGGACCCCCCCCCTCTGGACTCTCAGGACCCCTTCCTAGGACCCCCCCTCCCCCGAACCCCAGGACCCCCTCAAGACCCCCCAGGACCCCCTCCAACCCCCCCCGAACCTCAAGAACCTCTCAAGACCCCCCACCCCAGGACCCCCCCAGGACACCCCCAAACCCTAGGATCCCCTCAGGACCCTCCCTCAGCCCCCCCCTGAACCCCAGGATCCCTCAAAACCCCCTAGGAACCCCCCAGGACCCCATCAAGACCCCCCCAGGACCCCCTCAGGACTCCCCCAAGCCCCCCCCAAAACCCCAGGACCCCCTTCAAGACCCCCTCAAGACCCCCCAGGACCGCCCCTAGAACCCCCTCCAGCCCCTCCCCAAACCTCAAGATACCCTCAAGACCCCCCAGGACCCCTCCCAGGTCCCCCCAAACCCCAGGACCCCCTCAAGACCCCTCAGCACCCCCCCTCAGGCCCCCCCTGAATCCCATGACCCCCTTCAAGACCCTCTCAAGACCCCCCAGGACCCCTCCCAGCTCCCTCCAAACCCCAGGACCCCCTCAAGACCCCTCAGGAACCCCCCTCAGCCCCCCCCTGAACCCCAGGACCCCTCAAGACCCCCCAAGACCCCTCCCAGCCCCCCCCCACCCAAACCCCAGGACCCCTTTCAAGACCCCCTCAAGACCCCCCAGGACCGCCCCTAGAACCCCCTCCAGCCCCTCCCCAAACCTCAAGATACCCTCAAGACCCCCCAGGACCCCTCCCAGGTCCCCCCAAACCGCAGGACCCCCTCAAGACCCCACAGGACCCCCCCTCAGCCCCCCCCTGAACCCCAGGACTCCTCAAGACCCCCCAAGACCCCTCCCCGCCTCTCCCCCGAACCCCAGGACCCCCTCAGCCCCCCCCAAACCCCATGACCCCCTTCAAGACCCTCTCAAGACCCCCCAGGACCCCTCCCAGCTCCCTCCAAACATCAAGATCCCCTCAAGACCCCCCCAGGACCCCTCCCGGCCCCCCCCCAAACCCCATGACCCCCTTCAAAACCAACTCAAGACCCCCCCAAGACCCCCCCCCGACCCCCCAAACCCCAGGACCCCCTTCAAGACCCCCTCAAGACCCCCCCAGGACCCCTCCCAGGTCCCCCCAAACCCCAGGACCCCCTCAAGACCCCCCAGGACCCCCTCCAGCCCCTCCCCAAACATGAAGATCCCCTCAAGACCCCCCAGGACCCCTCCCAGCCCCCCCCCAAACCCCGTGACCCCCTTCAAGACCCCCTCAAGACCCCCTCAAGACCCCCCAGGACCCCTCCCAGGTCCCTCCAAACCCCAGGACCCCCTCCAGCCCTTCCCCAAACCTCAAGATCCCCTCAAGACCCCCCCAGCCTCTCCCCAAACCTCAAGATCCCCTCAAAACCCCCCAAGACCCCTCCCGGCCCCCCCCCAAACCCCATGACCCCCTTCAAGACCCCCTCAAGACCCCCCCAGGACCCCCCCCCCGACCCCCCAAACCCAAGGACCCCCTCAAAACCCCCCAGGACCCCCTCCAGCCCCTCCCCAAACCTCAAGATCCCCTCAAGACCTCCCCAAGACCCCCCCCAGCCTCTCCCCAAACCTCAAGATCCCCTCAAGACCCCCCCAGGACCCCTCCCAGCCTCTCCCCCGAACCCCAGGACCCCCTCAGCCCCCCCCAAACCCCATGACCCCCTTCAAGACCCCCTCAAGACCCCCCCAGGACCCCCCCCCCCCCGACCCCCCCCTCACGTGACGTCGCAGTCCTTGAGCCCCATCTCTTCCAGCTGCCCCCTGTCGAAGCTGAGCAGCGGCTGCGCCCCGTCCAGGAAGCGCCGCACCAACGGGGCGCTGGGGGACCCCGCCACCGCCCGCAGCACCTGGCAGGGGGCAGAGGTCAGGGGTCAAAGGTCAAGGGTCGGGGGGGGCAGCGGTCGGGTGGGGTGAGGGGTTAGGGGGTGAGGGGCACGAGGTGGGGGGAGAAAGAGGTGAGGGGGTGAGGGGCACGAGGTGGGGGGTTAAAGGTCAGGGGTGAGGGCAGATGCTGGGGTCAAAGGTCAGGGGTCAGGTGGGGTGAGAGGTCAGAGGCTCAGGGGCACAAGGGGCGGTTAAAGGTCAGGGGTGAAGGCAGATGCTGGGGTCAAAGGTCAGGGGTGAAGGTCGGGTGGGTGGGGTGAGAGGTCAGAGGGTCAGGGGTACGAGGTGGGGGGTCAGAGGTCAGGGTGAGGGCAGAATTTGGGGTCAAATGTCAGGGGTCAGCTGGGTTGAGAGGCCAGAGGGTCAGGGGTACGAGGTGGGGGGTCAGAGGTCAGGGTGAGGGCAGAATTTGGGGTCAAAGGTCAGGGGTCACCTGGGGTGAGATGCCAGAGGGTCAGGGGCACGAGGTGGGGGGTTAAAGGTCAGGGGTGAGGGCAGATGCTGGGGTCAAAGGTCAGGGGTCAACGTCGGTTGGGTGGGGTGAGAGGTCAGAGGGTCATGGGCAGATATTGGGGGCGAAAGGTCAGGGGTGAGGGCAAATACTGGGTCAAAGGTCAGGGGTCAGCTGGGGTGAGAGGTCAGAGGGTCAAGTGCACGAGGTCGGGGAGTTAGAGGTCAGGGTGAGGGCAAATGTCAAGGTCAATGGTGAGGGTCAAAGGTTAGGGGTCACGTGGGGTGAGAGGTCAGAGGGTCATGGCACAAGGTAGGGGGTGAAAGGTCACAGGTGAAGGCAGGAGTTGGGGTCAAAGGTCAGGGGTCAGCTGGGGTGAGAGGTCACAGGGTCAGGGGGCACAAGGTGGGGGTCAGAGGTCGGGAGAGGGCAGAAGTTGGGGTCAAAGGTCAGGGGTCAGCTGGGGTGAGAGGTCAGAGGATCAAGGGCACAAGGTGGGTGGGAGTCATAGGTCAGAAGTCAGGGTGAAAGGTCAGGGGGCGGGGCCAGGGTCAAAGGTCGGGGTGAGAGTGGTCGATGGGGTCAAAGGTCAAGGGGCAGGGACAAAGGTTATGGGTGTGGCCTGAGGGACTGAGGGCAGGGATTTGGGATGGGGGCGAAAGGTCAGAGGTCAAGGCTGGAGCCATGGGTCACGTGGGTGGGACTAAGGGTCAGCGTTGGTGATTTTGGGGAGAGAAAGGTCAGAGGTCACGGGGGTGGGACTGAGGGTCAGCATCAATGAGGGGGAAGTGGGACTCAGGGTCAGAGGTCAGAGGTGATGACGAAGGTCACATGGGGTGGGGGTGAGGATCAGTGCCAATGGTTGGGGGGAGAGGTCAGAGGTCAGGGGAAAGGTCAGAGGTCAGGGCTGAAGCCATGGATCACATGGGTGGGACTGAGGATCCGTATGAATGATTTTGGGGGAGGGAGGGGGAGAGACACGGACTAGAGCTGAGGTCAGAGGTCATGAGCAGGGGTCAGAGGTCATGACCGGGGGTCAGAGGTCAGGGCCTCACCGTTTCCCGGTACTCCTCAGCTCCCACCACGGCCACGGTGTCGGGGCCCAACCCCAGGTGCAGCAGCCGCACGCGGCCCTCGGCCTGCAGGCGGTTCTATGGGGGGGGGAGCGTTCAGTCGTCGCACCGTGATGACGTCACCACCCCAGCCACCCAATGCCGACACACCGCTGGGCCCGTTGTGTGTGTAAGGGGGGATGTCCGTCGCACCGTGATGACGTCACAACCACCCGACACCCATCAAGCGTGTGTGGGGGAGATGAGCGTCGCACCGTGATGACGTCACCAACACCCGACAGCCACCAAACGTGCTCCTCGAGTGGGGTTTTCCGTCGCACAGTGATGACGTCACCGCCCGCACCAAACGCTGGTCCACCAACCGTACGGGTGTGGGAGGAGCTGTCTCCGTCGCACTGTGATGACGTCACGCCCCCCCACCCCACCCACTATATGCCAGTCCTCCATCAGCCCACACACTGGGGGGGGGGGCGTCCCGTCGCACCGTGATGACGTCACTCCCACCAAAAGCCAGTCCACCATCAGCCCACGGATTTGGGGGGGGGGCATGGTGCATGCTTCTGTCACACAGTGATGACGTCACGACCCTCCACCCATCAAATGCCGGTCCTCCATCAGCCCGCGCACTGGGGGGCGGGGGTGTGTTCCCGTCGCACAGTGATGACGTCACCCCCACCAAAAGCCAATCCTCCGCCAGCCCGTCGCACAGTGGTGACGTCACTGATCCCTCCCCACCAAATACCAGCCCTCCATCAGCCCACATACTGGGGGGTCCCTCTCGTCGCACGGTGATGACGTCACCCCCCCACGCCAGTCCTCCATTACCCCATGCCCTGTTGTATGGTTCCGTCGCACTGTGATGACGTCACGCCCCTCCACCCACCGTGTGCCAGTCCTCCATCAGCCCGCGCACGGGGGGGGGTGTCCCGTCGCACAGTGGTGACGTCACTGCTCCCTCCCCACCAAATACCAGTCCCCCATCAGCCCACGTATTGGGGGGGGCGGTTTCCCCCGTCACACCGTGATGACGTCACCGCCCCCCCCACACACACCAGTCCTCCATCACCCCATGCCCTGGTCTATGGTTCGTCGCACTGTGATGACGTCACGACCCTCCACCCACCAGTCCCCCGTCAGCCCGCGCCCTGGGGGGGGGGCTCGTCGCACCGTGATGACGTCACAACCACCCACCCACCAAATGCCAGTCCTCCATCACCCCACACACCGGGGGTCTCCCGTCGCACCGTGATGACGTCACCGCCTCCCCCCCCCCCCACCAAATGCCGGTCCTCCATCAGCCCCCACGCTGGGGGGGGGTCCCCCCCGTCGCACGGTGATGACGTCACCGCCCCCTACCCACCAAATGCCGGTCCACCGCCGTGCGATCCCCCGCCAACCCGTACAGCTGATGGCGCAGCACCAGAGCGGGCAGAGTCGCCGATCGCCTCGGGAACAACTCCGTCGCTTCCCTCAGAGCCGCCTCCACCGCCTCCGGGCCCGGCCGCTGCTTCCCGACCCCTCCGGAGCGCCGCCGAGGCGCCATTTTGGGGTTGGGAGCGAAAGAAGCGGCACAGAGATCCTCCGCTTCCGGGTCGCGGTGTGGGCGCGGGCCGATGACGTCATCGTCGCGGCGCGCTCTGATGACGACGCGGCGCAGCAATCGCGCATGCGCAGATGGCACGGTGGAGCGGGGCGTGGGCGCGCGGCGCGCTTTGATGACGTCAAAGAGCGGCGCGGAGAAATGACGCCGGTGCGCATGCGCAGAGCTCATCGTGGGGGGAGTATTTATGGGGCAGATTGGGATTTATGGGACGCTATGGGGTCTGTGGGGCGCTATGGGGCGCTATGGGGTCTGTGGGGGCGCTATGGGGCGCTGTGGGGCGATATGGGGTCTGTGGGGGCGCTATGGGGTCTATGGGGCGCTATGGGGTCTTTGGGGGCGCTATGGGGTCTGTGGGGCACTTTGGGGCACTATGGGGCGCTATGGGGTCAGTGGGGGCGCTATGGGGTCTGTGGGGGCGCTATGGGGCGCTATGGGGTCAGTGGGGGCGCTATGGGGTCTGTGGGGGCGCTATGGGGCGCTATGGGGTCTGTGGGGCGCTATGGGGTCTGTGGGGCGCTATGGGGCAATATGGGGTCTTTGGAGGCGCTATGGGGTTTGTGGGGCGCTATGGGGTCTGTGGGGCACTTTGGGGCACTATGGGGCGCTATGGGGTCTGTGGGGGCACTTTGGGGTCTGTGGGGCAGAGTGAGTAGGTTATGGGGCACAGTGGGGTTTGTGGGGCGGTTATGGGGCGGTTATGGGATTATGGGGCAGTTATGGGGCAGTTATGGGGTTATGGGGCAGTTATGGGATTATGGGGCAGTTATGGGGCAGTTATGGGGTTATGGGGCAGTTATGGGATTATGGGGCAGTTATGGGGCGGTTATGGGGTTATGGGGCAGTTATGGGGTTATGGGGCAGTTATGGGGCGGTTATGGGGTTATGGGGCAGTTATGGGGTTATGGGGCAGTTATGGGGCAGTTATGGGGTTATGGGGCAGTTATGGGGCGGTTATGGGGCAGTTATGGGATTATGGGGTGGTTATGGGGCAGGTATGGGGCGGTTATGGGGTCATGCGGCGGTTATGGGGCGGTTATGGGGTTATGGGGCGGTTATGGGGCAGTTATGGGGTTATGGGGCAGTTATGGGGTGGTTATGGGGCAGTTATGGGATTATGGGGTGGTTATGGGGCAGGTATGGGGCGGTTATGGGGTCATGCGGCGGTTATGGGGCGGTTATGGGGTTATGGGGCGGTTATGGGGCAGTTATGGGGCGGTTATGGGGTTATGGGGCAGTTTGGGGCGGTTATGGGGCAGTTTGGGGCGGTTATGGGGCAGTTATGGGGTTATGGGGCAGTTATGGGATTATGGGGCAGTTATGGGGTAGTTATGGGGTGGTTATGGGGCGGTTATGGGGCAGTTATAGGGTTATGGGGCAGTTATGGGATTATGGGGTGGTTATGGGGCAGTTATGGAGCTATGGGGCAGTTATGGGGCGGTTATGGGGTTATGGGGCGGTTATGGGGCAGTTATGGGGCAGTTATGGGGCAGTTATGGGGCGGTTATGGGGCGGTTATGGGGTGGTTATGGAGTTATGGGGCAGTTATGGGGCAGTTATGGGGTGGTTATGGGGCGGTTATGGGGCGGTTATGGGGCGGTTATGGGGCGGTTATGGGGTTATGGGGCGGTTATGGGGCGGTTATGGGGTTATGGGGTGGTTATGGAGTTATGGGGCAGTTATGGGGCAGTTATGGGGTGGTTATGGGGCAGTTACGGGGCGGTTATGGGGTTATGGGGCGCTGTGAGGCCTGCTGGGTTTATGGGGCGCAATCAGGGATAATTAACACCACGGGGGTAACGAGGGGGGGGGGGTAATTAACGCCACGGGGGGTCAATGAGGGGAGGGGATAATTAAAGGCACAGCAATTAAAGGCGCAGCAGTAACGAGCTGTAATTAACACTGTGAGGGTAACGAGGGGGGTAATTAACGTCGCGGCGGTTAATTAACGGAGCGTGATTAATTAACAGAGCGTGGTTAATTAACGGAGCGCAGGCGGTCACGAATCCTCCTTCTCCTGGAACCTGTGGGGAGAAAAGGGGCAGATGGGGGGGGGCTGCCCCATAACTTGTGGGGCTGGGAGGGGTGGGGCTGCCCCATAACTTGTGGGGCTGGAGGGGTGGGGGCTGCCCCATAACTTGTGGGGCTGGGAGGGGGGCTGCCCCATAACTTGTGGGGCTGGAGGGATGGAGCTGCCCCATAACTTGTGGGGCTGGGGGTGGGGGCTGCCCCATAACTTGTGGGGCTGGCTCCATAGCAGGGGGTCCCGCCCCACATTTTGGGGTCCCACCCCACAACTTTGGGGTCCCACCCCCCACTTTGGGGTCCCACCCCCACCCAGACCTCCCACCCCACAACTTTGGGCTCCCAGCCCCCCACCCTGTGGGTCCCACCCCCCACTTTGGGGTCCCACCCCCCACTTAGGGCTCCCACCCCACAACCTGTGGGTCCCACCCCCCACTTTGGGGTCTCACCCCCCCCCCCCCAGACCTCCCACCCCCCACTTGTGGGTCCCACCCCCCACTTAGGGGTCCCACCCCCCCCCCAGACCTCCCACCCCCCACCCTGTGGGTCCCACCCCCCACTTGTGGGTCCCACCCCGCACTTAGGGTTCCCCCCCCCACCCTGTGGGTCCCACCCCACAACCTGTGGGTCCCACCCCCACCCCATAACCCCAGACCTCCCACCCCACACCCCAGACCTCCCACCCCCACTTAGGGCTCCCACCCCACAACTTGTGGGTCCCACCCCCCACTTTGGGGTCCCCCCCCCCACCCCAGACCTCCCAGCCCCCATTTAGGGCTCCCACCCCCCACCCTGTGGGTCCCGCCCCCCACTTTGGGGTCCCACCCCCCACCCTGTGGGTCCCACCTCCCACTTAGGGGTCCCACGCCCCACCCCAGACCTCCCACCCCCCACTTGTGGGTCCCACCCCCCCCCCCAGACCTCCCACCCCCCACCCTGTGGGTCCCACCCCCCACTTGTGGGTCCCACCCCCCACTTGTGGGTCCTACCCCCACTTAGGGCTCCCCCCCCCACCCTGTGGGTCCCACCCCACTTTGGGGTCCCACCCCCCCTTGACCTTCCCCCCCCCACCCTGTGGGTCCCACCCCCCACCCCAGACCTCCCCCCCCACAACTTTGGGATCCCACCCCACACCCCAGACCTCCCACCCCATAACTTGGGGCTCCCACGCCCCCACTTAGGGCTCCCCCCCCCACCCTGTGGGTCCCACCCCCCACTTGTGGGTCCCACCCCCCACTTAGGGCTCCCACCCCCCACCCAGACCTCCCACCCCCCACTTTGGGCTCCCACCCCCCCCCAGACCTCCCACCCCCCACCCTGTGGGTCCCGCCCCCCACTTGTGGGTCCCACCCCCCCCCAGACCTCCCACCCCGCACCCCAGACCTCCCACCCCCCACTTGTGGGTCCCACCCCCCACTTAGGGCTCCCCCCCCACCCTGTGGGTCCCACCCCCCCCTTAGGGCCCATCCCCCACTTAGGGCTCCCACCCCCCACCCAGACCTCCCACCCCCCACTTGTGGGTCCCACCCCCCCCTTGACCTTCCCCCCCCCACCCTATGGGTCCCGCCCCCCACTTAGGGCTCCCGCCCCGCACCCTATGGGTCCCCCCCCCACTTGTGGGTCCCGCCCCCCATGGTGCGCACCTGCATTGGGGGCAGCAGTAGAAGACGCTCTGCCCCTCGTCGGCGCTGCGCGTCTGCCCCACGTGGTACCGCATGGCCCCGAACCCGCAGCGCCCGCAGCGCCGCTCCACCTGCGCCCCACAGCCGGCCCCATAAACAGCCGGCCCCATAGCAGTGACCCCATAAACAGCCGGCCCCATAAACAACCCACCCCATAGCACTGACCCCATAAACAGCCGGCCCCATAAACAACCCACCCCATAGCAGTGACCCCATAAACAGCCGGCCCCATAAACAGCCGGCCCCATTAACAGCCGGCCCCATAACCAGCCGGCCCCATTAACAGCCGGCCCCATAGCACTGACCCCATAAACAGCCGGCCCCATAACCAGCCGGCCCCATTAACAGCCAGCCCCATTAACAGCCGGCCCCATAGCACTGACCCCATAAACAGCTGGCCCCATAAACAGCTGGCCCCATAAACACCTGACCCCATAAACAGCCGGCCCCATAGCACTGACCCCATAAACAGCTGGCCCCATAAACAGCCGGCCCCATTAACAGCCGGCCCCATAGCACTGACCCCATAAACAGCTGGCCCCATAAACAGCCGGCCCCATAACCAGCCGGCCCCATTAACAGCCGGCCCCATAGCACTGACCCCATAAACAGCTGGCCCCATAAACAGCCGGCCCCATAACCAGCCGGCCCCATAAACAGCCCACCCCATAGCACTGACCCCATAACCAGCCGGCCCCATAACCAGCCCACCCCATAACCAGCCGGCCCCATTAACAGCCGGCCCCATTAACAGCCGGCCCCATAAACAGCTGACCCCATTAACAGCCGGCCCCATAAACAGCCGGCCCCATAAACAGCCGGCCCCATAGCACTGACCCCATAACCAGCCAGCCCCATAAACAGCCGGCCCCATAACCAGCCGGCCCCATAACCAGCCAGCCCCATAACCAGCCGGCCCCATAGCACTGACCCCATAACCAGCCGGCCCCATAACCAGCCGGCCCCATTAACAGCCGGCCCCATAACCAGCCGGCCCCATAACCAGCCCACCCCATTAACACCTGACCCCGTAACCAACCCACCCCATAGCAACTGACCCCATAAACAGCAGACCCCATAAACAGCCGGCCCCATAAACAGCCGGCCCCATAAACAACCCACCCCATAGCACTGACCCCATAAACAGCCGGCCCCATAAACAGCCGGCCCCATAACCAGCCCACCCCATAGCACTGACCCCATAACCAGCCGACCCCATAAACAACTCACCCCATAGCACTGACCCCATAAAAAGCCAGCCCCATAACCAGCCCACCCCATAAACAACCCACCCCATAGCCAACTGACCCCATTAACAGCTGACCCCATAAACAACCCACCCCATAGCCAACTGACCCCATAGCAACTGACCCCATAGCCAACTGACCCCGTAAACAACCCACCCCATTAACAGCTGACCCCATAAACAACCCACCCCATAGCACTGACCCCATAAACAACTGACCCCATAGCACTGACCCCATAAACAACCCACCCCATTAACAGCTGACCCCATAAACAACCCACCCCATAGCACTGACCCCATAAACAACTGACCCCATAGCACTGACCCCATAAACAACCCACCCCATTAACAGCTGACCCCATAAACAACCCACCCCATAGCACTGACCCCATAAACAACCCACCCCATAGCACCGAACCCATAACCAACTCACCTCATTAACAGCTGACCCCATAAACAACCCACCCCATAGCCAACTGACCCCATAAACAACCCACCCCATTAACAGCTGACCCCATAACCAACCCACCCCATAGCACTGACCCCATAACCAGCAGACCCCGTAAACAACCCACCCCATAGCAACTCACCCCATAGCAACTCACCCCATAGCAACTCACCCCATAAACAACTGACCCCATAGCACTGACCCCATAACCAGCAGACCCCACAACCAACTGACCCCATAGCACTGACCTCATAACCACTTCCCATCTATGGGGCCGTGGGATCCCACTTATGGGGCGCAGTCCCACTTATGGGGCCGTGGGATCCCACTTATGGGGCACAGTCCCACTTATGGGGCCATGGGATCCCACTTATGGGGCACAGCCGCACTTATGGGGCGCAGTCCCACTTATGGGGTTATGGGATCTCACTTATGGGGCCCAGACCCACTTATGGGGCCATGGGATCCCACTTATGGGGCCCAGACCCACTTATGGGGCCGTGGGATCCCACTTATGGGGTTATGGGATCTCACTTATGGGGCACAGTCCCACTTATGGGGCACAGTCCCACTTATGGGGCGCAGTCCCACTTATGGGGTTATGGGATCTCACTTATGGGGCCCAGACCCACTTATGGGGCCATGGGATCCCACTTATGGGGCGCAGTCCCACTTATGGGGCCGTGGGATCCCACTTATGGGGCCCAATCCTATCTATGGGGCCGTGGGATCCCACTTATGGGGCACAGTCCCACTTATGGGGCTGTGGGATCCCACTTATGGGGCACAGCCGCACTTATGGGGCAGAATCCCACTTATGGGGCTGTGGGATCCCACTTATGGGGCACAGTCCCACTTATGGGGCACAGTCCCACTTATGGGGCCGTGGGATCCCACTTATGGGGTTATGGGATCTCACTTATGGGGCAGAGTCCCACTTATGGGGCACAGTCCCACTTATGGGGCGCAGTCCCACTTATGGGGTTATGGGATCTCACTTATGGGGCCCAGACCCACTTATGGGGCCATGGGATCTCACTTATGGGGCCCAGACCCACTTATGGGGCCATGGGATCCCACTTATGGGGCGCAGTCCCACTTATGGGGCCGTGGGATCCCACTTATGGGGCCCAATCCTATCTATGGGGCCGTGGGATCCCACTTATGGGGCACAGTCCCACTTATGGGGCTGTGGGATCCCACTTATGGGGCCCAATCCCATCTATAGAGCTGTGGGATTCCACGTATGGGGCAGAGTCCCACTTATGGGGCTGTGGGATCCCACTTATGGGGCGCAGTCCCACTTATGGGGCTGTGGGATCCCACTTATGGGGCACAATCCCACGTATGGGGTTATGGGATCTCACTTATGGGGCACAGTCCCACTTATGGGGTTATGGGATCTCACTTATGGGGCCCAGACCCACTTATGGGGCACAGTCCCACTTATGGGGCTGTGGGATCCCACTTATGGGGCCGTGGGATCCCACTTATGGGGCGCAGTCCCACTTATGGGGCCGTGGGATCCCACTTATGGGGCACAGTCCCACTTATGGGGCGGTGGGATCCCACTTATGGGGCGCAGTCCCACTTATGGGGTTATGGGATCTCACTTATGGGGCCCAGACCCACTTATGGGGCTGTGGGATCCCACTTATGGGGCAGAATCCCATCTATGGGGCTGTGGGATCCCACTTATGGGGCACAGTCCCACTTATGGGGCCGTGGGATCCCACTTATGCGTCCCAGTCCCACTTATGGGGCAGAGTCCCACTTATGGGGCCCAGCCCCACTTATGGGGCCGCACTCACCAGAGGCCCCACAAGCTGTGGGGCCGTGGCCGCCCCCCGCCCCATAAGTGCCCGCAGGGGGTTCAGCTCCAGCACGGTGCGCACCATTCTGCCCTCCAGACCTGTGGGGCGAGTTGTGGGGTGAGCTGTGGGGCAGCTATGGGGCAGCTATGGGGCGGTGTTGTGGGGTGAGCTGTGGGGCAGCGCTATGGGGCGGCTATGGGGCAGGAAGCTATGAGACATCTATGGGGCGGCTATGGGGTGGCCATGGGGTATCTATGGGGCAGCTATGGGGCAGCTATGGGGCAGCTACGAAACATCTATGGGGCAGCCATGGGGCGGCTATGGGGCAGCCATGGGGCAACTATGGGGCAACTATGGGGCGGCTATAAGACATCTATGGGGCAGCCATGGGGCGGCTATGGGGCAACTATGGGGCGGCTATAACACATCTATGGGGCAGCCATGGGGCGGCTATGGGGCAGCCAGGGGGCGGCTATGGGGCAGCCAGGGGGCGGCTATGGGGCAGCTATGGGGCAGCTATGTGGTATCTATGGGGCAACTATGCAATATCTATGGGGCCGCTATGGGGCAGCTATAAGAAATTTATGTGGCAGCTATGGGGTATCTATGGGGCAGCTATGGGGCGGCTATGGGGCAGCTATGGGGCGGCTATGGGGCAGCCATGGGGCGGCTATGGGGCAGCTATGGGGCGGCTATGGGGCAGCCATGGGGCAGCTATGGGGCAGCCATGGGGCGGCTATGGGGCGGCTATGGGGCGGCTATGGGGCAGCCATGGGGCGGCTATGGGGCGGCTATGGGGCAGCTATGGGGCAGCCATGGGGCGGCTATGGGGCAGCTATGGGGCAGCCATGGGGCGGCTATGGGGCAGCTATGGGGCAGCCATGGGGCGGCCCCCCTCACCATGGCAGGGGGCGGTGAAGCCGCAGAGCGGGCAGCGCGGCGCCGTCGCTGTGGGGCCGACGGGGGGCAGCACTGAGCCGCAGTCCGGGCAGAAATCCGCCGCTGCTGAGAAACGCGACGGGGGCGGCGGCGACATGGCGGCTGCGGGAGGAAGTGGGGAGGAAGTGGGGCGGAAGTGGGGAGGAAGTGGGGAACAAGGGGGGAGGAAGGGGGCGGAAATTGGGCCGTTATGGGGCAGAAATGGGGAGGAAGTGGGGTGGAAGTGGGGTGGAAGTGGGGAGGAAGTGGGGAGGAAGTGGGGAGGAAGTGGGGCCGTTATGGGGTGGAAGTGGGGAGGAAGTGGGGCAGAAGTGGGGCAGAAATTGGGCTGTTATGGGGCAGAAATGGGGAGGAAGTGGGGTGGAAGTGGGGCGGAAGTGGGGCGGAAGTGGGGCCGTTATGGGGTGGAAGTGGGGAGGAAGGGGGGCTGTTATGGGGAGAAAGTGGGGAGGAAGCGGGAAGGAAGTGGGGCGGAAGTTGGCGGAAGTGGGGAGAAAGTGGGGAGGAAGGGGGGCCGTTATGGGGCAGAAGTGAGGAGGAAGTGGGGCCGTTATGGGGAGAAAGTGGGGAGGAAGCGGGGCGGAAGTTGGCGGAAGTGGGGCTGTTATGGGGAGAAAGTGGGGAGGAAGTGGGGCCGTTATGGGGCGGAAATAGGGAGGAAGTGGGGAGGAAGTGGGGCCGTTATGGGGTGGAAGTGGGGAGGAAATGGGGAGGAAATGGGGAGGAAGTGGGGCTGTTATGGGGAGGAAGTGGGGAGGAAGGAGGGAGGAAGGGGGGCTGTTATGGGGCGGAAATGGGGAGGAAGTGGGGCAGAAATGGGGCTGTTATGGGGAGGAAGTGGGGAGGAAGTGGGGCGGAAGTTGGCGGAAGTGGGGCCGTTAGGGGGCGGAAGGGGGGCGGAAATTGGGCCGTTATGGGGTGGAAATGGGGAGGATGTGGGGCAGAAATGGGGTTGTTATGGGGAGGAAGTGGGGCGGAAGTTGGCGCAAGTGGGGAGGAAGTGGGGCCGTTATGGGGAGGAAGTGGGGAACAAGGGGGGAGGAAGGGGGCGGAAATTGGGCCGTTATGGGGCAGAAATGGGGAGGAAGTGGGGTGGAAGTGGGGAGGAAGTGGGGCCGTTATGGGGTGGAAGTGGGGAGGAAGGGGGGCGGAAATTGGGCCGTTATGGGGCAGAAATGGGGTGGAAGTGGGGAGGAAGTGGGGCGGAAGCGGGGAGGAAGCGGGGAGGAAGGGCGGCTGTTATGGGGAGAAAGTGGGGAGGAAGTGGGGCCGTTATGGGGCGGAAATAGGGAGGAAGTGGGGCAGAAATGGGAAGGAAGTGGGGAGGAAGTGGGGCCATTATGGGGCGGAAGTGGGGAGGAAGTGGGGCGGAAGTTGGCGGAAGTGGGGCCATTATGGGGTGGAAGTGGGGAGGAAGGGAGGAGGAAGGGGGGCCGTTAGGGGGCGGAAGCGGGGAGGAAGTGGGGCGGAAGTGGGGCCGTTAGGGGGCAGAAGTGGGGAGGAAGGGAGCAGGAAGGGGGGCTATTATGGGGCAGAAATGGGGAGGAAGTGGGGAGGAAGTGGGGCCGTTATGGGGTGGAAGTGGGGAGGAAGTGGGGCCGTTAGGGGGCGGAAGTGGGGAGGAGGTAGGGCTGTTAGGGGGTGGAAGTGGGGAGGAAGTGGGGCTGTTATGGGGAGAAAGTGGGGAGGAAGTGGGGTAGATATAGGGAGGAAGTGGGGAGGAAGTGGGATAGATATGGGGAGGAAGTGGGGAGGAAGTGGGGCTGTTAGGGGGTGGAAATGGGGTGGAAGTGGGGCCAAAATTGGGCCGTTATGGGGTGGAAGTTGGGAGGAAATGGGGCGGAAACGGGGCCGTTATGGGGTGGAAATGGGGAGGAAGTGGGGCCGTTAGGGGGCAGAAGTGGGGAGGAAGTGGGGTGGAAATGGGACGGTGCTATGGGGTGAAAATGGGGCAGTTATGGGGCTGTTATGGGGCGGTGCTGTGGGGCAGAAATGGGGCAGTGCTATGGGGTAGATATGGGGCAGTTACGGGGCGGAGCTATGGGGGATTCTATGGGGCAGCTGTGGGGCGGTAACAGGAAAATCCCAAACCCCACAGACCCCCATAGCTCCCCCCATAACCCCACAGACCCCATAACCCCCCCACAACCCCACAGACCCCATAACCCCCCCCAATCCCACAGAACCCACAGACCCCATAACCCCCCCATAAATCCCCCATAACCCCCCCATAAACCCACAACCCCGCAGACCCCATAACCCCCCCCACAACCCCACAGATCCCATAACCCCCCCACAGCCCCACAGAACCCACATACCCCATAACCCCCCTGTAACTCCCCCATAACCCCACAGACCCCATAACCCCCCCCACAACCCCACAGACCCCATAACCCCCCACAACCCCACAGATTCCACAGACCCCATAACCCCCCATAACTCCCCCATAACCCCACAGACCCCATAACCCCCCCACAACCCCACAGAACCCACAGACCCCATAACCCCCCCATAAATCCCCCATAACCCCACAGACCCCATAACCCCCCCATAAATCCCCCATAACCCCCCCATAAACCCACAACCCCGCAGACCCCATAACCCCCCCACAACCCCACAGACCCCATAACCCCCCCACAGCCCCACAGAACCCACATACCCCATAACCCCACAGACCCCATAAACCCCCATAACCCCACAGACCCCATAACCCCCCCCACAACCCCACAGACCCCATAACCCCCCACAACCCCACAGAACCCACAGACCCCATAACCCCACAGACCCCATAACCCCCCCCACAACCCCACAGAACCCACATACCCCATAACCCCCCCGTAACTCCCCCATAACCCCACAGACCCCATAACCCCCCCACAACCCCACAGACCCCATAACCCCCCCCAATCCCACAGAACCCACAGACCCCATAACCCCCCCACAACCCCACAGACCCCATAACCCCCCCATAACTCCCCCACAACCTCACAGATCCCATAACCCCCCCACAACCCCACAGAACCCACAGACCCCATAACCCCCCATAAATCCCCCATAACCCCACAGACCCCATAACCCCCCCATAAATCCCCCATAACCCCCCCATAAACCCACAACCCCGCAGACCCCATAACCCCCCCACAACCCCACAGACCCCATAACCCCCCCATAACTCCCCCACAACCCCACAGACCCCATATCCCCCCCACAACCCCACAGAACCCACATACCCCATAACCCCACAGAACCCATAACCCCCCCCACAACCCCACAGAACCCACATACCCCATAACCCCCCTGTAACTCCCCCATAACCCCACAGACCCCATAACCCCCCATAACCCCACAGACCCCATAACCCCCCCACAACCCCACAGATCCCATAACCCCCCCCATAAATCCCCCATAACCCCACAGACCCCATAACCCCCCCATAACCCCCCCACAACCCCACAGAACCCACAGACCCCATAACCCCCCCACAACCCCACAGATCCCATAACCCCCCCCATAACCCCCCCACAACACCACAGATCCCATAACCCCCCCCATAACCCCCCCCCAATCCCACAGAATCCACAGACCTCATAACCCCCCATAACCCCACAGATCCCAGAACCCCATAGAACCCACAGACCCCATAACCCCCCCCATAAATCCCCCATAACCCCACAGACCCCATAACCCCCCATAAACCCATAACCCCACAGATCCCATAACCCCCCCATAACCCCACAGAACCCACAGACCCCATAACCCCCCCATAACCCCCCCACAACCCCACAGACCCCATAACCCCCCCATACTCCCCCCATAACCCCACAGAACCCACAGACCCCATAACCCCCCCATAACCCCACAGCCTCCTATCACCCCACAGACCCCCATAACGCAACAAACCCCTCAAAACCCCACAGCCATCCCATAATCCCACACCCCATAGAAACCCACAGACCCCATAACCCTACAGATCCCATAACCCCATAGAAACCCACAGACCCCAAAATCCTACAGATCCCATAACCCCATAGAAACCCACAGACCCCATAACCCTACAGACCCCCATAACCCCACAAATCCCCACAGCCCCCCCATAATCCCATAACCCTACAGACTCCCCATAACCCCATAGAAACCCACAGACCCCATAACCCCACAGACCCCCCATAACATCCCATAATACCGTAACCCCATAATCACCCTATAATCACCCCATAACCCACCACGTGCCGGACCTCCCAGAGCACACGAATCCAACGACCAGAGCGGTCGCCACGCCCCTTCCGGAAGTACACCCAAACACTTCCGGTCCATCACTTCCGGCCTTTCCATGCCCCCATTCTTTACCCTTGTGGCGGCGTGGCTTTGGCTTTGAGGGCGTGGCCTTCCTAAATAGAAGGCGTGGCTTCCGGGTTTGGGGGCGGGGCATTCGGGTTTGGATCAACCAATCGGGGGGCTGAGCTTAGACTTCGGGGGCGTGGCTACAAGCCTGGGGGCGTGGCTTTGCGTAGAGGGGCGTGGAGACGGCTTTGGGGGCGTGGCTACGAATCCAGAAGAGCCTCTTTTGCATATAGAGGCGTGGCCTTGTCGTTTAGGGGCGTGGCTACGAGATAATGGGCGTGGCTTCGTTCGGGGCGGTGAGAATTTGCATTTGTGGGCGTGGCTTGCACTCCGGGGGCGGTGTCTATCCGTTGTGGCGGCACCCACTTCCGGTACGGCTGGCCGGAAGTGGCCGTTGCTATGGAGCCACTTCCGGTGCAGAGAGGCGGAAGTGGAGAGCGCCGCCGGGAGCGCTGCGGTACGGAGTGCGCTGAGAGGAGGGGGGGGGGGGGGAAGGTGGGAGCGGTTTGGAGTTCCGGGGAACTTCCGGGGGTCTTGGGGGGGTCGTGGGGGGGTCCGCAGGGATCGGGGGGGGTTTTGGGGTGATGGGGACGCCGTGTGCGGCCGGATGGGGTGAGGGGGGGCTCCGTGTGGGGCTCGGGCCTGGTGTGGGGCCTTGTGGGGGCGGGGGGGGGGTGAGGAGGGGGCTTCCGGCCGGCGTGGGGCTGCATTGGCGCTTATGGGGCTGGGGGGGTCGCAGTGTCGCCTGTGGGGGTCTCCATTATTCCCTATGGGGCTGTGGGGTCTCAGTGTCCCCTATGGGGGTCTCCATTATCCCCTATGGGGCTGTGGGGTCTCACTGTCCCCTATGGGGTCTCCATTATCCCCTATGGGGCTGGGGGGGTCTCAGTGTCCCCTATAGGGTCCCCATTACCCCCTCTGGGGCTGTGGGGGTCTCAGTGTCCCCTATGGGGTCTCCATTACCCTCTATGGGGCTGGGGGGTCTCAGTGTCCCCTATAGTGGTCCCCATTATCCCCTATGGGGCTGTGCGGGTCTCCGTGGTTCCCTATGGGGTCTCAGTGTCCCCTATCGGAGTCCCTATTATCCCCTATGGGGCTGTGGGGTCTCAGTGTCCCCTATAGGGGAACCCATTGTTTCCTATGGGCCTTTGGGGGTCTCCGTGGTTCCCTATGGGGCTGTGGGGTCTCAGTGTCCCCTATGGGGTCTCCATTATCCCCTATGGGGCTGGGGGCTCTCAGTGTCCCCTATGGGGTTCCCCATTGTCCCCTATGGGGCTGTGGGGTCTCAGTGTCCCCTATGGGGTCTCTATTATCCCCTATGGGGCTGTGGGGGTCTCCGTGTCCCCTATAGGGGAACCCATTGTTTCCTTTGGGCCTTTGGGGGTCTCCGTTGTTCCCTATGGGGCTGTGGGGGTTTCAGTGCCCCCTATGGGGTCCCCATTATCCCCTATGGGGCCTTGGGGTCTCATTATCCCCTATAGGGTTCCCATTACCCTCTATGGGACTGAGGGGTCTCACTGTCCCCTATAGGGGTCTCCATTATCCTCTATGGGGCTGTGGGGTCTCAGTGCCCCCTATGGGGTCACCATTATCCCCTATGGGGCTGTGGGGGTCTCCGTGGTTCCCTATAGGGCTGTGGGGTCTCAGTGTCCCCCATAGGGGAACCCATTATCCCCTATGGGGTTTGTGGGGGTTTCTGTTGTTTCCTCTGGGGCTGAGGGGTCTCAGTGTCCCCTGTGGGGTCTCCATTATCCCCTATGGGGCTGTGGGGGTCTCAGTGTCCCTTATAGGGGTCCTCACTGTTCCCTATGGGGCTGTGGGTTCTCAGTGTCCCCTATTGGGGTCCCTATTATCCCCTATGGGGCTGTGGGGTCTCAGTGTCCCCTATGGGGTCCCCATTATCCCCTATGGGGCTGTGGGGTCTCAGTGTCCCCTATGGGGTCCCCATTATCCCCTATGGGGCTGTGGGGGTCTCTGTTGTTCCCTATGGGGCTGAGGGGTCTCAGTGTCCCCTATAGGGGAACCCATTATCCCCTATGGGGTTTGTGGGGGTTTCTGTTGTTTCCTATGGGGCTGAGGGATCTCAGTGTCCCCTATGGGGTCTCCATTATCCCCTATGGGGCTGTGGGGTCTCAGTGTCCCCTATAGGGGAACCCATTGTTTCCTATGGGGCTGTGGGGTCTCAGTGTCCCCTATGGGGTCTCCATTATCCCCTATGGGGCTGTGGGGGTCTCAGTGCCCCCTATGGGGTCTCCATTATCCCCTATGGGGCTGTGGGGGTCTCATTATCCCCTATAGGGTTCCCATTACCCTCTATGGGGCTGGGGGGGTCTCAGTGTCCCCTATGGGGTCCCCATTATCCCCTATGGGGCTGAGGGGGTCTCAGTGTCCCTTATAGGGGTCCTCACTGTTCCCTATGGGGCTGTGGGGTCTCCGTGTCCCCTATGGAGTCCCCATTATCCCCTATAGGGCTGTGGGGTCTCAGTGTACCCTATGGGGTCTCCATTATCCCCTATGGGGCTGTGGGGTCTCAGTGTCCCCTATAGGGGACCCCATTATCCCCTATGGGGCTGTGGGGGTCGCAGTGTCCCCTATGGGGTCTCCATTATCCCCTATGGGGCTGTGGGGTCTCAGTGTCCCCTATGGGGTCTCCATTATCCCCTATGGGGCTGTGGGGGTCTCATTATCCCCTATAGGGTTCCCATTACCCTCTATGGGGCTGTGGGGTCTCAGTGTCCCCTATAGGGGAACCCATTGTTTCCTATTGGCCTTTGGGGGTCTCCGTTGTTCCCTATGGGGCTGGGGGGGTCTCAGTGTCCCCTATGGGGTCTCCATTATCTCCTATGGGGCTGTGGGGTCTCACTGTCCCCTATCGGGGTCCCCATTGTCCCCTATGGGATTTGGGGGTCCCAATTACTCAATATGGGGTTTTTGGGTCCCCATTATCCCTTATAGGACTTGGGGATCCCTATTACTCCGTATGGGATTTGTGGGTCCCCATTTTCCCCTATGGGGTTTTTGGGTCCCCATTATCCCCTATAGGGGTCCCCATTGTCCCCTATAGGGTTTTTGGGTCCCCATTAATCCCTATGGGGGTCCCCATTGTCCCTTATAGGATTTGGAGATTCCCATTACTCCATATGGGATTTGTGGGTCCCCATTATTTTCTGTGGGGTTTGTGGGTCCCCATTATTCCCTATGGGGTTTTTGGGTCCCCATTATCCCCTATAGGGGTCCCCATTGTCCCCTATAGGGTTTGGGGGACCCCATTACTCCCTATGGGGGTCCCCATTATCCCTTATACGATTTGGGGATCCCTATTACTCCATAGGTCATTTGTGGGTCCCCATTATTTTCTATGGGGTTTGTAGGTCCCCATTGTCCCCTATGGGGGTCCCCATTATCCCCTATGGGGTTTTTGGGTCCCCATTGTCCCCTATGGGGTTTTTGGGTTCCCATTTTCCCTATGTGGTTTTTGGGTCCCCATTATTCCCTATGGAGTTCGTAGGTCCCCATTATCCCCTATGGGGATCCCCATTGTCCCCTATAGGATTTGGGGGTCCCCGTTGTCCACTATGGGGTTTGTAGGTCCCCATTATCCTTTATAGGATTTGGGGATCGCATTATTTTCTATGGGGTTTGTGGGTCCCTATTATCCCCTATGGGGTTTGTCAGTCCCCATTGTTCCCTATGGGATTTGGGGGTCCCGATTACTCAATATGGGGTTTTTGGGTCTCCATTATCCCTATGGGGGTCCCCATTACCCCTTATAGGATTTGGGGATCCCTATTAGTTTATATGGGATTTGTAGGTCCCCATTATTTTCTATGGGGTTTGTGGGTCCCTATTATCCCCTATGGGGTTTGTGGGTCCCCATTATCTTCTCTAGGGGTCCCCATTGTCCCCTATGGGGTTTTTGGGTCCCCATTGTCCCCTATGGGGTTTGTCAGTCCCCATTGTCCCCTATGGGGGTCCCCATTGTCCCCTATGGGATTTGGGGGTCCCGATTACTCAATAGGGGGTTTGTGGGTCCCCATTGTCCCCTATAGGGGTCCCCATTGTCCCCTATGGGGTTTTTGGGTTCCCATTTTCCCTATGGGGTTTTTGGGTCCCCATTATTCCCTATGGGGTTTGTGGGTCCCCATTGTCCCCTATAGGGGTCCCCATTGTCCCCTATGGGGTTTTTGGGTCCCCATTGTCCCCTATGGGATATGGGGGTCCTGATTACTCAATATGGGGTTTGTGGGTCCCCATTGTCCCCTATAGGGGTCCCCATTGTCCCCTATGGGGTTTTTGGGTTCCCATTTTCCCTATGGGGTTTTTGGGTCCCCATTATTCCCTATGGGATTTGGGGGTCCCCATTGTCCCCTATGGGGGTCCCCATTGTCCCCTATGGGGTTTTTGGGTTCCCATTTTCCCTATGGGGTTTTTGGGTCCCCATTATCCCCTATGGGGTTTGCAGGTCCCCATTATTTCCTATGGGGATCCCCATTGTCCCCTATAGGATTTGGGGGTCCCCATTACTCCCTATGGGGGTCCCCATTGTCCCTTATAGGATTTGGGGATACCTATTACTCTATATGGGATTTGTGGGTCCCCATTTTCCCCTATGTGGTTTGTAGGTCCCCATTATCCCCTATGTGGGTCCCCATTGTCCCCAATGGGATTTGGGGGTCCCAATTACTCAATATGGGGTTTTTGGGTCCCCATTATCCCTATGGGGGTCCCCATTGTCCTTTATAGGATTTGGAGATTCCCATTACTCCATATGGGATTTGTGGGTCCCCATTATTTTCTATGGGGTTTGTGGGTCCCCATTGTCCGCTATGGTTGTCCCCATTGTCCCCTATGGGGTTTTTGGGTTCCCATTATCCCCTATGGGGTTTGTAGGTCCCCATTATCTCCTATGGGGGTCCCCATTGTCCCCTATGGGATTTGGGGGTCCCGATTACTCAATAGGGGGTTTTTGGGTCCCCATTATCCCTATGGGGGTCCCCATTACCCCTTATAGGATTTGGGGATCCTTATTACTCCATAGGGGATTTGTGGGTCCCCATTATTTTCTATGGGGTTTGTGGATCCCCATTGTCCCCTATAGGGGTCCCCATTGTCCCCTATGGGGTTTTTGGGTCCCCATTGTCCCCTATGGGATTTGGGGGTCCTGATTACTCAATATGGGGTTTGTGGGTCCCCATTGTCCCCTATGGGGGTCCCCATTATCCCCTATGGGGTTTTTGGTTCCCATTATTCCCTATGGGGTTTTTGGGTCCCCATTATTCCCTATGGGGTTTGTAGGTCCCCATTGTCCCCTATAGGATTTGGGGGTCCCCATTGTCCCCTATGGGGTTTTTGGGTCCCCATTGTCCCCTATAGGATTTGGGGGTCCCCATTATCCCCTATGGGGGTCCCCATTATCCCCTATGGGGTTTGTAAGTCCCCATTATCCCCTATGGGGGTCCCCATTATCCCCTATGGGGTTTTTGGGTTCCCATTGTCCCCTATGGGGTTTTTGGGTCCCCATTATTCCCTATGGGGTTTGTGGGTCCCCATTATCCCCTATAGGGGTCCCCATTGTCCCCTATAGGGTTTGGGGGTCCCCATTACTCTCTATGGGGGTCCCCATTGTCCCCTATGGGATTTGGAGATTCCCATTACTCCATATGGGATTTGTGGGTCCCCATTATTTTCTGTGGGGTTTGTGGGTCCCCATTATCCCCTATGGGGTTTTTGGGTCCCCATTATCCCCTATAGGGGTCCCCATTGTCCCCTATAGGGTTTGGGGGTCCCCATTACTCCCTATGGGGGTCCCCATTGTCCCTTATAGGATTTGGAGATTCCCATTACTCCATATGGGATTTGTGGGTCCCCATTATCCCCTATGGGATTTGTAGGTCCCCATTATCTCCTATGGGGGTCCCCATTGTCCCCTATGGGGTTTTTGGGTCCCCATTATCCCCTATGGGGTTTGTTGGTCCCCATTATCCCCTATGGGGGTCCCCATTGCCCCCTATAGGATTTGGGGGTCCCCATTATCCCCTATGGGGTTTTTGGGTCCCCATTGCCCCCTATAGGATTTGGGGGTCCCTATTATCCCCTATGTCCCCTCTATAGTGTGCGTCTCCTCCCCCCCCCACCCCAAAATCCCCATTTTTCCCATTTTCCCCTTATTTTTAACCCCCCCCCCCCCCCCAGGTACCCGCAGTGGGACGATGGCAGTCAGCGCCGACCCCCCCCCTCTCTGCAGCCCCCTCCCCAAATTCGGACCCCATTGAGAACAGCTTTGGGGCGGGGGAGGGAGGGGGGACACGGAGACCCCCCCCCAACCCGGAAGTGGTGAGTGCTGAACCCAAAATCGCTGCTTTTTGACCCAAAAATTGTGGGGGGGGGGTGAAGTGTTGTAGGGATTTTTGGGAAATTTGGGGTTTTTGGAGGGGCTGAAATTGGGCAGAATTGGGGTTTTTGTCTGAAAATGGGGTGAAAATGGGATTTTTTGTGAAAATTGGGGTTTTTGGAGGGGCTGAAATTGGGCAAAATTGGGGATTTTGTCTGAAAATGGGGTGAAAATGGGATTTTTTCTAAAAATTTGGGTTTTGGAGGGGCTGAAATTGGGCAAAATTGGGGTTTTGTCTGAAAATGGGGTGGAAATGGGATTTTTTGTGAAAATTGGGGTTTTTGGAGGGGCTGGAATTGGGAAGAATTGGGGTTTTTGTCTGAAAATGGGGTGAAAATGGGATTTTTTGTGAAAATTGGGGTTTTTGGAGGGGCTGAAATTGGGCAAAATTGGGTTTTTTGTCTGAAAATGGGGTGAAAATGGGATTTTTTGTGAAAATGGGGGTTTTTGGAGGGGCTGAGATTGGGCAAAATTGGGGTTTTTGTCCGAAAATGGGGTGAAATTTGGATTTTTTGTGAAAATTGGGGTTTTTGGAGGGGGCTGAAATTGGGCAAAATTGGGGATTTTGTCTGAAAATGGGGTGAAAATGGGATTTTTTCTAAAAATTTGGGTTTTGGAGGGGCTGAAATTGGGCAAAATTGGGGTTTTTGTCTGAAAATGGGGTGGAAATGGGATTTTTTGTGAAAATTGGGGTTTTTGGAGGGGCTGGAATTGGGAAGAATTGGGGTTTTTGTCTGAAAATGGGGTGAAAATGGGATTTTTTGTGAAAATTGGGGTTTTTGGAGGGGCTGAAATTGGGCAAAATTGGGTTTTTTGTCTGAAAATGGGGTGAAAATGGGATTTTTTGTGAAAATGGGGGTTTTTGGAGGGGCTGAGATTGGGCAAAATTGGGGTTTTTGTCCGAAAATGGGGTGAAATTTGGATTTTTTGTGAAAATTGGGGTTTTTGGAGGGGGCTGAAATTGGGCAAAATTGGGGATTTTGTCTGAAAATGGGGTGAAAATGGGATTTTTTCTAAAAATTTGGGTTTTGGAGGGGCTGAAATTGGGCAAAATTGGGGTTTTGTCTGAAAATGGGGTGGAAATGGGATTTTTTGTGAAAATTGGGGTTTTTGGAGGGGCTGGAATTGGGAAGAATTGGGGTTTTTGTCTGAAAATGGGGTGAAAATGGGATTTTTTGTGAAAATTGGGGTTTTTGGAGGGGCTGAAATTGGGCAAAATTGGGTTTTTTGTCTGAAAATGGGGTGAAAATGGGATTTTTTGTGAAAATGGGGGTTTTTGGAGGGGCTGAGATTGGGCAAAATTGGGGTTTTTGTCCGAAAATGGGGTGAAATTTGGATTTTTTGTGAAAATTGGGGTTTTTGGAGGGGGCTGAAATTGGGCAAAATTGGGGATTTTGTCTGAAAATGGGGTGAAAATGGGATTTTTTGTGAAAATTGGGGTTTTTGGAGGGGCTGAAATTGGGCAAAATTGGGGTTTTTGTCTGAAAATGGGGTGAAAATGGGATTTTTTGTGAAAATTGGGGTTTTTGGAGGGGCTGAAATTGGGCAAAATTGGGGATTTTGTCTGAAAATGGGGTGAAAATGGGATTTTTTGTGAAAATTGGGGTTTTTGGAGGGGCTGAGATTGGGCAAAATTGGGGTTTTTGTCTGAAAATGGGGTGAAAATGGGATTTTTTGTGAAAGTTGGGGTTTTTGGAGGGGCTGAAATTGGGCAAAATTGGGGATTTTGTCTGAAAATGGGGTGAAAATGGGATTTTTTGTGAAAATTGGGGTTTTTGGAGGGGCTGAAATTGGGCAAAATTGGGGATTTTGTCTGAAAATGGGGTGAAAATGGGATTTTTTGTGAAAATTTGGGTTTTGGAGGGGCTGAAATTGGGCAAAATTGGGGTTTTGTCTGAAAATGGGGTGGAAATGGGATTTTTTGTGAAAATTGGGGTTTTTGGAGGGGCTGGAATTGGGAAGAATTGGGGTTTTTGTCTGAAAATGGGGTGAAAATGGGATTTTTTGTGAAAATTGGGGTTTTTGGAGGGGCTGAAATTGGGCAAAATTGGGTTTTTTGTCTGAAAATGGGGTGAAAATGGGATTTTTTGTGAAAATGGGGGTTTTTGGAGGGGCTGAGATTGGGCAAAATTGGGGTTTTTGTCCGAAAATGGGGTGAAATTTGGATTTTTTGTGAAAATTGGGGTTTTTGGAGGGGGCTGAAATTGGGCAAAATTGGGGATTTTGTCTGAAAATGGGGTGAAAATGGGATTTTTTCTAAAAATTTGGGTTTTGGAGGGGCTGAAATTGGGCAAAATTGGGGTTTTGTCTGAAAATGGGGTGGAAATGGGATTTTTTGTGAAAATTGGGGTTTTTGGAGGGGCTGGAATTGGGAAGAATTGGGGTTTTTGTCTGAAAATGGGGTGAAAATGGGATTTTTTGTGAAAATTGGGGTTTTTGGAGGGGCTGAAATTGGGCAAAATTGGGTTTTTTGTCTGAAAATGGGGTGAAAATGGGATTTTTTGTGAAAATGGGGGTTTTTGGAGGGGCTGAGATTGGGCAAAATTGGGGTTTTTGTCCGAAAATGGGGTGAAATTTGGATTTTTTGTGAAAATTGGGGTTTTTGGAGGGGGCTGAAATTGGGCAAAATTGGGGATTTTGTCTGAAAATGGGGTGAAAATGGGATTTTTTCTAAAAATTTGGGTTTTGGAGGGGCTGAAATTGGGCAAAATTGGGGTTTTGTCTGAAAATGGGGTGGAAATGGGATTTTTTGTGAAAATTGGGGTTTTTGGAGGGGCTGGAATTGGGAAGAATTGGGGTTTTTGTCTGAAAATGGGGTGAAAATGGGATTTTTTGTGAAAATTGGGGTTTTTGGAGGGGCTGAAATTGGGCAAAATTGGGTTTTTTGTCTGAAAATGGGGTGAAAATGGGATTTTTTGTGAAAATGGGGGTTTTTGGAGGGGCTGAGATTGGGCAAAATTGGGGTTTTTGTCCGAAAATGGGGTGAAATTTGGATTTTTTGTGAAAATTGGGGTTTTTGGAGGGGGCTGAAATTGGGCAAAATTGGGGATTTTGTCTGAAAATGGGGTGGAAATGGGATTTTGTGTGAAAATTGGGATTCTTGGAGGGGCTGAGATTGGGCAAAATTGGGGTGAAAATGGGATTTTTTGTGAAAATTGGGGTTTTTGGAGGGGCTGAAATTGGGCAAAATTGGGGTTTTTGTCTGAAAATGGGGTGAAAATGGGATTTTTTGTGAAAGTTGGGGTTTTTGGAGGGGCTGAAATTGGGCAAAATTGGGGATTTTGTCTGAAAATGGGGTGAAAATGGGATTTTTTGTGAAAATTGGGGTTTTTGGAGGGGCTGAAATTGGGCAAAATTGGGGTTTTTGTCTGAAAATGGGGTGAAAATGGGATTTTTTGTGAAAATTGGGGTTTTTGGAGGGGCTGAAATTGGGCAAAATTGGGGTTTTTGTCTGAAAATGGGGTGAAAATGGGATTTTTTGTGAAAATTGGGGTTTTTGGAGGGGCTGAAATTGGGCAAAATTGGGGTTTTTGTCTGAAAATGGGGTGAAAATGGGATTTTTTGTGAAAATTGGGGTTTTTGGAGGGGCTGAAATTGGGCAAAATTGGGGATTTTGTCTGAAAATGGGGTGAAAATGGGATTTTTTGTGAAAATTGGGGTTTTTGGAGGGGCTGAGATTGGGCAAAATTGGGGTTTTTGTCTGAAAATGGGGTGAAAATGGGATTTTTTGTGAAAGTTGGGGTTTTTGGAGGGGCTGAAATTGGGCAAAATTGGGGATTTTGTCTGAAAATGGGGTGAAAATGGGATTTTTTGTGAAAATTGGGGTTTTTGGAGGGGCTGAAATTGGGCAAAATTGGGGATTTTGTCTGAAAATGGGGTGAAAATGGGATTTTTTGTGAAAATTGGGGTTTTTGGAGGGGCTGAAATTGGGCAAAATTGGGGATTTTGTCTGAAAATGGGGTGGAAATGGGATTTTTTGTGAAAATTGGGGTTTTTGGAGGGGCTGAAATTGGGCAAAATTGGGTTTTTTGTCTGAAAATGGGGTGAAAATGGGATTTTTTGTGAAAATGGGGGTTTTTGGAGGGGCTGAGATTGGGCAAAATTGGGGTTTTTGTCCGAAAATGGGGTGAAATTCGGATTTTTTGTGAAAATTGGGGTTTTTGGAGGGGGCTGGAATTGGGCAAAATTGGGGATTTTGTCTGAAAATGGGGTGGAAATGGGATTTTGTGTGAAAATTGGGGTTCTTGGAGGGGCTGAGATTGGGCAAAATTGGGGTGAAAATGGGATTTTTTGTGAAAATTGGGGTTTTTGGAGGGGCTGAAATTGGGCAAAATTGGGGATTTTGTCTGAAAATGGGGTGAAAATGGGATTTTTTGTGAAAATTGGGGTTTTTGGAGGGGCTGAAATTGGGCAAAATTGGGGTTTTGTCTGAAAATGGGGTGGAAATGGGATTTTTTCTAAAAATTTGGGTTTTGGAGGGGCTGAAATTGGGCAAAATTGGGGTTTTTGTCTGAAAATGGGGTGAAAATGGGATTTTTTGTGAAAATTGGGGTTTTTGGAGGGGCTGAAATTGGGCAAAATTGGGGTTTTTGTCTGAAAATGGGGTGAAAATGGGATTTTTTGTGAAAATTGGGGTTTTTGGAGGGGCTGAAATTGGGCAAAATTGGGGTTTTTGTCTGAAAATGGGGTGAAAATGGGATTTTTTGTGAAAATTGGGGTTTTTGGAGGGGCTGAAATTGGGCAAAATTGGGGTTTTTGTCTGGAAATCGGGTGAAAATGGGATTTTTTGTGAAAATTGGGGTTTTTGTCTGAAAATGGGTTGAAAATGGGATTTTTTGTGAAAATTGGGGTTTTTGGAGGGGCTGAAATTGGGCAAAATTGGGGATTTTGTCTGAAAATGGGGTGAAAATGGGATTTTTTGTGAAAATTGGGGTTTTTGGAGGGGCTGGAATTGGGAAGAATTGGGGTTTTGTCTGAAAATGGGGTGAAAATGGGATTTTTTGTGAAAATTGGGGTTTTTGGAGGGGCTGAAATTGGGCAAAATTGGGGTTTTTGTCTGAAAATGGGGTGGAAATGGGATTTTTTTCTGAAAATTGGGGTTTTTGGAGGGGCTGAAATTGGGCAAAATTGGGGATTTTGTCTGAAAATGGGGTGAAAATGGGATTTTTTGTGAAAATTGGGGTTTTTGGAGGGGCTGAAATTGGGCAAAATTGGGGATTTTGTCTGAAAATGGGGTGAAAATGGGATTTTTTGTGAAAATTGGGGTTTTTGGAGGGGCTGAAATTGGGCAAAATTGGTTTTTTTGTCTGAAAATGGGGGTGAAAATGGGATTTTTTCTGAAAATTGGGGTTTTTGGAGGGGCTGAAATTGGGCAAAATTGGGGTTTTTGTCTGAAAATGGGGTGAAAATGGGATTTTTTGTGAAAATTGGGGTTTTTGGAGGGGGCTGGAATTGGGCAAAATTGGGGTTTTTGTCTGAAAATGGGGTGAAAATGGGATTTCTTGTGAAAATTGGGGTTTTTGGAGGGGGCTGGAATTGGGCAAAATTGGGGTTTTTGTCTGAAAATGGGGTGAAAATGGGATTTTTTGTGAAAATTGGGGTTTTTGGGGGGAGATTCATGATAAAATCCAGGCTCAAATTTACCCCAAAACGGGCAAAAAATGGGATTTTTCATTGAAAATTGGGTTTTTTTTCATTGAAAATTGGGGTTCATTTCCCTCCTCTCCCTCCACATTCCCCATTTTTGCCCCATTTTTGCCCATTTTTGCCCAATTTCCCCCATTTTTCCCCCATTTCCTCCCCCTCCCATTAACCCTTTCACCACCACTCCCTCCACCCCATTTTTGCTCATTTTTGCCCACTTTTACCCCATTTTTCCCCCATTTTTGACCTCATTTCCCTCCCCCCCCCACATTCCCCATTTTTCCCCATTTTTGCCCATTTTCCCCCATTTTTCCCCCAAATTTCCCCCATTTTCCCCGGCAATCCCTGCCCAACTCCCCCCTCACCCCCCATTCCCCATTATTTCCCCCATTTTCCCCCAATTTCCCCCATTTCCCCCCATTTCCCCCATTAACCCTTTCACCACCGCACCCTCCGCCCAATTTTTCCCCATTTTGCCCCATTTTGCCCCCATATTTTCCCCCAAATTTCCCCCTTTTCCCCCCCAATCGCCCCCCCAATTCCCCCCCATCCCCCATTTCCCCATGATTCCCCCAATTTTTGCCCAATTTCCCCCATTTTTCCCCAATTTCCCCAAATTTCCCCCATTAACCCTTTCACCACCGCTCCCTCCGCCCCATTTTTGCCCATTTTCACCCCATTTTTTTCCCCCAAATTTCCCCATTTTCCCCCCCAATCCCCCCCCACTCCCCATTTCCCCCCCATTTCCCCCCCACTTCCCCCCCATTTCCTCCCATTTCCCCATTAACCCTTTCACCACCGCTCCCTCCGCCCCTTTCCCCCATTTTCCCCCAAATTTCCCCCATTTCCCCCCATTTTCCCCTAAATTTCCCCCAAATTTCCCCCAATTTCCCCCCCAATCCCCCCCCAACTCCCCCCCACCCCCCTCTCCCCATTTCCCCCCCATTTCCCCCCCATTTCCTCCCATTTCCCCCATTAACCCTTTCACCACCGCTCCCTCCGCCCCTTTCCCCCATTTCCCCCCAATTTTCCCCCATATTTCCCCATTTTCCCCCCAATCCCCCCCCAACTCCCCCCCCCACCCCCCTCTCCCCATTTCCCCCATTTCCCCCCCACTTCCCCCCCATTTCCTCCCATTTCCCCATTAACCCTTTCACCACCGCTCCCTCCGCCCCTTTCCCCCATTTTCCCCCAAATTTCCCCCATTTCCCCCCATTTTCCCCCAAATTTCCCCCAAATTTCCCCATTTCCCCCCAATCCCCCCCCACCCCCCTCTCCCCATTTCCCCCCCACTTCCCCCCCATTTCCTCCCATTTCCCCATTAACCCTTTCACCACCGCTTCCTCCGCCCCTTTTCCACATTTCTCCCCATTTTCCCCCATTTTCCCCCAAATTTCCCCATTTTCCCCCCCAATCCCCCCCAACCCCCCCCCCACCCCCCTCTCCCCATTTCCCCCCCATTTCCCCCCCACTTCCCCCCCATTTCCCCGCCCCTCCCATTGCTGACGTGTTCCCTCCAGGCTCCGCTGACTCCAACTCCACACCAGGAAATCCCTCCCCAAAACCTTTTTCTTTTTTTCCCCCATTTTCCCCTTTTTTCACCCCAAAACCCCTCACCCCCCCCCTCCCCCTTTCCCCCCCCCTCCCCCTCCCCAAATTTCTCTCTCATTTGCATATTTCCCAACATTGAACTTTGCTCCCCCTCCTCCCCCCCCCCCCCCCCCCTTCGCCCGGAAACTCAGCGCGGCGCTCACAACTTTTCCAGCTCGCTTCTTTTGGGTTCGTTTTCGCCCTTTTTGGGTACGTTTGAATTCACTTTTTTCGCTGCTCCCCCCCCCCTCACCCCCCCCCCCCACTTCGGTGCTTCTGTTTTGTGGGGTTTTTTTTATGTTTTTCTGTGTTTTTTTAGCGTGTTTTTGAAGGGGGGGGGGGGAGGAGTTCGGTTCCGCTTTTGGGACTTGAATGCTATTGGAGGGGGGGGGGGATTTGGGGGGGTTATGGGGGATTTGGGGGGGTTTATGGGGGGGTTATGGGGCCTTGGGAGGTTTATGGGGGATTTGAGGGGGGTTTATGGGGGGGTTATGGGGGATTTGAGGGGGTTTATGGGGGATTTGGGGGGGGTTGTGGGGGATTTGGGGGGCGTTTGTGGGGGATTTGGGGGGGGTTATGGGGGGGTAATGGGGGACTTGGGGGGGTAATGGGGGATTTGGGGGGGTTATGGGGGGGTAATGGGGGATTTGGGGGGGTAATGGGGGATTTGAGGGGGTTTATGGGGGATTTGGGGGGGGGTTGTGGGGGATTTGGGGGGGTTATGGGGGATTTGGGGGGGTTATGGAGGGGTTATGGGGGATTTGAGGGGGTTTATGGGGGATTTGGGGGGGGCAATGGGGGGGTTATGGGGGACTTGGGAGGTTTATGGGGGATTTAGGGGGGTATATGGGGGATTTGGGGGGGATTTATGGGGGATTTGGGGGGGGTTGTGGGGGATTTGGGGGGGGTTTATGGGGGATTTGGGGGGGGTAATGGGGGGGTTATGGGGGACTTGGGGGGGTAATGGGGGATTTAGGGGGGTTTATGGGGGGTTTATGGGGGATTTGAGGGGGTTTATGGGGGATTTGGGGGGGGTTTATGGGGGATTTGGGGGGGGTAATGGGGGACTTGGGGGGGTTTATGGGGGATTTGGGGGGGTTTATGGGGGGGGGTTATGGGGCCTTGGGAGGTTTATGGGGGATTTAGGGGGGTTTATGGGGGGGTTATGGGGGATTTGAGGGGGTTTATGGGGGGATTTGGGGGGGGTTGTGGGGGATTTGGGGGGGGTTTATGGGGGATTTGGGGGGGGTAATGGGGGGTAATGGGGGACTTGGGGGGGTTTATGGGGGATTTGGGGGGGTAATGGGGGGTAATGGGGGATTTGGGGGGGTTTATGGGGGGGGTTATGGGGCCTTGGGAGGTTTATGGGGGATTTGGGGGGGTTTATGGGGGGGTTATGGGGGATTTGAGGGGGTTTATGGGGGATCTGGGGGGGTTATGGGGGATTTGGGGGGGTTTATGGGGGGGTTATGGGGGATTTGAGGGGGTTTATGGGGGATTTGGGGGGGGGTTGTGGGGGATTTGGGGGGGGTTTATGGGGGATTTGGGGGGGGTAATGGGGGTAATGGAGGATTTGGGGGGGTTTATGGGGGATTTGGGGGGGTTTATGGGGGGGGTTATGGGGCCTTGGGAGGTTTATGGGGGATTTGGGGGGGTTATGGGGGGGTTATGGGGGATTTGAGGGGGTTTATGGGGGATTTGGGGGGGGTTTATGGGGGATTTGGGTGGGGTAATGGGGGGTAATGGGGGACTTGGGGGGGTTTATGGGGGATTTGGGGGGGTTTATGGGGGGGTAATGGGGGATTTGGGAGGTTTATGGGGGATTTAGGGGGGTTTATGGGGGGGTTATGGGGGATTTGAGGGGGTTTATGGGGGATTTGGGGGGGGTTTGTGGGGGATTTGGGGGGGGTTTATGGGGGATTTGGGGGGGGTAATGGGGGGTAATGGGGGACTTGGGGGGGTTTATGGGGGATTTGGGGGGGTTATGGGGGGGTTATGGGGGACTTGGGAGGTTTATGGGGGATTTAGGGGGGTTTATGGGGGGTTATGGGGGATTTGAGGGGGTTTATGGGGGTTTATGGGGGATTTGGGGGGGGGTTGTGGGGGATTTGGGGGGGGTTTATGGGGGATTTGGGGGGGTTATGGGGGGTTTTTGGGGGATTTGAGGGGGTTTATGGGGGATTTGAGGGGGGTAATGGTGGATTTGGGGGGGATTTGGGGGGGGTTATGGGGGACTTGGGGTGTTTATGGGGGATTTCAGGGGGATTTGGGGGGGTAATGGGGGGTTTGGGGGGGGTTATGGGGGACCTGGGATGTTTTTGGGGGGGTTATATGGGGGATTTGGGGGTGTAATGGGGGGATAATGGGGGATTTGGGGAATTTGGGGGGTTATGGGGGATTTGGGGGGGTAATGGGGGGTTTGGGGGGGATTATGGGGGACTTGGGAGGTTTATGGGGGACTTGGGGGGTTTATGGGCGATTTTGGGGGGATATGGGGGGGTTATGGGGGATTGGGGGGGTAATGGGGGGTTTGGGGGGGTTATGGGGGACTTGGGAGGTTTATGGGGGACTTGGGGGGGTTTGGGGGGGACTTGGGGGGGTTATGGGGGATTTGGGGAGTTATATGGGGGTGATATGGGGGGGTTATGGGGGGGTTGGGGAGTTATGGGGGGTTTATGGGGGATTTGGGAGGGTAATGGGGGATTTGGGGGGGTTATGGGGGGGTAATGGGGGATTTGGGGGGGTTATGGGGGATTGGGGGGGTAATGGGGGGTTTGGGGGGTTTGGGGGGTTTATGGGGGACTTGGGAGGTTTATGGGGGACTTGGGGGGGTTATGGGGGTTTGGGGGGGATTTGGGGGGGTTATGGGGGACTTGGGGGGGTTATGGGGGGTTTGGGGGTGATTTGGGGGTGTAATGGGGGGTTTTGGGGGGGTTATGGGGGACTTGGGAGGTTTATGGGGGATTTGGGGGGGATTTGGGGGGCTTATGGGGGGGTTTATGGGGGACTTGCGGGGTTTATGGGGGATTTGGGGGGGATTATGGGGAGGGTATGGGGAATTTGGGGGGTTATATGGGGGATTTGGGGGTGTAATGGGGGATTTGGGGAATTTGGGGGGTTTATAGGGGATTTGGGGGGATTTGGGGGTGTAATGGGGGATTTGGGGGGGGTTTATGGGGGATTGGGGGGGTAATGGGGGGTATGGGGGGGTTATGGGGGACTTGGGAGGTTTAAGGGGGACTTGGGGGGGTTATGGGGGATTTGGGGGGGTTATGGGGCACTTCGGGGGGTTATGGAGTGGTAATGGGGGATTTGGGGGGTTTATGAGGGATTTGGGGGAGTAATGGGGGGTGTATGGGGGGGTTTATGGGGGATTTGAGAGGGTTATCTGGGGGGCTTATGGGGGATTTGGGGGGTTTATGGGGGACTTGGGTTTATGGGGGATTTGGGGGGTTTATGGGGGACTTGGGTTTATGGGGGACTTGGGGGGGTTATGGGGACTTGGGTTTATGGGGGACTTGGGGGGGTTATGGGGATTTGGGGGGTTATGGGAGATTTGGGGGGGTTATATGGGGGGGTTATGGGGCATTTGACGGTGTTACAGGGGGGGGTTATGGGGAATTTGGGAGGGGATTTGTGAGGGTTTATGGGGGATTTTGGGGGGTTTTATGGGGGGGTTTTATGGGGGGGTAATGGGGGATTTTTGGGTGTTATGGGGTGGATATGTGGGATTTGGGGGGGTTATGGGGGGCCCCGAGGGACTTGGGGGGTTTATGGGGGATATGGGGGGCTTTGGGGGGGGCTTTGGGGGGGATATGGGGGATTTGGGGTGGGATTTGGGGGGGATATGGGGGATTTCAGGGAGGAGAGGGGTTTGTATGGGGGTCGTTCTTTGGGAAATTTGGGGGGGGGGTCAGGTTATGGGGGGATTTAGGGGGGTCTTGTGGGAGTCATGGGGGGGATGGGGGGTTATATAAGATATGGGGGGGTTATATAGGATATGGGGGGTTATATAGGGTATGGGGGGGTTATATAGGGTATGGGGGGGTTTTATAGGATATGGGGGGGTTATATAGGATATGGAGGGGTGGGGGGTTTTGTGGGGCTGAGGGGGGATTTTCCACCCCATATGTTGGTGTCCCCCCCCCTATAATTACTGATCTACACATCTACCCCCCAGCATGAGGGTCTCTCCCCCCCCCCCAATAATTACTGATCCATGGGTCTCTTCCCCCCCCCCATATTTGGTTCCCCCCCCCCATAAAATTACTGATGTTTGGATTTTTCCTCCCGTATTCCCACCCCCATTCCCATATAGGATCCTATGGATCTCCCCCTATAGGGTTTTACAGACCCCCCCCCCCCATTTCCCACCCCCGTAGGGTCTCATGGACCCCCCCATTTCCCACCCCCACCCTTATAGGATCTTATGGACCCCCCCCCCATTTCTCACCCCCATAGGATCTTATGGACCCCCTCCCCATTTCCCACCCCCCCCCCCCCCATAGGGTCATATGGACCCCATCATTTCCCCCCCCCCATAGGATCCTATGGACCCCCCCCCCCCAAAGGGTCTTATGCACCCCCCCATTTCCCCCCCCCCCATAGGGTCTTATGGACCCCCCCTCATTTCCCCCCCCACCCCCATAGGGTCTTATGGACCCCCCCATGTCCCCCCTCCCCCATTGGGTCTTATGGACCCCCCCATTTCTCACTCCCACTCCCAATAGGCTCTCATGGACCCCCCCCCATATTCCCCCTCCTCCTCCCCATAGGATCTTATGGACCCCCCCCATTTCCCACCCCCACAGGGTCTTATGGACCCCCCCCACCCCCATAGGATCTTATGGACCCCCCCCACTTCGCCCCCACCCCCAAAGGGTCTTATGGACCCCCCCCATGTCCCCCCCACCCACATAGGGTCTCATGAACCCCCCCATTTCTCACTCCCACCCCCAATAGGCTCTCATGGACCCCCCCCCCCCCCATAGGATCTTATGGACCCCCCCATTTCCCACCCCCTCCCCCCTTAGGCTATTATGCCCCCCCATTTCCCCCTCCCCCCCCCATTTCCCACCCCCACAGAGTCTTATGGACCCCCCCCCCACCCCCATAGGGTCTTATGGACCCCCCCCATGTCCCCCCCACCCCCATAGGGTCTCATGAACCCCCCCATTTCTCACTCCCACCCCCAATAGGCTCTCATGGACCCCCCCCATATTTCCCCCCCCCTCCTCCCATAGGATCTTATGGACCCCCCCATTTCCCACCCCCACAGGGTCTTATGGACCCCCCCCCACCCCCATAGGGTCTTATGGACCCCCCCCATTTCCCACCCCCACAGGGTCTTATGGACCCCCCCCCACCCCCATAGGGTCTTAACGGACCCCCCCCATTTCCCCCCCAGCCCAAACAGGCTCTCATGGACCCCCCCATTTCCCCCCCCCCCCATAGGGTCTCATGGACCCCCCCATTTCTCCCCCCCACTCCCAATAGGCTCTCATGGACCCCCCCCATATTTCCCCCCCCCTCCTCCCATAGGATCTTATGGACCCCCCCATTTCCCACCCCCACAGGGTCTTATGGACCCCCCCCCACCCCCATAGGGTCTTATGGACCCCCCCCATTTCCCCCCCAGCCCCAACAGGCTCTCATGGACCCCCCCATTTCCCCCCCCCCCCATAGGGTCTCATGGACCCCTCCATTTCTCCCCCCCACTCCCAATAGGCTCTCATGGACCCCCCCCATTTCTCCCCCCCCCCTCCTCCCATAGGATCTTATGGACCCCCCCATTTCCCACCCCCACAGGGTCTTATGGACCCCCCCCCACCCCCATAGGGTCTTATGGACCCCCCCTGTTTCCCACCCCCACAGGGTCTTATGGACCCCCCCCCACCCCCATAGGGTCTTAACGGACCCCCCCCATTTCCCCCCCACCCCCAACAGGCTCTCATGGACCCCCCCATTTCCCCCTCCCCCCATAGGGTCTCATGGACCCCCCCATTTCTCCCCCCCACTCCCAATAGGCTCTCATGGACCCCCCCCATATTTCCCCCCCCCCCCCTTCCCCATAGGATCTTATGGACCCCCCCATTTCCCACCCCTTCCCCCTTAGGCTATTATGCCCCCCCAATTTCCCCCTCCCCCCCCCGTTTCCCACCCCCATCGGATCTTATGGCCCCCCCCACTTCCCCCCCACCCCCAAAGGGTCTTACGGACCCCCCCCATGTCCCCCCCACCCCCATAGGGTCTCATGAACCCCCCCATTTCTCACCCCCACCCCCAATAGGCTCTCATGGACCCCCCCCATATTCCCCCTCCTCCTCCCCATAGGATCTTATGGACCCCCCCATTTCCCACCCCCACAGGGTCTTAGGGACCCCCCCCCACCCCCATAGGGTCTTACGGACCCCCCCATTTCCCCCCCACCCCAAATAGGCTCTCATGGACCCCCCCCCTCCCCATAGGATCTTATGGACCCCCCCATTTCCCACCCCTTCCCCCTTAGGCTATTATGCCCCCCCATTTCCCACCCCCACAGAGTCTTATGGACCCCCCCCCCACCCCCATAGGGTCTTATGGACCCCCCCCCCCATTGGGTCTCATGGACCCCCCCATTTCTCCCCCCCACCCCCAATAGGCTCTCATGGACCCCACCCATATTCCCCCTCCTCCTCCCCATAGGATCTTATGGACCCCCCCATTTCCCACCCCCACAGGGTCTTATGGACCCCTCCCCCACCCTTATAGGGTCTTACAGACCCCCCCTATTTCCCCCCCACCCCCATAGGGTCTTCTGGCCCCCCCCATGTCCCCCCCACCCCCAACAGGCTCTCATGGACCCCCCCCTTCCCCATAGGATCTTATGGACCCCCCCATTTCCCACCCCCTTCCCCCTTAGGCTATTATGCCCCCCCATTTCCCCCTCCCCCCCCCATTTCCCACCCCCATCGGATCTTATGGCCCCCCCCACTTCCCCCCCACCCCCAAAGGGTCTTACGGACCCCCCCCATGTCCCCCCCACCCCCATAGGGTCTCATGAACCCCCCCATTTCCCACCCCCACCCCCAATAGGCTCTCATGGACCCCCCCCATATTTCCCCCCCTCCTCCCCATAGGATCGTATGGACCCCCCCATTTCCCACCCCCACAGGGTCTTATGGACCCCCCCCCACCCCCACAGGGTCTTATAAACCCCCCCCATTTCCCCCCCACCCCTATAGGGTCTTCTGGCCCCCCCCATTTCCCCCCCACCCCCAACAGGCTCTCATGGACCCCCCCCTTCCCCATAGGATCTTATGGACCCCCCCATTTCCCACCCCCTTCCCCCTTAGGCTATTATGCCCCCCCATTTCCCCCTCCCCCCCCCATTTCCCACCCCCATCGGATCTTATGGACCCCCCCACTTCCCCCCCACCCCCAAAGGGTCTTACGGACCCCCCCCATGTCCCCCCCACCCCCATAGGGTCTCATGAACCCCCCCATTTCTCACCCCCCACCCCCAATAGGCTCTCATGGACCCCCCCCATATTTCCTCCCCCCCTCCTCCCATAGGATCTTATGGACCCCCCCATTTCCCACCCCCATTGGATCTTCTGCCCCCCCCCATGCCCCCCCCACCCCCATAGGCTCTTCTACCCCCCCCATTTCCCCCATAATTACTGATTTTTCTCCCCCCCCCCCCCCCCAGCTCCATGGCATCGCCGTGACCTCCGCTCCGGTGCCGTTTGGAATTGGAAGGGGGGGCGAGGGGGGGGGGGGGGTCCTGATCCCAAAGGATGCCGAAGAACCCCCCCTTGGCGCTTTGGGGCGCAGTTCTGTTCATCTCCTGGAACGCCCTGGTCCTTTTTTTTCTTTGGGGTCGCCCCCCAATCAACGCCCCCCCCCCGGATCCCCGCCTGACGGCCGAAGTCATTCGTTTGGCTCAAGACGCCGAAATTCAATTGGAACAACAGAAGGAACTCCTGCAACAAATCCAACGTTGGGTCCCACGCCGCCCCATAAAACAACCCCAAAACCCCCCCTTTATCCCACAAAGACCCCCCCTTAACCCCCCCCACCCACCCCAAAACCCCCTTAACCCCCCCCGCAACCCCCTTAACCCTCCTCAAAACCCCCCCTATCCCAACCAAAACCCCCTCAACCCCCCCCACGACCCCCTCAACCCCCCCCAAGACCCCCTCCATCCCCACCAAGGACCCCAAAACCCCCCTTACCCCAACCAAAACCCCCTCAACCCCCCCCAAAACCCCCTTCCCCCCCACCAAGGACCCCCGAACCCCCCCCAAAACCCCCCTTACCCCAACCAAAACCCCCCTTTCTCCCCCCAAAACCCCCTTCCCCCCCACCAAGGACCCCCAAACCCCCCCTACCCCAACCAAAACCCCCTTCCCCCCCACCAAGGACCCCCAAACCCCCCCCAAACCCCCCTTCCCCCCCACCAAGGACCCCCAAACCCCCTCCTCACCCCCCCCCACCCCCTCCAAACCCCCCTCCACCCCCTTCCTCACCCCCTCCAAACCCCCCCACCCCCTCTCCACCCTCCTCCCGACCCTCCCCGAAACCATTTTCCCACCCCATCCCCATCCCTTCCCACCCTCCCCATCCTGGTCCTGGCTTGCGACCGCACTTCTGTCCGCCGCTGTTTGGATTCTTTACTCCGCTATCGTCCTTCGGCCCAACGCTTCCCCATCATCGTCAGCCAAGACTGCGGGCACCGCGAAACGGCGGCCGTCATCTCATCCTACGGCGATTCCATCACCCACCTTCATCCTCCCCACGGATCCGAAGCTCCGGCCGTCCCGGATGAACACCGCAAATTCTTGGGTTACTACAAAATCTCCCGTCATTACCGGTGGGCTTTGGCTCACGTTTTCCGCGTCCTACGTTACCCGGCCGCCATCGTGGTGGAGGACGACCTGGAAGTGGCTCCGGATTTTTACGAGTATTTCCAAGCCGTTTATCCTTTGCTCTTGGAGGACGGCAGCCTTTGGTGCGTCTCCGCTTGGCACGACAACGGCAAGGAGCAGCTGGTGGACGCCGCTCGACCGGAGCTGCTGTACCGCACCGATTTCTTCCCCGGTTTGGGTTGGCTGCTGACCGAACGCCTTTGGGACGAGCTGGAGCCCAAGTGGCCGCCCGCTTTTTGGGACGATTGGATGCGGCAACCCGAGCAGCGCCGCGGCCGGGCGTGCGTGAGGCCGGAGGTGTCCCGCACCGTCACGTTCGGCCGCAAGGGCGTCAGCCACGGCCAGTTCTTCGAGCAGCACCTGCGGCACATGGCGCTCAACCGCCGCTTCGTGCCCTTCACCCGCATGGACCTCGGCTACCTGCGGCGCGACGCCTTCGACCGCCGCTGGGCGGCGCAGCTGAGCGCCGCCCGCCCCGTGCGCCTGGACGAGCTGCGGGCCGGCGGCGGCGGCGGCGGCGGGGCGCTGCGGCTGCGCTACGGAGGCAGGGACGCGTTCCGCGCCGCCGCCAAGGCCCTGGGGCTCATGGACGACCTGAAGGCCGGCGTGCCCAGGGCCGCCTACCGCGGCGTCGTCACCTTCGTGCACCGCGGGCGCCGCGTCTACCTGGCGCCCGACGAGGGCTGGGCGGGCTACGACTCGTCGTGGGGCTGACGGGCTGCAATGAAGTGGCGACCGAGCACGGGCTGCGTGCGCTGCTCAGGGCGCGGTGCGGGGCTGGCGCCGTGGGGGCCGCGCGGGGAGCCGGGCGAGACACGGACGGAGCCGAGGCGAGACACAGAGAGCCGGTGCCAGCCGCAGAGGGAGCCCAAGGGAGCCACTTAGAGTGCCAGGGCAAGCCACAGAGGGAGCCAGGGCAAGCCACAGAGGGAGCCAGGGCAAGCCACTTAGAGTGCCAGTGCCAGCCGCAGAGGGAGCCAGGGCAAGCCACTTAGAGTGCCAGTGCCAGCTGCATAGGGAGCCCAAGGGAGCCACTTAGAGTGCCAGTGCCAGCCACATAGGGAGCCAGTGCAAGCCACTTAGGGAGCTGATGCAAGCCACTTAGAGTGCCAGTGCCAGCTGCATAGGGAGCCAGGGCAAGCCATGTAGTGAGTGCAAGTCACAGAGAGAGCCAGTGCCAGCTGCATAGGGAGCCAGTGCAAGCCACATAGGGAGCCCAAGGGAGCCACAGAGAGAGCCAGTGCCAGCTGCATAGGGAGCCAGGGCAAGCCACTTAGAGTGCCAGTGCCAGCCGCATAGGGAGCCAGGGGAAGCCACTTAGAGTGCCAGGGCAAGCCATGTAGTGAGTGCGAGCCACATGGAGAGCCAGTGCCAGCCGCATTGGGAGCCAGTGCGAGCCACATAGAGAGCCAAGGCGAGCCACAGAGGGAGCCAATGCAAGTCACATTGGGAGCCGAAGGGAGCCACAGAGGGAGCCCAAGGGAGCCACAGAGGGAGCCAATGCAAGTCACATTGGGAGCCCAAGATAGCCACAGAGGGAGCCAAGGCGAGCCACGTGGAGAGCCGGTGCCAGCCGCATAGGGAGCTGATGCGAGCCACTTAGAGTGCCAGTGCCAGCCGCATACGGAGCCAGGGCAAGCCACTTAGAGTGCCAGTGCAAGCCACATAGGGAGCCCAAGGGAGCCACAGAGAGAGCCAGTGCCAGCCGCATTGGGAGCCAAGGCGAGCCACAAAGAGAGCCAGGGCGAGCCACATAGTGAGCCAATTGGAACCCTATAGAGAGCCAGTGCCAGCTGCACAGGGAGCCAATCAGAACCCTATAGACAGCCAGTGCAAGCCATATAGGGAGCCAATGCAAGCCACATAGCGAATGCAAGCCACAGAGAGAGCCGGTGCCAGCTGCGTAGGGAGCCAGTGCCAGCCACACAGGGAGCCAAGGCGAGCCACAGAGGGAGCCAGTGCGAGCCACATAGGGAGCCCAAGGGAGCCACATAGGGAGCCAAGGCGAGCCACGTGGAGAGCCAGGGCCAGCCACATAGCGAATGCAAGCCACGTGGAGAGCCAGTGCCAGCTGCATTGGGAGCCAAGGCGAGCCACAAAGGGAGCTGATGCAAGCCACATAGAGTGCCAGTGTGAGCCACATAGGGAGCCCAAGGGAGCCATGTAGGGAGCCAAGGCGAGCCACAGAGAGAGCCAGTGCCAGCTGCATAGGGAGCCAGTGCAAGCCACATAGAGAGCCAAGGCGAGCCACAAAGGGAGTCGATGCAAGCCTTCAAGGAGCCAAGGCGAGCCACAGAGGGAATCCAGCCACATAGGGAGCCAAGCTGAGCCACGTAGCAAATGCAAGCCACATGGAGAGCCAGTGCAAGCCACAAAGGGAGCCCATTGGAACCCTATAGAGAGCTGGTGCAAGCTACAGAGGGAGCCAATGGGAACCACATAGAGAGCCAAGGCGAGCCACAACGGGAGCCAGGGGAGCCACATAGTGAATGCAAGCCACGTAGGGAGCCAATGGGAGCCACGTAGGGAGCCAATAGGAAGCCAACAGAGAGCAGTGCGAGCCAGAAAGGGGGCCAAGGCGAGCCACGTGAGGCAGCAGTGAGAGCCACGTGGCGAATGCCAGCCACGTAGAGTGCCAGTGGCAGCTGCATAGGGAGCCAAGGCAAGTCACACTGGGAGCCAAGGCAGGCCACAAAGGGAGCCCAAGGCGAACCACATAGGGAGCCAGTGCAAGCCACATTGGGAGCTGAGGCAAGCCACATAGAGTGCCAGTGCAAGCCACAAAGGGAGCCGGAGCAAGCCACACAGGGAGGCAAGGTGAGCCACAAAGGGAATGCAAGCCACGTAGGGAGCTAGTGCCAGCTGCACAGGGAGCCAGTGCAAGCCACGTGGGGAGCCAGTAGGAAGCCTATAGAGAGCCAGTGCAAGCCACAGAGGGAGTCAATGCAAGCCACTCGAGGAGCCAAGGCGAGCCACAGAGGGAGTCAATGCAAGCCACATAGAGAGCCAAGGTGAGCCACATAGCAAATGCAAGCCACATGCAGAGCCAGTGCCAGCCACAAAGGGAGCCGATTGGAACCCTATAGAGAGCCAGTGCCAGCCACATAGGGAGCCAATGGGGACCACATAGAGCGCCTGTGCAAGCCACAAAGGGAGCCAGGGGAGCCACGTAGGGAGCCAAGGCGAGCCAGGTAGTGAATGCAAGCCAAACAGGGCGCCAGTGCCAGCCACACAGGGAGCCTAGGCAAGCCAGGGAGTCCATGTGAGCCACGTGGAGAACCGCGGGAGGCGGAAAGGGAGCCAGTGCGTGCCAAAAAGTGAGCCGCTGTAAGGCGGACGGGGAGCCGAGGCGTGCCAGAAAGTGAGCCATTGGCAGCCGAGGGGCGGCTGGACGAGATGCGGGCCGGCGGCGGCGGCGGGGGGAGCGGGGCGCTGCGGCTGCGGGACGGCGGCAGGGTGGGGGGGGTGGGTGCCACGGGCTGCAATGCAGTGCAATGAGGTGCAATGAGGAACGGAGCCGAGCAGAGGGGAGCGGCGGGGCGAACCGCACGCACGGGGACACGTGGGGCCGCGGCGAGACGGAGCGCTGCGAGCCACGTGGATACCATGTGCGAACCGGAAGGGGAGCCTGGGCAAAGCGGAAGGAGAGCCTGGGCGAACCGGAAGGGGAGCCTGGGCAAAGCGGAAGGGGAGCCTGGGCAAACCGGAAGGGGAGCCTGGGCAAAGCGGAATGGGAGCCTGGGCGAACCGGAAGGGGAGCCTGCGCAAAGCGGAAAAGGAGCCTGGGCAAACCGGAAGGGGAGCCTGGGCAAACCGGAAGGGGAGCCTGGGCAAAGCGGAAGGGGAGCCTGGGCAAACCGGAAGGGGAGCCTGGGCAAACCGGAAGGGGAGCCTGGGCAAAGCGGAAGGGGAGCCTGCGCGAACTGGAAGCGGAGCCTGGGCGAGCCAGATAGTGAGTGCCAGCCACGTGGGGAGCCTGCGGTAGCCACGCCGCCAAGGCGAATCAGCTATAGAGAGTCGCTGCCAGCCGCCTATAGAGAGCAGTGCCAGCCACATACGGAGAGCGGTGCCAGCCTCCTAGAGAGAGCAGTGCCAGCCAGAAAGGGAGCCATGCTGAGCCACATGGGGAGAAAGACGAGGCAAGGCAGTTAGTGAACGGTAGCCACATGGAGAGCCTGTGCCTGCCACATAGAGAGCCATGGGAGCCACACAGGGAGCCTGGCCTGCCACATAGAGAGCCATGGGAGCCACACAGGGAGCCTGGCCTGCCACATACTGAGCCAAGGGGAAACACAGAGGGAGCAGTGCCTGCCACATAGTGAGCCAAAAGGAAACACGGACACAGCCTGTGCCTGCCACATAGTGAGCCATTCACAAACACGGACACGGCCTGTGCCTGCCACATAGTGAGCCATTCACAAACACTCACACGGCCTGTGCCTGCCACATAGTGAGCCATTCACAAACACAGAGAGAGCAGTGCCTGCCACATAGTGAGCCAACAGAAAACACGGACACAGCCTGTGCCTGCCACATAGTGAGCCAAAGGGAAACACGGACACAGCCTGTGCCTGCCACATAGTGAGCCAATGGGAGCCACACAGGGAGCCTGGGCAGCCACATAGAGAGCCAGTGGGAGCCACGTAGTCAATGCCAGCCACGTAGAGCCACTGCCAGCCACGTTGGGAGCCAGTGGGAACTGCATAGAGAGCAGTGCCAGCCACACAGGGAGCCAAGTGAGCCACAAAAGCAGCCAAGGTGAGCCACAGAGGGAGCAGTGCCAGCCACAGTCAGTGCCAGCCACACAGGGAGCCAGTGGGAAGGGGGTAGAGAGCAGTGCTGGCCACAAAGGGAGCTGTGCGAGCCACACGGGGAATGCAAGCCACAGAGAGCCACTGCCAGCCACGTTGGGAGCCCTACAGAGAGCCAGTGCAAGCCACAAAGGGAGCTGAGGCAACCCAGATGGGGAGAGAGACGAGGCAAGGCAGGTAGTGAATGGTAGCCACATGGAGAGCCTGTGCCTGCCACATAGAGAGCCATGGGAGCCACACAGGGAGCCTGGCCTGCCACATAGTGAGCCAATGGGAAACAGAGAGGGAGCAGTGCCTGCCACATAGTGAGCCAAAAGGAAACACGGACACAGCCTGTGCCTGCCACATAGTGAGCCAATGGGAACCACATAGGGAGTCCGTGCCTGCCACATAGTGAGCCAAGGGGAAACACAGAGGGAGCAGTGCCTGCCACATAGTGAGCCATTCACAAACACTGACACGGCCTGTGCCTGCCACATAGTGAGCCATTCAGAAACACTGACACGGCCTGTGCCTGCCACATAGTGAGCCATGGGAGCCACACAGGGAGCCTGGCCTGCCACATAGTGAGCCAATGGGAAACAGAGGGGGAGCAGTGCCTGCCACATAGTGAGCCAACAGAAAACACGGACACAGCCTGTGCCTGCCACATAGTGAGCCAATGGGAACCACATAGGGAGTCCGTGCCTGCCACATAGTGAGCCAAGGGGAAACACAGAGGGAGCAGTGCCTGCCACATAGTGAGCCATTCACAAACACGGACACGGCCTGTGCCTGCCACATAGTGAGCCATTCACAAACACGGACACGGCCTGTGCCTGCCACATAGTGAGCCATTCACAAACACTCACACGGCCTCTCCCTGCCACATAGTGAGCCATTCACAAACACGGACACGGCCTGTGCCTGCCACATAGTGAGCCATTCACAAACACTGACACAGTGTGTGCCTGCCACATAGTGAGCCATTCACAAACACTGACACGGCCTGTGCCTGCCACATAGTGAGCCATTCACAAACACTGACACGGCCTGTGCCTGCCACATAGTGAGCCATTCACAAACACAGAGAGAGCAGTGCCTGCCACATAGTGAGCCATTCACAAACACTCACACGGCCTGTGCCTGCCATATAGTGAGCCATTCACAAACACTGACACGGCCTGTGCCTGCCATATAGTGAGCCAACGGGAAACACTGACACGGCCTGTGCCTGCCACATAGTGAGCTATGGGAGCCAGAAAGGGAGCCAATCCTTGCCACAAAGTGAGCCGTGTGGAGCCAAAAAAGGATCCAATGAAAGTCAGTGAGAGAGGCGGTGCTTGCCAAAAAGTGAGCCGCCCAGTGCCAGATTGGGAGCCGCTGTGCCAGATGAGTGCCAGAAAGGGAGCTCGGGCCTGCCAGAAAGTGAGCCGCTCCGTATGGGGCAGAGCTATGGGGCACAGCTATGGGGCACAGCTATGGGGCACGGCTATGGGGCACGGCTATGGGGCACAGCTATGGGGTGCCGCACAGCTATGGGGCAGAACCGCTCAGCTATGGGGCACAGCTATAGGGCACAGCTATGGGGTGCCGCTATGGGGCGCAGCTATGGGGCACAGCACAGCTATGGGGCACAGCTATAGGGCACAGCTATGGGGTGCCGCTATGGGGCGCAGCTATGGGGCACAGCACAGCTATGGGGCACAGCTATGGGGCACAGCTATGGGGCACAGCACAGCTATGGGGTGCCGCTATGGGGCACAGCTATGGGGCACAGCACAGCTATGGGGCACAGCTATGGGGCACAGCTATGGGGCACGGCTATGGGGCACAGCTATGGGGCACAGCACAGCTATGGGGCACAGCTATGGGGTGCAGCTATGGGGCACAGCACAGCAATGGGGCTCAGCTATGGGGCACGGCTATGGGGCACAGCTATGGGGTGCCGCACAGCTATGGGGCAGCACAGCTCAGCTATGGGGCACAGCTATGGGGCACAGCTATGGGGTGCCGCTATGGGGCACAGCTATGGGGCACGGCTATGGGGTGCAGCTATAGGGTGCAGCTATGGGGCAAAGCACAGCTATGGGGCACAGCACAGCTATGGGGCACAGCTATGGGGCACGGCTATGGGGTGCCGCTATGGGGCACAGCACAGCTATGGGGCGCAGCTATGGGGCGTAGCTATGGGGCACAGCACAGCTATAGGGCACAGCTATGGGGTGCCGCACAGCTATGGGGTGCCGCTATGGGGTGCAGCACAGCTATGGGGCAGCACAGCTCAGCTATGGGGCACAGCTCAGCTATGGGGCACAGCTATGGGGCGCAGCTATGGGGTGCCGCTATGGGGCACAGCTATGGGGCACAGCACAGCTATGGGGCACAGCTATGGGGCACAGCTATGGGGCACAGCACAGCTATGGGGTGCCGCTATGGGGCACAGCTATGGGGCACAGCACAGCTATGGGGCACAGCTATGGGGCACAGCTATGGGGCACGGCTATGGGGCACAGCTATGGGGCACAGCACAGCTATGGGGCACAGCTATGGGGTGCAGCTATGGGGCACAGCACAGCAATGGGGCTCAGCTATGGGGCACGGCTATGGGGCACAGCTATGGGGTGCCGCACAGCTATGGGGCAGCACAGCTCAGCTATGGGGCACAGCTATGGGGCACAGCTATGGGGTGCCGCTATGGGGCACAGCACAGCTATGGGGCACAGCACAGCTATGGGGCAGAGCTATGGGGCACAGCTGTAGGGCACGGCTATGGGGTGCCGCTATTGGGTGCAGCACAGCTATGGGGCAGCAGAGCTCAGCTATGGGGCACAGCTATGGGGCACGGCTATGGGGTGCCGCTATGGGGTGCCGCTATGGGGTGCAGCTATGGGGCACATCTATGGGGCACAGCACAGCTATGGGGCACAGCACAGCTACGGGGCACGGCACAGCTATGGGGCACAGCTATGGGGTGCAGCTATGGGGCACAGCACAGCTATGGGGCACAGCTATAGGGCACAGCTATGGGGTGCCGCTATGGGGCACAGCACAGCTATGGGATGCACCTATGGGGCACAGCACAGCTATGGGGCACGGCACAGCTATAGGGCACAGCTATGGGGCACAGCACAGTTATGGGGCGCAGCTATGGGGCGCAGCTATAGGGCACAGCTATGGGGCACAGCACAGTTATGGGGCGCAGCTATGGGGCGCAGCTATGGGGCACAGCACAGCTATGGGATGCAGCTATGGGGCACAGCACGGCTATGGGGTGCACCTATGGGGCACAGCTCAGCTATGGGGCACAGCTATGGGGTGCAGCTATGGGGCACAGTTATGGGGTGCCGCTATGGGGTGCCACTATGGGGTGCAGCACAGCTATGGGGCAGCACAGCTCAGCTATGGGGCACAGCTCAGCTATGGGGCACAGCTATGGGGCACAGCTATAGGGCACAGCTATGGGGTGCCGCTATGGGGCACAGCACAGCTATGGGGTGCAGCTATGGGGCACAGCACAGCTATGGGGTGCAGCTATGGGGCACAGCACAGCTATGGGGCGCAGCTATGGGGCGCAGCTATGGGGCACAGCACAGCTATGGGGCAGAGCTATGGGGCAGAGCTATGGGGCACAGCTATGGGGTGCCGCTATGGGGTGCAGCACAGCTATGGGGCAGCACAGCTCAGCTATGGGGCATGGCTATGGGGCACAGCTATGGGGCACAGTTATGGGGCACAGCACAGCAATGGGGTGCAGCTATGGGGCACAGCACAGCTATGGGGCGCAGTTATGGGGCACAGCACAGCTATGGGGCACGGCTATGGGGCGCAGCTATGGGGCGCAGCTATGGGGCACAGCACAGCTATGGGGCACAGCTATGGGGCACAGCACAGCTACGGGGCGCAGCTATGGGACACAGCTATGGGGTGCAGCTATGGGGCACAGCACAGCTATGGGGCGCAGCTATGGGGCACGGCTATGGGGCACGGCTATGGGGCACAGCTATGGGGTGCAGCTATGGGGCACAGCACAGCTATGGGGCGCAGCTATGGGGCACGGCTATGGGGCACGGCTATGGGGCACAGCTATGGGGTGCAGCTATGGGGCACAGCACAGCTATGGGGCACAGTTATGGGGCACAGCTATGGGGCACAGCTATGGGGTGCTGCTATGGGGCACAGCACAGCTATGGGGCGCAGCTATGGGGCACAGTTATGGGGCACAGCACAGCTATGGGGCACGGCTATGGGGCACAGCACAGCTATGGGGCGCAGCTATGGGGCACAGCTCAGCTATGGGGCACAGCACAGCTATGGGGCGCAGCTATGGGGCACAGCTCAGCTATGGGGCACAGCTATGGGGCACGGCTATGGGGCACAGCACAGCTATGGGGCAGCAGAGCTCAGCTATGGGGCACAGCTCAGCTATGGGGCAGAGCGCAGCTATGGGGCACGGCTATGGGGCACAGCACAGCTATGGGGCAGAGCGCAGCTATGGGGCAGCACCCCCAGGTTCCCCCCTCGCACCCCCCAGATTTCCCCTCCCCCACATGATGATGTCACCCAGCCTGATGACGACAGCAGCACCCAATGACGTCACCCCCACCCGATGACGTCACCGCCCAATGACGTCACCCCACCCAATGACGTCAGCCCCGCCCGATGACGTCACTCTGCCCAATGACAGCCGCCCCACCCGATGACGTCACCCCACCCGATCACGTCAGCCCATCCCAATGACGCCAACCCACCCGATGACGTCACCGCCCAATGACGTCAGCACCACCCGATGACGTCAGCCCCTCCCAATGACGCCAACCCACCCGATGACGTCACACGCCCCGATGACGTCAGCCTCGCCCGATGACGTCGGCACCCGATGACGTCAGCGCCACCCGGTGACGTCACCGCCAAATGACGTCAGCCCCTCCCAATGACGTCACCACCCAATGACGTCAGCCCCGCCCCGATCACGTCAGCAGCAGCCAATGGCATCAGCCCCACCCGATGACGTCAGCAGCCATTGACGGCCGCCCCCGCCCGATGACGTCACCCCACCCGATGACGTCAGCACCACCCGATGACGTCAGCCCCGCCCGATGACGTCAGCAGCCAATGACGGCCGCCCCGCCCAATGACGTCACCACCCAATGACGTCAGCGCCACCCGATGCCGGCACCGCCCAATGACGTCAGCCCCTCCCAATGACGTCACCACCCAATGACGTCACCCCGCGCCATGACGTCACAGCGGCACTTCCGTTTATTACAAGCGATCGTTTGGCCCCAAATCCGCCCCTCCCCCCCACGAATCCGACCGGGCGCCGCCCCCTCCCTGCCCCACACCTCCGCCCCACAGCGCCGCCCCACAGCGCCGCCGCAGCCATTCAGTGGGGCAGGACACCACTTGTGGGTCACAGCCCCACTTATGGGGCAGATCCCACTTATGGGGCAGAGCCTCACTTGTGGGTCAGATCCCAGTTATGGGTCACAGCTTCACTTGTGGGGCAGAGCTCCACTTATGGGTCAGAGCCCCACTTATGGGTCAGAGCCTCACTTATGGGGCAGATCCCACTTATGGGGCAGAGCCTCACTTATGGGGCAGATCCCACTTATGGGGCAGAGCCTCACTTATGGGGCAGAGCCTCACTTATGGGGCAGATCCCACTTATGGGGCAGAGCCTCACTTATGGGTCAGATCCCACTTATGGGTCAGAGCCTCACTTATGGGGCAGGACCCCACTTATGGGGGGGAGCCTCACTTATGGGGCAGTTCCCACTTATGGGGCAGTTCCCACTTCTGGGGCAGAGCCTCACTTATGGGGCAGAGACTCACTTATGGGGCAGATCCCACTTGTGGGGCAGAGCCTCACTTGTGGGTCACCGTCACACTTATGGGTCGCAGCTCCACTTGTGGGTCAGATCCCAGTTATGGGGCAGAGCCCCACTTATGGGGCAGAGCCTCACTTGTGGGTCACCGTCACACTTATGGGTCGCAGCCCCACTTGTGGGTCAGATCCCAGTTATGGGGCAGAGCCCCAGTTATGGGGCAGAGCTCCACTTATGGGGCAGAGCCTCACTTATGGGTCATGGTCCCACTTATGGGTCGCAGCCCCACTTGTGGGTTGCAGCTTCACTTGTGGGTCAGATCCCAGTTATGGGTCACAGCTTCACTTGTGGGGCAGAGCTCCACTTGTGGGTCAGAACCCCACTTATGGGTCTGAGCCCCACTTGTGGGGCGGAGCCTCACTTATGGGGCAGATCCCACTTATGGGGCAGAGCCCCACTTATGGGGCACAGTCCCACTTGTGGGTCAGATCCCACTTATGGGGCAGAGCCCCACTTATAGGGCAGGGCCCCACTTATGGGGCAGGGCCTCACTTATGGGGCAGTTCCCACTTGTGGGGCAGAGCTCCACTTGTGGGTCAGAGAGTCACTTATGGGTCAGAGAGTCACTTATGGGGCAGATCCACTTGTGGGTCTGAGCTCCACTTGTGGGGCAGAGCCTCACTTATGGGTCACTGTCACACTTATGGGTCGCAGCTCCACTTGTGGGTCAGATCCCAGTTATGGGTCACAGCTTCACTTGTGGGGCAGAGCCTCACTTATGGGGCAGATCCCACTTGTGGGTCAGATCCCACTTATGGGGCAGAGCCCCACTTATAGGGCAGGGCCCCACTTATGGGAGGGAGCCTCACTTATGGGGCAGTTCCCACTTATGGGGCAGAGCTCCACTTGTGGGGCAGAGCATCACTTATGGGTCACAGCCCCACTTATGGGTCACAGCCCTACTTATGGGTCAGATCCCCACTTATGGGTCACAGCCCCACTTGTGGGTCAGATCCCAGTTATGGGTCACAGCTTCACTTGTGGGGCAGAGCTCCACTTATGGGGCAGAGCCCCACTTATGGGGGGAGCCTCACTTATGGGGCAGTTCCCACTTATGGGGCAGAGCTCCACTTGTGGGTCAGAGACTCACTTATGGGTCGCAGATCCACTTATGGGTCACAGCCCCACTTGTGGGTCAGATCCCAGTTATGGGGCAGGACCCCACTTATGGGTCTGAGCTCCACTTATGGGGCAGGGCCCCACTTATGGGTCGCAGCTCCACTTATGGGTCACAGCTCCACTTATGGGTCAGAGCCCCACTTATGGGTCGCAGCTCCACTTATGGGTCCCAGTCCCACTTATGGGTCACAGCCCCACTTATGGGTCGCAGCTTCACTTATGGGGCAGAGCCCCGCTTATGGGGCAGGGCCACATTTATGGGTCGTAGCCCCACTTATGGGTCACAGCCCCACTTATGGGTCGCAGCCCCACTTGTGGGTCAGTCCGTGGGTCCATCCATGTTCTCCCGTGGGCCCACATCCACTTGTGGGGCAGCGCTATGGGGCAGGGGCCCACCTGTGGGTCGCAATCCCACTTATGGGTCAGAGGTTCAGGGCTTCACTTATGGGTCACAGCTTCACTTGTGGGTCGCAGCTCCACTTGTGGGTCAGATCCCAGTTATGGGGCAGAGCCCCACTTATGGGGCAGAGCTCCACTTGTGGGGCGGGGCTCAACTTATGGGTCAGTCCGTGTGGGTCACAGCCCCACTTATGGGTCACAGCTTCACTTGTGGGTCGCAGCTCCACTTGTGGGTCAGTCCGTGGGTCCGTCCGTGTCTTCCTTTATGGGCCCACATCCACTTGTGGGGCAGCGCTATGGGGCAGAGCTTCACTTATGGGGCACGGTCCCACTTGTGGGGCAGACCCCCACTTATGGGGCAGGGCTCAACTTATGGGTCAGTCCGTGTGGGTCGCGGCCCCACTTATGGGTCGCAGCTTCACTTGTGGGTCGCAGCTCCACTTGTGGGTCGGATCCCAGTTGTGGGGCAGAGCCGCACTTATGGGGCAGAGCTCCACTTGTGGGGCAGGGCTCAACTTATGGGTCGCAGCTCCACTTGTGGGTCAGTCCGTGGGTCCATCCATGTCCTCCCGTGGGTCCACATCCACTTGTGGGGCAGCGCTATGGGGCAGAGCTTCACTTGTGGGTCAGAGCTCCACTTATGGGGCAGGGCTCCACTTATGGGTCAGTCCGTGGGTCCGTCCGTGTTTTCATTTCCGGGCCCACATCCACTTGTGGGGCAGAGCCACGGAGTGCAGCTATGGGGCAGCGCTATGGGGCAGGGTCCCACTTGTGGGGCAGGGCTTCACTTATGGGTCAGAGCTTCACGTACTTATGGGGCAGCGCCCCACTTAGGGGTCACGGTCCCACTTATGGGTCAGTCTGTATGGGGTGGGGCTGTGGGGCAGAGCCATGGAGGGTCGCTATGGGGCAGAGCCCCACTTATGGGGCAGAGCGTCACTTATGGGTCTGAGCCCCACTTGTGGGTCAGTCTGTGTGGGGCAGAGCCTCACTTATGGGGCAGAGCCCCACTTGTGGGTCAGTCTGTGTGGGTTAATGCCCTACTTATGGGTCAGATCCCACTTATGGGGCAGAGCCTCACTTATGGGTCACAGCCCCACTTATGGGTCAGTCTGTGGGGGGTGATGCTGTGGGGCAGCATCATGGAGTGTTGCTATGGGGCAGAACTGTGGGGGAGGGCACAACTTATGGGGCAGAGCTCCACTTATGGGGCAGAGCCTTACTTATGGGTCAGTCTGTGTGGGTCACAGCCTCACTTATGGGTCAGGGCCCCAGTTGTGGGTCAAAGCCCCACTTGTGGGGCAGAGACCCGCTTATGGGGCAAAGCCTCACTTATGGGGCAGAGCCCCACTTGTGGGTCAGTCTGTGTGGGTCAGAGCCCCACTTATGGGGCAGAGCCCACTTATGGGTCAGTCTGTGTGGATTAATGCCCTACTTATGGGGCACAGCCCCACTTGTGGGTCTGCGTGGGTCAGAACCTCACTTATGGGGCAGAGCCGCACTTATGGGTCACAGCCCCACTTGTGGGTCAGGGCCCCACTTATGGGGCAGAGCCCCACTTATGGGGCAGAGCTCCACTTGTGGGTCTGAGCCTCACTTGTGGGTCAGTCTGTGTGGGTTAATGCCCTACTTATGGGTCAGATCCCACTTATGGGGCAGATCCACTCATGGGTCACAGCCCCACTTGTGGGTCAGGGCCCCACTTATGGGTCACAGCCCCACTTATGGGGCAGAGCTCCACTTGTGGGTCTGAGCCTCACTTGTGGGTCAGTCTGTGTGAGTTAATGCCCTACTTATGGGTCCCAGTCCCACTTGTGGGTCAGATCCCACTTATGGGTCAAAGCCCCACTTATGGGGCAGGGCCCCACTTATGGGGCAGAGCTCCACTTGTGGGTCACACCTCCATTTATGGGTCACAGCCCCTCTGACCTACGGGGCAAAGGCTGACCTATGGGGCAGAGACGCAGCTATGGGGCAGAGGCTCTGATCTATGGGGCAGAGATCCTCATCTATGGGGCGGAGACCCATCTATGGGGCAGAGGCTCTGACCTATGGGGCAGAGGCCCTCATCTATGGGGCAGAGATCCTCATCTATGGGGCACAGACCCTCATCTATGGGGTGGAGGCTCTGACCTGCCCATCTATGGGGCAGAGGCCCCCATCTATGGGGCAGAGGCCCTCATCTATGGGGCAGAGACCCATCTATGGGGCAGAGATCCTCCTCTATGGGGCAGAGACCCTCCTCTATGGGGCAGAGGCTCTGACCTGCCCATCTATGGGGCAGAGGCCCTCATCTATGGGGCACAGGCCCTCATCTATGGGGCAGAGACCCTCTTCTATGGGGCGGAGGTGGATCTATGGGGCGGAGGCTCGGATGCCCATCTATGGGGCAGAGGCCCTCATCTATGGGGCAGAGGCTCTGACCTATAGGGCAAAGGCTGCGACTCTGACCTATGGGGTGGAGGCGGATCTATGGGGCAGAGACCCTCATCTATGGGGCAGAGACCCATCTATGGGGCAGAGACCCTCATCTATGGGGCAGAGGCTTTGACCTATGGGGCAGAGACCCATCTATGGGGCAGAGCCCCTCATATATGGGGTGGAGTTTCCTCTATGGGGCAGAGACCCTCCGCTATGGGGCAGAGACCCTCCGCTATGGGGTGGAGGCTCTGACCTATGGGGCAGAGACCCTCATCTATGGGGCGGAGTTTCCTCTATGGGGCAGAGACCCTCCGCTATGGGGCAGAGACCCATCTATAGGGCAGTGACCCTCATCTATGGGGCAGAGGCCCTCATCTATGGGGCAGAGGCTCTGACCTGCCCATCTATGGGGCAGAGGCCCTCATCTATGGGGCAGAGGCTTTGACCAATAGGGCAGAGACCCTCATCTATGGGGCAGAGACCCATCTATGGGGCAGAGACCCATCTATAGGGCAGCGACCGTCATCTATGGGGCAGAGGCCCTCATCTATGGGGCAGAGACCCATCTATAGGGCAGTGACCCTCATCTATGGGGCAGAGGCCCTCATCTATGGGGTGGAGTTTCCTCTATGGGGCAGAGACCCTCCGCTATGGGGCGGAGGCTCTGACCTATGGGGCAGAGACCCCCATCTATGGGGCAGAGGCTTTGACCTATGGGGCAGAGCCCCTCACCTATGGGGCAGAGACCCATCTATAGGGCAGAGACCCTCCGCTATGGGGCAGAGACCCATCTATGGGGCAGAGACCCTCATCTATGGGGCGGATTTTCCTCTATGGGGCAGAGACCCTCCGCTATGGGGTGGAGGCTCTGACCTATGGGGCAGAGACCCTCATCTATGGGGCGAAGTTTCCTCTATGGGGCAGAGACCCTCCGCTATGGGGCAGAGACCCATCTATGGGGCAGAGACCCATCTATAGGGCAGTGACCCTCATCTATGGGGCAGAGGCCCTCATCTGTGGGGCAGAGGCTTTGACCTATGGGGCAGAGACCCTCATCTATGGGGCACAGACACCCATCTATGGGGCAGAGACCCATCTATGGGGCAGAGCCCCTCATCTATGGGGCAGAGACCCTCACCTATGGGCAGAGACCCATCTATGGGGCAGAGCCCCTCATCTGTGGGGCAGAGGCCCTCATCTATGGGGCAGAGGCTTTGACCTATGGGGCAGAGACCCATCTATGGGGCAGAGCCCCTCATATATGGGGTGGAGTTTCCTCTATGGGGCAGAGACCCTCCGCTATGGGGCAGAGACCCTCCGCTATGGGGTGGAGGCTCTGACCTATGGGGCAGAGACCCTCATCTATGGGGCGGAGTTTCCTCTATGGGGCAGAGACCCTCCGCTATGGGGCAGAGACCCATCTATAGGGCAGTGACCCTCATCTATGGGGCAGAGGCCCTCATCTATGGGGCAGAGGCTCTGACCTGCCCATCTATGGGGCAGAGGCCCTCATCTATGGGGCAGAGGCTTTGACCAATAGGGCAGAGACCCTCATCTATGGGGCAGAGACCCATCTATGGGGCAGAGACCCATCTATAGGGCAGCGACCGTCATCTATGGGGCAGAGGCCCTCATCTATGGGGCAGAGACCCATCTATAGGGCAGTGACCCTCATCTATGGGGCAGAGGCCCTCATCTATGGGGTGGAGTTTCCTCTATGGGGCAGAGACCCTCCGCTATGGGGCGGAGGCTCTGACCTATGGGGCAGAGACCCCCATCTATGGGGCAGAGACCCATCTATAGGGCAGTGACCCTCATCTATGGGGCAGAGACCCTCATCTATGGGGCAGAGACCCCCATCTATGGGGCAGAGGCTTTGACCTATGGGGCAGAGCCCCTCACCTATGGGGCAGAGACCCATCTATAGGGCAGAGACCCTCCGCTATGGGGCAGAGACCCATCTATGGGGCAGAGACCCTCATCTATGGGGCGGATTTTCCTCTATGGGGCAGAGACCCTCCGCTATGGGGTGGAGGCTCTGACCTATGGGGCAGAGACCCTCATCTATGGGGCGAAGTTTCCTCTATGGGGCAGAGACCCTCCGCTATGGGGCAGAGACCCATCTATGGGGCAGAGACCCATCTATAGGGCAGTGACCCTCATCTATGGGGCAGAGGCCCTCATCTGTGGGGCAGAGGCTTTGACCTATGGGGCAGAGACCCTCATCTATGGGGCACAGACACCCATCTATGGGGCAGAGACCCATCTATGGGGCAGAGCCCCTCATCTATGGGGCAGAGACCCTCACCTATGGGCAGAGACCCATCTATGGGGCAGAGCCCCTCATCTGTGGGGCAGAGGCCCTCATCTATGGGGCAGAGGCTTTGACCTATGGGGCAGAGACCCATCTATGGGGCAGAGCCCCTCACCTACGGGGCAGAGATCCTCATCTATGGGGCAGAGACCCTCATATGTGGGGTGGAGTTTCCTCTATGGGGCAGAGACCCATCTATGGGGCAGAGACCCCCATCTATGGGGCAGAGACCCCCATCTATGGGGCAGAGACCCATCTATGGGGCAGAGCCCCTCATCTATGGGGCAGAGGCTTTGACCTATGGGGCAGAGACCCATCTATGGGGCAGAGACCCTCATCTATGGGGCGGAGGCTCTGACCTATGGGGCAGAGACCCATCTATGGGGCAGAGACCCTCATCTATGGGGCAGAGGCCCTCATCTATGGGGCGGAGTGTCCTCTATGGGGCAGAGACCCATCTATAGGGCAGCGACCGTCATCTATGGGGCAGAGACCCATCTATGGGGCAGAGACCCCCATCTATGGGGCAGAGACCCATCTATAGGGCAGTGACCCACATCTATGGGGCAGAGACCCTCATCTATGGGGCAGAGACCCATCTATGGGGCAGAGGCCCTCATCTATGGGGCAGAGGCTTTGACCAATAGGACAGAGACCCCCATCTATGGGGCAGAGACCCTCACCTATGGGGCAGAGACCCATCTATAGGGCAGTGACCCTCATCTATGGGGCAGAGACCCATCTATGGGGCAGAGACCCCCATCTATGGGGCAGAGACCCATCTATAGGGCAGTGACCCACATCTATGGGGCAGAGCCCCTCATCTATGGGGCAGAGACCCATCTATAGGGCAGTGACCCTCATCTATGGGGCAGAGGCTTTGACCAATAGGGCAGAGACCCACATCTATGGGGCAGAGACCCTCACCTATGGGGCAGAGACCCATCTATAGGGCAGTGACCCTCATCTATGGGGCAGAGACCCATCTATGGGGCAGAGACCCATCTATAGGGCAGTGACCCACATCTATAGGGCAGTGACCCACATCTATGGGGCAGAGCCCCTCATCTATGGGGCAGAGACCCTCATCTATGGGGCAGAGACCCCCATCTATGGGGCAGAGGCTTTGACCAATAGGGCAGAGACCCTCATCTATGGGGCAGAGCCCCTCACCTATGGGGCAGAGACCCATCTATAGGGCAGTGACCTGCCCATCTATGGGGCAGAGACCCATCTATGGGGCAGAGACCCATCTATAGGGCAGTGACCCACATCTATGGGGCAGAGCCCCTCATCTATGGGGCAGATATCCCCATCTATGGGGCAGAGACCCTCCGCTATGGGGCTGCAGTTCCGCTACGGGCCGGAGGCGGCGCTGTGGGGCGGCGCGGCGGCGGGGCTGAGTTCGGCCTCCAAGGCCTCGAAGGCGTCCAACATGGCGGCCCGCACGCGCTCCGTCAGCGCCGGGACGTCGGCGGCGCTCAGACCCGCCGTCGGCTGCGGGGGCAGCACCTGGATCACGCAGCGGCCTGCGGGCGCAAGGGATTGTGGGGGTTATGGGCGGGGCGCAAGGGATTGTGGGGGTTTGTGTGGGGGGGGTTTGTGGGGGGGCGCAAGGGGTTATGGGGATTGTGGGGGTTTGTGGGGGGGCAGCACCTGGATCACGCAGCGGCCTGGGGGCGCAGGGGATTGTGGGGGTTATGGGCGGGGCGCAGGGGATTGTGGGGGTTATGGGCGGGGCGCAAGGGATTGTGGGGATTTGTGGGGGGGGCTGCAGCTGGATCACGCAGCGGCCTGGGGGCGCAAGGGATTGTGGGGGTTTGTGGGGGGGGTTGTGGGGGGGCCGCAAGGGGTTATGGGGGTTTGTGGGGAAGGTGATGGGGGGGCAGCACCTGGATCACGCAGCGGCCTGCGGGGCGCAAGGGATTGTGGGGGTTTGTGGGGAGGGCGCAAGGGATTGTGGGGGTTATGGGGGGGGCAGCACCTGGATCACGCAGCGGCCTGGGGGCGCAGGGGATTGTGGGGGGTTGTGGGGGGGGGGGCAGCACCTGGATCACGCAGCGGCCTGCAGGGGCGCAAGGGATTGTGGGGGTTATGGGCGGGGCGCAAGGGATTGTGGGGATTTGTGGGGGGGGGGTTATGGGGGGCGCAAGGGATTGTGGGGGTTTGTGGGGGGGGTGAGTGGGGGGCGTTTGTGGGGGGGCGGCACCTGGATCACGCAGCAGCCTGCGGGCGCAAGGGATTGTGGGGGTTATGGGGGGGGCGCAAGGGATTGTGGGGGTTTGTGGGGGGGGCGCAAGGGGTTATGGGGGTTATGGGGGGGTGCAGGGGGTTATGGGGGTTTGTGGGGGGGGATGGGGGGAGCAGCACCTGGATCACGCAGCAGCCTGGGGGCGCAAGGGATTGTGGGGGTTTGTGGGGGGGGGTTATGGGGGGGCGCAAGGGGTTATGGGGGTTTGTGGGGGGGCAGCACCTGGATCACGCAGCGGCCTGCGGGGCGCAGGGGATTGTGGGGGTTTGTGGGGGGGGCGCAAGGGATTGTGGGGGTTTGTGGGGGGGGTGATGGGGGGGGCGGCACCTGGATCACGCAGCGGCCTGCAGGGGCGCAAGGGATTGTGGGGGTTTGTGGGGGGGGGCGCAAGGGATTGTGGGGATTTGTGGGGGGGGGGGGTTTGTGGGGGGGCGCAAGGGGTTATGGGGATTTGTGGGGGGGGCGGGCTGCAGCTGGATCACGCAGCGGCCTGGGGGGGCGCAAGGGATTGTGGGGGTTATGGGCGGGGCGCAAGGGATTGTGGGGGTTTGTGTGGGGGGGGTTTGTGGGGCGGCGCAAGGGGTTATGGAGATTTGTGGGGGGGGCGGGCTGCAGCTGGATCACGCAGCGGCCTGCGGGCGCAAGGAATTGTGGGGGTTATGGGCGGGGCGCAAGGGATTGTGGGGGTTTGTGGGGGGTTATGGGGGTTTGTGGAGGGGGATGGGGGGGGCGGCACCTGGATCACGCAGCGGCCTGCGGGGCGCAAGGGATTGTGGGGGTTATGGGGGGGCACAAGGGATTGTGGGGGTTATGGGCGGGGCGCAAGGGATTGTGGGGGTTTGTGGGGGGGGTGAGTAGGGGGAGGTTTGTGGGGGGGCAGCACCTGGATCACGCAGCGGCCTGCGGGCGCAGGGGATTGTGGGGGTTATGGGCGGGGCGCAAGGGATTGTGGGGGTTATGGGGGGGGGGCTGCAGCTGGATCACGCAGCGGCCTGGGGGGGCGCAAGGGATTGTGGGGGTTATGGGCGGGGCGCAAGGGATTGTGGGGGTTATGGGGGGGGGTTATGGGGGGATTATGGGTGGTTATGGGGTTTTCTATGGGGTTTTCTATGGGGTGGTTATGGGGCAGCTGTGCGGTAATGGGGGGTGATGGGGGGCCATGGGGAAACCCCATAGGAAACCCCAGAACCACCCCACACCCAGCCCCATAGCTGCCCCATAGCAGCCCCACATCCAGCCCCATAGCTGCCCCATAGCTGCCCTATAGCAGCCCCACACCCAGCCCCATAGCTGCCCCATAACCACCCCACATCCAGCCCCATAGCTGCCCCATAGCAACCCCACACCCAGCCCCATAGCTGCCCCACACCCAGCCCCATAGCTGCCCCATAGCAACCCCACACCCAGCCCCATCCCTGCCCCACACCCAGCCCCACATCCACCCCATAGCCTCCCCTCACACAGCCCCATAGCTGCCCCATAGCAGCCCCACACCCAGCCCCACATCCAGCCCCATAGCTGCTCCACATCCAGCCCCATAGCAGCCCCACAACCAAGCCCCATAGCTGCCCCACATCCAGACCCATAGCTGCCCCATAGCTGCCCTATAGCAACCCCACATCCAGCCCCATAGCTGCCCTATAGCAGCCCCACACCCAGCCCCATAGCTGCCCCATAACCACCCCACATCCAGCCCCATAGCTGCCCCATAGCTGCCCCACACCCAGCCCCACACGCTGCCCCAGAACCACCCCACCTCCAGACCCATAGCTGCCCCATAGCAGCCCCATAGCAGCCCCACACCCAACCCCTCACCCAGCCCCATAGCAGCCCCATAGCAGTCTCACACCCAGCCCCATAACCACCCCACACCCAGCCCCATAGCTGCCCCATAGCCGCCCCACACCCAGCCCCATAGCCTCCCCACACTCAGCCCCATAGCTGCCCCATAGCAGCCCCATAGCAGTCCCACGCCCAGCCCCATAGCAACCCCACACTCAGCCCCATAGCAGCCCCATAGCAGTCCCACACCAGCCCCATAACTGCCCCATAGCTGCCCTATAGCAACCCCACATCCAGCCCCATAGCAGCCCCACACCCAGCCCCATAGCTGCCCCATAGCAACCCCATATTCAGCCCCACACCCAGCCCCATAGCAGCCCCACACCCAGCCCCACATCAGCCCCATAGCTGCCCCATAGCCACCCCACACCCAGCCCCACATCCACCCCAAAGCAGTCCCACACCCAGCCCCACAGCCAGCCCCATAGCTGCCCCATAGCAGCCCCACACCCAGCCCCACAGCAACCCCACAGCCAGCCCCATAGCTGCCCCATAGCAGCCCCATAGCTGCCCCACAGCCAGCCCCATAGCTGCCCCATAACCACCCCACACTCAGCCCCATAGCTGCCCCATAGCAGCCCCATATTCAGCCCCACACCCAGCCCTATAGCAGCCCCACACCCAGCCCCACATCAGCCCCATAGCAACCCCACACCAGCCCCATAGCTGCCCCATAGCAACCCCACACCCAGCCCCATAGCTGCCCCATAGCAGCCCCACACCAGCCCCCCAGCATCCCCATAGCTGCCCTATAGCAACCCCATATTCAGCCCCACACCCAGCCCCACAGCAGCCCCACATCCAGCCCCATAGCTGCCCCATAGCAGCCCCACACCCAGCCCCATAGCAACCCCACACCCAGCCCCATAGCTGCCCCATAGCTGCCCTATAGCAGCCCCACACCCAGCCCCACATCAGCCCCATAGCCTCCCCACACTCAGCCCCATAGCTGCCCCATAACCACCCCACACCCAGCCCCACATCCACCCCATAGCCACCCCACACCCAGCCCCATAGCAGCCCCACACCCAGCCCCATAGCTGCCCCATAGCAGCCCCACACCCAGCCCCATAGCTGCCCTATAGCAACCCCACACCCAGCCCCATAGCTGCCCCACAGCAGCCCCCCATCCTGCCCTCACCGGAAGTGAAGCGCCGCTCGCTGCGGCTGTAGAAATGGCGGTACGACGAGATGACGATGGGCACCACCGGCACCTGCGGGGGGGTGAGCCCCACAGCTGCCCCACAGCTGCCCCATAGCCGCCCCATGGCTGCCCCATAGCTGCCCCACAGCCGCCCCATGGCTGCCCCACAGCTGCCCCACGGCTGCCCCATAGCTGCCCCATGGCTGCCCCATAGCTGCCCCACAGCCGCCCCATGGCTGCCCCACAGCTGCCCCACAGCTGCCCCATAGCCACCCCATAGCTGCCCCATGGCTGCCCCATAGCTGCCCCATAGCCGCCCCATAGATACCGCATAGCTGCCCCATAGATACTCCAGAGCTGCCGCACAGCTACCCCATGGCTGCCCCATAGCCACCCCATAGCTGCCCCATAGCCACCCCATAGATACCAAATAGCTGCCCCACAGCTGCCCCATAGCTGCCCCATGGCTGCCCCATAGCTGCCCCATGGATACCAAATAGCTGCCCCATAGCTGCCCCATAGATACCCCAGAGCTGCCCCATACCCGCCCCATAGCTGCCCCATAGATACCCCAGAGCTGCCCCATAGCGGCCCCATAGATGTCCTATAGTTGCCCCATAGCAGCTCCATAGTTGCCCCATAAATGTCCTATAGCTGCCCCATAGCTGCCCCATGGCTGCCCCATAACCGCCCCACAGCTGCCCCACAGCTGCCCCATAGCCGCCCCATGGCTGCCCCATAGCTGCCCCATGGCTGCCCCATAGCCGCCCCATAGATACCAAATAGCTGCCCCATAGCGGCCCCATAGGTGTCCTATAGTTGCCCCATAGCAGCTCCATAGTTGCCCCATAAATGTCCTATAGCTGCCCCATAGCTGCCCCATGGCTGCCCCATAGCCGCCCCACAGCTGCCCCACAGCTGCCCCGTAGACGTCCCATAGGTGCCCCATAGCTGCCCCATGGCTGCCCCATAGATGTCCTATAGCTGCCTATACAACCCCACATCACCCCACATCACCCCATACCACCCCCCATGACCCCATATCACCCCACATCCCCCCACATCACCCCATATCACCCCATATCCCCCCATATCACCCCATAACACCCCCCATGACCCCATATCACCCCACATCACCCCACATCACCCCACATCCCCCCACATCACCCCATATCACCCCCCACGACCCCATAACACCCCATATCACCCGACATCCCCCCACATCCCCCCCCCCAGCCCCCACGACCCCATAACACCCCATACCCCCCCCCACGACCCCATATCACCCCACATCCCCCCACATCACCCCACATCTCCCCCCCCACCCCCCACGACCCCATAACACCCCATATCCCCCCACATCCCCCCACACCACCCCCCACGACCCCATATCACCCCCCACGACCCCATAACACCCCACATCCCCCAACATCCCCCCATATCAGCCCCCATCACCTCCCATGACCCCACATCCCCCCATAACACCCCCCCCATCACCCCACATCCCCCCACATCCCCCCCCCACCCCCCACGACCCCATAACACCCCATATCACCCCACATCACCCCACATCCCCCCCCATCAGCCCCCACGACCCCACATCACCCCATAACACCCCACATCCCCCCACATCCCCCCACATCACCCCCCCCAGCCCCCACGACCCCATAACACCGCATACCCCCCCCCCATGACCCCATAACATCCCACATCCCCCCACATCCCCCCACATCACCCCATAACACCCCATATCACCCCCCACGACCTGATAACACCCCATATCACCCCATAACACCCCATATCACCCCATGTCACCCTCCATGACCTCATATCACCCCCCACGACCCCATAACAGCCCATATCACCCCCCATGACCCCATATCACCCCACATCCCCCCACATCCCCCCACATCCTCCCATATCACCCCACATCCCCCCCCCACCCCCCACGATCCCATAACACCCCATACCCCCCCCCCACGACCCCATATCACCCCCCACGACCCCATAACACCCCATATCACCCCATAACACCCCATATCACCCCCCACGACCCCATATCACCCCCCACGACCCCATAACACCCCCCATCACCCCATATGGCCCCACCTGCGCCTGCACGGCGAGATGGAAGGCGCCCCGTTTGAAGGGCAGCATCGACCCGCTGTGGTTCCGCGTCCCCACGACCCCATATCACCCCCCACGACCCCATAACCCCCCATGTCACCCCATAACACCCCCCACGACCCCATATCACCCCACATCCCCCCACATCCTCCCATATCACCCCACATCCCCCCACATCACCCCACGTCCCCCCCTCCCCCCACGACCCCATAACACCCCATATCACCACCCACGACCCCATAACACCCCATATCACCCCACATCCCCCCACATCCCCGCCCCCACCCCCCACGACCCCATATCACCCCCCATGACCCCATAACACCCCATATCCCCCCACATCACCCCATAACACCCCCCATGACCCCATAACACCCCATATCCCCCCACATCCCCCCACACCACCCCCCATGACCCCATATCACCCCCCACAACCCCAGAACACCCCCCATCACCCCATAACACCCCACAACACCCCACATCACCCCACATCACCCCATATCACCCCACATCCCCCCACATCACCCCACATCCCCCCCCCCACCCCCCACGACCCCATAACACCCCATATCACCACCCACGACCCCATAACACCCCATATCACCCCCCACAACCCCATAACACCCCATATCACCCCACATCCCCCCACATCCCCGCCCCCACCCCCCACGACCCCATATCACCCCCCACGACCCCATAACACCCCATATCACCCTACATCACCCCATAACACCCCACATGACCCCACATCACCCCATATCACCCCACATCACCCCATAACACCCCCCATGACCCCATAACACCCCATATCCCCCCACATCCCCCCACACCACCCCCCATGACCCCATATCACCCCCCACAACCCCAGAACACCCCCCATCACCCCATAACACCCCACAACACCCCACATCACCCCACATCACCCCATATCACCCCACATCCCCCCACATCACCCCACATCCCCCCCCCCACCCCCCACGACCCCATAACACCCCATATCACCACCCACGACCCCATAACACCCCATATCACCCCCCACAACCCCATAACACCCCATATCACCCCACATCCCCCCACATCCCCGCCCCCACCCCCCACGACCCCATATCACCCCCCACGACCCCATAACACCCCATATCACCCCATAACACCCCATATCACCCCCCACGACCCCATATCACCCCCCACGACCCCATAACACCCCCCATCACCCCATATGGCCCCACCTGCGCCTGCACGGCGAGATGGAAGGCGCCCCGTTTGAAGGGCAGCATCGACCCGCTGTGGTTCCGCGTCCCCACGACCCCATATCACCCCCCACGACCCCATAACCCCCCATGTCACCCCATAACACCCCCCACGACCCCATATCACCCCACATCCCCCCACATCCTCCCATATCACCCCACATCCCCCCACATCACCCCACGTCCCCCCCTCCCCCCACGACCCCATAACACCCCATATCACCACCCACGACCCCATAACACCCCATATCACCCCACATCCCCCCACATCCCCGCCCCCACCCCCCACGACCCCATATCACCCCCCATGACCCCATAACACCCCATATCCCCCCACATCACCCCATAACACCCCCCATGACCCCATAACACCCCATATCCCCCCACATCCCCCCACACCACCCCCCATGACCCCATATCACCCCCCACAACCCCAGAACACCCCCCATCACCCCATAACACCCCACAACACCCCACATCACCCCACATCACCCCATATCACCCCACATCCCCCCACATCACCCCACATCCCCCCCCCCACCCCCCACGACCCCATAACACCCCATATCACCACCCACGACCCCATAACACCCCATATCACCCCCCACAACCCCATAACACCCCATATCACCCCACATCCCCCCACATCCCCGCCCCCACCCCCCACGACCCCATATCACCCCCCACGACCCCATAACACCCCATATCACCCTACATCACCCCATAACACCCCACATGACCCCACATCACCCCATATCACCCCACATCACCCCATAACACCCCCCATGACCCCATAACACCCCATATCCCCCCACATCCCCCCACACCACCCCCCATGACCCCATATCACCCCCCACAACCCCAGAACACCCCCCATCACCCCATAACACCCCATATCACCCCATAACACCCCACATCCCCCCACATCCCCCCCCCACCCCCTCGACCCCATATCACCCCCCACGACCCCATAACCCCCCACCCCATATGGCCCCACCTGCGCCTGCATGGCGAGATGGAAGGCGCCCCGTTTGAAGGGCAGCATCGACCCGCTGTGGTTCCGCGTCCCCACGACCCCATATCACCCCCCACGACCCCATAACACCCCATATCACCCCATAAAACCCCATACCCCCTCCCCACGACCCCATATCACCCCCCACGACCCCATAACACCCCATACCCCCTCCCCACGACCCCATATCACCCCCCACGACCCCATAACACCCCATATCACCCCATAACACCCCATACCCCCTCCCCATGACCCCATATCACCCCCCACGACCCCATATCACCCCCCACGACCCCATAACACCCCATATCACCCCATTACACCCCATACCCCCTCCCCACGACCCCATATCACCCCCCACGACCCCATAACCCCCCATGTCACCCCATAACACCCCCCATGACCCCATAACACCCCCCACGACCCCATATCACCCCACATCCCCCCACATCCTCCCATATCACCCCACATCCCCCCACATCACCCCACATCCCCCCCCCCACCCCCCACGACCCCATAACACCCCATATCACCCCATAACACCCCATATCACCCCCCACGACCCCATAACACCCCATATCACCACCCACGACCCCATAACACCCCATATCACCCCACATCACCCCATATCACCCCATAACACCCCATATCACCACCCACGACCCCATAACACCCCCCATCACCCCACATCACCCCATATCACCCCATAACACCCCATACCCGCCCCCCCCACGACCCCATATCACCCCCCATCACCCCATAACCCCCCGCCCCACCTGCGCCTGCACGGCGAGATGGAAGGCGCCCCGTTTGAAGGGCAGCATCGACCCGCTGTGGTTCCGCGTCCCCTCCGGGAAAACCCAAACCCGAACCTGGGGGCAAAAGGGGGGGGGGGTGAGAAACAGCACGGCCCCATACAGCCCGCACGGCCCCATAGCGGCCCTCCAGCCCCATAGAATCACCCCCAGCCCCGTAGAATCACCCCCAGCCCCATAGATTTCAACCCAACCCCATAGAATTCAACCCAACCCCATAGGATCCTCCCAGCCACATAGGATCCCACCCGATCCCATAGAAATGGCCCCCAATCCCACAGAATTAACCCTCAGCCCTATAGGATTCCCCCCAGCCCTATAGAATCCCCCCCAATCCCATAGAAATGGCCCCCAGCCCCATAGGGTTCCCCCCAGCCCCATAGAATCACCCCCAGCCCCATAGGATCACCCCCAGCCCCATATAATTCTCCCAACCCCATAGGATTCTCCCAGCCCTATAGAATCCCCCCCAATCCCATAGAAATGGCCCCCAGCCCCATAGAATTCCCCCTAGCCCTATAGGGTTCCCCCCAGCCCCATAGATTCACCCCAGCCCAATAGGATCCCCCCAGCCCTATAGAATCCCCCCCAATCCCACAGAATTAACCCTCAGCCCTATAGGGTTCCCCCCAACCCTATAGGATCCCACCAGCCCCATAGATTCACCCCAACCCCATAGGATCCCCCCAGCCCTATAGAATCCCCCCCAATCCCACAGAATTAACCTTCAGCCCTATAGGGTTCCCCCCAGCCCCATAGAATCACCCCTAGCCCCATAGAATCACCCCCAGCCCCATAGAATCACCCCCAGCCCCATAGAATTCCCCCAACCCCATAGGATCTCCCCAGCCCCATAGAATTCCCCCCAATCCCACAAAATTAACCCTCAGCCCTATAGGGTTCCCCCCAGCCCTATAGGATTCCACCAGCCCCATAGAATTCCCCCCAACCCCATAGGATCCCCCCAGCCCCATAGAATCCTCCCCAATCCCATAGAAATAGCCCCCAGCCCCATAGAATTCCCCCAGCCCCATAGAATCCCCCCCAATCCCATAGAAATGGCCCCCAGCCCCATAGGGTTCCCCCAAGCCCCATAGAATCACCCCCAGCCCCATAGGATCACCCCCAGCCCCATAGAATTCCCCCCAACCCCATAGGATCCCCCCAGCCCGATAGAATCCCCCCCAATCCCACAGAATTAACCCTCAGCCCTATAGGGTTCCCCCCAACCCTATAGGATCCCACCAGCCCCATAGATTCCCCCCAACCCCATAGGATCCCTCCAGCCCCATAGAATCCTCCCCAATCCCATAGAAATAGCCCCCAGCCCCATAGAATTCCCCCAGCCCCATAGAATCCCCCCCAGCCCCATAGAATTCCCCCCCAGCCCTATGGAATCCCCTCACCCCATAGAACCCCCCGAACCCACAGAACCCCCCGACCCTCCAGAAGCCCTCCCAGCCCCATAGATCTATGGGGCAGCCCTACATCCATGCTGAGCACCGTGTGCATCTCCCCCAGAAACCTGGCTAACCCCACAGATCCCTCCCACCCCATAACAAGACCCCCAGCCCCATAGAACCCCTCCCAGCCCCACAACCACCCCATATCTCCCTCCCCTGCCCCATAGCGACCCCTCTAACCCCATAGATCCCCCCCAGCCCCATAGATCCCCCCCCAGCCCCACAGCAGCCCTACAGCCATCAGGTCTACCTATAGACTTCAATGAGCCTCTACCCCCAGCCCCATAGAATCCCCCCCCAGCCCTATGGAATCCCCTCACCCCATAGAACCCCCCGAACCCACAGAACCCCCCGACCCTCCAGAAGCCCTCCCAGCCCCATAGATCTATGGGGCAGCCCTACATCCTGGCTGAGCACCGTGTGCATCTCCCCCAGAAACCTGGCTAACCCCACAGATCCCTCCCACCCCATAACAAGACCCCCAGCCCCATAGAACCCCTCCCAGCCCCACAACCACCCCATATCTCCCTCCCCAGCCCCATAGCGACCCCTCTGACCCCATAGATGCCCCCCAGCCCCATAGATCCCCACCCAGCCCCACAGCAGCCCTACAACCATCAGGTCTACCCATAGACTTCAATGGGCCCCTACACACTCACTCCACCCCAGCCCCATAGAACCCCCCCATCTGCCCCATAAGTCCCTCTCCAGACCCATAGGAACCCTGATGACCCCACAACAACCCCTCCAGCCCCATAGATTCTATGTAGCCCCACAGATCCCCTCCCAACCCCCAGCAGCCATGCAGCCATCAGGTCTACCCATAGACTTCAATGGGCCTCTACCCCATCTTACCCCCAGCCCCATAGAACCCCCCCAGCCGCCCCATAAGTCCCTCTCCAGCCCCATAGGAACCCCAATAACCCCACAAAAGCCCCCCCAGCCCCATAGATCTCTGGGGCAGCCCTACATCCTGGCTGAGCATCGTGTGAGCAGCCTCTGCCATAACGTTGATGGCGTCGCGCGTCCGTTTGCGGTCGATAAAAATGATCCCCCCCAGCCAACAGGCGGCCCCCACGGCCCCCATGTACAGCAGCTCCCTTTTGGCAATGGGCACACAGCGGTCCGGCAGCACCTCCATCATCCCTGGGGGGGGCAAGGGGGGAAAGGTTATGGGGCGGCTGTGGGGCTGGGGGGGGTTCTATGGGGCTGGGGGTAAGATGGGGTAGAGGCCCATTGAGGTCTATGGGTAGACCTGATGGCTGCGTGGCTGCTGGGAGTTTGGGAAGGGATCTATGGGGCTACGTAGAATCTATGGGGCTGGACGGGTTGTTGTGGGGTTATCAGGGTTCCTATGGGGCTGGTGAGGGACTTATGGGGCGGCTGGGGGGGTTCTATGGGGCTGGGTGGGGTGGGTGTGGAGGGGCCCATTGAAGTCTATGGGTAGACCTGATGGCTGCATGGCTGCTGGGGGGTGGGGGGGATCTATGGGGCTGGGAGGGATCTATGGGGCTTCCTATGGGGCACTGGGCACACAGCGGTCCGGCAGCACCTCCATCATCCCTGGGGGGGGCAAGGGGGGAAAGGTTATGGGGCAGCTGTGGGGCTGGGGGGGGTTCTATGGGGCTGGGGTGGTGTAGGGGCCCATTGAAGTCTATGGGGAGCTGTTGTATGGGACTTCCTATGGGGCAGCTATAGGGGATCTATGGGGCAGCCAGGGGACATCTGTGGGGTATCTATGGGGCAGCTATGGGGTACCTATGGGGTATCTATGGGGCAGCTATGGGGCAGTTATGGGACATCTATGGGGCAGCTATGGGGCAGCTATGGGACATCTATGGGGCAGCTATGGGGCATCTATAGGACATCTATGGGGCAGCTATGGGACATCTATGGGATATCTATAGGGCATCTATGGGGCAGCTATGGGGCAGCTCTGGCACATCTATGGGATATCTATAGGGCATCTATGGGGCATCTATGGGGTAGCTATGGGGCATCTATGGCACATCTATGGCACATCTATGGGGCAGCTATGGGGCAGCTATGGCACATCTATGGGGCAGCTATGGGGCAACTATGGGACATCTATGGGGCAGCTATGGGACATCTATGGGTTGCCTATGAGGCAGCTATGGGGCAGCTATGGGACATCTGTGGGGCATCTGTGGGACATCTATGGCACATCTATGGGGCAGCTATGGGACATCTATGGGGCAGCTATGGAGCAGCTATGGGGCATCTATGGGGCAGCTATGGCACATCTATGGGGCAGCCATGGGGCAGCTATGGGGCAGCTGTAGGACATCTATGGGGCAGCTATGGGGCAGCTATGGGACATCTATGGCAAATCTATGGGACATCTATGGGGCAGCTATGGGGCAGCTATGGGACATCTATGGGGCAGCTATGGGGCAGCTATGACACATTTACGGGACATCTATGCGACATCTATGGCACATCTATGGCACATCTATAGGGCATCTATAGGACATCTATGGGGCATCTATAGGACATCTATGGGGCAGCTATGGGGCAGCTATGGGACATCTATGGGGCAGCTATGGGTTGCCTATGAGGCAGCTATGGCACATCTATGGGGCAGCTATGGGGCAGCCATGACACATTTATGGGACATCTATGGGGCATCTATGCGACATCTATGGCACATCTATGGGACATCTATAGGGCATCTATAGGACATCTATGGGGCAGCTATGGGGCAGCCGTGGGTCGCACCCAGCAGGTCGAGGGAGCTCTGGTGGTTGCTGACGACGACGTAGGGGCGCCGCGCCGGGAAGTGCTGGGCGCCGCGCACCGCCATGCGGATCCCATACAGGTGCTTCACGTGCTGCAGCAGCGCGCGCAGGATCCTGGGGGCAGGCGGCGCTTATGGGGCCGAGGGGGGGGGGGTGGGAACCCCAGAAGCCCCCCTACAACGCCCTAGAACCCCATAACCTGCCCTAGAATCACCTAGAACCCCATAACGGCCCCTAGAACCCCATAACCCACCCTAGAATCACCTAGAACCCCATAACCCGCCCTAGAACCACCTAGAACCCCATAACGCCACCTAGAACCCCCTAGAACCCCATAACCCATCCTAGAACCACCTAGAACCCCATAACACACCCTAGAACCCCATAACCCACCCTAGAACCACCTAGAACCCCATAACGCCACCTAGAACCCCCTAGAACCCCATAACCCACCCTAGAACCACCTAGAACCCCATAACCCACCCTAGAACCCCATAACCCACCCTAGAATCACCTAGAACCCCATAATGCCACCTAGAACCCCCTAGAACCCCATAACCCACCCTAGAACCACCTAGAAACCCATAACGCCACCTAGAACCCCCTAGAACCCCATAACCCACCCTAGAACCACCTAGAAACCCATAACGCCCCCTAGAACCCCATATAACGCCATGTAAACCCATAATGAACCCTAGAACCCCGTAGAACCACATAACGCCCCCTAGAACCCATCCTAGAACCACCTAGAACCCCATAACGCCCCCTAGAACCCCCGAACCCACCCTAGAATCACCTAGAACCCCATAACGCCCCATAGAACCCCTAGAACCCCATAACCCGCACTGGAATCACCTAGAACCCCATAACGCTACATAGAACCCCATAACCCGCCCTAGAACCACCTAGAACCCCGTAACCCGCCCTAGAACCACCTAGAACCCCATAACGCCCCCTAGAACCCCCTAGAACCCCATAACCCGCCCTAGAATCACCTAGAACCCCATAACACACCCTAGAACCCCATAACCCGCCCTAGAACCCCCTTGAACCCCAGAATCCACCCTAGAATCACCTAGAACCTCATAATGCCCCCTAGAACCCCCTAGAACCCCATATAACGCCATGTAAACCCATAACGAACCCTAGAACCTCATAGAAGCCCAGAACCCCACCAAGAACCCCCTGGAACCCTATAATCTGCCCTAGAACCACCTAGAACCCCATAGCGCCCCCTAGAACCCCCTAGAACCCCATATAACACCATGTAAACCCATAACGAACCCCAGAACCCCCTAGAACCCCAGAACCCCCCCTAGAACCCCCTAGAACCCTATAACCTGCCCTAGAACCACCTAGAACCCCGTAACGCCCCCTAGACCCCCCTAGAACCCCATGTAATCCCATAACCAACCCTAGAACCCCATAGAACCCCATGTAACCCCAGAACCGCCCCTAGAACCACCTAGAACCCCATAACGCCCCCTAGAACCGCATAAGCCCCCTAGAACTCCATAGAACCCCATGTAAACCCATAACCAACCCTAGAACCCCATAGAACCCCATATAACTGCAGAACACCCCCTAGAACCCCATAACCCCCCCTAGAACCCCATAACCCCCCCTAGAACCCCATATAACACCATGTAAACCCAGAACCCCCCCTAGAAACCCATAAGCACCATAGAACTCCATAGAACCCCATGTAATCCCATAACCAACCCTAGAACCCCCTAGAACCCCCCAAAACCCCATATCACCCCAGAACTCCCACTAGAACCCCATAAGCCCCCCTAGAACTCCATAGAACCCCATGTAACCCCAGAACCCCCCCTAGAACCCCATAACGCCCCCTAGCACCCCCTAGAACCCCATATAACTGCAGAACCCCCCCTAGAACCTCCTAGAATCCCATAAACCCCCTAGAAGTCCATAAACCCCATATAATCCTATAACCCCCCCTAGAACCCCATAAGCACCCTAGAACTCCATAGAACCCCATGTAATCCCATAACCAACCCTAGAACTCCATAGAACCCCATAACCCCCCCTAGAACCCCATAGAACCCCATGTAATCCCATAACCAACCCTAGAACCCCATAGAACCCCATAAGCCCCCAAGAAGTCCATAGAACCCCATGTAACCCCATAACCAACCCTACAACCCTATAGAACCCCATATGACCCCATATAACCCCAGAACTCCCCCTAGAACCCCATAAGCCCCCTAGAAGTCCATAGAACCCCATGTAACCCCATAATCAACCCTATGTAACCCCCTAGAACCCCAGAACCCCCCCTAGAATCCCATAAGCACCCTAGAAGTCCATAGAACCCCATGTAACCCCATAACCAACCCTAGAACCCCATAGAACCCCAGAACCCCCCCTAGAATCCCATAACACCCCCTAGAACCCCATAAGCCCCCTAGAAGTCCATAGAACCTCATGTAACCCCATAACCAACCCTAGAACCCCATAGAACCCCATATAACCCCATGTAACCCCGGAACCCCCCCTAGAACCACCTGGAACCCCATAACCCCCCCTAGAACCCCATAAGCCCCCTAGAACCCCCCAGAACCCCATATAATCCCATAACCCCCCCTAGAACCCCATAGAACCCCATGTAATCCCATAACCAACCCTAGAACCCCATAGAACCCCATAATCCCCAAGAAGTCCATAGAACCCCATGTAACCCCATAACCAACCCTACAACCCTATAAAACCCCACATGACCCCATATAACCCCAGAACTCCCCCTAGAACCCCATAAGCCCCCCTACAACTCCATAGAACCCCATGTAACCCCATAACCAACCCTAGAACCCCATAGAACCCCAGAACTCCCCCTAGAATCCCATAACCCCCCCTGGAACCCCATAAGCCCCCTAGAACTCCATAGAACCCCATGTAACCCCATAACCAACCCTAGAACCCCATAGAACCCCATAAGCCCCCAAGAAGTCCATAGAACCCCATGTAACCCCATAACCAACCCTACAACCCTATAGAACCCCACATGACCCCATATAACCCCAGAACTCCCCCTAGAACTCCATAGAACCCCATGTAACCCCATAACCAACCCTAGAACCCCATAGAACCCCAGAACCCCCCCTAGAATCCCATAACCCCCCCTAGAACCCCATAAGCCCCCTAGAACTCCATAGAACCCCATGTAACCCCATAACCAACCCTAGAACCCCATAGAACCCCATATAACCCCATGTAACCCCTGAACCCCCCCTAGAACCACCTGGAACCCCATAACCCCCCCTAGAACCCCATAAGCCCCCTAGAACCCCCTAGAACCCCATATAATCCCAGAACCCCCCCTAGGAACCCCTAGAACCCCATAACCCCCCCTAGAACCCCATAGAACCCCATGTAATCCCATAACCAACCCTAGAACCCCATAGAACCCCATAAGCCCCCAAGAAGTCCATAGAACCCCATGTAACCCCATAACCAACCCTACAACCCTATAGAACCCCATATGACCCCATATAACCCCAGAACTCCCCCTAGAACCCCATAAGCCCCCATACAACTCCATAGAACCCCATGTAACCCCATAACCAACCCTAGAACCCCATAGAACCCCAGAACCCCCCCTAGAATCCCATAACCCCCCCTAGAACCCCATAAGCCCCCTAGAAGTCCATAGAACCCCATGTAACCCTATAACCAACCCTATGTAACCCCCTAGAACCCCAGAACCCCCCCTAGAATCCCATAACTCCCCCTAGAACCCCATAAGCCCCCTAGAACTCCATGGAACCCCATGTAACCCCATAACCAACCCTAGAACCCCATAGAACCCCAGAACTCCCCCTAGAATCCCATAACCCCCCCTGGAACCCCATAAGCACCCTAGAAGTCCATAGAACCCCATGTAACCCCATAACCAACCCTAGAACCCCATAGAACCCCATAACCCCCCCTAGAACCCCATAGAACCCCATGTAATCCCATAACCAACTCTAGAACCCCATAGAACCCCATAAGCCCCCAAGAAGTCCATAGAACCCCATGTAACCCCATAACCAACCCTACAACCCTATAGAACCCCATATGACCCCATATAACCCCAGAACTCCCCCTAGAACCCCATAAGCCCCCCTACAACTCCATAGAACCCCATGTAACCCCATAACCAACCCTAGAACCCCATAGAACCCCAGAACCCCCCCTAGAATCCCATAACCCCCCCTAGAACCCCATAAGCCCCCTAGAACTCCATGGAACCCCATGTAACCCCATAACCAACCCTAGAACCCCATAGAACCCCAGAACTCCCCCTAGAATCCCATAACCCCCCCTAGAACCCCATAAGCCCCCTAGAACTCCATGGAACCCCATGTAACCCCATAACCAACCCTAGAACCCCATAGAACCCCAGAACTCCCCCTAGAATCCCATAACCCCCCCTGGAACCCCATAAGCCCCCTAGAACTCCATGGAACACCATGTAACCCCATAATCAACCCTAGAACCCCATAGAACCGCATAGAACCCCATAACCCCCCCCTAGAATCCCATAACCCCCCCTGGAACCCCATAAGCCCCCTAGAACTCCATAGAACCCCATGTAACCCCATAACCAACCCTAGAACCCCATAGAACCCCATAAGCCCCCAAGAAGTCCATAGAACCCCATGTAACCCCATAACCAACCCTACAACCCTATAGAACCCCACATGACCCCATATAACCCCAGAACTCCCCCTAGAACCCCATAAGCCCCCTAGAACTCCATAGAACCCCATGTAACCCCATAACCAACCCTAGAACCCCATAGAACCCCATAGAACCCCATAGAACCCCAGAACCCCCCCTAGAATCCCATAAGCCCCCTAGAAGTCCATGGAACCCCATGTAACCCCATAACCAACCCTATGTAACCCCCCACAACCCCCCATAACCCCCTTAGAACCCCATAACCCCCTTAGAACCCCATAAAACCCCATAACCCCTTCCTCTCCCCCCCACCCCCACGTGACCTCCTGTGACCCCATGTGACCTCCCCACAACCCCCCCATCACGTGACCCCACCCCACGTGACCTCCTGTGACCCCCCACGTGACCTCCCCCCATCCCCACCCCCACGTGACCTCCCGTGACCCCCACGTGACCTCCCCCCATCCCCACCCCCACGTGACCCCCCCATCCCCACCAAATCACGTGACCTCCATTGACCCACACGTGACCTCCCCCCCACCATCACATGACCTCCCGTAATCTTCCCTCCCATCCCCACCCCCACGTGACCTCCCGTGACCCCACGTGACCTCCCGTAACCCCTGCCCCCCCATCCCCACCCCCACATGACCTCCCTTGAACACCACGTGACCTCCCCCCAACCCCCCCATCACGTGACCCCACCCCACGTGACCTCCCGTCACCCCCACGTGACCTCCTCCCCACCCTCACCATCACGTGACCTCCCGTGACCCCACGTGACCTTCCCCCATCCCCACATGACCTCCCGTAACCCCATCCCTCCCCTCCATCCCTACCCCCACGTGACCTCCCCCCATCCCCACCAAATCACGTGACCTCCCTTGACCCCGTGACCTCCCCCCAACCCCATCACGTGACCCCACCCCACGTGACCTCCCCCCATCCCCACCTCCACGTGACCTCCCGTCACCCCCACGTGGCCTCCCATAACCCCACCCCCCCTCATTCCCACCCCCACATGACCTCCCATAACCCCACCCCCCCTCCATCCCCACCCCCACGTGACCTCCCGTCACCCCCACGTGACCTTCCCCACCCCCACGTGACCTCCCGTCACCCCCACGTGACCTCCGTCACCCCCACGTCACCTCCCATCACCCCCACGTGACCTCCCATAACCCCTTCCCTCCCATCCCCCCCACCACGTGACCTCCCGTCACCCCCACATGACCTCCCCCCATCTCCACCATCACATGACCCCACATCACGTGACCTCCCCATCCCCACCCCCACGTGGCCTCCCATAACCCCACCCCCCCTCCATCCCCACCCCCACGTGACCTCCTGTAACCCCACCCCCCTCCATCCCCACCCCCACGTGACCTCCCATAACCCCTTCCCTCCCATCCCCACCGCCACGTGACCTCCCTTAACCCTCACGTGACCTCCCCCCCCCACCAAACCATCATCACGTGACCCCCCCCCCCCCCCCCACCTCATGTTCTCCACGTCTCTTCCCCTCAACGCGCAGAGCGGCAGCGCCAGCAGCGCCAGCAGCAGCACCCAGCCGTGGAACAGCGCCATCTTCAGGAAGTACCGCAGCGCCGCCCAGCGCCACAGCACCGCCCGCAGCGCCAGCAGCAGCGCCAGCACCGCCAGCCACATGGCGGGCCGGGGGGGGGGGGGGCCGCTGGGGGGGGGGCTGTTGGGGGGGGGGGGGAGAAAAGAGGGGGGGTCAGAATGAATGGGGGGGTCAGAAATTGCACAGCTGGGGGGGGGTCAGAATGAATGGGGGGGTCAGAATGCACGGGGGGGGTCACAGTCTGGGCATCTGGGGGGGTCAGAAACTGCATGGCTGGGGGGGGGCACAGAATGGGGGGGGTCAGAATGAATGGGGGGGTCACAGACTGAGGATCTGGGGGGGGCACAGAATGAATGGGGGGGTCAGAAAGTGCACAGCTGGGGGGGGCACAGAATGAATGGGGGGGGTCAGAATGAATGGGGGGGTCACGGTCTGAGCATCTGGGGGGGGCACAGAATGGATGGGGGGGTCTGGAAGTGCACAGCTGGGGGGGCACAGAATGAATAAATGGGGGGGGGGGGGTCACAGACTGAGGATCTGGGGGGGTCACAGAATGAATGGGGGGGGTCAGAAACTGCCAGCCACGTGGCGGGCCGGGGGGGGGGGGGGGCCGCTGGGGGGGGGGCTGTTGGAAGGGGGGGGGGGGGAAGAAAAGAGCAGGGGGTCAGAATGAATGGGGGGGGTCAGAAACTGCCAGCCACGTGGCGGGCCGGGGGGGGGGGAGGGGGCGGGGGCGGGGTTAATGGGGGGGGGAAGAAAAGAGGGGGGGGTCAGAATGAATGGGGGGGGTCACAGACTGAGCATCTGGGGGGGGCACAGGATGAATGGGGGGGTCACAGACTGAGCATCTGGGGGGGCATAGAATGAATGGGGGGGTCAGAAAGTGCACAGCTGGGGGGGCACAGAATGAATAAATGGGGGGGGGGGGTCACAGACTGAGGATCTGGGGGGGTCACAGAATGAATGGGGGGGGTCAGAAACTGCCAGCCACGTGGCGGGCCGGGGGGGGGGGGGGCCGCTGGGGGGGGGCTGTTGGAAGGGGGGGGGGGGGGAAGAAAAGAGCAGGGGGTCAGAATGAATGGGGGGGGGTCAGAAACTGCCAGCCACGTGGCGAGCCGGGGGGGGGGAGGGGGCGGGGGCGGGGTTAATGGGGGGGGGGAAGAAAAGAGGGGGGGGTCAGAATGAATGGGGGGGGTCACAGACTGAGCATCTGGGGGGGGCACAGGATGAATGGGGGGGTCACAGACTGAGCATCTGGGGGGGCATAGAATGAATGGGGGGGTCAGAAAGTGCACAGCTGGGGGGGCACAGAATGAATAAATGGGGGGGGGGGTCACAGTCTGAGCATCTGGGGGGGTTGTAAACTGCACGGCTGGGGGGGGGGGGCACAGAATGGGGGGGGTCAGAATGAATGGGGGGGTCAGAAAGTGCACAGCTGGGGGGGGTCAGAAAGGGGGGGGTCACTGAATGAATCTTGGGGGGGGGTCAGAAACTGCACAGCTGGGGGGGCACAGAATGAATGGGGGGGTCACAGACTGAGCATCTGGGGGGGTCAGAGAATGAATGGGGGGGTCAGAAACTGCACAGCTGGGGGGGCACAGAGTGAATATTTGGGGGGGGGTCACAGAATGAATGGGGGGGGTCACAGACTGAGGATCTGGGGGGGTCACAGAATGAATGGGGGGGTCAGAAAGTGCACAGCTGGGGGGGCGAGGGGGGGCGCAGAATGAATGAATGGGGGGGGTCATAAACTGCACGGCTGGGGGGGTCACAGAATGGATCTGGGGGGGGGTCACTGAATATCTGGGGGGTCACAGAATGAATGGGGGGGTCAGAAAGTGCACAGCTGGGGGGGCACAGAGTGAATATTTGGGGGGGGGTCACAGAATGAATGGGGGGGGTCACAGACTGAGGATCTGGGGGGGTCACAGGATGAATGGGGGGGTCAGAATGAATGGGGGGGGGGTCAGAAAGTGCACAGCTGGGGGGGGCACAGAATGAATAAATGGGGGGGGTCACGAAAAGCCCTTGTGGGGGGGTGACAGACTGAATATGGGGGGGGGCATAAAATGCCCAGCCTGGGGGGAGACCCCAAACCCTATAGGGAAACCCAAAAGGGGAGGAATTGGGATCAAAGTTGACCCCAAATCCTATAGGGAAACCCAAAAGGGGAGGAATTGGACCCAAAGTTGACCCCAAACCCTATAGGGAAACCCAAAAGTTGAGGAATTGGACCCAAAGTTGACCCCAAATCCTATAGGGAAACCCAAAAGTTGAGGAATTGGACCCAAAGTTGACCCCAAATCCTATAGGGAAACCCAAAAGGGGAGGAATTGGGATCAAAGTTGACCCCAAATCCTATAGGGAAACCCAAAAGGGGAGGAATTGGACCCAAAGTTGACCCCAAATCCTATAGGGAAACCCAAAAGGGGAGGAATTGGACCCAAAGTTGACCCCAAATCCTATAGGGAAACCCAAAAGGGGAGGAATTGGACCCAAAGTTGACCCCAAATCCTATAGGGAAACCCAAAAGGGGAGGAATTGGACCCAAAGTTGACCCCAAATCCTATAGGGAAACCCAAAAGGGGAGGAATTGAAATGAAAGTTGACCCCAAATCCTATAGGGAAACCCAAAAGGGGAGGAATTGGACCCAAAGTTGACCCCAAATCCTATAGGGAAACCCAAAAGGGGAGGAATTGGACCCAAAGCCAACCCCAAATCCTATAGGGAAACCCAAAATGGGAGGAATTGGGATCAAAGTTGACCCCAAACCCTATAGGAAAACCCAAAAGGGGAGGAATTGGACCCAAAGTTGACCCCAAATCCTATAGGGAAACCCAAAGTTGAGGAATTGGACCCAAAGTTGACCCCAAATCCTACAGACAAACCCAAAATGGGAGGAATTGGACCCAAAGTTGACCCCAAATCCTATAGGGAAACCCAAAGTTGAGGAATTGGACCCAAAGTTGACCCCAAATCCTATAGGGAAACCCAAAAGGGGAGGAATTGGACCCAAAGTTGACACCAAATCCTATAGGAAAACCCAAAAGGGGAGGAATTGGACCCAACGTTGACCCCAAATCCTATAGGGAAACCCAAAAGGGGAGGAATTGGGATCAAAGTTGACCCCAAATCCTATAGGGAAACCCAAAAGGGGAGGAATTGGGATCAAAGTTGACCCCAAATCGTATAAGGAAACCCAAAAGGGGAGGAATTGAAATGAAAGTTGACCCCAAATCCTATAGGGAAACCCAAAAGGGGAGGAATTGGACCCAAAGTTGACCCCAAATCCTATAGGGAAACCCAAAAGGGGAGGAATTGGACCCAAAGCCAACCCCAAATCCTATAGGGAAACCCAAAATGGGAGGAATTGGGATCAAAGTTGACCCCAAACCCTATAGGAAAACCCAAAAGGGGAGGAATTGGACCCAAAGTTGACCCCAAATCCTATAGGGAAACCCAAAGTTGAGGAATTGGACCCAAAGTTGACCCCAAATCCTACAGACAAACCCAAAATGGGAGGAATTGGACCCAAAGTTGACCCCAAATCCTATAGGGAAACCCAAAGTTGAGGAATTGGACCCAAAGTTGACCCCAAATCCTATAGGGAAACCCAAAAGGGGAGGAATTGGACCCAAAGTTGACACCAAATCCTATAGGAAAACCCAAAAGGGGAGGAATTGGACCCAACGTTGACCCCAAATCCTATAGGGAAACCCAAAAGGGGAGGAATTGGGATCAAAGTTGACCCCAAATCCTATAGGGAAACCCAAAAGGGGAGGAATTGGGATCAAAGTTGACCCCAAATCGTATAAGGAAACCCAAAAGGGGAGGAATTGAACCCAAAAGTCGACCCCAAATCCTATAGGGAAACCCAAAAGTTGAGGAATTGGACCCAAAGTTGACCCCAAATCCTACAGGGAAACCCAAAAGGGGAGGAATTGGACCCAAAGTTGACCCCTAACCCAAAGGGAAAACCCAAAAGTGGAGGAATTGGGATCAAAATTGACCCCAAATCCTATAGGGAAACCCAAAAGGGGAGGAATTGGACCCAAAGTTGACCCCAAATCCTATAGGGAAACCCAAAAGGGGAGGAATTGGACCCAAAGTTGACCCCAAATCCTATAGGGAAACCCAAAAGGGGAGGAATTGGGATCAAAGTTGACCCCAAATCCTATAGGAAAACCAAAAAGGGAGGAATTGAACCCAACGTTGACCCCAAATCCTATAGGGAAACCCAAAAGGGGAGGAATTGGACCCAAAGTTGACCCCAAATCCTATAGGGAAACCCAAAAGGGGAGGAATTGGGATCAAAGTTGACCCCAAATCCTATAGGGAAACCCAAAAGGAGAGGAATTGAACCCAAAGCCGACCCCAAATCCTATAGGGAAACCCAAAAGGGGAGGAATTGGACCCAAAGTTGACCCCAAATCCTATAGGGAAACCCAAAAGTTGAGAAATTGGACCCAAAGTTGACCCCAAATCCTATAGGGAAACCCAAAAGGGGAGGAATTGGACCCAAAGTTGACCCCAAAACCCAATGGAGAGATCCCAAACCCAATGGGAAAACCCAAAGTTGAGGAATTGGACCCAAAAGTTGACCCCAAATCCGATAGGGAAACCCAAAAGGGGAGGAACTGAACCCAAAAGTCGAACCCAAATCCTATAGGGAAACCCAAAAGGGGAGGAATTGGACCCAAAGTTGACCCCAAATCCTATAGGGAAACCCAAAAGGGGAGGAATTGGGATCAAAGTTGACCCCAAATCCTATAGGGAAACCCAAAAGGGGAGGAATTGGACCCAAAGTTGACCCCAAATCCTATAGGGAAACCCAAAAGGGGAGGAATTGAACCCAAAGTTGACCCCAAACCCTATAGGGAAACCCAAAAGGGGAGGAATTGGACCCAAAGTTGACCCCAAATCCTATAGGGAAACCCAAAAGGGGAGGAATTGGACCCAAAATTGACCCCAAATCCTATAGGGAAACCCAAAAGGGGAGAATTGGACCCAAAGTTGACCCCAAACCCTATAGGAAAAACAAAAAGGGAGGAATTGAACCCAAAGTTGACCCCAAATCCTATAGGGAAACCCAAAAGGGGAGGAATTGGACCCAAAGCCAACCCCAAATCCTATAGGGAAACCCAAAAGGGGAGGAATTGAACCCAAAGTTGACCCCAAACCCTATAGGGAAACCCAAAAGGGGAGGAATTGGACCCAAAGTTGACCCCAAATCCTATAGGGAAACCCAAAAGGGGAGGAATTGGACCCAAAATTGACCCCAAATCCTATAGGGAAACCCAAAAGTTGAGGAATTGGACCCAAAGTTGACCCCAAACCCTATAGGAAAAACAAAAAGGGAGGAATTGAACCCAAAGTTGACCCCAAATCCTATAGGGAAACCCAAAAGGGGAGGAATTGGACCCAAAGCCAACCCCAAATCCTATAGGGAAACCCAAAATGGGAGGAATTGGGATCAAAGTTGACCCCAAACCCTATAGGAAAACCCAAAAGGGGAGGAATTGGACCCAAAGTTGACCCCAAATCCTATAGGGAAACCCAAAAGGGGAGGAACTGAACCCAAAGTTGACCCCAAATCCTATAGGGAAACCCAAAAGAGGAGGAATTGACCCAAAGCTGACCCCAAATCCTATAGGGAAACCCAAAAGGGGAGGAATTGGACCCAAAGTTGACCCCAAATCCTATAGGGAAACCCAAAAGGGGAGGAATTGGACCCAAAGTTGACCCCAAATCCTATAAGGAAACCCAAAAGGGGAGGAATTGGACACAAAAGTTGACCCCAAATCCTATAGGGAAACCCAAAGTTGAGGAATTGGACCCAAAGTTGACCCCAAATGCTATAGGAAAACCCAAAAGGAGAGGAATTGGACCCAAAGTTGACCCCAAATCCTACAGACAAACCCAAAAGAGGAGGAATTGGACCCAAAGTTGACCCCAAATCCTATAGGGAAACCCAAAAGGGGAGGAATTGGGATCAAAGTTGACCCCAAATCATATAGGGAAACCCAAAAGGGGAGGAATTGGACCCAAAGTTGACCCCAAATGCTATAGGAAAACCCAAATGGGGAGGAATTGGACCCAAAGTTGACCCCAAATCCTATAGGAAAAGCCAAATGGGGAGGAATTGGACCCAAAGTTGACCCCAAATCCTATAGGGAAACCCAAAAGGGGAGGAATTGGGATCAAAGTTGACCCCAAACCCTATAGGGAAACCCAAAAGGGGAGAATTGGACCCAAAGTTGACCCCAAATCCTACAGGGAAACCCAAAAGTTGAGGAATTGGGATCAAAGTTGACCCCAAATCCTATAGGGAAACCCAAAAGGGGAGGAATTGGGATCAAAGTTGACCCCAAACCCTATAGGGAAACCCAAAAGGGGAGGAATTGGACCCAAAGTTGACCCCAAATCCTATAGGGAAACCCAAAAGGGGAGGAATTGGACCCAAAGTTGACCCCAAATCCTATAGGGAAACCCAAATGGGGAGGAATTGGACCCAAAGTTGACCCCAAATCCTATAGGGAAACCCAAAGTTGAGGAATTGGACCCAAAGTTGACCCCAAATCCTATAGGGAAACCCAAAAGGGGAGGAATTGGACCCAAAAACTTGACCCCAAACCCGACGGAGAGAAAACCCCACATTTCCCCTGACCCCAAATCCCCCCCCCAGACCCCACATCTCCCCCACTGATCCCAAATCCCCCCCCGCAGACCCCAAATCCCCATCAGACCCCACATCCCCCCCCAGACCCCAAATACCCCCAGAGCCCAAACCCCAAATCCCCCTCCAAACCCCACATCTCCCCCCAGACCCCAAATCCCCATCAGACCCCAAATCCCCCCCCAGACCCCAAATCCCCCCCAAACCCCAAATCCCCCCCCAGACCCCAAATCCCCATCAGACCCCAAATCCCCACCCAGACCCCAAACCCCCATCAGACCCCAAGTCCCCCCAGACTCCAAATCCCCCCCCAAACCCCAAAGCCCCCCCAGTCCCCAAACCCCCTTAGACCCCATATCCCCCCCCAGACCCCAAATCCCCCTCAGACCCCATATCCCCCCCCAGACCCCAAATCCCCCCCCAAAGCCCAAACCCCAAATCCCCCTCCAAACCCCAAATCCCCCCCAAACCCCATATCCCCCTCCCCAGACCCCAAACCCCTCCCCAGACCCCAAATCTCCCCCCAGACCCCAAATCCCCATCAGACCCCAAATCCTCCTCAGACCCCACATCCCCCCAGACCCCAAATCCCCCCCCAGACCCCATATCCCCCCCCAGACTCCAGACCCCATATACCCCCCAGACCCCAAATCCGCATCAGACCCCAAATCCCCCTGACCCCAAATCCCCATCAGACCCCAAATCCCCCCCCAGACCCCATATCCCCCCCCCAGACCCCAAATCCCCATCAGACCCCATATCCCCCCCCAGACCCCAAATCCCAATCAGACCCCAAATCCCCCCGCAGACCCCAAACCCCAAATCCTCCCCCAAACTCCATATCCCCCCCCAGACCCCACATCTCCCCCAAACCCCAAATCCCCCCCCAGACCCCATATCCACCCCCAGACCCCAAATCCCCATCAGACCCCAAATCCCCTCCAGACCCCAAATCCCCCCCAAACCCCATATCCCCCCCCCAGACCCCAAATCCCCCCCCAGACCCCATATCCCCTCCCAGACTCCAGACCCCAAATCCCCCCCCAAACCCCAAATCCTCCCCCAAACTCCATATCCCCCCCCCAGACCCCAAATCCCCATCAGACCCCAAATCTCCCCCCAAACCCCAAATCCCCCCCCAGACCCCAAATTCCCCCCAGACCCCATATCCCCCCCCAGACCCCAAATCCTTCCCCAAACCCCAAATCCCCCCCCAGACCCCACGTCTCCCCCCAGACCCCAAATCCCCCCCAGACCCCATATCCCCCCCCAGACCCCAAATCCTTCCCCAAACCCCAAATCCCCCCCCAGACCCCAAACCCCCCGAGTCCCCAAATCCCCATCAGACCCCAAATCCCCCCGCAGACCCCAAATCCCCATCAGACCCCAAATCCCCCCCAGACCCCAAATCCCCCCCAAACCCCATATCTCCCCCCCCAGACCCCAAATCCTTCCCCAAACCCCAAATCCCCCCCCCAGACTCCAAACCCCAAATCCTCCCCGAAACCCCAAACCCCCCCCCAGACCCCACATCTCCCCCCAGACCCCAAATCCCCCCCAGACCCCAAATCCCCTCCCAAACCCCATATCCCCCCCCAGACCCCATATCCCCCCCCAGACCCCAAATCCCCCCCCAGACTCCAGACCCCAAATCCCCCCCCAAACCCCAAATCCTCCCCCAAACTCCATATCCCCCCCCAGACCCCAAATCCCCATCAGACCCCAAATCTCCCCCCAAACCCCAAATCCCCCCCCAGACCCCAAATCCCCCCCAGACCCCATATCCCCCCCCAGACCCCAAATCCTTCCCCAAACCCCAAATCCCCCCCCAGACCCCACGTCTCCCCCCAGACCCCAAATCCCCCCCAGACCCCAAATCCTTCCCCAAACCCCAAATCCCCCCCCAGACCCCAAACCCCCCGAGTCCCCAAATCCCCATCAGACCCCAAATCCCCATCAGACCCCAAATCCCCCCCAGACCCCAAATCCCCCCCAGACCCCAAATCCTTCCCCAAACCCCAAATCCCCCCCCCAGACTCCAAACCCCAAATCCTCCCCGAAACCCCAAATCCCCCCCCCGACCCCAAATCCCCATCAGACCCCATATCCCCCCCCCAGACCCCAAATCCTCCCCCAAACCCCAAATCCCCCCCAGACCCCAACCCCCCCCGAGTCCCCAAATCCGCATCAGACCCCAAATCCCCCCCCAGACTCCAGACCCCAAATCCCCCCCCAGACCCCAAATCCTCCCCCAAACCCCATATCCCCCCCCAGACCCCAAATCCCCCCCCAGACCCCATATCCCCCCCCAGATTCCAGACCCCAAATCCTCCTCGAAACCCCAACCCCCCCCCCAGACCCCACATCTCCCCCCAGACCCCAAATCCCCATCAGACCCCACATCTCCCCCCAGACCCCAAATCCCCTCCCAGACCCCAAATCCCCCCCAGACCCCAAATCCCCATCAGACCCCATATCCCCCCCCAGACCCCAAATCCTTATCAGACCCCAAATCCCCCCCCAGACCCCACATCTCCCCCCAGACCCCAAATCCCCCCCAAACCCCAAATCCCCATCAGACCCCAAATCTCCCCCCAAACCCCAAATCCCCCCCCAGACATCAAATCCCCCCCAGACCCCATATCCCCCCCCCAGACCCCAAATCCCCCCCCAAACCCCAAATCCCCCCCAGACCCCACATCTCCCCCCAGACCCCAAATCCCCATCAGACCCCAAATCCCCCCAGACCCCAAACCCCCCCCCCCAGACCCCAAATCCGCATCAGACCCCAAATCCCCCCCCAGACTCCAGACCCCAAATCCCCCCCCAGACCCCATATCCCCCCCCCAAACCCCAAATCCCCCCCTAGACCCCAAATTCCCGCTCAGACCCCACATCTCCCCCCAGACCCCAAATCCACATCAGACCCCATATCCCCCCCCTGACCCCAAATCCTTCCCCAGACCCCAAGAGCCCCCCAAACCCCATATCCCCCTCCCCTGACCCCAAATCCCCCCCCAGACCCCAAATCCCCATCAGACCCCATATCCCTCCCCCAGTCCTCAAATCCCCCCCCAAACCCCAAATCCCCCCCAGACCCCATATCCCCCCCCAGACCCCAAATCCTTCCCCAAACCCCAAATCCCCCCCCAGACCCCATATCCACCCCCAGACCCCAAATCCCCCTGACCCCAAATCCCCATCAGACCCCAAATCCCCCCCAAACCCCAAATCCCCCCCCAGACCCCAAATCCTCCCCCAAACCCCAAATCCCCCCCAGACCCCACATGTCCCCCCAGACCCCAAATCCCCCCCCAGACCCCACATCTCCCCCCAGACCCCAAATCCCCATCAGACCCCAAATCCCCCCCCAGACCCCACATCTCCCCCCAGACTCCAAACCCCAAATCCTCCCCCCCAGACCCCACATCTCCCCCCAGACCCCAAATCCACATCAGGCCCCAAATCCCCCCCCCAGACCCCACATCTCCCCCCAGACTCCAAACCCCAAATCCTCCCCGAAACCCCATATCCCCCCCCAGACCCCAAATCCCCCCTCAGACCCCAAATCCCCCCCAGACCCCATATCCCCCCCCAGACCCCAAATCCTCCCCGAAACCCTAAATCCCCCCCCAGACCCCAAATCCCCTCCAGACCCCATATCCCCCCCCCAGTCCCCAAATCCTTCCCCAAACCCCAAATCCCGCCCCAGACCCCACATCTCCCCCCAGACCCCAAATCCCCATCAGACCCCATATCCCCCCCCAGACCCCATATCCCCCCCCAGACCCCAAATCCCCCCCAGACCCCATATCCCCCCTCAGACCCCAAATCCCCATCAGACCCCAAATCTGCTCCCAGACCCCAACCCCCCCCCCAGACCCCAAATCCGCATCAGACCCCAAATCCCCCCCAGACCCCAAATCCTTCCCCAAACCCCAAATCCCCCCCCAGACCCCAAACCCCAAATCCTCCCCGAAACCCCAAATCCCCCCCCAAACCCCAAGTCCCCCCGCAGACCCCAAACCGGCCCCAAACCCCAAATCCCCCCCCAGACCCCAAATCCCCATCAGACCCCACATCCCCCCCCAAACCCCATATCCCCCCCCAGACCCCATATCCCTCCCCCAGACCCCAAATCCCCCCCAGACCCCATATCCCCCCCCAGACTCCAGACCCCAAATCCTCCCCGAAACCCCAAACCCCCCCCCAGACCCCAAATCCCCCCCCAGACCCCATATCCACCCCCAGACCCCAAATCCCCATCAGACCCCAAATCGCCTCCAGACCCCAAATCCCCCCCAAACCCCATATCCCCCCCCCAGACCCCAAATCCCCCCCCAGACCCCATATCCCCCCCCAGACTCCAGACCCCAAATCCTCCCCGAAACCCCAAATCCCCATCAGACCCCAAATCCCCCCCCAGACCCCAAATCCCCCCTCAGACCCCAAATCCCCCCTCAGACCCCATATCCCCCCCCAGACCCCAAATCCTCCCCGAAACCCTAAATCCCCCCCCAGACTCCAGACCCCAAATCCCCCCCAAACCCCAAACCCCCCCCCCAGACCCCAAATCCCCATCAGACCCCAAATCCCCCCCCAAACCCCATATCCCCCCCCCGACCCCAAATCCTTCCCCAAACCCCAAATCCCCCCCCAGACCCCACATCTCCCCCGCCCCGCCCCCCCCCCCCGGTTGCCATGGAAACGCCGCATCGCCCCGATCCTCTCCCCCTCCCCCCTCCCCCCCCCCCCCCGAATTACCGGCGGCGCTCCGCTGCGGCGCGGCCCTTCTTTCCCCCCTTCACAGCGCCACCGGAAGTGCCCGAGTTCGACTGACGGCGCCGCCCACCAATAGGAACCCACCGTCGGCCCCCCCGAGCCCCACCCCGGAGCCCCTTTTCCGCCGTCTCCATGGAAACGCGCGAGGAGGCGGGACCGTTTCCACGGCAACCGAAGGATGAAACGATCCGATTGGTCCGCGCCGCCGGAAAAGGGGAGGCGGTGCTGCTGAAGGCGGAAGTGCGGCTCGCAGGACCGGAAGTGCCGCACATAAACCGTGACGGAACGGCCATGGAAGCACCGAACCGCGGAATCTTCGGCGACGGAACGGAGCTCTGAGGGCCCAAACTCCTCTGCAATGAAAGCGGAGCGCAGCGCCCTGCCGGGCCCCGCAGGGTTTCATCCAACCTGGCCTTGAAAGCCTCCAGGGACGGGAGGCAACCGGTTCAACGCCGGACGACCTCCGTATCGCTTTTATTTCTTTCTATTGACGCTTCGTTCTGCCCGCTTGGAGCTCGAAACTTTTCCCTTTCCTTTTGTCGGCACAGATCCCGACGTGGAATCACCGCTTCCGGTCCTGCGGGTCCAGAGGGAGGGAGGGAAGAAGAAGAATTCCGACCCTCCCGTCGTTTTTTTCGGTCCTTCCGGGACCGGGAGCTTCGCCTCCGAACGCCGCCGCCTCAGTAAAGAAGGAAAAAATGAAGGGACCGGCGAGGCGGGGATTGGAAGCGGAAGTACGGTGCTGAACCCGGAAGTGACGCCGGAAGTGACGCCGGAAGTGACGCGACGCCGGAAGTGGAGGCTCAGACAGGGGCGCAGAGGTAGGAGAGAGGAGGACCCCACGCTGTGGCCACGCCCCCCTCCCGCTGAGGCCACGCCCCCTTTCGGTGTAGTGCCGAATCTGAGGCCACGCCCCCTCCCGCCGAGGCCACGCCCCCTTTCGGCGTAGCGACGCATTCGTGGCCACGCCCCTCCAGCTGAGACCGCGCTCACTGGAGGCCACGCCCCCTCCAGTGAGGCCACACCCCAGTTGCGACCACGCCCCTCCCGGTGAGGCCACGCCCACTGGAAGCCACGCCCCCTTTTGGTGTGCCCAGTCACCTGAGGCCACGCCCCCTCATGTTGTGGCCACGCCCCTCCTGTTGTGGCCACGCCCCCCTTTCGGTGTAGTGTTGCGCCTGAGGCCACGCCCCCTTTGGCCCGACCATCCAATTAGAGGCCGCGCCCCCTACCACGTGACCACGGCCACTCTGACGCAGCCACCCAATGTGAGGCCACGCCCCCTTTCTGACAGGGCCACGCCTCTTTCTAAGCCCCGCCCCCTGTGGGTTGGCCACGCCCCTTTAGCACAGCCGCGTCGTTGGCCACGCCCCCTCTGTGTGGCCCCGCCCCCCTTGATGCGGCCCCGCCCCTTTGTCCTCACCCAATCGCTGGCCACGGCCATGCCCACTCATCAGGCCCCGCCCCCTTTTCCCCACAGCCCGCGATTTTATTGGCTGAGATGGAAGGCGGAGCTTCAGCCCACGGGGCGGCGGCCAATCAGCCACAAGCAACGCCAGGTTCAGCCAATGTGAGAAGAGATGGTACTGAGTCGACCAATGGGAGCGCCGCCCGCGCAGGGCCGACCAATGGGATCTCAGCGGTGATGCCGGCGATGTCCAATCAGGTATTGGCACAGCCGACATCAGCCAATGAGGATGTTTGGGATTGGCGCAATGAGGGGGCGTGGCTCCGGGCGCCATGTTGGGGTGGGGGCGGGGATGCGTGGGTCACGTGGGACGGCAGCTGGGTGTCCACCAATCAGAGGGGGGGTCCCCAAAAGGGGCAGCTGGACCCCCAAAATCCAACAATTGACCCCGAGATCCCAATGCATGGCCCCAAAAACCCAATAATTGACCCCAAAATCCCCACAGAAATCCCAAAAAACGTAACTGATGTCAATAAGAACCCAACTGAGCTCATCTGCGACCCCAAAATCCCAATAATTGACCCCAAAATCCCCACGGAAATCCCAGAAAATGTAACTGATGTCAACAAGAACCCAACCGAGCTCATCAGCGACCCCAAAAACCCAACAATTGACCCCAAAATCCCCACGGAAATCCCAGAAAATGTAACTGATGTCAACAAGAACCCAACTGAGCTCATCAGCGACCCCAAAATCCCAACAATTGACCCCAAAATCTGCATGGAAAACCCTGAAAAGCCGACTGATGTCAATAAGAACCCAACTGAGCTCATCGGTGACCCCAAAATCCCAACAATTGACCCCAAAAACCAAACGGAAGACCCCAAGAATCGAACTGACATCGATGAAATCCCAATGGAGCTCGACAGAGACCCCAAAAACCCAACAGATGTCAAGAAGACCCCAACTGAAGACCCCAACGCCCCCAAAATCCCAACGATTGACCCCAAAACCCCAGCTGAAGACCCCAACGCCCCCGAAACCCCAACGATTGACCCCAAAAACCCAACCGTTGTCAACAAGACCCCAACTGAAGTCCCCAACGCCCCCAAAATCCCAACGATTGACCCCAAAAACCCAACAACCGACCCCAAAATCCCAACAATCGACCCCAAAAACCCAACCGTTGTCAACAAGACCCCAACTGAAGACCCCAACGCCCCTAAAATCCCAACGACTGACCCCAAAAACCCAACGATTGTCAGGAAGACCCCAACTGAAGACCCCAACGCCCCTAAAATCCCAACGATCGACCCCAAAAACCCAATCAGCCTCAACCAAACCCCAACTGAAGTCCCCAACGCCCCCAAAATCCCAACGATTGACCCCAAAATCCCAACAATCGACCCCAAAAACCCAACCGTTGTCAACAAGTCCGCAACTGAAGACCCCAACGCCCCCAAAATCCCAACGATTGACCCCAAAATCCCAACAATCGACCCCAAAAACCCAACCGTTGTCAACAAGACCCCAACTGAAGACCCCAACGCCCCCCAAATCCCAACGATTGACCCCAAAAACCCAACCGTTGTCAACAAGACCCCAACTGAAGACCCCAACGCCCCCCAAATCCCAACGATTGACCCCAAAAACCCAACCGTTGTCAACAAGTCCACAACTGAAGACCCCAACGCCCCCAAAATCCCAACGATTGACCCCAAAAACCCAACGATTGACCCCAAAAACCCAACTGTTGTCAACAAGACCGCAACTGAAGACCCCAACGCCCCCCAAATCCCAACGATTGACCCCAAAAACCCAAGAGAAGCCCCCCACCCCACCGCCAGCTGGTGGCTGAGCCCCGACTCCTCCTTCTCCAAGCTGATTCTCCGCCGTGGCCGCGGTGTGGAGCGCCCTGGTTTGGGGTCCCGGTGCTGCGTTCTACTGGAGCCCCCCGAAAATGATCATTGGGATCCCCAAAACGCAACAAACCACCCCAAAAATCCAACGGAGGACCTCCGAAAACCGACCGAAATCCGTCAAGATCTCCAAAATGCAATGGAAGGTCCCAAAAATTCAACAGCGGAGCCCAAAAATGGAAGGAAAGAGGGAAAAAATTCGACGGAGATCCAGAAATCGAAGGAAGACCCCAAAAAGATGATCGACGTCAACCAGAACCCAAGGCAGGACCCCAAAAACTCAACAGGCGGCCCCAAAATCTCAGCAGAGGACCCCAACTGCCCCATAGATATCAATGAGAACCTAGCCGGGGGTGACAAAGACCCCAAAAAGTCAATGGAAGAATCCCAAATCCCAAGAAATGACCCCAAAAACCCAACCGTTGTCAACAAGACCCCAACTGAAGACCCCAACGCCCCCAAAATCCCAACGATTGACCCCAAAAACCCAACGATTGTCAAGAAGACCCCAACTGAAGACCCCAACGCCCCCAAAATCCCAACGATTGACCCCAAAAACCCAACCGTTGTCAACAAGACCCCAACTGAAGACCCCAACGCCCCCAAAATCCCAACGATTGACCCCAAAAACCTAAGAGAAGATCCCAAAATCCCAATGGAAGACCCCAAAATTCCAAGAGAAGAACCCCCAAACCCAACTGACATCAATCAAAACCCGACAGAAGATCCCAAAACCCGAATGGAAGACCCCAAAAACCCAACCAGCCTCAACCAAACCCCAACTGAAGACCCCAAAACCCCAAAGGATGCCTATCAAAACCCAGAAGAAAACCCCAAAATCCCAACGGGAGACCCCAAAATCCCAATGGAAGACCCCAAACTCCCAACAAAATGCCCCAAAATCCCAAAGGACGTCAGTCAAAACCAAGAAGACCCCAAAAACCCAACAGAAGACCCCAAAAACCCAACAGAAGATCCCAAAATCCTAACGGAAGACCCCAAAAACCCAACAGATGTTAACCAAAACCCCACAGAAGACCCCAAAACCCGAATGCAAGACCCCAAAATCCCAAAATACCTCAAAACCCCAACTGACCTCAACCAACCCCCAATACAAGACCCCAAAAACCCAACAAATGTCAACCGAAACCCCACAGAAGACCCCAAAACCCCAATGGACCTCAACAAAAACCCTACAGAAAATCCCGAAACCCCAACAAAACACTCCAAAACCCCGATAGACCTCAACAAAAACCCCACAGAAGACCCCAAAACCCCAACAGACCTCAACAAAAACCCCACAGAAGACCCCAAAACCCCAACAACCCCCCCCAAAACCCCAATAGACCACAACAAAAACCCCACAGAAGACCCCAAAACCCCAACAAAACACCCCAAAACCCGAACTGACCTGAACCAAAACCCTACAGAAGACCCCAAAACCCCAACAGACCTCAACCAAAACCCAACGGGAGACCCCAAAACCCCAACAAAACACCCTAAAACCCCAACTGACCTGAACCAAAACTCCACAGAAGACCCCAAAATCCTAATGGACCTCAACCAAAACCCCACAGAATACCCCAAAATCCCAACAACCCCCCCGAAAACCCCAATAGACCTCAACAAAAACCCCACAGAAGACCCCAAAACCCCGATAGACCTCAACAAAAACCCCACAGAAGACCCCAAAACCCCAATAGACCTCAACAAAAACCCTACAGAAAACCCCGAAACCCCAATAGACCTCAACAAAAACCCAACAGAAGACCCCAAAACCCCAACAGACCTCAACCAAAACCCAACGGGAGACCCCAAAACCCCAATAGACCTCAACAAAAACCCCACAGAAGACCCCAAAACCCCAACAAAACACCCCAAAACCCGAACTGACCAGAACCAAAACCCCACAGAAGACCCCAAAACCCCAACAGACCTCAACAAAAACCCCACAGAAGACCCCAAAACCCCAATAGACCTCAACCAAAACCCTACAGAGAACCCCAAAACCCCAACAACCCCCCCCAAAATCCCAACAGACCTCAACCAAAACCCAACAGACCCCCCCGAAACCCCCTCAACTCCCACCCTCCCCCCTCCAAAACCCCCCCAGACCGCCTCAACGCCCCCCCACCCCCCACCCAACCCCCCCCAGACCCCCTCAACCCCCACCCTCCCCCCACCCAACCCCCCCCAGACCCCCTCAACCCCCCCCCACCCCCCAACAGACTTCAACCAAAACCCAACAGAGCCCCCCAAAACCCCCTCATCCCCCCCCCAGCCCCCACCCAAACCCCCCCAGACCCCCTCAGCCCCCACCTTCCCAACAGACCCCCCCTCAACCCCCCCCCACCCCCCAACCAAACCCCCCCAGACCCCAACAGACCTCAAACAAAATCCAACAGATCCCCCCGAAACCCCCTCAAACCCCCCCCACCCCCCAACCAAACCCCCCCAGACCCCCTCAGCCCCCACCTTCCCAACAGACCCCCCCTCAAACCCCCCCCACCCCCCAACCAAACCCCCCCAAACCCCCTCAACCCCCCCCCACCCACCAACCAAACCCCCCCAGACCCCAACAGACCTCAACCAAAATCCAACAGACCCCCCCGAAACCCCCTCAACCCCCACCCTCCCCCCACCCAAACCCCCCCAAACCCCCTCAAACCCCCCCCAGACCCCCTCAGCCCCCACCTTCCCAACAGACCCCCCCTCAAACCCCCCCCACCCCCCACCCAAACCCCCCCAAACCCCCTCAACCCCCCCCCACCCCCCAACAGACCTCAACCAAAACCCAACAGAGCCCCCCAAAACCCCCTCAACCCCCCCCCACCCCCCTCCCAACCCCCCCCAGACCCCCTCAAACCCCCCCCACCCCCCACCCAAACCCCCCCAGGCCCCCTTATCCCCCACCCACCCCCCAACAGACCCCCCCAAAACCCCCTCAACCCCCCCCCACCCCCCACCCAAACACCCCCAAACCCCCTCAAACCCCCCCCACCCCCCACCCAAACCCCCCCAGACCCCCTCAACCCCCCCCCTCCCCCCCCCAGCCCCCCCCCCTTGGGGCCACTGGCACACCCTCCAACTGGGCACCGCCGAAGGCCGCTGGTCTTTGGCTTTAGACGCCTGCCTGGAATCCATGGCAGCCGGTGAACGTTCCCTCCTCCTCCCCAACGGTTCCGGCACCGCCATCACCGTCACTTTAGCATCCTTCACCCCAGCCCCATCATTTTGGGATGACACCCAGGACCGTTGGCCGACCGTTTTGGCATTGAAAAACCGAGCCACGGCACTGTACGGCGCCGGTTTGTTACTCCCTGCCACCAAAGCTTTTTCCACCGCCCTCCGTTACGCCGTCGTGGCCGCCGGTCCTCCACCTCTCCCCCCATCCCGAGCTCAACCCAAAGCCGACCTCCACGCCGGCTTGGCTTTGTGTCAACTCCGTTTGGGTTTACCGGCGGCGGCGGCGGCGAACGCCGGGAAAGCTTTGGCTTTAAAACCGGATCACGTCAAAGCCAGGTATCGCAGGGCCATGGCGGCCGCGGCCATGATGGATTGGGACGGGGCGGCCGAGGATTTGGGGGCCGTGCTGAGGGCTGAGCCGGGCAACAGGGCGGCCAGGAGGGAGATGGGGAGGGTGAGGGCGGCCATCAGGGAGAGGGACGCCGGCATGGCCAGGGGGCTGGGGAGGTTGTTTGCGTAGGGGGGCGGGGCTAAAGGGAGGGGGCGGGGCCTAAGGGTGAGGGGCGGGGCTTGAGAGAGGGGGCGTGGCTTGAGAGAGGAGGGGTGGAGTCCAAGAGATGGGGTGGGAAATGAATGGGAAGGGATTGGAGGGGGCGGGGCTTAAAAGAAGGGGCGGGGCTTGAAAGAAGGGGCGTGAATTAGGAGTGGAGGGGCGGAGCCTAAGAGATGGGGAGGGAAATGAATGGGTGGGGATAGGAGGAGGGGGCGGCGCTTGAAAGAGGGGGCGGGGCTTTAGAGTAGAGGGGCGGAGTCTAAGAGATGAGGAGGGATCAGATTGGGTGGGGATAAGAGGAGGGGGCGTGGCTTAAAAGTAGAGGGGCGGAGTCTAAGAGATGGGGAAGGAAATGAATGGTTCGGGATATGAGGAGGGGGCGTGGCTTAAGGGAGGGGGCGGGGCTTGAGAGTAGTGGGGCGGAGTCTAAGAGATGGGGAAAGAAATGAATGGGTGGGGATAGGAGGAGGGGGCGTGGCTTAAGGGAGGGGGCGGGGCTTGAGAGTAGAGGGGCGGAGTCTAAGAGATGGGGAAAGAAATGAATGGGTGGGGATAGGAGAGGGCGGGGCTTAAAGGAGGGGGCGTGGCTTAAGAGTGGAAGGCAGCGAATAGGAGAGGCTTGAGAGGGGGCGTGGCTTGAGAGAGGAGGGGGCGTGGCTACAGAGTGGTGGGGCGGAGCCTAAGAGATGAGAGGGAACTGAATAGGCAGGGATTGTAGGAGGGGGCGTGGCTTAAAAGAGGGGGCGGGGCTTGAGGAGAGAGCGGGCAGCGGAGTAAAAGATTAAAGGTCAAGGGTCAGGAGTAAGGTCAGGGGTTAAGGTTATGGGGTTAAGTGGGGGTTAAAGGTTAAAGGCAGGGCCACAGCTCCCTCCAAAATTAAGCGCCGTGATTAACAAATGAATTAATTAACAAACGGGCTCACCAAGCTGCTGAGGGAGTTAATGAGGGGGCGGGGCTTAAAAGGGGGCGTGGTCTGAGGGCCTGGATGTTTTTTTTTATCCCAAATTCTTCACGCTGACCCCAAATCCCCCATTTTTCACCCCAAAAAGGTCCCCGACTTTTTACCCCAAAGTCCTGAATCCGACCCCAAACCCCCAAATTTTAGGGGGGTTTCCCAATTTCCCCCGGCCTTAACGAAAGGATTAATTAATAAACGTGATCATTATAGCATCGCATTGTTTGCAATTCGATTAATTAACAAATCAGTTCATTAACTCTGAGACGAAGCTGGGAGACGAGGCTGGGAACCAAGGAAGGCTTCCCACCCTCCATTAATTAACCGCTTCGTTAATGAGGAGCTGCTTAATTAAACCCGGAGCCAGCTGTTACCAACACTGAGATTTTATTGGTCCATCAATTCCATCACATGAGCGGAAGGGGGCGGAGCTTGGCATGCAAATGAGGCGAAGGTGTGGCAAAACGGTGGGCGGAGCATCCGGGTGGGCGGGGCTTGGCGTTACCATGGCGACAGCGGGGTGGGCGGAGCCAAGCCCTATGGCCACTGCGTCCCTGTGGGCGGGGCTAAGTGTTACCATGGCAACACATGGAGCCAATCGCATGGCAACAGCAGCCCTGTGGGCGGGGCTAAGGGTTACCATGGCAACATAAGGAGCCAATCGCACGGCAACAGCACCCCTGTGGGCGGGGCTAAGGGTTACCATGGCAACACTAAAGGGGCGGAGCTAATCCTATGGCAACTGCATCCCTGTGGGCGGGGCTAACGGTTTCCATGGCAACAGCGTCTCTGTGGGTGGGGCTGAGGGTTTCCATGGCAACATTAAAGGGGCGGAGCCAATCCCCATGGCAACAGCAGCCCTATGGGTGGGGCTAAGGGTTACCATGGCAACACATGGAGCCAATCCCTATGGCAACACCATCCCTGTGGGCGGGGCTAAGGGTAACCATGGCAACATAAGGAGCCAATCCCCATGGCAACAGCAGCCCTGTGGGCGGGGCTAAGGGTTTCCATGGCAACACATGGAGCCAATTGCACAGCAACAGCAGCCCTGTGGGCGGGGCTAAGGGTTTCCATGGCAACACATGGAGCCAATTGCACAGCAACAGCATCCCTGTGGGCGGGGCTAAGGGTTACCATGGCAACACGACCAGGAGGGATCCTTGCCTGGTTGCTACGGGGTTTCGGTGGGGGGCTGTGGGCACGAGGCCGGTTGCCATGGCGACTAAGGGTCCCAATCGTTGTCGTGGTGCTGAGCGGCGATGAGGATGACGACGGTGAGGATGGTGCACAGCACGGTGGCGGCCACACCGACGGCCAGGGAGATGAAGGCGAAATTCCGGGCCTCCCGCGAGGCCACCTCGGCCTGAGCCAGGTCACCACGAGCCACCGCCGTGCGAACCTGAGCAATTAGCGGGCAGCGTTAACGAGGGAAGAGCTCTGAGCTCATCTAACCCGGGTATGAGGTCACACACCCAATGAATGACACCAAAAATCCCAACAAAGATCTCAGAAATCCAACACAAGGCAAGAAGGATCTCAAAAACCCAACAAATGACCCCAGAAACACCAAGAATAACCCCAAAAACCCAAAGAGGTGTCAACGAGGATCCCAAAAACCCAACAAATGACACCAAAAATTCCAACAGTGATCTATAAAACCCAACAGAAGTCAACAAGGATCCCAAAAAGCCAACAAATGACACCAAAAACCCCATCCATGACCCTCAAAACCCAAAAGAAGTCAACAACGATCCCAAAAACCCAACAAATGACAACAGAAACACCAAGAATGACCCCAAAAAACGCAAGAGGAGTCAACAAGGATCCCGCAAACCCAACAAATGGCCCCAAAAACCCCACCCATGACCCCAAAAACCCAAGAGGAGTCAACAAGGATCCCAAAAACTCAACAAATGACACCAAAAATTCCAACAGTCATCTCAAAAACCCAACAGAAGTCAACAAGGATCCCAAAAACCCAACAAATGACACCAAAAAACCTCATCTGGGATCCTAAATAACAAAGAGGAGTCAACAAGGATGCCAAAAACCCAACCAATGACACCAAAAACCCCATCCATGACACCAAAGTTCATCGCCTCCCGCGAGGCCACCTCGGCCTGAGCCAGGTCCCCACGAGCCACCGCCATGCGAACCTGAGCAATTAGCGGGCAGCGTTAACGAGGGAAGAGCTCTGAGCTCATCTAACCCGGGTATGAGGTCACACACCCAATGAACGACACCAAAAATCCCAACAACGATCTCAAAAACCCAAGAGAAGTCAACAAGGATCCCAAAAACCCAATAAATGACACCAAAAACCCCATCTGGGATCCTAAATACCCAACAGAAGTCAACAAGGATCCCAAAAACCCAATAAATGACACCAAAAATTCCAACAACGATCTCAAAAACCCAAGAGGAGTCAAGAAGGATCCCAAAAACCCAACAAATGACACCAAAACCCCATCCATGACCCCAAAAACATAAGAGAAGTCAACAAGGATGCCAAAAAGCCAACAAATGACACCAAAACCCCCATCCATGACCCCCAAAACCCGAAAGAAGTCAACAACGATCCCAAAAACTCAACAAATGACACCAAAAATTCCAACAACGATCTCAAAAACCCAAGAGGAGTCAAGAAGGATCCCAAAAACCCAACAAATGACACCAAAACCCCATCCATGACCCCAAAAACATAAGAGAAGTCAACAAGGATGCCAAAAAGCCAACAAATGACACCAAAACCCCCATCCATGACCCCCAAAACCCGAAAGAAGTCAACAACGATCCCAAAAACTCAACAAATGACACCAAAAATTCCAACAACGATCTCAAAAACCCAAGAGGAGTCAAGAAGGATCCCAAAAACCCAACAAATGACACCAAAACCCCATCCATGACCCCAAAAACATAAGAGAAGTCAACAAGGATGCCAAAAAGCCAACAAATGACACCAAAACCCCCATCCATGACCCCCAAAACCCGAAAGAAGTCAACAACGATCCCAAAAACTCAACAAATGACACCAAAAATTCCAACAACGATCTCAAAAACCCAAGAGGAGTCAAGAAGGATCCCAAAAACCCAACAAATGACACCAAAACCCCATCCATGACCCCAAAAACATAAGAGAAGTCAACAAGGATGCCAAAAAGCCAACAAATGACACCAAAACCCCCATCCATGACCCCCAAAACCCGAAAGAAGTCAACAACGATCCCAAAAACTCAACAAATGACACCAAAAATTCCAACAGTCATCTCAAAAACCCAACAGAAGTCAACAAGGATCCCAAAAACCCAACAAATGACACCAAAACCCCCATCCATGACCCCCAAAACCCGAAAGAAGTCAACAAGGATCCCAAAAACCCAACCAATGGCCCCAAAAACCCCATCCATGACCCCAAAAACACAAGAGGAGTCAACAAGGATCCCGCAAACCCAACAAATGACATCAAAAACCCCATCCATGACCCCAAAGTTCAACGCCTCCCACGAGGCCACCTCGGCCTGAGCCAGGTCCCCACGAGCCACCGCCGTGCGAACCTGAGCAATTAGCGGGCAGCGTTAACGAGGGAAGAGCTCTGAGCTCATCTAACCCGGGTATGAGGTCAGACACCCAATGAACGACACCAAAAATCCCAACAAAGATCTCAGAAATCCAACACAAGGCAAGAAGGATCCCAAAAACCCAACAAATGACCCCAGAAACACCAAGAATAACCCCAAAAACCCAAAGAGGTGTCAACGAGGATCCCAAAAACCCAACAAATGACACCAAAAATTCCAACAGTGATCTATAAAACCCAACAGAAGTCAACAAGGATCCCAAAAACCCAACAAATGACACCAAAAATTCCAACAGTGATCTCAAAAACCCAAAAGAAGTCAACAAGGATCCCAAAAACCCAACAAACGACACCAAAAACCCCATCTGGGATCCCAAATACCCAAGAGAAGTCAACAAGGATCCCAAAAACCCAACAAATGACGCCAGAAACACCAAGAATGACCCCAAAAACCCAAGAGGAGTCAACAAGGATCCCAAAAAGCCAACAAATGACACCAAAAAGTCCATCCATGACCCCAAAAACCCAAAAGAAGTCAACAAGGATCCCAAAAACCCAACAAATGACCCCAGAAACACCCAGAATAACCCCCAAAACCCAAGAGGTGTCAACAAGGATCCCAAAAACCCAATAAATGACACCAAAAATTCCAACAGTCATCTCAAAAACCCAACAGAGGTCAACAAGGATCCCAAAAACCCAACAAATGACCCCAGAAACACCAAGAATGACCCCAAAAACCCAAAAGGAGTCAACAAGGATCCCAAAAACCCAACAAATGGCCCCAAAAACCCCGTCCATGACTCCCAAAACCCAAAAGATGTCAACAAGGATCCCAAAAACCCAACAAATGACACCAGAAACACCAAGAATGACCCCAAAAACCCAAAAGGAGTCAACAAGGATCCCAAAAACCCAACAAATGACACCAAAAACCCCGTCCATGACTCCCAAAACCCAAAAGATGTCAACAAGGATCCCAAAAACCCAACAAATGACACCAGAAACACCAAGAATGACCCCAAAAACCCAAAAGGAGTCAACAAGGATCCCAAAAACCCAACAAATGGCCCCAAAAACCCTGTCCATGACGCCCAAAACCCAAAAGAAGTCAACAAGGATCCCAAAAACCCAAAAAATGACCCCAGAAACACCAAGAATGACCCCAAAAACCCAAAAGGAGTCAACAAGGATCCCAAAAACCCAACAAATGACACCAAAAAGTCCATCCATGGCTCCCAAAACTCAAAAGAAGTCAACAGAGATCCCAAAAACCCAACAAATGACACCAAAACCCCCATCCATGACCCCAAAAACATAAGGGAAGTCAACAAGGATCCCAAAAACCCAATAAATGACACCAGAAACACCAAGAATGACCCCAAAAACCCAAGAGGTGTCAACAAGGATCCCAAAAACCCAACCAATGGCCCCAAAAACCCCGTCCATGACTCCCAAAACCCAAAAGAAGTCAACAACGCTCCCAAAAACCCAACAAATGACACAAAAACCCTGTCCATGACGCCCAAAACCCAAAAGAAGTCAACAAGGATCCCAAAAACCCAACAAATGACCGCCAAATCTCATCAAATGACCCCAAAATCCCTCTGAATGACCTTCAAACCAATGAGTGACCCTAAAATCCCATTGAATGACCCCAAAATCCCAATGAATGACCCCCAAACCCAACAAATGACCCCAAAACCCCGCTGAATGACCCCAAAATCCCACTCAATGACCCCCAAACCCAAGGAATGACCCCAAAATCCCATCGAATGACCCCAAAACGCCATCGAATGACCCCAAAATCCCACTCAATGATCCCCAAGCTCAACAAATGACCCCAAAATCCCAATCAATGTACCCCAAAACCAACGGATGACCCCAAAACCCACAGAATGACCCCCAAACCCAACAAATGCCCCCAAATCCCAATGAACGACCCCCAAACCCAACAAATGATTCCCAAAACCGAACAAATGACCCCAAAATACCAACCAATGACCCCCAAACCCAACAAATGACCCCAAAATCCCATTGAATGACCCCCAAATCCCACTGAATCACCCCAAACCCAACAAATGCCCCCAAAATCCCATCGAATGACCCCAAAATGCCATCAAATGACTCTAAAATGCCACTGAATGACCCCCAAACCCAACAAATGACCCCAAAATCCCAATGAATGACCACCAAACCCAACAAATGATGCCAAAACACCATCGAATGACCCCAAAATCCCAACCAATGACCCCCAAACCCAACAAATGACCCCAAAATCCCATCGAATGATCCCAAAATCCCACTGGATGACCCCCAAACCCAACAAATGATTCCCAAAACCCAACAAATGACCTCAAAGCCCCAACAAATGCCCCCAAAATCCCATCAAATGACCCCCAAACGCCATCAAATGACCCCAAAATGCCACTGAATGACCCCCAAATCCCACTGAATCACCCCCAAACCCATCAAATGACCCCAAAATCCCAACCAATGACCCCCAAACCCAACAAATGACCCCAAAATCCCACTGAATCATCCCCAAACCCAACAAATGACCCCAAAATCCCATGGAATGACCCCAAAATCCCACTGAATGACCTCCAAACCCAACAAATAACCCCAAAACCCCACTCAAGGACCCCCAAACCCAACAAATGACCCCAAAATCCCATCAAATGACCCCAAAACGCCACTGAATGACCCCCAAACCCAATGAATGACCCCCAAATCCCATCGAATGACCCCAAAATCCCAACCAATGACCCCCAAACCCAACAAATGACCCCCAAATCCCATGGAATGACCCCCAAATCCCACTGGATGACCTCCAAACCCAACAAATGACCCCAAAACCCCACTCAAGGACCCCCAAACCCAACGAATGACCCCAAAATCCCATCGAATGACCCCCAAATCCCACTGAATGACCCCCAAACCCAACAAATGACCCCCAAATCCCACTGAATCACCCCCAAACCCAACAAATGACCCCAAAATCCCATCGAATGACCCAAACCCAATGAATGACCCCAAAATCCCACTGAATGACCCCAAAACCACAATGAAGGACCCCAAAATCCCATTGAATGACCCCAAAATCCCACTGGATGACCTCCAAACACAACAAATGACCCCAAAACCCCACTCAAGGACCCCCAAACCCAACAAATGATCCCCAAAATCCCATCGAATGACCCCCAAATCCCACTGAATCACCCCCAAACCCAACAAATGACCCCAAAATCCCAATGAATGACCCCCAAACCCAACAAATGACCCCAAAATCCCATCAAATGATCCCAAAACCACATTGAATGACCCCACAATCCCACTCAATCACCCCCAAACCCGATGAATGACCCCAAAATCCCACTGAATGACCAAAAAAACCACAATGAAGGACCCCAAAATCCCACTCAATCACCCCCAAACCCAACAAATGACCCCAAAATCCCATCGAATGACCTCCAAATCCCACTGGATGACCTTCAAACCCATTGAATGACCCCCAAATCCCACTGAATCACCCCAAACCCAACAAATGCCCCCAAAATCCCATCGAATGACCCCAAAATGCCATCAAATGACTCTAAAATGCCACTGAATGACCCCCAAACCCAACAAATGACCCCAAAATCCCAATGAATGACCACCAAACCCAACAAATGATGCCAAAACACCATCGAATGACCCCAAAATCCCAACCAATGACCCCCAAACCCAACAAATGACCCCAAAATCCCATCGAATGATCCCAAAATCCCACTGGATGACCCCCAAACCCAACAAATGATTCCCAAAACCCAACAAATGACCCCAAAATCCCAACCAATGACCCCCAAACCCAACAAATGACCCCCAAATCCCACTGAATCACCCCCAAACCCAACAAATGACCCCAAAATCCCATTGAATGACCCAAACCCAATGAATGACCCCAAAATCCCACTGAATGACCTCCAAACACAACAAATGACCCCAAAACCCCACTCAAGGACCCCCAAACCCAACAAATGATCCCCAAAATCCCATCGAATGACCCCCAAATCCCACTGAATCACCCCCAAACCCAACAAATGACCCCAAAATCCCATCAAATGATCCCAAAACCACATTGAATGACCCCACAATCCCACTCAATCACCCCCAAACCCGATGAATGACCCCAAAATCCCACTGAATGACCAAAAAAACCACAATGAAGGACCCCAAAATCCCACTCAATCACCCCCAAACCCAACAAATGACCCCAAAATCCCATCGAATGACCTCCAAATCCCACTGGATGACCTTCAAACCCATTGAATGACCCCCAAATCCCACTGAATCACCCCCAAACCCAACAAATGCCCCCAAAATCCCATCAAATGACCCCAAAACGCCATCGAATGACCCCAAAACCCCACTCAAGGACCCCCAAACCCAACAAATGACCCCAAAATCCCATGGAATGACCCCAAAATCCCACTGGATGACCTCCAAACCCAATGAATGACCCCAAAACCCCACTTAACGACCCCCAAACCCAACAAATGACCCCAAAATCCCATCGAATGACCTCCAAATCCCACTGAATGACCCCCAAACCCAACAAACGACCCCCAAATCCCACTGAATCACCCCCAAACCCAAAAAATGACCCCAAAATCCCATCAAATGACCCCAAAACGCCATCGAATGACCCCAAAACCCCACTCAAGGACCCCCAAACCCAACAAATGACCCCAAAATCCCATGGAATGACCCCAAAATCCCACTGAATGACCCCCAAACCCAACAAACGACCCCCAAATCCCACTGAATCACCCCCAAACCCAAAAAATGACCCCAAAATCCCATCAAATGACCCCAAATCCCACTGAATGACCCCCAAACCCAATGAATGACCCCCAAATCCCATCAAATGACCCCAAAATCCCAACCAACGACCCCCAAACCCAACAAATGACCCCAAAATCCCATCGAATGACCCCAAAATCCCACTGAATGACCCCCAAACCCAACAAACGACCCCCAAATCCCACTGAATCACCCCCAAACCCAACAAATGACCCCAAAATCCCATCAAATGACCCCAAAACGCCACTGAATGACCCCCAAACCCAATGAATGACCCCCAAATCCCATCAAATGACCCCAAAATCCCAACCAATGACCCCCAAACCCAACAAATGACCCCAAAACGGCATTGAACGACCCCAAAATCTCACTGAATGACCGCAAAACCACATTGAATGACCCCAAAATCCCACTCAAGGACCCCCAAACCCAACAAATGACCCCAAATCCCATCGAATGACCCAAAAATCCCAACCAACGACCCCCAAACCCAACAAATGACCCCAAATCAGCATTGAATGACCCCAAAATCTCTACCAATGACCCCCAAATCCAACAGATGACCCCAAAACCACATTGAATGACCCCCAAATCCCAATGAATCACCCCCAAACCCAACAAATGACCCCAAAATCCCATCGAATGACCCCAAAACCCCACTGAATCACCCCAAAACCCAACAGATGACCCCAAAATCCCATCGAATGACCCCCAAATCCCACTGAATGACCCCCAAACCCAACAAATGCCCCCAAAATCCCATCGAATGACCCCAAAAAGACGACGCCCATCCCCCCCCCTTTTCCCCCCCTCACAACCCCTCCCCCCCCCCCCAACCTGCACAGCCTTGACGATGGCGACGACGCCGGTGGGCCAGAAGCAGCAGAGGGTGGTGAGCACAGCGATGGGCAAATAATCGTGGGGGGGGGAACCTGGGGGGGGGGCTGGGACCACCGGGCCGGGACCGTAAACCTGCGGGTGGGCGGGGCTATTGGGTGGCTCCGCCCCTTTTCCGATCACAAGCCCCGCCCACTCAACATAAGCCACACCCCCTCCCCTCCATGCATCCCATAGAATCGGTTCAGGCATTCCCATAAGCCCCGCCCCCCTTTTTAGCCCCGCCCCCCTGTGAAAAGGCCACGCCCACATCTTTAGCCCCGCCCCCAACCAGATTCATTCATTCTCTTAGGCTCCGTTTAGTCCCGCCCCTCCCGTAAGCCCCGCCCACAAAGAAGCTTCGCCCAATCTCTGCCCTCCCCTACAGCCAACCAATCAGGCCGAGCCACATAAGCCCCGCTCACTTTTGGCCACGCCCCGTAACGCCAAACCACGCCCCCTCCCTTAAGCCCCACCCTCCACTCAGACCCCCTTAACAGCAAACCCCGTCCCCTCCCTTAAAACTCCGCCCCCTTTCCCAGGCTCCGCCCCTTAACCCCAACCCACGCCCCCTTCCCTTAAAGCCCCGCCCCTTTGCTCTTCCCCGCCCCTTAATCCCCAAACCACGCCCACTGCACAAGCCCCGCCCCTTAACCTCCCAACCACGCCCCCCTCCGTCATCGCCCTGCCCATTCTCAGGCCCCGCCCCTTTATTCCAAACCACGCTCCCTACCTAAAACCCCGCCCCCTTTCCCAGGCTCCGCCCCTTTACCCCAAACCACGCCCCCTCCCTTATAGCTCCGCCCTCTTCTCAGACTGTCACTTAACGCCAAACCACGCCCCCTCCCTCCAAGCCCCGCCCCTTAATCCAAAACCACACCCCCTCTCTTAAGGCCCCGCCTCTTAACCCAGCCCCCTTTCCCAAGCTCCGCCCCTTAACCCCAAGCCACGCCCCTCCCTTATAGCCCCGCCCTCTTCACAGACTGCGCCCCATAACACCAAACCACGCCCCCTCCCTCCAAGCCCCGCCCCTTCGCTCAAACCCCACACCTTATCCCCAAACCACGCCCCCTCCCTTAATGCCCCGCCCTCTTCTCAGACTCTGCCCCTTATCCCCAGACCCCACCCCTTAACCCCAAACCACGCCCCCCTCCAAGCCCCGCCCCCTCCCTTCAAGCCCCGCCTATTAACCCAGGCCACGCCCCCTCCCTTCAAGACCCGCCCCTTCACTCAAGACCCACCCCTTATCCCCAAACCACGCCCCCCTCCATAACGCCCCGTCCCTTACCTCATGCCCCGCCCCTTATCCCCAAACCACACCCCCTTTCTTCAAGCCCCACCTCTTAAACTCAAACCACGCCCCCTCCAATGCCCCGCCCACTCACTTCAAGACCCGCCCCTTAACCCCAACCTCACCATCTCCCTTAAAGCCCCGCCCCTTAACCCCAAGCCCCGCCCACTCCCTTCAAGCCTCGCCCCTTCGTTCAAGCCCCACCCCTTACCCCCAAACCACGCCCCTCCATTCAAGCCCCGCCCCTTAACCGCAAACCACGCCCCCTCCCTTCAAGCCCCGCCCTCTTCTCAGACACTGCCCCATAACCCCCAAACCACGCCCCCCTCCCTTCAAGCCCCGCCCTCTTCTCAGACATTGCCCCTTAACCGCAAACCACGCCCCCCTCCCTTCAAGCCCCGCCCTCTTCTCAGACATTGCCCCTTAACCGCAAACCACGCCCCCCTCCCTTCAAGCCCCGCCCCTTCTCTCAAGCCCCACCACTTATCCCCAAACCACGCCCCCTCCCTCCAAGCCCCGCCCCTTCGCTAAAGCCCCGCCCCTTAACCCCAAACCACGCCCCCTCCCTTCAAGCCCTGCCCTCCTCTCAGACTCTGCCCCTTAACTGCAAACCACGCCCCCTCCCTCCAAGCCCCGCCCCTTCTCTCAGACCCCGCCCACTCACCGGCCCCGCCCCGTACCCCCCCCCATAAGCAGCAGCTCCGGGCGGCAGCTGTAGGGCGAACGGGGGGGGCGGTGGTGGGGGTCCGTAAGGATGTGGGGGGGCCGGGGGACCCCCGTAAGTTTGCGACGTTGCCGGTGGGGGAGGGGCTGCCGTTGGGGGGGGGCGGGGTAAAGTGGCTGCGTGGGGTCGCGGTAAACCCCCCCCAAAACCCCCAGCCCCCCCCCCTCCTCCTCCGCTTCCAGGTAAACCCCGGGGTAAAGTAGCCGCCCCCACCCCTCCCCCCATTAAAGCCGCCCCCCCCCTGGGAAGAGTGGCCGCCCCTCCCCCCCCTAAACCCACCCCCCCTCTCGGTAACGTGGAAGCACCCAACCCCCCCCCCCCACCCCCCCCGAGGGGGAAGGGAGGAGCGGGGGGGCCGTAAGGGGGGGGGGAGGAGTGGGGGGCGACGTCAGGAGCACCTGTATGGAAGGGGGGGGAGGGGGGGGGTCAAAGGTCAGAAGCCAAAAGTCCTCAAACAGCCCCAAAATCCGACCCCCCCCCCTCCCCGCATTGAGTTTTCACCCGACCCCCCCCCCCCCAAATGAAATTTTTGCCCCGCGATGCCTAAATTGCCCCAAATCCCAACAACCCCCCCCAAATTTCCAAATTTTACTCCAAATCCATTCAGTTCCTCAGCACCCCCTCCCCAAAATCCCTTCATTTCACCCCAAAATCTCCCAAATTCCCCCCTACGCCCCTTCATTCCCACCGAAAATCCCAACAAGTTCCCCCAAATCCCTTCAATTCTCCCCCCCAAAATCCCCCAAACCCCTTCGTTGTCCCCAAAATCCCCCAAACTCCCCCAAACCCACTTCATTTCCCCCCCAAATCCCCATTTTTCCCCCATTTCCCCTTTACCCCCCCCTAAATCCCCCCAAATCCCATCACTTTCCCCCAAATCCCCCATTTTCCCCCCAAAACTCCTTCATTACCCCCCAATTTTCCCCAATATCACTTCGTTTCTCCCCAAAATCCCCAATTTCCCCCTCAATTCCCCTTTACTCTTCCCTAGATCCCCCCCAAATCCCAGCATTTTCCCCCAATTCCCCTTCATTTCCCCCTCAAATGCCCCCAAATCCCATCACTTTCCCCCAAATCCCCCATTTTTCCCCCAAAACTCCTTCATTTCCCCCAAATTTTCCCCAATATCTCTTTATTTCTCCCCAAAATCCCCATTTTCTCCCCCATTTCCCCTTTACTCCCCCCTTAATCCCCCCCAAATCCCAGCATTTCCCCCAATTCCCCTTCATTTCCCCCCAAAATCCCCCAAATCCCATCACTTTCCCCCAAATCCCCCATTTTTCCCCCAAAACTCCTTCATTTCCCCCAAATTTTCCCCAATACCACTTTATTTCTCCCCAAAATCCCCAATTTTCCCCCCAATTCCACCTTACTTCCCCCTTAATCCCCCCCAAATCCCAGAATTTTCCCCCAATTCCCCTTCATTTCCCCCCAAAATCCCCCCTAAATCCCATCACTTTCCCCCAAATCCCCCATTTTTCCCCCAAAACTCCTTCATTTCCCCCAAAATCCCCCACATTCCTCCCAAAATCCCAACAAGTTCCCCCAAATCCCTTCAATTCTCCCCCCCAAAATCCCCCAAACCCCTTCGTTGTCCCCAAAATTCCCCAAACTTCCCCCAAAACCACTTCATTTCCCCCCCAAATCCCCATTTTTCCCCCATTTCCCCTTTACCCCCCCCTAAATCCCCCCAAATCCCAGCATTTCCCCCAATTCCCCTTCATTTCCCCCAAAATCCCCCCAAATCCCATCACTTTCCCCCAAATCCCCCAATTTTCCCCCAAAACTCCTTCATTTCCCCCCAAATTTTCCCCCAAGCCTCTTCATTTGCCCCCAAAATCCCCCATATTCCTCCCAAAATCCCAACAAGTTCCCCCAAATCCCTTCAATTTTCCCCCCCAAAATCCCCCAAACCCCTTCGTTGTCCCCCAAATCCCCCAAACTCCCCCCAAAACCACTTCATTTCCCCCCCAAATCCTTCATTTTTCACCCTGAATCCCCCCCAAAACCCCAAATCCCCCCATTAACCCCAAAATCCCCCAATTTTCCCCCAAATCCCTCAACCTCCCCATCAAATCCCCCCCAAAATCCCCTCCAAAACCCCAAATCCCCCCCTTATAAACCCCAAACCCCCCCAATTTTCCCCCAAATCCCTCAAACCCCTCAAATCCCCCCAAATCTCCTCATTAAACCCCAAAATCCTCCAATTTCTTCCCCCAAATCCCCAAATCCCCCCCCAATCCCCTCCAAAACCCCAAATCCCCCCCCTATAAACCCCAAACCCCCCATTTTCCCCCAAATCCCTCAACCCCCCCCAAAAGCCCCCAAATCCCCTCATTTTTCCCCCAAATCCCCCATTTTCCCCCTCATTTCCCTCCCAACCCCCCCAATTTTCCCCCAAATCTCTCATTTTCCCACCCAATTCCCCACCCCAACAAACCCAAATCCCCCCATCCCCCCATTAACCCCAAAATCCCCCAATTTTCCCCCAAATCCCTCAACCCCCCCTCAAATCCCCCAAATCCCCTCATTAAACCCAAAATTCCTCCATTTTTTTCCCCCAAATCCCCCCAAATCCCCTCCAAAACCCCAAATCCCCCCCTTATAAACCCCAACCCCCCCCAATTTTCCCCCAAATCCCTCAAACCCCTCAAATCCCCCAAAATCTCCTCATTAAACCCCAAAATCCTCCAATTTTTTCCCCCAAATCCCCAAATCCCCCCCAAATCCCCTCCAAAACCCCAAATCCCCCCTTATAAACCCCAAATCCCCCAAATTTCCCCCAAATCCCTCAACGCCCCCCCAAACACCCCCAAATCCCCTCATTTTTACCCCTCATCCCCCATTTTCCCCCTCATTTCCCCCCCAACCCCCCAATTTTCCCCCAAATCTCTCATTTTCCCACCCAATTCCCCACCCCAAAACCCCAAAACCCCCCCATCCCCCCATTAACCCCCAAATCCCCCAATTTTCCCCCAAATCCCTCAAACCCCTCAAATCCCCCAAATCCCCTCATTAAACCCCAACTTCCTCCAATTTCCTCCCCCAAATCCCCAAATTCCTCCCCAAATTCCCTCCAAAACCCCAAATCCCCCCCTTATAAACCCCAAATCCCCCCATTTTCCCCCAAATCCCTCAACCCCCCCCATCAAATCCCCCAAATCTCCTCATTAAACCCCAAATTCCCCCCAAATCCCCTCCAAAACCCCAAATCCCCCCCCTATAAACCCCAAACCCCCCATTTTCCCCCAAATCCCTCAACCCCCCCCAAAAGCCCCCAAATCCCCTCATTTTTCCCCCAAATCCCCCATTTTCCCCCTCATTTCCCTCCCAACCCCCCCAATTTTCCCCCAAATCTCTCATTTTCCCACCCAATTCCCCACCCCAAAAACCCAAATCCCCCCCATCCCCCCATTAACCCCAAAATCCCCCAATTTTCCCCCAAATCCCTCAACCACCTCAAATCCCCCCAAATCCCCTCATTAAACCCCAAACTCCTCCAATTTTTCCCCCAAATCCCCTCCAAAACCCCAAATCCCCCCCTTATAAACCCCAACCCCCCCCAATTTTCCCCCAAATCCCTCAACCCCCCCCCCTCAAATCCCCCCAAATCCCCTCATTAAACCCCCAAACCCTCCAATTTCTTCCCCCAAATCCCCAAATCCCCCCCAATCCCCTCCAAAACCCCAAATCCCCCACTTATAAACCCCCAACCCCCCCACTTTTCCCCCAAATCCCTCAACCCCCCCCCCTCAAATCCCCCCAAATCCCCTCATTAAACCCCCAAACCCTCCAATTTCTTCCCCCAAATCCCCAAATCCCCCCCAATCCCCTCCAAAACCCCAAATCCCCCACTTATAAACCCCCAACCCCCCCACTTTTCCCCCAAATCCCTCAACCCCCCCCAAAAGCCCCCAAATCCCCTCATTTTTACCCCAAATCCCCCATTTTCCCCCTCATTTCCCTCCCAACCCCCCAATTTTCCCCCAAATCCCCCATTAACCCCCAAAATCCCCTCCCAAAAAACCAAATTCCCACATTTTGACCCCAAATCCACCCCCAAAAAACCCCAAATCCCCACATTTTGGACCCAAATCCCCCCATTTTTACCCCATATTTCCCATTTTTCCCCCAAATTCCCCATTTCCCCCCCCAAAATCCCCCCAAAATCCCAACCCCCCTCACTGACCCCAAATCCCCCAATTTTCCCCCAAATCCCCCCCAAAAAACCCCAAATCCCCCATTTTTCCCCCCAAAAATCCCCCCTTTTTCCCCCCAAAATCCCATTTTTCCCCCAATTTCCCCTTTCCCTCCTCATAAAAAATCCCATTTCCCCCCATCCCCATTTTTCCCCCAAATTCCCCCAAATCCCCCCCCAAAATCCCATTTTCCCCCCCAAATCCCCCCCAAAATCCCAACCCCCCTCACTGACCCCAAATCCCCACAATGTTCCCCCAAATCCCCCCCAAAACCCCAAAATCCCCCTCCCCAAAGACCCCAAATCCCCACATTTTGGACCCAAATCCCCCCAATTTCCCCCATTGATCCCCAAAATCCCCCATTAACCCCAAATCCCCCATTTTGACCCCAAATCCCCCTCCCCAAAAACCCCAAATCCCCACATTTTTGACCCAAATCCCCCCATCAACCCCCAATCCCCATTTTTACCCCAAATCCCCCCATTCCACCCCAAAATGCCCCCCCAAAATCCCATTTACCCCCAATTTCCCCTTTCCCCCCCATAAAAAATCCCATTTCCCCCCCTTCCCATTTTAACCCCAAATTCCCCATTTCTCCCCCCCCCCAAATCCCTTTTTCCCCCAAATCCCCCCCCAAAATCCCAACCCCCCTCACTGACCCCAAATCCCCCAATGTTCCCCCAAATCCCCCCCCAAAACCCCCAAATCCCCCTCCCCAAAAACCCCATATCCCCACATTTTGGACCCAAATCCCCCCAATTTTCCCCCAAATCCCCCATTAACCCCCAAAATCCCCTCCCAAAAAACAAAATTCCCACATTTTGACCCCAAATCCCCCCCCCAAAAAACCCCATATCCCCACATTTTGGACCCAAATCCCCCCAATTTTCCCCCAAATCCCCCATTAACCCCCAAAATCCCCTCCCAAAAAACAAAATTCCCACATTTTGACCCCAAATCCCCCCCCCAAAAAACCCCAAATCCCCCCATTTTGGACCCAAATCCCCCCAATTTTCCCCCAAATCCCCCATTAACCCCCAAAATCCCCTCCCAAAAAACCAAATTCCCACATTTTGACCCCAAATCCCCCCCCAAAAAAATCCCAAATCCCCACATTTTGGACCCAAATCCCCCCATTTTGACCCCATATCTCCCATTTTTACCCAAATTCCCCCATTCTTCACCCAAATCCCCCCATTTTCCCCCCAATTCCCCCATAAATCCCCCATTAACCCCCAAACTCCACATTTTAACCCCAAATCCCCCATTTTTACCCCAATTTCCCCCCCAAGACCCCAAAATCCCCCTCCCCAAAAAACCCCAACTCCCCCATTTTGACCCAAATCCCCCCTTTTTTCCCCCAAATTCCCCCCCAAATCCCCCATTAACCCCCATTTTAACCCCATATCCCCCATTTTGACCCCAAATCCCCCCCCAAAAAAACCCAAATCCCCCCATTTTGGACCCAAATGCCCCCAATTTTCCCCAAAATCCCCCATTAACCCCCAAAATCCCCTCCCAAAAAACCAAATTCCCACATTTTTACCCCAAATCCCCCCCCCCAAAAACCCCAAATCCCCACATTTTGGACCAAAATCCCCCCATTTTTACCCCATATCTCCCATTTTTACCCAAATTCCCCCATTCTTCACCCAAATCCCCCCAATTTTCCCTCAAATTCCCCCCCAAATCCCCCATTAACCCCAAATCCCCCATTTTGACCCCAAATCCCCCTCCCCAAAAACCCCAAATCCCCCCATTTTGGACCCAAATCCCCCCAATTTTCCCCCAAATCCCCCATTCCACCCCCACAAATCCCCCATTTTAACCCCAAATCCCCCATTTTGACCCCAAATCCCCCCCAAAAACCCCCAAACCTCTCCCCAAAAACCCCAAATCCTCACATTTTGGACCCAAATCCCCCCTTTTTTCCCCCAAATCCCCCCCAAAAACCCCAAATCCCCCATTTTGACCCCAAATCCCCCATTTAGACCCCAAATCCCCGTCCCCAAAAAACCCCCAATCCCCCCATTTTTACCCCATATCTCCCATTTTTCCCCAAATTCCCTCATTCTTCACCCAAATCCCCCCAATTTTCCCCCAAATTCCCCCCCAAATTCCCCAATAACCCCAAATCCCCCATTTTAACCCCAAATCCCCCCCAAAAAACCCCAAATCCCCCATTTCCCCCCCAAAATCCCCCCTTTTGCCCCCCCCAAAATCCCATTTTTCCCCCAATTTCCCCCTTTTCCCCCCCATAAAAAATCCCATTTCCCCCTCACCCCATTTTTCCCCCAAATTCCCCATTTCTCCCCCCCAAAATCCCTTTTTTCCCCCCAAATCCCCCCCAAATCCCCCATTAACCCCCATTTTAACCCCAAATTCCCCATTTCTCCCCCCCATAAAAAATCCCTTTTTCCCCCAAATCCCCCCCCAAAATCCCAACCCCCGTCACTGACCCCAAATCCCCCAATGTTCCCCCAAATCCCCCCCAAAAAACCCCAAATCCCCACATTTTGGACCCAAATCCCCCCAATTTTCCCCAAAAATCCCCCTTTTGCCCCCCCAAAATCCCATTTTTCCCCCAATTTCCCCTTTTCCCCCCCCATAAAAAATCCCATTTCCCCCTCACCCCATTTTTCCCCCAAATTCCCTATTTCCCCCCCCCCCCCAAAATCCCTTTTTTCCCCCCAAATCCCCCCCAAAAACCCCAATCCCCCTCACTGACCCCAAATCCCAAAATGTTCCCCAAATCCCCCCCCAAAAAACCCCAAATCCCCACATTTTGGACCCCAATCCCCCCATTTTGACCCCATATCTCCCATTTTTACCCAAATTCCCTCATTCTTCACCCAAATCCCCCCAATTTTCCCCCAAATTCCCCCCCAAATCCCCCATTAACCCCAAATCCCCCATTTTGACCCCAAATCCCCCTCCCCAAAAACCCCAAATCCCCCCATTTTTGACCCAAATCCCCCCATCAACCCCCAATCCCCATTTTTACCCCAAATCCCCCCATTCCACCCCAAAATCCCCCCCAAAATCCCATTTTTCCCCCAATTTCCCCTTTTCCCCCCCCATAAAAAATCCCATTTCCCCCTCACCCCATTTTTCCCCCAAATTCCCCATTTCTCCCCCCCCCCAAAATCCCTTTTTTCCCCCCAAATCCCCCCCAAAAACCCCAATCCCCCTCACTGACCCCAAATCCCAAAATGTTCCCCAAAATCCCCCCCCCAAAAAACCCCAAATCCCCACATTTTGGACCCAAATCTCCCCATTTTTACCCCATATCTCCCATTTTTACCCCAAAATTCCCCATTTCCCCCCCCCCAAAATCCCTTTTTCCCCCCAAAATCCCCCCAAAATCCCAACCCCCCTCACTGACCCCAAATCCCCCAATTTTCCCCCAAATCCCCTCCAAAAAACCCCAAATCCCCCATTTTCCCCCCCCCAAATCCCCCCTTTGACCCCCCAAAATCCCATTTTTCCCCCAATTTCCCCTTTTCCCCCCATAAAAAATCCCATTTCCCCCCCTTCCCATTTTTCCCCAAAATTCCCCATTTTTTTTTTCCCCAAAAAATCCCTTTTTTCCCCCAAAATCCCCCCCCCAAATCCCCCCCCCCCCCCCCCCGCTCCGCACCGCTCTTTTCAGTCGCCATGGCCCGAATCGGACCGGAACCGGAAATACCACCAGAACCGGAAACCGAACCGAACCCAGAATCGGAAAACGAAACCGGAAGCGGAAACGCCCCGAACCGAAACCGGAAACGAAGCCAAAATTCTTCATTGGTCCTTTATTGGCTTTTGGTGTCGTGAACCCAAAATTTGGGCGAATCGGACCCAAAATTTGGGCAGGGTTTGGGGGGGGGGGGCGGGGAATTTTGGGGTGAAAATGCGGGATTTTGGGGTTTTTCGCTGTTTTTGTGGGAAATGTGGAGGTTTCTTGTGGTAGTCGGCGTTTTGGGGTGAATTTGGGGGATTTTGGGGTCCCTAGAAGTTTTTGGGGTGAATCTTCAGGATTTCGGGGGCGCTCAGATTTTGGGGTGAATTCAGAGGGTTTTGGGGTTTTCAGTGTTTTGGGGTAAATTTGGGGTGAATTCCGAGGATTTTGGGGTCCCTCAAATTTTTGGGGGTGAATTTGGAGGATTTTGGGGTCCCTCAAAGTTTTTGGGGTGAATCTTCAGGATTTTGGGGGGAATTCGGAGGATTTTGGGGTCCTTCAAAGTTTTTGGGGTAAATTTGGGGGATTTTCTGGTCCCTCAAAGTTTTTGGGGTGAATTCTGAGGATTTTGGGGTCCCTCAATTTTTTGGGGTGAATCCTCAGGATTTCGGGGTTGCTCAGATTTTGGGGTGAATTCAGAGGATTTTGGGGGTCTCTCAAACTTTTTTGGGGTGAATTTGGGGATTTTGGCGTCCCTTAAAGTTTTTGGGGTGAATTTGGAGGATTTTGAGGTCCCTCAAATTTTTGGGGGTGAATCTTCAGGATTTCGGGGCGTTTTGGGGTGAATTTGGGGGATTTTGGGGTCCCTCAAATTTTTTGGGGTGTATCTTCAGGATTTTGGAGGTGCTCAGATTTTGGGGTGAATTCCGAGGATTTTGGGGGTCCCTCAAATTTTTTGGGTTGAATTCTGTGGATTTTGGGGCCCTTCAAAGTTTATGGGGGTGAATCTTCAGGATTTCGGGGGATTTTGGGGTGAATTTGGGGGATTTTGGGGTCCCTCAACTTTTTTGGGGGTGAATCTGCAGGATTTCGGGGGCGCTCAGATTTTGAGGTGAATTCCGAGGATTTTGGGGTCCCTCAAAGTTTTTGGGGGTGAATTCCGAGGATTTTGGTGTCCCTCAAAGTTTTTGGGGGTGAATCTGCAGGATTTCGGGGGTGCTCAGATTTTGGGGTGAATTCAGAGGATTTTGGGGTTTTCGGTGTTTTGGGGTGAATTCAGAGGATTTTGGGGGGCGTTTTTGGGGTGAATTTGGAGGATTTTGGGGGTCCCTCAAATTTTTGGGGTGAATCTTTAGGATTTTAGGGGTGCTCAGATTTTGGGGTGAATTCTGAGGATTTTGGGGTCCCTCAAAGTTTTTTGGGGTGAATCTTCAGGATTTCGGGGGTGCTCAGATTTTGGGGTGAATTCAGAGGATTTTGGGGTCCATCGGCGTTTTGGGGTGAATCTGGAGGATTTTGGGGTCCCTCAAAGTTTTTGGGGTGAATGCGGGGGATTTTGGGGTCCCTCAAATTTTTTGGGGGTGCTTCCTCAGGATTTCGGGGGATTTTGGGGTGAATTCAGAGGATTTTGGGGTTTCTTCGGTGTTTTGGGGTAAATTTGGGAAATTTTGGGGTCCGTCAAAGTTTTTGGGGTGAATCCTCAGGATTTCGGAGGTGCTCAAATTTTGGGGTGAATTCCGAGGATTTTGGGGTTTTCGGTGTTTTGGGGTGAATTTGGGGGATTTTGGGGTCCCTCGAATTTTTTGGGTTGAATTCTGTGTATTTTGGGGTCCCTCAAATTTTTTGGGGTGAATCTTCAGGATTTCGGAGGTGCTCAAATTCTGGGGTGAATTCAGAGGATTTGGGGGTTTTCGGTATTTTGGGGTGAAATGGGGGGATTTGGGGTAAATTTCGGGGGATCCTCAGCATTTTGGGTCAAATTTTGAGGATTTTGGGGTTCTTCAGCGTCTGGCTTTGATGTTTTGTGATCCCACAACATTTTGGGGTGAATCCTCAGGATTTTGGGGTCCGTATCTCCAAAAACCTCCCCGAATTTGGGGGCTGCCCAACATTTTAGGGTGAATTTCCCGAATTTGGGGGGCGATCTTTGCGGATTTTGGGGTGAAAGTTCGCGATTTTGGGGTTCTTAAATATTTTGGGGTGGAATTCGAGGATTTTGGGGGAAATTCGGAGGATTTTGGGGTTTCCACATTTTTTTCAGCGTATCTTCACGATTTTTTTTTTGGGGGGGGGGTTCCTCAGCATTTTGGGGTAAATTCGGGGAATTTGGGGTTTCTTAAGCATTTTTTGGGGTGAATTTGGAGGATTTTGGGGCTCCCCGACATTTTGAGGCGGATTTTCTTGATTTTGGGGGATCCTCAGATTTTGGGGTGAATCCCAAGGATTTCAGCCACTTTAGGATTTTCAAATTTTAGGGTATCGTCCCATCCCCAACATTTTTGGGGTGAATTTCCAGGACTTTGGGTTCCTTCGCAATTTTGGGGTGATTTTCCATGATTTTGGGGGCGGCGCAGCTCTGAGATTTCGGACCCCTTTTCATTTTGGGATGAATTCTCCCAATTTTGGGGCCTTTTCTGGATTTCGGGGTGGATTTGTAGGGTTTTGGGGTCTCCCCCGTTCTGGGGTGAATCTCCCCGATTTTGGGGTTCCCACCATTTTGGGTGAAAACCTCAAAATTTTGGGTCACCCCTTTCATCCCCCCCAAAATTTGCGTGATTCTGGGATTAATTCCCACCGTTTTGGGTTGAAACCTCACAATTTTGGGGTTTCTTCGGTATTTTGGGGCAGATTTCTGGGATTTTGGGGAGAATCCCGTGGGGTTTTGGGGCGGATCTTCAACAATTTTGGGATACTCTTAAAATTTGGGGTAAATCCTCGCGATTTTGGCTCCTACGGGAATTTTGGGGCAAATTCTTACAATTTTGGGTTCCTCAATTCACAGAAACTTTCCCGAGTTTTGGGGTGAATTTCGGATTTCGGGCTCTTCTCCATTTTGGGCTGAAATCCTGGGATTTCTGTTCCCGCAATTTTGGGGTCAATTTCCACGATTTTGGGGCTTTCCCAGGATTCGGGGGTGAATCTTCCATTTTAGGGCCCTCCTCCCACCCCCATTTCCGGCCTTACTCACCCCACTTCCGGCCTTTATGGCCCCATTTCCGGCCCCACCCACCTGTTCCGTCTTTCATTGCCGCATTTCCGCTCCCACCCACCACACTTCCGGCCTTTGTTGCCCCATTTCCGGCCCCACCCACCACACTTTTTGCTTTTATTGCCCCATTTCCAGTCCCACCAACCCTACTTCCGGCTTTTTCCACCCCCATTTCCGGCCCCACCCCACCCACTTCCAGTTATTTACTCCCCACTTCCGGTTCTCCCAACCCCATTTCCCGCCCCGTTCCTCGTTTTTTACACCACCCAAACCCCACTTCCGGCCCCACCCGCCCCACTTCCGGTTTTCCCAACCCCGTTTCCCTCGCTCATCCTCAACTTCCGGTTTTCCAAACCCCATTTTCTTCCCCACCCCTGACTTTTTAACCCACCCAACCCCTACTTCCGGCCCTCCCCGCCCCACTTCCGGTTCCTCCCACTTCATTTCCGGTCCCACCCCTCCTCACCCCAGCCCTTTTCCTCCTCCTTTCACCCGCCGGCCACAGGGGGGCGCTCTCCCCTCAGCAGCGCTCCTAATTGGTCGAGAGCCGTGCGAAGCTCCGCCCCCAAACGCTGCGCTCCCGTCCCACCGCAGGAAGCGAAAGCGGAAACGGCCACGCGTAAGGGGGCGGGACCGGAAGTAGGCTGGGTATAACCGGAAGTGGGTCGGGCGTGACCAGAAATGGCCTGGGAATGACCGGAAGTGGGTTGGGTGGGGTCAGAAGATGACGTTCCATGGCCGGAAGTTGGTTCAATGGGGCAGGAAGTGGTGTGGGCGTGACCGGAAGTGGACTGTGTAGGGTCAACAGATGGATCCTCTTGACCGGAGGTGGGCTCCTTTGGATAGGAAGCGTCGTGGGCGGGACCGGAAGTGGATTCATTGGGACCGGAAGTGGACTCCTTAGGACCGGAAGTGGAAGGGGCGTGGCCCACCCCGATGCCGTATCCATCCGGAACCAGGGGACCTCGCAGGGGGAGGCAGCCCCGCGCTGAGCGCACCTGGAATGGGGAGAAATGGGGGGAATTCAGCCAAAATGATGATTTTGATGCCCCCAAAATGACACAAAGTGGCCCCAAATTGGATCAAAATGGCCGCAAATGACCTCAGGTGGACCTAAAAGATCTGAAAACGGCCCCAAAATGAAGAAAACTGCCCCAAAATGGCTTCAAAATGGCCCTAAACTGACCCAACAATGAACAAAATAGCCCCCAAATGGTCTTAAATGGCCCCAAAAACCTGAAAATGGCCCCCATAACCCCCCACCCCACAACCCCATAACCCCCCACCCCATAACCCCCCACCCCAAAAGCCCCCCACCCCATAATCCCCCACTCCATAACCCCCAAACCCATAATCTCCCACCCCACTACCCCATAACCTCCCTCCCCATAACCCTATAACCCCATAACCCCCCACCCCATAACCTCCCACCCCACAACCCCATAACCCCTACCCCATAACCCCATACCCCATAACCCCCCACCCCATAACCCCCCACCCCATAACCTCCTCCCCACAACCCCCCACCCCACAACCCCATAACCCCCCACCCCATAACCCCCCCACCGCCCAACAACCCCCCACCCCACAACCCCATAACCCCTACCCCATAACCTCCTCCCCATAACCCGCCACCCCATAACCTCCTCCCCATAAACCCCCACCCCACAACCCCATAACCCCCCACCCCATAACCCCCAAACCCATAACCCCCCACCCCCCACACCATAACCCCATAACCCCCCACCCCATAACCTCCCACCCCAAAAGCCTCCCACCCCACAAACCCATAACCCCTACCCCATAACCTCCCACCCCATAAACTCCCACCCCAAAACCCCCCACCCCATAACTTCCCACCCCATAACCTCCTCCCCATAACCCCCCACCCCACAACCCCATAATCCCCCACCCCATAACCCCCCACCCCATAACCTCCTTCCCCATAACCCTACGAACCCATAACCCCCCACCCCACAACCCCATAACCCCTACCCCATAACCCCCCACCCCATAACCCCCCACCCCATAACCCCGATAACCCCCCACCCCATAACCTCCCACCCCACAACCCCATAACCCCCCACCCCATAACCTCCCCGCCCCCCAACTTTTTTGGGGTTTTTCTTGGGGTTTACCTGTAGGGTGCAGAGGCGGAAATGCGTGGCCCTGGCGTATCCCAAATCCCGGAAAAGTTCCGGAAGTGGTTCCCCCCCCGCCACCGCCGTCAGCCCCAAAGCCCTCAGGTGTCGTTCCGCTCCCTGCCCCGCCGCCACCTGGGGGCGCTCAGCGTCACCATCCAGTCCAACAGGAAGTGGCCGCTACCCCCCCACACCCCCATTTCCGGTTCCCCCCCGGAAGTGGGGAAACAGGAAGTGGAGCGCACAAAGATGGACGTTTCCGCTCCCTGCCCCGCCGCCACCTGGGGGCGCTCAGCGTCAACTTCGAGTCCAACGGGAAGTGACCGCTACCCCCCCACCCCCCCCATTTCCGCTTCCCCCCCGGAAGTGGGGAAACAGGAAGTGGAGCGCACAAAGATGGACATTTCCGCTCCCTGCCCCGCTGCCACCTGGGGGCGCTCAGCGTCACCATCCAGTCCAACAGGAAGTGACCGCTACCCCACCCCCACTTCCGCTTCCTCTTCCCCCCCGGAAGTAGAGAGACAGGAAGTGGAGCGCACAAAGATGGACGTTTCCGCTCCCTGCCCCGCCGCCACCTGGGGGCGCTCAGGGTCAACATCCAGTCCAACAGGAAGTGGCCGCTACCCCCCCACCCCCCCCATTTTCGCTTCCCCCCCGGAAGTGGAGAAACAGGAAGTGGAGCGCACAAAGATGGACGTTTCCGCTCCCTGCCCCGCCGCCACCTGTGGGCGCTCAGGGTCACCATCCAGTCCCACAGGAAGTGGCCGCTACCCCCCCACCGCCCCCATTTCCGCTTCTCCCCCGGAAGTGGGGAAACAGGAAGTGGAGCGCACAAAGATGGACTTTTTCACTCCCTGCCCCGCCGCCACCTGGGGGCGCTCAGCGTCACCATCCAGTCCAACAGGAAGTGACCGCTAACCCCCCCATTTCCGCTTCCTCTTCCCCACCGGAAGTGGGGAGACAGGAAGTGGAGCACACAAAGATGGACGTTTCCGCTCCGTGCACCGCCGCCACCTGGGGGCGCTCAGCGTCAACCTCGAGTCCAACAGGAAGTGACCGCTACCCACCCACCCCCTCCATTTCCGCTTCCCCCCCGGAAGTGGGGAAACAGGAAGTGGAGCGCACAAAGATGGACGTTTCCGCTCCCTGCCCCGCCGCCACCTGGGGGCGCTCAGCGTCACCAAGCAGTCCCACAGGAAGTGGCCGCTACCCCCCCACTCCCCCCCATGTCCGCTTTCCCCCCGGAAGTGGAGAAACAGGAAGTGGAGCGCACAAAGATGGACGTTTCCGCTCCCTGCCCCGCCGCCAACTGGGGGCGCTCAGCGTCACCATCCAGTCCCACAGGAAGTGGCCGCTACCCCCCCACTCCCCCCCATTTCCACTTCCCCTTCCTCTTCCCCACCGGAAGTGGGTCCACAGAAATGTCTCCCCTCAAAAATGGTTCCGCCCCCCTTCCCCCTCCCCCCAGAAATGGGTCCCAGGAAATGTGGCCCCCCCCCCCCCCCCCCACCCCCTCACCTCCTCCATCCGCTGCTGCTGCGCCTCCACCGCCTCCCACAGCAGCGCCCTCAGCACTTCCGGCTGAAACAGGAAGTCCCGCCCACCCGGGGCAGGAAGTCACAATTTGGGGAGAGGCTGGAAGTCCCACTGCTTTCCCGTTCCCACTGCAGGAAGAAAGGAAGTCCCACCCACCGGGCCAACAGAAACAGGAAGTCCCATCCACACCCCACTTCCAACACAGGAAGTCCCTCATCTGACAAGAAAGACAGACAGGAAGTCCCACCCCCAACCCCTCCAACAACATAGGAAGTTCCTCCCCCAACTGCCACGCAGACAGGAAGTCCCACCTTCACCCCACTTCCAAAACAGGAAATCCCTAATTTGACAGAAAGACAGGAAGTCCCACCTCCACACCTCCCCATCAGAGGAAGTCCCTCCCCTAAAAGAAACACAGACAGGAAGTCCCACCTCCACCCCACTCCCAAAACAGGAAGTCCCATTTCCACCCCTTCCCCCCAGTGTGGGAAGTCCCTCCCCCGCCTGAAGTCCCAATCCACCCCCACTCCCAAAACAGGAAGTCCAAAGAATTACAGACAGGAAGTCCCACCTCCACCCCACTCCCAAAACAGGAAGTCCCTCCCCTAAAACAATTACAGACAAGAAGTCCCACCCCCAACCCACTCCCAAAACAGGAAGTCCCATTTCCACCCCTTTCCCCCAGCATGGGAAGTCCCTCCTCCGCCCACCACCCATACAGGAAGTCCCACTCCAACCTCACTCCCAAAACAGGAAGTCCAAAGAATTACAGACAGGAACTCCCACCGCCATCCCACTCCCAAAAGAGGAAGTCCCTCCCCTGAAAAAACTACAGACAGGAAGTCCCACCTCCACCCCACTCCCAAGACAGGAAGTCCCATTTCCACCCCTTCCCCCCAGCGTGGGAAGTCCTTCCCCCGCCCACCACCCAGACAGGAAGTCCCACCCCCCCCGACCGGAAGTCCCGCCCACCTTTGCCGTGGGTTCCTGCAGAGCTTTGGCCAAAGCTCGGCACCGCGGCCCCGGGGGCAGCACCAGGGCGGGGCGGGGGAGGGGGCGGGGCCGAAGGGGCGGGGCTTCTGCGCAGGCGCTGACGGAGCCGTGCAACCTGAAATGGGGTCCCCCCCCCCAACCCGTTACACCGGAAGTGCCACCGGAAATGGGTCCCCCTCAGAATTGTGAGGCCTCAATTTGGTTCCTCCCACGGCTGGTTTCCCCCTACATCATCGCGGGTCCGGCTCTATATGGGGTCCCCCACTGTTGTGGGGTCCCACACTTAATTGGGTCCCCCCGGAACTAAGATCCTTACAGATGGGTTCCACTCCTGAATGAGTCCCCCCTTCCCCTAAAAAGTGCGTTCCACCACAACTGGGCCCGTCCCATAAAAGGTTCCCCCACTTATGTTGAGGTCCACACTTATCGGGTCCCCCTGGAACTAAAATCCTTGCACATGGGTTCCACTCCTGAATGAGTCCCCCCTCTCCCCCAAAAAAGTGCGTTCTACCACAACTGGGCCCGTCCCATAAAAGGTTCCCCCACTTATGTTGAGGTCCCACACTTATCGGGTTCCTCCGGAACTAAGATCTTTGCACATGGGTTCCACTCCTGAATGAGTCCCCCCTTCCCCAAAAAAGTGTGTTCCCCCACAACTGGGCCAGTCCAATAGAAGGTTCCCCCACTTATGCTGAGGTCCCACAACAATTGGGTCCCCCCGGAACTAAGATCCTTACACATGGGTTCCACTCCTTAATGAGCCCCCCTCCTCCCAAAAACTGCGTTCGCCTACAACTGTGCCCATACCCGTTTGTCACGTGACCCCTCCCCATTTGTCACGTGACCCCATTTGTCACGTGACCCCGTTTGTCACGTGACCCACCTGTAGAAGACCACCTGCAGACCCACCTGCACTTTATTTCGTCTCCCACCCCCCCCTGGGACCACCCCAACCTTTGGACCTCCCCCTCCTCACCACGTGACCCCTCCCCATTTGTCACGTGACCACCCCCCATTAGTCACATGATCCCTCATTTGTCACGTGACCCACCTGCACCCTATTTCCCCCTCCCACCCCTTGGGACCACCCCAACATTGGGACCTCCCCTTCCCCATTCGTCACGTGATCCCTTCCCCACTCGTCACGTGACCACCCCCCCCCCCCCAATTTGTCACGTGACCCACCTGTAAAAGGCCACCTGCAACGCCACCTGCAGCAGCGCCTCCTCCCTCGCCGCCCCCCCCGGCCCAAAACCCGGATGGCTGAAGCAGTGCAGCTCCACGTCCGCCGCCAGGCTGGAAGGAAGGGGGGGGGGGACAAAAACCACTCAGACCCCCCCTCAAAAGACCCCCCCCATAACCCCCTAAATCCCCCTCCCCCACATTTCATACCCCCCCCCCCTTAATGAGAACCACCTATTAGAACTCCCACCCCCAACCCCCCCTCCCCCCCAGCACCCCCCCAACCCCCCTTGGTGCCCCCCAGCCCCCCCCCCCCCTCAAAAGGAGCCACCTATCAGACTCCCCCCCCCCCAACCCCCCACGAGACCCCCAGCCCCCCAGGTGTCCCCCAAAATCCCAGGACCCCCCCCCATAATTGAGGACCCCCAATCAGAACCCCCCCCAACCCTCCCAGGACCCCTCAACCCCCCCCCCCCCCCAAAATCCCAGGACCCCCCCCATAATAGACGACCACCTATCAGTACCCCCCCCAACCCCCCCCCCCAAAAATCCCGACTCCCCCCCCAAATTGAGGACCCCCAATCAGAAACCCCCCCCCAACCCCCACACGACCCCTCAAACCCACCCCCCCTATTATCCCAAGACCCCCCCCCCATAATTCAGGACCCCCAATCAGAACTCCCCCCAGCCCCCCCACGACCCCTCAACCCCCCCCCAAAATCCCAAGACCCCCCCCAAATTGAGGACCCCCAATCAGAATCCCCCCCAACCCTCCCAGGACCCCTCAACCCCCCCCCCCAAAATCCCAGGACCCCCCCTCAATGAAGACCATTGGTCAGAACCCCCCCTCCAACCCCCCCCCACAAAACCCCAGGACCCCCCCCCATAAATGAGGACAACTTATCAACCCCCCCCCCCCCCCCCCAACACCCACACGACCCCTCAACCCCCCCCCCCAAAATCCCATGACCCCCCCCCATAATTGAGGACCCCCAATTAGAACCCCCCCCCAACCCCCCCACGACCCCTCAAACCCCCCCCCCCAAAATCCCAAGACCCCCCACCCCATAATTGAGGACCCCCAATCAGAACCCCCCCAACCCCCCCACGACCCCTCAACCCCCCCCCCAAAATCCCAAGACCCCCCCCATAATAGACGACCACCTATCAGTACCCCCCCAACCCCCCCCCCAAAAATCCCGACTCCCCCCCCAAATTGAGGACCCCCAATCAGAACCCCCCCAACCCCCCAGGACCCCTCAACCCCCCCCCCCAAATCCCTAATAAGCCCTAATTAACACCCATTAACCCCGCTTAACGTGCTCTATTCCCACTTATAGCCCCATGTCCGCTCAATTAACCCTTAATTACCCCCTAATTAGCCAGTCAGTTACCTAGCTAAAACCCTAATAAGCACTGATCAATCCCCAATTAACACCTAAACACTAATCAATCCCAATTAACACCCATTAACCACGCTTAACGTCCCCCAATTCCCACTTACTGCCCCACGTACTCCCAATTAACCCTTAATTACCCCCTAATTAGCTATCAATTAGCTTCCTCATAACCCTAATAAACACTAATCAATCCCCAATTAACACCTAAGCACTAATCAATCCTAATTAACACCCATTAACGTGCCCTATTCCTACTTACTACCCCACCTACCCTCAATTAACCCTTAATAACCCCCTAATTAGCCATCAATTAGCTTCCTAATAACCCTAATAAACACTAATCAATCCCCAATTAACATCTAAACACTAATCAATCCCAATTAACACCCATTAACTCCGCTTAACCTGCCCTATTCCCAACTACAGACCCACGTGCCCCCAATTAACCCTTAATCACCCCCTAATTAACCATCAATTAGCTCCCTAATAACCACATAAACACTAATTAAACCCCTCTTACCATGCCCTATCCCCACCTACAACCCCACGTACCTCCAATTAACCCCCAATTAACCCTCAATTACCCCCTACCGGCCTCAACCAACCCTAATGAGCGCTAACGAGCGCGCTAATTAATTAATCACCTGTCCAGGTGCCTCCTGGCTCTCTGCACTTCCGGCCCCATTTCCGGCCCCACGCAGAAACGCAGCCGCTGGGGGCGGGGCACCGGCACCAAGGGGGCGTGGCCAGGGGCGGAGCTTCGGCTGTAGGGGCGGAGTCAGCGTCGATGTGGCCACACCCACCGCCCCAAGCCAAGCCCCCTTCTTTATCCCCATAGGGATTAAAGGGCTCCATTGGGGCTGCATAAGGGGGCGGGGTCAATGCCGACGTGGCCACGCCCACCGCAGCCAAGCCCCGCCCCCTTCATTATCCCCATAGGGATTAAGGGGATCCATTGGGGCTGCATAGGGGGGCGGGGTCAATGACGATGTGGCCACGCCCACTGCATTCAAGCCCCGCCCCCTTCTTTATCCCTATAGGGATTAAGGGGCTCCATTTGGACTGCATTGGGGGGGCGGGGTCAGTGTCGATGTGGCCACGCCCACCGCCCCCAAGCCCCGCCCCCTCCTTTAGCCCCATAGGGATTAAGGGGCTCCATTTGGACTGCATAGGGGGGCGGGGTCAATGCCGACGTGGCCACGCCCACCGCAGCCAAGCCCCGCCCCCTTCTTTATCCCCATAGGGTTCAAGGGGCTCCATTGGGACTACATAGGGGGGCGGGGTCAGCGCCGGTGTGGCCACGCCCACTGCAGCCAAGCCCCGCCCCCTTCTTTAGCCCCATAGGGATTAAGGGGCTCCATTTGGACTGCATAGGGGGGTGGGGTCAATGACGATGTGGCCACGCCCACCGCACCCAAGCCCCGCCCCTTTCTATATCCCCATAGGGATTATGGGGCTCCATAGGGACTGCATAGGGGGGTGGGGTCAGTGCCGATGTGGCCACGCCCACCGCACCCAAGCCCCGCCCCCTCCTTTATCCCTATAGGGATTATGGGGGTCCATTGGGACTGCATAGGAACCCTATAGGGATGCTATAGGGGCTCCATAGGGACTGCATAGGAACTCGAGGGGGGGGGGGGGGGGTCAGTGCCGACGTGGCCACGCCCACCGCAGCCAAGCCCCGCCCCCTTCTTTATTCCCATACTGGTTATGAAGAATCTATAGGAACTCTATGAACAATCTATAGAGACTCTATAGAGAATCTATAGGAACACTATAAAAAGTCCATAGAAACTCTATAGAGAATCTATAGGAACACTACAAAGAATCCATAGAAACTCTATAGAGAATCTATAGGAACACTATAAAGAATCTATAGAGACTCTATACAGAATCTATAGGAACACTATAAAGAATCCATAGGAACTGCATAGAGAATCTATAAGGACACTATAGAGGATCCATAGGAACTCTATAGAAAATCTGTAGGAACACTGTAAAAAATCCAGAAACTCTATAAAGAACCTATAGGAACACTACAAAGAATCCATAGAGATTCTATACAGAATCTATAGGGACGCTATAAAGAATCCATAGAGACTCTATACAGAATCTACAGGAACACTACAAAGAATCCATAGAGACTCTATACAGAATCTATAGGGACGCTACAAAGAATCCATAGGGACTCTATGGAGAATCTATAGGAACACTATAAAGAATCCATACAGACTCTATAGAGAATCCATAGGAACACTATAAAGAATCCATAGAGACTCTATAGAGAATCTATAGGGACGCTATAAAGAATCCATAGGGACTCTATGGAGAGTCTATAGGAACACCATAAAGAATCCATACAGACTCTACAGAGAATCTATAGAAACACTACAAAGAATCTATAGACTCTATAGAACATCTATAAGAACGCTACAAAGAATCCATAAGGTCTCTATAGAGAATCTATAGGAACGCTATAAAGAATCCATAGTGACTCTATAGAGAATCTATAAGAACACTATAAAAAATCCATAGGAACTCTATAGAGAACCTATAGGAACACTATAAAGAATCCATAGAGACTGTATACAGAATCTATAGGGACACTATAAAGAATCCATAGGAACTGCATAGAGAATCTATAAGAACGCTATACAGAATCTATAAGGACTCCATAGAAAATCTGTAGGAACGCTGTATAGAATCCATAGGGACTCTATAAAAAACCTATAGGAACACTATAAAGAATCCATAGAGACTCTATAGAGAATCTATAGGAACCCTATAAAAAATCCATAGGGAATCTATAGGGACGCTATAAAGAATCCATAGGGACTCCATACAGAATCCATAGGTACTCCATAGAAACTCTATAGGGCCACAATACGGATGCCATACAAACTCCATAGGGACGCCGTGGGGACTCTATAGGGACCCTACGGGGGCTCTATAGGGCCTCTATAGGGGATCCTATAGGGTTTCCATAGGGACTGACCAGAAGGAGAGCGCGTGGTCGGCCATTTCTGCAGCCACGGCGCCATCGAGGACTTCCGGGTCGTACAGGAGACCACAGGAACCGTCTGCGCCCACTATCACCTAGAAGGGGGAAAACAGGAAGTCCCGCCTTTTTGCAGTGTGAAACAGGAAGTCCCGCCCAATCGTAGAGGCAAAGGAAGTCCCGCCCTTCTAGGAACTAAAACAGGAAGTCCTGCGTCTGTAAGAGCTCCAAGAAGGAAGTCCTGCCTCTTGAGACCAAAGCAGGAAGTCCCACCCCTTCATATGGCCAAAGGAAGTCCTGCCCCTCTAGAGACAGAAACAGGAAGTGCTGCATCCGTAAGAGCTCAAAGCAGGAAGTCCCGCCCGCTTGTATAGACAAATCTCGCTGCTGTATAAGATAAATCAGGAAGTCCCGCCCCACAGAGGCTAAAACAGGAAGTCACATCTCATAAGGACTAATAAAGCAAGTCCCGCCCCATAGAGGCTAAAACAGGAAGTCCCGCCCCGTAGAGACTAAAACAGGAAGTCCTGCCCCATAGAGACTAAAACAGGAAGTCACACCCCATAGAGGCTAAAACAGGAAGTCACACCTCATAAAACTAAGGAAGTCCTGCCCCATACAGGCTAAAGGAGGAAGTCCCGCCCCATAGAGGCTAAAACAGGAAGTCCCACCTCAGAGACTAATACCGGAAGTCCCATGCCATAGAGGCTAAAAGAGGAAGTCTTGCCCATAGAGGCTAAAACAGGAAGTCCCACCTCACAAAAACCAATACAGGAAGTCTCACCCCCTAGAGACTAAAAGAGCAAATCCCACCTCATAAAACCAAGGAAGTCCCGCCCCATAGAAACTAAAACAGGAAGTCCGGCCACACAGAAACCAAAACAGGAAGTCTTATCATACGCACTAAAACAGGAAGTCCCGCTCCTTCCGAGCCCTAAATGAGGAAAGCAAGAAATCCCACCCCGCTGATCCTTCACCCAGAAGCTCCCCCTACCCCCGGAAGTCCCGCCCCCCCAAACCGGAAGTCCCGCCCACCTGCAGGGCTTTGTCGAACCAGCGGTTGCAGCTATTGGCTCCGGCTCCTCCCCCGTGCAGGACCTGCTCGGCTCCGCCCCCTGGGCTCTGCCCCATAATGTCGGCCATCACCGGGGCGTCCAACGCCAACGCCAGCAGACTGCGCTGGATTCGGCCAATGGAAGCGCGGTTCAGACGGTCTGCAACAGGAAGTCCCGCCCCTCAGCGCTCTGATGGACAGGAAGTCCCGCCTGCAGTGCAAAGGAGAGAAAATCCCGCCTCACGGATAGGAGGAACCCCCAAACGGAAGTCCCTCCCCAGCCTGAAGCCCCTCCCCCATCTTGAAGACCCGTCCCTCAACCTGAAGCCCCACCCCCAACCGGAAGTGCCCAACCCCAAACCGGAAGTCTCACCCCCAACCGGAAGCCCCAGCCCCAACCGGAAGTCCAACCCCCAACCAAAGTCCAACCCCAAACCGGAAGCCCCACCTCCATCTTGAAGCCCCATCCCTCAACCTGAAGCCCCACCCCCAACCGGAAGTGCCCACCCCCAACCAGAAGCCCCACCCCCAACCGGAAGCCCCACCCCCAACCAGAAGTCCAACCCCAAACCGGAAGCCCCTCCCCCATCTTGAAGACCCATTCCTCAAACTGAAGCTCCACCCCCAACCGGAAGTGCCCACCCCAACCGGAAGTGCCCACCCCCAACCGGAAGCCCCACCCCAACCGGAAGTCCAACCCCAAACCGGAAGTGCCCTCCCTCCAACCGGAAGTGCCCACCCCCCAACCATCTCTCATCCTGAATCCCCACCCCCAACCTGAAGCCCAACCCCCAACCGGAAGTGCCCATCCCAACCGGCAGTCCAACCCCAAACCGGAAGCCCCTCCCCCATCTTGGAGCCCCATCCCTCAACCTGAAGCCCCACCCCAACCTGAAGTGCCCGCCCCCGAACCGGAAGTCCAACCCCCAACCAGAAGTCCAACCCCAAACCGGAAGCCCCTCCCCCATCTTGAAGACCCGTCCCTCAACCTGAAGCCCCACCCCCAACCGGAAGTGCCCACCCCCAACCAGAAGCCCCACCCCAACCGGAAGCCCCACCCCCAACCAGAAGTCCAACCCCAAACCGGAAGCCCCTCCCCCATCTTGAAGACCCATTCCTCAAACTGAAGCTCCACCCCCAACCGGAAGTGCCCACCCCCATCCGGAAGCCCCACCCCCAACCGGAAGTCCAACCCCAAACCGGAAGTGCCCTCCCTCCAACCGGAAGTCCCCACCCCCAACCATCTCTCATCCTGAATCCCCACCCCCAACCTGAATCCCCACCCCCAACCTGAAGTGCCCGCCCCCAACCGGAAGTGCCCGCCCCCCAACCGGAAGCACCCCCCCTCACCTCGCATCAGGAGCCCGTAGACCCTCCCCCAGCCACGTCGGTGCTCCCCGGTCAGCGCCCCCACGGCCTGGCCCCCCCCACGGACCCCCAGCGCCCGCAGCTGCGCCAGGGCCGCCCCCAGAGCGGCGGGGGGCAGCGGGGAGCCGTCATCGCTGCAGGCCTGCAGCTGGAAGAACTGGGGGGGTGGGATTATGGAGGGGGGGGGGGGAGAGATTATGGGGGGAGGATGGGGGAAAAGCGGGGATTATGGGGGGAAAGGGGGGAGAAATTGGGATTATGGGGGAGATTATGGGGGGAGGATGGGAGAAAAATGGGGATTATGGGGGAGATTATGGGGGGAGGATGGGAGAAAAATGGGGATTATGGGGGGAAATGAGGGAGAAATTGGGATTATGGGGGAGATTATGGGGGAGAATGGAAGAAAAAGGGGATTATGGGGGGAAAGGGGGGGAGAAATTGGGATTATGGGGGAGATTATGGGGGAGGATGGGAGAAAAATGGGGATTATGGGGGGAAAAGGGGGAGAAATTGGGATTATGGGGGAGATTATGGGGGGAGGATGGGAGAAAAATGGGGATTATAGGGGAAAAAAAGGAGAAATTGGGATTATAGGGGGAAAAGGACGGAGAAATTGGGATTATAGGGGGAAAAGGACGGAGAAATTGGGATTATGGGGGAGATTATGGGGGAGAATGGGAGAAAAGTGGGGATTATGGGGGGAAAGGACAGAAAAATTGGAATTATGGGGAGATTATGGGGGAGAATGGGAGAAGAGTGGGGATTATGGGGGAAATGAGGGAGAAATTGGGATTATAGGATAGATTATGGGGGGAGGATCGGGGAAAAGTGGGGATTACGGGGGGAAATGGGGGAGAAATTGGGATTATGGGGGAGATTATGGGGGGAGGATGGGAGAAAAATGGGGAGTATGGGGGGAAATGAGGGAGAAATTGAGATTATGGGGGGAAAGGAGGCAGAAATTGGGATTATGGGGGAGATTATGGGGGAGGATGGGAGAAAAATGGGGATTATGGGGGGAAAAGGGGCAGAAATTGGGATTATGGGGGAGATTATGGGGGGAGGATGGGAGAAAAATGGGGATTATGGGGGGAAAGGAGGGAGAAATTGGGATTATGGGGGAGATTATGGGGGAGGATGGGAGAAAAGTGGGGATTATGGGGGGAAAGGGGGAGAAATTGGGATTATGGGGGAGATTATGGGGGAGGATGGGAGAAAAGTGGGGATTATAGGGGAAAAGATGGAGAAATTGGGATTATAGGGGGAAAAGGACGGAGAAATTGGGATTATGGGGGGAAAGGAGGCAGAAATTGGGATTATGGGGGAGATTATGGGGGAGGATGGGAGAAAATGGGGATTATGGGGGGAAAGGGGGAGAAATTGGGATTATGGGGGAGATTATGGGGGGAGGATGGGAAAAAAATGGGGATTATGGGGGGAAAATGAGGACCCCCCCCAGACCCCCAAGTGCCCCTCTGTGCCCCCCCAGACCCCCAAGTGCCCCCCACCCACCTCCCCATTGCGGACGACGGTGATGAAGACCCCCTCCCAGACCCCCAAGTGCCCCTCTGACCCCCCCAGACCCCATAGTGCCCCCCACACACCTCCATCTCCCCCCCCAGACCCCCAAGCGCCCCCTGTGCCCCCCCAGACCCCATAGTGCCCCCCACAAACCTTTATCTCCCCCCCCCAGACCCCCAAGTGCCCCCCAGACCCCCAAGTACCCCCCCCACACCTCTCTGTCACCCCCCCAGGACCCCATGTGCCCTCTGTGCCCCCCCAGACCCCCCATAGTACCCCCCACACCTCCCTGTCCCCCCCCCAGACCCCCAAGTGCCCCTCTGACGCCCCCCCAGACCCCCAAGTGCCCCCCACACACCTCCCCATTGCGGATGATGGTGATGAAGACCCCCCCCAGACCCCATACTGCCCCCCCACACACCTCCATCTCCCCCCCCCAGACCCCCATGTCCCCCCCCTGTGCCCCCCCAGACCCCCAAGTGCCCCCCCACCCACCTCCCCATTGCGGATGACGGTGATGAAGACCCCCCCCAGACCCCATAGTGCCCCCACACACCTTTATCTCCCCCCCCCCAGACCCCCATGTCCCCCCCACGCCCCCCCCAGACCCCCAAGTGCCCCCCCACCCACCTCCCCATTGCGGATGACGGTGATGAAGTTGGGGGGGTCGGCACCGGGGGCCACCCGCAGCACCCCGTCCCGTTGGGGTCCCGGAACCCGGCAGCCCCCAAACACAGCCCGGACCCACGGCTCGGGGGGGTCACGTCTGGGGGGGACACAGAGAAACCCCATAACGACCCATAGAGACCCCAACTGAACCCACTGAAACCCCATAGAAGGACGTCAGGACACACAATGATCCATAGAGACCCATAGAGACCCCATTGGGACCCACTGAAACCCCATAGACATCAGGACCCACAGCGACCCCATTGGGACCCACAGAAACCCCATAGAGGACATCAGGACCCATAGAGACCCATAGAAACCCATAGAGACCCCATTGAGACCCACTGAAACCTCATAGAGGGACATCAGGACCCACAGCGACCCATAGAGACCCATAGGGACCCCAATGGCACCCACTGAAACCCCATACAGGACATCAGGACCCACAGCAACCCATGGAGACCCATAGAGACCCCATTGGGACCCACTGAAACCCCATAGACATCAGGACCCACAGCGACCCATAGAGACCCATAGAGACCCCACTGGGACCCACTGAAACCCCATAAAGGGACATCGAGACCCACAGGGACCCATAAAGACACATAGAGACCCATAGAGACCCCATTGGGACCCACTGAAACCCCATAGAGGACATCAAGATGCATAGAGACCCATAGAAACCCATAGAGACCCCATTGGGACCCACTGAAACCCCATAGAGGGACATCGAGACCCACAGGGACCCACAGGGACCCACAGAGACCCCATTGGGACCCACAGAAACCCCATAGAGGACATCAGGATGCATAGAGACCCATAGAAACCCATAGAGACCCCATTGGGACCCACAGAAACCCCATAGACATCAGGACCCACAGCGACCCATAGAGACCCATAGAGACCCATAGAGACCCATAGAGACCCCATTGAGACCCACTGAAACCTCATAGAGGGACATCGAGGCCCACAGGGACCCACAGGGACCCCATTGGGACCCATAGAGACCCCACAGAGAGACATCAGGACCCACAGTGACCCATAGAAACCCAGAGAAGACCCCATTGAGACCCACTGAAACCCCATAGAGGGATATCGAGGCCCACAGGGACCCCATTGGGACCCAAAGAGACCCCATAGAGGAACATCAGGACCCACAGCGACCCATAGAGACCCCATTGGAACCCACTGAAACCCCATAGAGGAACATCGAGACCCACAGGGACCCATAAAGACACATAGAGACCCATAGAGACCCCATTGGGACCCACTGAAACCCCATAGAAGGACAGCAGGACCCATAGAGACCCATAGAGACCCATAGAGACCCATTGAGATCCCATTGAGACCCACTGAAACCCCATAGAGGGACATCAGGACCCACAGCGACCCATAGAGACCCATAGGAACCCCAATGGCACCCACTGAAACCCCATAGAGGGACATCGAGACCCACAGGGACCCCATTGGGACCCACTGAGACCCCACAGAGGGACATCAGGACCCACAGCGACCCATAGAGACCCATGAAGACCCCATTAGGACCCACAAAAACCCCATAGATAAATATCAGGACCCACAGCGACCCATAAAGACCCTTAGGGACCCCAATGGCACCCACTGAAACCCCATAGAGGACATCAGGACCCACAGCAACCCATAGGGACCCATAGAGACCCCAATGGCACCCACTGAAACCCCATAGAGGGACATCAGGACCCACAGCGACCCATAGAGACCCATAGAGACCCCATTGGGACCCACTGAAACCCCATAGACATCAGGACCCACAGCGACCCATAGAGACCCATAGAGACCCCATTGGGACCCACTGAAACCCCATAAAGGGACATCGAGACCCACAGGGACCCATAGAGACCCATAGAGACCCATAGAGACCCCATTGGGACCCACTGAAACCCCATAGAGGACATCAAGATGCATAGAGACCCATAGAAACCCATAGAGACCCCATTGGGACCCACTGAAACCCCATAGAGGGACATCGAGACCCACAGGGACCCACAGGGACCCACAGAGACCCCATTGGGACCCACAGAAACCCCATAGAGGACATCAGGATGCATAGAGACCCATAGAAACCCATAGAGACCCCATTGGGACCCACAGAAACCCCATAGACATCAGGACCCACAGCGACCCCATTGGGACCCACTAAAACCCCATAGAGAGACATCAGGACCCACAGCGACCCATAGAGACTCCATTGGGACCCACAGAAACCCCATAAAAAGACATCAAACCCCATAGTGACCCATAAAGACCCCAATGGGACCCACAAAAACCCACAGCACCCCATAAGAACCCATTTGAACCCATAGAAATCCCACAGACATCAGCTGGCCCACATTGCCCCATAGAGACCCCATACTGCCCCATAGGAACCCCACACTGCCCCACGCTGCCCCATAAGGACCCCATACTGTCTCACAAAGATCCCATACTGCCCCACAGCGACCCCACATTGCCCCATAGGGACCCCACACTGCCCCATAGAGACCCCATAGAGACCCCATACTGCCCCATAAGAATCCCATACTGCCCCATAGGGACCTCACACAGCCCCACATTACCCCATAGGAACCCCATACTGCCCCATAAGGAACCCCATACTGCCCCAAATTACCCCATAGAGTCTCCATACTGCCCCATACGGACCCCATACTACCCCATAGGAACCCCATACTGCCTCACGTTACCCCATAGAGACCCCATACTGCCCCATAGGGACCCCATACTGCCCCACATTACCCCATAGAGACCTCATACTGCCCCATAAGAATCCCATAATGCCCCATAGGGACCCCATACTGCCCCACATTGCCCCATAGGGACCCCATACTGCCCCAAATTTCCCCATAGGGACCCCATACTGCCCCACAAGAATCCCATACTGCCCCATTGAGACCCCATACTGCCCCAAATTACCCCATAGAGACCCCATACTGCCCCATAAGAACCCCATACTGCCCCATAGGAACCCCACTGCCCCACATTACTCCATAGAGACCCCATACAGCCCCACAGGAACCCCATACTGCCCCATAGAGGCCCCATACTGCCCCATAGGGACCCCACACTGCCCCACAGGGACCCCATACTGCCCCACAGGGACCCCATACTGCCCCAAATTACCCCATAGGAACCCCATACGGCCCCATAGGGACCCCATACTGCCCCACAGCGACCCCACAGAGACCCCCCCCCCCCCAGCCCCCCACTCACTGCTCAGCCTCAGCTCGGTAATGGAGAATCCCAGCGACGAGCTGAGCTGCAAACCTGGGGGGGCACATGGGGGGGGCACATGGGGGGGGCACTGACCCACAGCACAGCGCTCCCAGTACGCCCAGTGCCCCCCCAGTTACTCCCAGTACACCCAACCCCCACCTGCTGCCCCCCAACTCCACTCCAGCGCCCCAGTCCCCTCCCAGTACCCCCCCCGTCCCCCCCCAGTGCTTCCCAGTTCCCTCCCAGTCCCCTCTCACTGCCCCCCCCCCCAGTATCCCCCAGTACCCCCCCACTTCTTCCAACTCCACCCCCCCAGTGCCCCCAGTTCCCTCCCAGTGCCCCCCAGTGCCCCCCAGTCCCTCCCAGCCCCCCCCCCAATTCCCCCATGTCCTCCCAGTTCCTTCCCAGTCCCCTCCCAGTGCCTCCCCCCAGTCCATCCCAGTACCCCCCCACTCCCTCCAACTCCCCCCCCCAGTGCCTTCCAGTTCCCTCCCAGTCCCCTCCCAGTGCCCCCCCCCCAGTATCCCCCAGTACCCCCCCACTCCCTCCAACTCTCCCCCTCCCAGTGCCCCCAGTTCCCCCCCAGTGCCCTCCAATCCATCCCAGTACCCCCCCCACTTCTTCCAACTCCCGCCCCCCCCCACAGTGCTTCCCAGTTCCCTCCCAGTGCCCCTCCTCCCCCCCCCAGTATCCCCCAGTACCCCCCCACTTCCTCCAACTCCCCCCCCAGTGCTTCCCAGTCCCCTCCCAGTGCCCCCCCCCCAGTATCTCCCAGTACCCCCCCACTTCTTCCAACTCCCCCCCCCAGTGCTTCCCAGTTCCCTCCCAGTCCCCCCCCAGTGCCCACCAGTCCTCCCCCAGTTCCTCCCAGAACCCCCCCTCAATTCCCCCATGTTTTCCCAATCCCCTCCCAGTACCCCCCCTCCCCCCCAGTATCCCCCAGTACCCCCCCACTCCCTCCAACTCCCCCCCCAGTGCCTTCCAGTTCTCTCCCAGCGCCCCCCGGTCCATCCCAGTACCCCCCCACTTCTTCCAACTCCCGCCCCCCCCTCCAGTGCCTCCCAGTTCCCCCCAGTCCATCCCAGTACCCCCTCACACCCTCCAACTCCCCCCCTCCCAGTGCCTCCGAGCCCCCTCCCAGTCCCCCCAGTCCATCCCAGTATCCCCCAGTACCCCCCCACTCCCTCCAACTCCCCCCCCCAGTGCTTCCCAGTTCCCTCCCAGTGCCCCCCCCAGTGCCCACCACTCCTCCCCCAGTTCCTCCCAGACCCCCCCCTCAATTCCCCCATGTCCTCCCAGTTCCTTCCCAGTTCCCTCCCAGTGCCCCCAGTCCATCCCAGTACCCCCCCACTCCCTCCAACTCCCCTCCTCCTAGTGCCCCCAGCTCCCTCCCAGTCGCCTCCCAGTTCCTTCCCAGTTCCCTCCCACTGCCCCCCAGTCCCTCCCAATCTCTCCCACTGCCCCCAGTTCCCTCCCAGTTCCCTTCCACTGCCCCCCAGTCCCTCCCAATCCCTCCCAGTGCCCCCCAGTTCCCTCCCAGTGCCCCCAGTCCCCTCCCAGTTCCCTCCCACTGCCCCCCAGTCCCTCCCAGTTCCCTCCCACTGCCCCCCAGTCCCTCCCAGTCCCTCCTAATCCCTCCCAGTGCCCCCCAGTCCCTCCTAATCCCTCCCAGTCCCCTCCCAGTTCCCTTCCACTGCCCCCCAGTCCCCTCCCAGTTCCCTCCCACTGCCCCCCAGTCCCTCCCAGTTCCCTCCCACTGCCCCCCAGTCCCTTCCAGTCCCTCCTAATCCCTCCCAGTCCCCTCCCAGTTCCCTCCCACTGCCCCCCAGTCCCTCCCAGTTCCCTTCCACTGCCCCCCAGTCCCCTCCCAGTTCCCTCCCACTGCCCCCCAGTCCCTCCCAGTGCCCCCAGTTCCCTCCCAGTTCCCTTCCACTGCCCCCCAGTCCCTCCCAATCCCTCCCAATCCCTCCCAGTGCCCCCCAGTCCCCTCCCAGTTCCCTTCCACTGCCTCTCAGTCCCTCCCAGTGCCCCCAGTCCCCTCCCAGTGTCCGCAGTCCCCTCCCAGTGCCCCCCAGTCCCCTCCCAGTGCTCGCAGCTCCCTCCCAGTTCCCTCCCACTGCCCCCCAGTCCCTCTCAATCCCTCCCAGTACTCCCCAGTCCCCTCCCAGTGCCCCCAGTCCCCTCCCAGTTCCCTTCCACTGCCCCCCAGTCTCTCCCAGTGCCCACCAGTCCCCTCCCAGTTCCCTTCCACTGCCCCCCAGTCCCTCCCACTGCCCCCAGTGCCCCCCAGTCCCCTTCCACTGCCCCCCAGTCCCTCCCACTGCCCCCCAGTCCCCTCCCAGTGCCCCCCAGTCCCCTCCCAGTGCTCCCAGCTCCCTCCCAGTTCCCTCCTACTGCCCCCCAGTCCCTCCTAATCCCTCCCAGTTCCCTCCCAGTTCCCTTCCACTGCCCCCCAGTCACCCCCCCGTTTCCCTCCCACTGCCCCCCAGTCCCTCCCAGTTCCCTCCCACTGCCCCCCAGTCCCTCCCAGTGCCCCCAGTCCCCTCCTAGTTCCCTCCCACTGCCCCCCAGTCCCTCCCAATCCCTCCCAGTGCCCCCCAGTCCCTCCCAGTGTCCCCAGTTCCCTCCCAGTTCCCTCCCACTGCCCCCCAGTCCCACCCAATCCCTCCCAGTGCCCCCCAGTCCCCTTCCACTGCCCCCAAGTCCTCTCCCAGTTCCCTCCCAGTGCCCCCCAGTCCCTCCCAGTGTCCCCAGTTCCATCCCAGTGCCCCCCAGTCCCCTCCCAGTGCTCCCAGCTTCCTCCCAGTTCCCTCCCACTGCCCCCCAGTCCCTCTCAATCCCTCCCAGTACTCCCCAGTCCCCTCCCAGTGCCCCCAGTTCCCTCCCAGTCCCCTCAGTTCCCTCCCAGTGCCCCCAGTTCCCTCCCAGTTCCCTCCCACTGCCCCCCAGTCCCACCCAATCCCTCCCAGTCCCCTCCCAGTGCTCCCAGCTTCCTCCCAGTTCCCTCCCACTGCCCCCCAGTCCCTCTCAATCCCTCCCAGTACTCCCCAGTCCCCTCCCAGTGCCCCCAGTTCCCTCCCAGTCCCCTCAGTTCCCTCCCAGTGCCCCCAGTCCCCTCCCAGTTCCCTTCCACTGCCCCCCAATCCCTCCCAGTGCCCCCAGTTCCCTCCCAGTTCCCTCCCACTGCCCCCCAATCCCTCCCAGTGCCCCCCAGTCCTCTCCCAGTGCCCACCAGTCCCCTCCCAATCCCTCCCAGTGCCCCCCAGTCCCTCCCAGTTCCCTTCCACTGCCTCTCAGTCCCTCCCAGTGCCCCCCAATCCCCTCCCAGTTCCCTCCCACTGCCCCCCAGTCCCTCCCAATCCCTCCCACTGCCCCCCAGTCCCCTTCCACTGCCCCCCAGTCCCTCCCAATCCCTCCCAGTTCCCTCCCAGTTCCCTTCCACTGCCCCCCAGTCACCCCCCCGTTTCCCTCCCACTGCCCCCCCCCAATTCCCCCATGTCCTCCCAGTTCCTTCCCAGTCCCCTCCCAGTGCCTCCCCCCAGTCCATCCCAGTACCCCCCCACTCCCTCCAACTCCCCCCCCCAGTGCCTTCCAGTTCCCTCCCAGTCCCCTCCCAGTGCCCCCCCCCCAGTATCCCCCAGTACCCCCCCACTCCCTCCAACTCTCCCCCTCCCAATGCCCCCAGTTCCCCCCCAGTGCCCTCCAATCCATCCCAGTACCCCCCCCACTTCTTCCAACTCCCGCCCCCCCCCACAGTGCTTCCCAGTTCCCTCCCAGTGCCCCTCCTCCCCCCCCCAGTATCCCCCAGTACCCCCCCACTTCTTCCAACTCCCCCCCCCAGTGCTTCCCAGTTCCCTCCCAGTCCCCCCCCAGTGCCCACCAGTCCTCCCCCAGTTCCTCCCAGAACCCCCCCTCAATTCCCCCATGTTTTCCCAATCCCCTCCCAGTACCCCCCCTCCCCCCCAGTATCCCCCAGTACCCCCCCACTCCCTCCAACTCCCCCCCCAGTGCCTTCCAGTTCTCTCCCAGCGCCCCCCGGTCCATCCCAGTACCCCCCCACTTCTTCCAACTCCCGCCCCCCCCTCCAGTGCCTCCCAGTTCCCCCCAGTCCATCCCAGTACCCCCTCACACCCTCCAACTCCCCCCCTCCCAGTGCCTCCGAGCCCCCTCCCAGTCCCCCCAGTCCATCCCAGTATCCCCCAGTACCCCCCCACTCCCTCCAACTCCCCCCCCCAGTGCTTCCCAGTTCCCTCCCAGTGCCCCCCCCAGTGCCCACCACTCCTCCCCCAGTTCCTCCCAGACCCCCCCCTCAATTCCCCCATGTCCTCCCAGTTCCTTCCCAGTTCCCTCCCAGTGCCCCCAGTCCATCCCAGTACCCCCCCACTCCCTCCAACTCCCCTCCTCCTAGTGCCCCCAGCTCCCTCCCAGTCGCCTCCCAGTTCCTTCCCAGTTCCCTCCCACTGCCCCCCAGTCCCTCCCAATCTCTCCCACTGCCCCCAGTTCCCTCCCAGTTCCCTTCCACTGCCCCCCAGTCCCTCCCAATCCCTCCCAGTGCCCCCCAGTTCCCTCCCAGTGCCCCCAGTCCCCTCCCAGTTCCCTCCCACTGCCCCCCAGTCCCTCCCAGTTCCCTCCCACTGCCCCCCAGTCCCTCCCAGTCCCTCCTAATCCCTCCCAGTGCCCCCCAGTCCCTCCTAATCCCTCCCAGTCCCCTCCCAGTTCCCTTCCACTGCCCCCCAGTCCCCTCCCAGTTCCCTCCCACTGCCCCCCAGTCCCTCCCAGTTCCCTTCCACTGCCCCCCAGTCCCCTCCCAGTTCCCTCCCACTGCCCCCCAGTCCCTCCCAGTGCCCCCAGTTCCCTCCCAGTTCCCTTCCACTGCCCCCCAGTCCCTCCCAATCCCTCCCAGTGCCCCCCAGTCCCCTCCCAGTTCCCTTCCACTGCCTCTCAGTCCCTCCCAGTGCCCCCAGTCCCCTCCCAGTGTCCGCAGTCCCCTCCCAGTGCCCCCCAGTCCCCTCCCAGTGCTCGCAGCTCCCTCCCAGTTCCCTCCCACTGCCCCCCAGTCCCTCTCAATCCCTCCCAGTACTCCCCAGTCCCCTCCCAGTGCCCCCAGTCCCCTCCCAGTTCCCTTCCACTGCCCCCCAGTCTCTCCCAGTGCCCACCAGTCCCCTCCCAGTTCCCTTCCACTGCCCCCCAGTCCCTCCCACTGCCCCCAGTGCCCCCCAGTCCCCTTCCACTGCCCCCCAGTCCCTCCCACTGCCCCCCAGTCCCCTCCCAGTGCCACCCAGTCCCCTCCCAGTGCTCCGAGCTCCCTCCCAGTTCCCTCCTACTGCCCCCCAGTCCCTCCTAATCCCTCCCAGTTCCCTCCCAGTTCCCTTCCACTGCCCCCCAGTCACCCCCCCGTTTCCCTCCCACTGCCCCCCAGTCCCTCCCAGTTCCCTCCCACTGCCCCCCAGTCCCTCCCAGTGCCCCCAGTCCCCTCCTAGTTCCCTCCCACTGCCCCCCAGTCCCTCCCAATCCCTCCCAGTGCCCCCCAGTCCCTCCCAGTGTCCCCAGTTCCCTCCCAGTTCCCTCCCACTGCCCCCCAGTCCCACCCAATCCCTCCCAGTGCCCCCCAGTCCCCTTCCACTGCCCCCCAGTCCTCTCCCAGTTCCCTCCCAGTGCCCCCCAGTCCCTCCCAGTGTCCCCAGTTCCATCCCAGTGCCCCCCAGTCCCCTCCCAGTGCTCCCAGCTTCCTCCCAGTTCCCTCCCACTGCCCCCCAGTCCCTCTCAATCCCTCCCAGTACTCCCCAGTCCCCTCCCAGTGCCCCCAGTTCCCTCCCAGTCCCCTCAGTTCCCTCCCAGTGCCCCCAGTTCCCTCCCAGTTCCCTCCCACTGCCCCCCAGTCCCACCCAATCCCTCCCAGTCCCCTCCCAGTGCTCCCAGCTTCCTCCCAGTTCCCTCCCACTGCCCCCCAGTCCCTCTCAATCCCTCCCAGTACTCCCCAGTCCCCTCCCAGTGCCCCCAGTTCCCTCCCAGTCCCCTCAGTTCCCTCCCAGTGCCCCCAGTCCCCTCCCAGTTCCCTTCCACTGCCCCCCAATCCCTCCCAGTGCCCCCAGTTCCCTCCCAGTTCCCTCCCACTGCCCCCCAATCCCTCCCAGTGCCCCCCAGTCCTCTCCCAGTGCCCACCAGTCCCCTCCCAATCCCTCCCAGTGCCCCCCAGTCCCTCCCAGTTCCCTTCCACTGCCTCTCAGTCCCTCCCAGTGCCCCCCAATCCCCTCCCAGTTCCCTCCCACTGCCCCCCAGTCCCTCCCAATCCCTCCCACTGCCCCCCAGTCCCCTTCCACTGCCCCCCAGTCCCTCCCAATCCCTCCCAGTTCCCTCCCAGTTCCCTTCCACTGCCCCCCAGTCACCCCCCCGTTTCCCTCCCACTGCCCCCCCCCAATTCCCCCATGTCCTCCCAGTTCCTTCCCAGTCCCCTCCCAGTGCCTCCCCCCAGTCCATCCCAGTACCCCCCCACTCCCTCCAACTCCCCCCCCCAGTGCCTTCCAGTTCCCTCCCAGTCCCCTCCCAGTGCCCCCCCCCCAGTATCCCCCAGTACCCCCCCACTCCCTCCAACTCTCCCCCTCCCAGTGCCCCCAGTTCCCCCCCAGTGCCCTCCAATCCATCCCAGTACCCCCCCCACTTCTTCCAACTCCCGCCCCCCCCCACAGTGCTTCCCAGTTCCCTCCCAGTGCCCCTCCTCCCCCCCCCAGTATCCCCCAGTACCCCCCCACTTCCTCCAACTCCCCCCCCAGTGCTTCCCAGTCCCCTCCCAGTGCCCCCCCCCAGTATCTCCCAGTACCCCCCCACTTCTTCCAACTCCCCCCCCCAGTGCTTCCCAGTTCCCTCCCAGTCCCCCCCCAGTGCCCACCAGTCCTCCCCCAGTTCCTCCCAGAACCCCCCCTCAATTCCCCCATGTTTTCCCAATCCCCTCCCAGTACCCCCCCTCCCCCCCAGTATCCCCCAGTACCCCCCCACTCCCTCCAACTCCCCCCCCAGTGCCTTCCAGTTCTCTCCCAGCGCCCCCCAGTCCATCCCAGTACCCCCCCACTTCTTCCAACTCCCGCCCCCCCCTCCAGTGCCTCCCAGTTCCCCCCAGTCCATCCCAGTACCCCCTCACACCCTCCAACTCCCCCCCTCCCAGTGCCTCCGAGCCCCCTCCCAGTCCCCCCAGTCCATCCCAGTATCCCCCAGTACCCCCCCACTCCCTCCAACTCCCCCCCCCAGTGCTTCCCAGTTCCCTCCCAGTGCCCCCCCCAGTGCCCACCACTCCTCCCCCAGTTCCTCCCAGACCCCCCCCTCAATTCCCCCATGTCCTCCCAGTTCCTTCCCAGTTCCCTCCCAGTGCCCCCAGTCCATCCCAGTACCCCCCCACTCCCTCCAACTCCCCTCCTCCTAGTGCCCCCAGCTCCCTCCCAGTCGCCTCCCAGTTCCTTCCCAGTTCCCTCCCACTGCCCCCCAGTCCCTCCCAATCTCTCCCACTGCCCCCAGTTCCCTCCCAGTTCCCTTCCACTGCCCCCCAGTCCCTCCCAATCCCTCCCAGTGCCCCCCAGTTCCCTCCCACTGCCCCCCAGTCCCCTCCCAGTTCCCTCCCAGTGCCCCCAGTCCCTCCCAGTTCCCTCCCACTGCCCCCCAGTCCCTCCCAGTCCCTCCTAATCCCTCCCAGTGCCCCCCAGTCCCTCCTAATCCCTCCCAGTCCCCTCCCAGTTCCCTTCCACTGCCCCCCAGTCCCCTCCCAGTTCCCTCCCACTGCCCCCCAGTCCCTCCCAGTTCCCTTCCACTGCCCCCCAGTCCCCTCCCAGTTCCCTCCCACTGCCCCCCAGTCCCTCCCAGTGCCCCCAGTTCCCTCCCAGTTCCCTTCCACTGCCCCCCAGTCCCTCCCAATCCCTCCCAGTGCCCCCCAGTCCCCTCCCAGTTCCCTTCCACTGCCTCTCAGTCCCTCCCAGTGCCCCCAGTCCCCTCCCAGTGTCCGCAGTCCCCTCCCAGTGCCCCCCAGTCCCCTCCCAGTGCTCGCAGCTCCCTCCCAGTTCCCTCCCACTGCCCCCCAGTCCCTCTCAATCCCTCCCAATACTCCCCAGTCCCCTCCCAGTGCCCCCAGTCCCCTCCCAGTTCCCTTCCACTGCCCCCCAGTCTCTCCCAGTGCCCACCAGTCCCCTCCCAGTTCCCTTCCACTGCCCCCCAGTCCCTCCCACTGCCCCCAGTGCCCCCCAGTCCCCTTCCACTGCCCCCCAGTCCCTCCCACTGCCCCCCAGTCCCCTCCCAGTGCCACCCAGTCCCCTCCCAGTGCTCCGAGCTCCCTCCCAGTTCCCTCCTACTGCCCCCCAGTCCCTCCTAATCCCTCCCAGTTCCCTCCCAGTTCCCTTCCACTGCCCCCCAGTCACCCCCCCGTTTCCCTCCCACTGCCCCCCAGTCCCTCCCAGTTCCCTCCCACTGCCCCCCAGTCCCTCCCAGTGCCCCCAGTCCCCTCCTAGTTCCCTCCCACTGCCCCCCAGTCCCTCCCAATCCCTCCCAGTGCCCCCCAGTCCCTCCCAGTGTCCCCAGTTCCCTCCCAGTTCCCTCCCACTGCCCCCCAGTCCCACCCAATCCCTCCCAGTGCCCCCCAGTCCCCTTCCACTGCCCCCCAGTCCTCTCCCAGTTCCCTCCCAGTGCCCCCCAGTCCCTCCCAGTGTCCCCAGTTCCATCCCAGTGCCCCCCAGTCCCCTCCCAGTGCTCCCAGCTTCCTCCCAGTTCCCTCCCACTGCCCCCCAGTCCCTCTCAATCCCTCCCAGTACTCCCCAGTCCCCTCCCAGTGCCCCCAGTTCCCTCCCAGTCCCCTCAGTTCCCTCCCAGTGCCCCCAGTCCCCTCCCAGTTCCCTTCCACTGCCCCCCAATCCCTCCCAGTGCCCCCAGTTCCCTCCCAGTTCCCTCCCACTGCCCCCCAATCCCTCCCAGTGCCCCCCAGTCCTCTCCCAGTGCCCACCAGTCCCCTCCCAATCCCTCCCAGTGCCCCCCAGTCCCTCCCAGTTCCCTTCCACTGCCTCTCAGTCCCTCCCAGTGCCCCCCAATCCCCTCCCAGTTCCCTCCCACTGCCCTCCAGTCCCTCCCAATCCCTCCCACTGCCCCCCAGTCCCCTTCCACTGCCCCCCAGTCCCTCCCAATCCCTCCCAGTGCCCCCCAGTCCCCTCCCAGTCCCCCCCCCAGTACTCACTGCAGCTGCCCCCCCGTCCCCTCCCATTTCTGGGTGGGCAGGACGAGCCCAGCGCTCCCATGGACCGGGAGGGGCAGCCGCCCCCCGGGGGCCCGAGGCCATGCCTGGGTGGGGGGGGGGGGGGGGGGTAGAAAAGGGGGGCAACACTTGTGGGAAAGGGCCACGCAACCCCCCCGCTGTGTCCATCCCATAATATACAGCTCCCTTAATACCTCTGCCCCCCAGAAATGCTCCCCCCCCCCCCCAAGTGCCCCTCCTCCACATCCCCCATAGCTGCCCCCCCCCCCCCACGACCCCAAATATCTCCCCTAAATAAACCCCCCCCCCTGCTGGCATCCCCCAAAACCCACCTCCCCCCCCCTCAACCCCCCATAGCTGCCCTCCCACCCCCCCCCCACAACCGCCCCCCTTCAACGCCCCCCTTTCTCACCCCCATCTGCCCCCCAACTACACCCCAAATCCCCCCACACCCCCACCAGCTGCCCCACATCAGCCCCCCAATTAATTACCCCCTCACACCCCCCCTCTTCCCCCCCCCCATGACCTCCTCCACTCTCCCAATTGCCCCCCCTCCACCTCCCTCCCCCCCTCATCCCCCCTCCCCCCCTTCCACCCCCCTCCTCCCCCCCCTTTCCCCCTCTTTTACCTCCCCCTCCCTCTCGACCCCCCCCACTCCCTACCCCCCCCCGTTCCCCCTCACCTCTGCCCCCCCCACCACCCTCCCCCTCCTCTACCCCCCTCTTTGCCCCCCCCCCACCTCCCTACCCCTCCGTTCTCCCTCCCTCCCCCCTCCCCCCCACTACCCTTCCCCCCCCTCACCACTCTCTGCCCCCACCCACCCTCCCTCCCCCTCCTCCTCGACCCCCCCCCACCTCCCTACTCCTCCGTTCTCCCTCCCTCCCCCCCCCCTCCACTACCCCCCCCCACCCTCCCTTCCCCTCCCCCTCAACACCCGGCCCCACCCCACCCTCCCCCTCTGCTCCCCCTCCCCCCCCTCTGCCCCCCCGTCCACCACCCTCCCCCCCCTCTGCCCCCCCTCCCCACCCTACCCCCCCCTCGACTCCCAGCCCCCTCCCCTCCCCCCCCCTGTCCACCACCCTCCCCACCTCCTCTGCCCCCTGTCCCCCCCCCACCCCCCCGCCCACCACCCTTCGCCCCCTCTACCCCCCCATTCCGCCCCCCTCCCCCCCCCTCTGCCCCCTCCTTCCCCCCCTCCCCTCCACCACCCTTCCCCCCCTCTACCCCCCCACCCTCCCTTCCCCTCCCCCTCCCCCCCTCTGCTCCCCCTCCCCCCCTCTGCCCCCCCCTGTCCACCACCCTCCCCCCCCTCTGCCCCCCCCTCCCCTCCCCCCTCTCCGCCCCCGTCCACCACCCTCCCCCCCTCCTCTGCCCCCTGTCCCCCCCCGCCCCCCTGCCCACCACCCTTCCCCCCTCTACCTCCCATTCCGCCCCCCTCCCCCCCCTCTACCCCCCCCAACTGCCCCCTCCCTCCACCACCCTCTACCCCCATCTGCCCTCCTCCCCCTCCCCCCCCCCGGCTCCCCCCGTCCACCACTTTCCCCCCCCCTCCTCCGCCCCCCCCTCCACCACCCTCTACCCCCCCCCGACCCCCTCCACCCCCTCCCTCCACCACCCTCCCCCTCCTCCGCCCCCCATTCTCCGCTCCGCCCCCCCCACGTCCCCCAGTCCCCCCCTCCCCCATCTCCTCCCTCCCCCACCACCCTTCCCCTCCTCTCCCCCCCTCCCCCCCCCATCCTCCCCTCTGCCCCCCCCGGCCACCACCTTCACCCCCTTCCGCCCCTCCCCCCCCCCCGACTCACCCCCGCAGGCGCCGCCCCCCCCCTCAGCCTCTCCTGCAACCGGGGTCCGATTCCCCCCGGCGCCCCGAAGGCCCTGACGACCCTCCGGCTCCTCGCCCACTGCCTCGGCCCGAGCAACGCCCGCAGAGCCCCGAGGTACCGCCCGAGGGTCGCCCCCAGGCTCGGCCAACGCGGGGGGGGCTCCGCTGGGACCCCGCCGGGCGCCCGCCGCCTTCCGCGACGCATCGCTCCGGATCACCGCACTTCCGGCTGCGCGGCAGAGGGGGGGCGCAGGGTGATGACCTCACTTCCGGCTGCGCGGCGGAGCGGGCGCGGCGGGTTGAGGTCACTTCCGGCTGCGCGGCGGAACGGCCGAGGCGTGGTGAGGTCACTTCCGGTTTCGCAGCACAGGGGGCGAAGGGTGATGAGCTCACTTCCGGCTCCGCGGCGGAGGGGGCGCGGTGTGATGACCTCACTTCCGGCTGCGCGGCGGAGAGAGGCGGAGGGTGATGAGCTCACTTCCGGCTGCGCGGCAGAGGAGGGCGAAGGGTGATCACCACACTTCCGGCTGCGCGGCAGGGCGGGCGCAGGATGATGACTTCACTTCCGGCAGCGCGGAGGAGAGTGGCGGAGGGTGATGAGGTCACTTCCGGCTGCGCTGTGAAGACCCACGCGGGGTGACAACCCCACTTCCGCCTGCGCGGCAGAGCGGGCGCAGCGTGATGACCTCACTTCCGGCTCCGCGGCAGAGGGAGGCGAAGAGCGATGAGCTCCGCTTCCGGCAGCGCTGTTGGAGGGCGCAGTGTGATGACGTCACTTTCTGGCCGCGCGGCGGGGAGAGAGGCGCAGATTGACGGCCTCACTTCCGGCTTATCGGCGGAGCGGCGCGGAGCTTTGACGTCACTTCCGCTCCCTCCGCCTCGCTTCAGACTCTTGGCGGAAGTGGCTGCCGGAAGCGTCGCGTCGCGCCGTTGGCGTCACTTCCGGCGCTGGGAGCTATGGAGGCTCTCTGGACGCTGTGGGCGCTGCTATGGGGTTTTTTGGGGGGGGTCCGCTGCCCTCCCCCCACCCCCCCCCGGCCCGTCATCGTGGTGCACGGGTTGCTGGACAGCGCGCGGGATTTCGGGCGGCTGCAGGAGTTCATCGCCGAGGTGGGGGCGGGGGGGAGGAGAGGGAATAGGGGGAGACCTCAGGCCTTGGGGGGGGGGGATGTGGGGGGGAGCGGTGGGGTGGGGGTGGGGGGGACCGTAGGGGGATATGGGGCACGGGGGGGGGCAGCTATGTGGGGTTATGGGGCACGGGGGGTTTCTTATATGGGGCTATGGGGCACGGGGGGTTTCTTATATGGGGATGTGGGGCATGGGGGGGACAGCTGTGTGGGGCTATGGGGCACGGGGGGGCCATACGTGGGGCTATGGGGCATGGGGGCTTCTTATATGGGGATGTGGGGCACGGGGGGGGGCAGCTATGTGGGGCTATGGGGCACGGGGGGGGCCGTACGTGGGGCTATGGGGCATGGGGCGCTTCTTATATGGGGATGTGGGGCACGGGGGGGACAGCTGTGTGGGGCTATGGGGCACGGGGGGGCCATACGTGGGGCTATGGGGCATGGGGGCTTCTTATATGGGGCACGGGGGGGCTCTTATGTGGGGTTATGGGGCACAGGGGGGGCAGCTGTGTGGGGTTATGGGGCACGGGGGGTTTCTTATATGGGGCTATGGGGTAGGGGGGGGCAGCTGTGTGGGGTTGTGGGGCACAGGGGGGTTCTTATATGAGGCTATGGGGCACGGGGGGCTTCTTATATGGGGATGTGGGGCACGGGGGGGGGCATACATGGGGCTATGGGGCATGGGGGGGGCTCTTATATGGGGTTATGGCGCACGGGTGGGGGGGGGCAGCTGTGTGGGGTTATGGGGCACGGGGGGGGCCGTACATGGGGTTATGGGGCATGGGGGGCTTCTTATACGGGGCTATGGGGCACGGGGGGGGCCGTATATGGGGCTATGGGGCACGGGGGGGGCACCTATGTGGGGTTATGGGGGATTGGGGGGGGGGCTCTACTATGGGGTTGAGGGGGCCCCTGTGTGGGGTTATGGGGCACGGGGGTGCTCTTATATGGGGCTATGGGGCACGGGGGGGGCACCTGTGTGGGGTTATGGGGCATGGGGGGGCCATACATGGAGCTATGGGGGTATGGGTGCACTATGAGGACGCTGTAGGGGATGGTGGCCCTATAGGGGTCTTATGGGGTCACTCTGGGGGTATGGGGGCGCTATGGGGACGCTATAGGAGATGGTGGCCCTATGGGGTCCCTGTGGGGGCATGGGGGGACTATGGGGGCCCTATGGGATCAATATGGGGGTATGGGGGCACTGTGGAGACGCTGTAGGGGATGGTGGCCCTATAGGGGTTTTATGGGGTCACTCTGGGGGTATGGGGGCACTATGGGGTCGCTATAGGAGACGGTGGCCCTATGGGGTCACTGTGGGGGTATTGGGGCCTTATGGGGTCACTCTGGGGGTATGGGGGCACTGTGGGGACGCTGTAGGGGATGGTGGCCCTATAGGGGTCTTATGGGGTCATTCTGGGGATATGGGGGCAGTATGGGGTCGCTATAGGAGACGGTGGCCCTATGGGGTCACTGTAGGGGCATGGGGGGACTATGGGGGCCCTATGGGATCAATATGGGGGTATGGGGGTATTGTGGGGACACTGTAGGGGATGGTGGCCCTATAGGGGTCTTATGGGGTCACTCTGGGTGTGTGGGGGCGCTATGGGGTCACTGTGGGTGTATGGGGGTGCTATGGGGATGTTATAGGGGTGGGGGGCCCTATGGGGTCACTCTGGGGGTATGGGGGCACTATGGGGGCACTATGGGGACGCTGTAGGGGATGGTGGCCCTATAGGGGTCTTATGGGGTCACTCTGGGGGTATGGGGGCGCTATGGGGTCACTATGGGGGTATGGGGGTGCTATGGGGATGTTATAGGGGTGGGGGGCCCTATGGGGTCACTCTGGGGGTATGGGGGCACTATGGGGGCACTATGGGGACGCTGTAGGGGATGGTGGCCCTATAGGGGTCTTATGGGGTCACTCTGGGGGTATGGGGACGCTATGGGGTCACTGTGGGTGTATGGGGGTGCTATGGGGATGTTATAGGGGATGGTGACCCTATGGGGTCACTGTGGGGGCATGGGGGGACTATGGGGGCCCTATGGGATCAATATGGGGGTATGGGGGCACTGTGGGGACGCTGTAGGGGATGGTGGCTCTATAGGGGCCCTATGGGGTCACTATGGGGGTATGAGGGCACTATGGGGTCACTGTGGGTGTATGGGGATGCTATGGGGTCACTATGGGGGCAGTATGGGGACGTTATAGGGGATGGTGGCCCTATGGTGGCCCTATGGTCGCCCTATGGGGGACGCGGTCGCTCTGGGGTCGCTGTGGGGTGTCTATGGGGCCGTCGGGGACAGTTATGGGGCCACCCGTTGATCCCAGAGCCACCCTGGCACCAACGTGGGGTTATGGGGGCGCTATGGGGTCGTTTTAGGGGATGGGGGCCCTATGGGATCACTATGCGGGTATGGGGGCACTGTGGGGACGCTGTAGGGGATGGTGGCCCTATAGGGGTCTTATGGGGTCACTCTGGGGGTATGGGGGCACTATGGGGTCGCTATAGGAGATGGTGGCCCTATGGGGTCACTGTGGGGGTATTGGGGCACTATGGGGTCACAATGGGGGTATGGGGGCACTATGGGGCCACTGTAGGGGGTGGTGGCCCTATAGGGGTCTTATGGGGTCACTCTGGGGATATGGGGGCAGTATGGGGTCGCTATAGGAGACGGTGGCCCTATGGGGTCACTGTAGGGGCATGGGGGGACTATGGGGGCCCTATGGGATCAATATGGGGGTATGGGGGTATTGTGGGGACACTGTAGGGGATGGTGGCCCTATAGGGGTCTTATGGGGTCACTCTGGGTGTATGGGGGCGCTATGGGGTCGCTATAGGAGATGGTGGTCCTATGGGGACCTTATGGGGTCACTGTGGGTGTATGGGGGCGCTATGCGGACGCTATAGGGGATGGGGGCACTATGTGGGACGCGGTCGCTCTGGGGTCGCTGTGGGGTGTCTATGGGGCCGTCGGGGACACTTATGGGGCCACCCGTTGATCCCAGAGCCACCCGGGCACCAACGTGACGGTGCTGGACCTGTTTGACCGGGGGCAGTCGCTGCGGCCGCTGTGGGTTCAGGTGGAGGGGTTTCGCCGCGCCGTCGCCCCCATTATGGCCAACGCCGCCGGGGGGGTGCATCTCATCTGCTACAGCCAGGGTCTGTCTTTTTGGGGGGGGGTACTTGGGGGGGGGTCCTGGGGTGGATTGGGGGGGGGATATGGGGGTCCTGGGGTGGATTGGAGGGGATATGAGGGGGGTTGGGGGTCTTGGGGGGGATTGGGGCGGATATGGGGGGGGTTTGGGGGACCTGGAGGGGGTATGGGGGGAGGGTTGGGGGTCCTGGGGTGGATTAGGGGGGAAATGGGGGGGGTTATGAGGGTTAGAGGGGGGTTGGGGGTCCTGGGGTGGATTGGGGGGGATTATGGGGGGGATATGGGGGGGATATGGGGGTCCTGGAGGGGGTATGGGGGGGGTTATGGGGGCTATGGGGGTGGGGGGTTGGGGGTCCTGGGGTGGATTGGGGGGGATATAGGGGGGGGTTGGGGGACCTGGAGGGGGTATGGGGGTGGTATGGGGGTCCTGGGATGGATTGGGGGGGATATGGGGGGATATGAGGGGGGGTTGGGGGTCTTGGGGTGGATTGGGGGGGGATATGGGGGGGAGTTTGGGGGGTATGAGGGGGGGGTGGGGATCCTGGGGTGGATTGGGAGGGGATATGGGGGGGTTTGGGGGTCCTGGGGTGGATTGGGGGGGATATGGGGGGGTATGAGGTGGGTTGGGGGTCCTGCAGGGGGTATGGGGGGAATATGGGGGGGGTTTGGGGGACCTGGAGGGGGTATGGGGGAGGGTTGGGGGTCCTGGGGTGGATTGGGGGGGACATGGGGGGGATATGGGGGTTCTGGAGGGGGTATGGGAGGGGTTGGGGGTCCTGGGGTGGATTGGAGGGGAATATGGGGGGGTATGAGGGGGGGGTTGGGGGTCCTGGGGTGGATTGGGGGGGATATGGGGGGGTATGAGGGGGGGTTGGGGGTCCTGGGGTGGATTGGGGGGGATATGGGGGGGTATGAGGGGGGGTTGGGGGTCTTCGGGGGGATTGAGGGGGATATGGGGGTCCTGGGAGGGGGTATGGGGGGGTTATGGGGGTCCTGGGGTGGATTGGGTGGGATATGGGGGGGGTTGTGGGGGGTATGAGGGGGGGTTGGGGGTCCTGGGGTGGATTGGGGGGTGGATATGGGGGGGGTGGGGGTCCTGGAGGGGGTATGGGGGTGTTATGGGAGTCTTGGGGGGGATTGGGGGGGATATGGGGGGGTATGAGGGGGGGTTGGGGGTCCTGGAGGGGGTATGGGGGGGATATGGGGGGGTTTGGGGGTCCTGGAGGGGGTATGGGGGGGTATGAGGGGGGGTTGGGGGTCCTGGGATGGATTGGGGGGGATTATGGGGGGTATGAGGGGGGGTTGGGGGTCTTGGGGGGGATTGGGGGGGATATGGGGGTATATGAGGGGGGGTTGGGGGTCTTGGGGGGTCCTGGGGTGGATTGGGGGGGATATGGGGGGGGGTTGGGGGTCTTGGGGGGGATTGGGGGGAATATGGGGGGGTATGAGGTGGGTTGGGGGTCCTGGAGGGGGTATGGGGGGGATATGGGGGGGTTTGGGGGTCCTGGAGGGGGTATGGGGGGGTATGAGGGGGGGTTGGGGGTCCTGGGATGGATTGGGGGGGATTATGGGGGGTATGAGGGGGGGTTGGGGGTCTTGGGGGGGATTGGGGGGGATATGGGGGTATATGAGGGGGGGTTGGGGGTCTTGGGGGGTCCTGGGGTGGATTGGGGGGGATATGGGGGGGGGTTGGGGGTCTTGGGGGGGATTGGGGGGAATATGGGGGGGTATGAGGTGGGTTGGGGGTCCTGGAGGGGGTATGGGGGGGATATGGGGGGGTTTGGGGGTCCTGGAGGGGGTATGGGGGTGGTATGGGGGGTATGAGGTGGGTTGGGGGTCCTGGAGGGGGTATGGGGGGGTATGAGGGGGGGTTGGGGGTCCTGGGGTGGATTGGGGGGGATATGGGGGGGTATGAGGGGGGGTTGGGGGTCTTCGGGGGGATTGAGGGGGATATGGGGGTCCTGGGAGGGGGTATGGGGGGGTTATGGGGGTCCTGGGGTGGATTGGGTGGGATATGGGGGGGGTTGTGGGGGGTATGAGGGGGGGTTGGGGGGCCTGGGGTGGATTGGGGGGTGGATATGGGGGGGGTGGGGGTCCTGGAGGGGGTATGGGGGTGGTATGGGAGTCTTGGGGGGGATTGGGGGGGATATGGGGGGGTATGAGGGGGGGTTGGGGGTCCTGGGGTGGATTGGAGGGGATATGAGGGGGATATAAGGGTCCTGGAGGGGGTTGGGGGGGTATGTTGGGGGTCCTGGGGTGGATTGGGGGGGGTTATGGGGGTCTTTTGGGGAGGGGGGGATATGGGGGTATCTGGGGGTCCTGGGGGGGTTTGTGGGGGAGGATGGGGGTGTTTATGGGGTTCTTGGGTTGCGGAGGGGGGGATCTGGGGGTGGATTGGAAGGGGGGGGGGATTTTGGGGTGTCTGGGGGTCTTGGGTTTGTGGGGTAGGATGGGTGGGGGGGTTATGGGGGTCTTGGGGGGGGGATTTTGGGGTGTCTGGGGGTCCTGGGGGGGTTTGTGGGGAGGGATGGGGGGGGGGGTTTATGGGGGTCTTTTGGGGGGAGGAGATATGGGGGGATATGGGGTTGTTTGGGGGTGGATTGGAAGGGGGGGGGATTTTGGGGTGTCTGGGGGTCCTGGGGGGGTTTGTGGGGTAGGATGGGGGGGGTTTATGGGGGTCTTTTGGGGAGGGGGGGATATGGGGGTCCTGGGGGGGTTTGTTGGGGGGGGGATATGGGTGGGGGGGTTGGGGGATCCTTGGGTGATTTGGGGTGGATGGGGGAGGGGGGGGGAGGTTGGAGGTTTTTGGATGAGTTGGGGGGGGTTTGGAGGCCTTTTTTGGGGGGGGGGGGATTTGGGGGTCTCTGGGGGTCCTGGGGGGTCTTGGGTGGGGGAGGGGGGGATATGGGGGTGTCTGGGGGTCTTGGGTTTGTGGGGGAGGATGGGGGGGGGGGTTATGGGGGTCTTGGGGGGGGGGATTTTGGGGTGTCTGGGGGTCCTGGGGGGGGGTTGTGGGGGAGGATGGGGGGGGTCATGGGGTCTTTTGGGGGGGAGGGGGGGATATGGGGTTGTCTGGGGGTCTTGGGTTTATGGGGGGGGTTATGGGGGTTTTGGGGGGAGGGGGGTATGTGGGGGTGGATTGGGGGGGGAATTTTGGGGTGTCTGGGGGTCTTGGGGGGGTTTGTGGGGGAGGATGGGGGGGGGTTATGGGGTCTTTTGGGGGGGAGGGGGGGATCTGGGGGTGGATTGGGGAGGGGGGGGGATTTTGGGGTGTCTGGGGGTCCTGGGGGGTTTGTGGGGAGGGATGGGGGGGGGTTGTGGGGGTCTTGGGGGGGAGGGGGGGATCTGGGGGTGGATTGGAAGGGGGGGGGGGGATATGGGGGTGTCTGGGGGTCTTGGGTTTATGGGGGAGGATGGGGGGGGGTTTATGGGGGTCTTGGGTGGGGAGGGGGGGATATGGGGGTGGATTGGGGAGGGGGGGGGGATTTTGGGGTGTCTGGGAGTCCTGGGGGGGTTTGTGGGGGAGGATGGGGGGGCGTTTATGGGGGTCTTTTGGGGGGGGGAGATATAGGGGGGATATGGGGTTGTTTGGGGGTGGATTGGAAGGGGGGGGGATTTTGGGGTGTCTGGGGGTCCTGGGGGGGGTTGTGGGGTAGGATGGGGGGGGGGGGTTATGGGGGTCTTTTGGGGAGGGGGGGATATGGGGGTCCTGGGGGGGTTTGTTGGGGGGGGGATATGGGTGGGGGGGTTGGGGGATCCTTGGGTGATTTGGGGTGGATGGGGGAGGGGGGGGGAGGTTGGAGGTTTTTGGATGAGTTGGGGGGGGTTTGGAGGCCTTTTTTGGGGGGGGGGGGGGGGATTTGGGGGTCTCTGGGGGTCCTGGGGTGTCTTGGGTGGGGGAGGGGGGGATATGGGGGTGTCTGGGGGTCTTGGGTTTGTGGGGGAGGATGGGGGGGGGGTTTTGGGGGTCTTGGGGGGGGGATTTTGGGGTGTCTGGGGGTCCTGGGGGGGTTTGTGGGGGAGGATGGGGGGGGGGTTATGGGGGTCTTTTGGGGAGGGGGGGATATGGGGGTCCTGGGGGGGTTTGTTGGGGGGGGGGGAGTTTGGGGGATCCTTGGTTGATTTGGGGTGGATGGGGGAGGGGGGGGGGGGGAGGTTGGAGCTTCTTGGATGAGTTGGGGGGGGGTTTGGAGGCCTTTTTTTTTTTTGGGGGGGGGGTCTTGTTTTGGTTATGCAAATCTGGGTGCTGACCCCCCCCCCCTGCCCCCCCTCCCCCCTCCCCATTTTAGGGGGTCTGATCTGCCGGGCTCTGCTGTGCACCATGGAGCAGCACAACGTGCACAGCTTCATCTCCTTGGCGGCCCCACAAATGGGGCAGTATGGAGGTGGGGGGGGGGCCAAGGGGGGGGGATTTGGGGAGGGGGGGGGGGTCCAGGGGGGGGCAGGGGGAGGTTGGGGGACCGGGGGGGGCTTTTAGGGGGGGATATGGGGGGGATTGGGGGGTCTAAGAAGGGATTTGGGGGGGTAATGGGGGATTGGGGGGTCCAGGGGGGGCTTTGGTGGGATATGGGGGGGCTTTGGGGAGGGGGGGGGGGTCCAGGGGGGGCAGGGGGAGGTTGGGGGACCTGGGGGGGGGCTTTTAGGGGGGGATATGGGGGGGATTGGGGGGTCCAGGAGGGGCTTTGGGGGGGATATGGGGGGATATGGGGGGCTTGAGAGTGGGATTTGGGGGGGGGGTTGGGGGTCCAGAAGGGATTTGTGGGGGGATATGGGGGGGTTTGGGGGTCCAGGGGGGGCTTTGGGGGGATATGGGGGGGCAGGGAGGGGTTGGGGGTCCAGGGGGGGCTTTTAGGGGGGAATATGGGGGGGATTGGGGGGTCCACGAGGGGCTTTGGGGCGGATATGGGGGGCATTGGGGGGTTTTGTGGGGGATATGGGGGGGTTTGGGGGGGTCCAGGGGGGGATATGGGGGGATTTGGGGGGTCCAGGGGGGGCTTTTGGGGATATGGGGGGGATTGGGGGGGTCCAGGGGGGGATTTGGGGGGGAATATGGGGGAATTTGTGGGGATATGGGGGGGCTTTGGGGGAGGGACATGGGGGGCTCCAGAGTGGATATGGGGGGATTTGGGGTTTTTGGGGGGTTTTGGGGGGTCCAGGGGGGGATATGGGGGGATTTGGGGGGACATGGGGGGGTTTTGGGGGGGTTTGGGGGATATGGGGGGGATTGGGGGGGGTTTGGGGGGTCCATTGGGGGCTTTGGGGGGGAATATGGGGGAATTTGGGGGGACATGGGGGGGATTTGGGGGGGGCTTTGGGGGTCCAGGTGGGGATTGTGGGGTTATGGGGGGGGGATATGGGGGGGATTTGGGGTTTTTGGGGGTCCAGGGGGGGCTTTGGGGGGGATGGGGGGGTTTTGGGGGGTCCAGGGGGGGATATGGGGGATTTGGGGGGTCCAGGGGGGGCTTTGGGGGATATGGAGGGAATATGGGGGGATTTGGGGTGGTTTTTGGGGGCATATGGGGGGAGTTTGGGGGGGGCTTTGGGGGTCCAGGAGGGGATTGAGGGGCTTTGGGGGCGGATATGGGGGGGATTGGGGGGTCCAGGAGGGGCTTTGGGGGGGGATATGGGGGGATTTGGGGTTTTTGGGGGTCCAGGGGGGGCTTTGTGGGGGGTTGGGGGGGGTTTGGGGGGTCCAGGGGGGGCTTTGGGGGGGAATATGGGGGAATTTGGGGGGACATGGGGGGGGATTTGGGGGGGTTTGGGGGATATGGGGGGGGGGGGGTTGGGTGGGATTTGGGTGTGCGGGGGGGGGGGGGGGTGGAGTAGGATTTGGGGGGATTTGGGGTTTTTGGGGGTCCAGGGGGGGCTTTGGGGGGGGGACATGGGGGGCTCCAGGAGGAATATGGGGGGATTTGGGGTTTTTGAGGGTCCGGGGGGGGCTTTGGGGGGGGGATATGGGGGCATTGGGGGGTCCAGGGGGGAATATGGGGGGATTTGGGGGGTCCAGGGGGGGATATGGGGGGATTTGTGGGGTCCAGGGGGGGCTTTGGGGGATATGGGGGGAATATGGGGGGATTTGGGGTGGTTTTTGTGGGGATATGGGGGGAGTTTGTGGGGGGCTTTGGGGGTGCAGATGGGGATTGTGGGGTTATGGGGGGGGGATATGGGGGGAATTTGGGGTTTTTGAGGGTCCAGGGGGGGCTTTGGGGGGGGGATGGGGGGGTTTTGGGGGGTCCATAGGGGGATATGGGGGGACATGGGGGGCTTTGGGGGATATGGGGTGGATTGGGGGGGTCCAGGGGGGGCTTTGGGGGGCATATGGGGGGATTTGGGGGGACATGGGGGGCTTTGGGGGTCCACGTGGGGATTGTGGGGTTATGGGGGGGATTTGGAGTTTTTGGGGGTACAGGGGGGGCTTTGGGGGGGATATGGGGGGGTTTTGGGGGGTCCATAGGGGGATATGGGGGGACATGGAGGGCTTTGAGGAATATGGGGTGGATTGGGGGGGTCCAGGGGGGGCTTTGGGGGGGGAATATGGGGGAATTTGGGGGGACATGGGGGGGATTTGGGTGTGCAGGGGGGGGGGGTTGGAGTAGGATTTGGGGTTTTTGGGGGTCCAGGGGGGGCTTTGGGGGATATGGGGGGGATTGGGGGGGTCCAGGGGGGGCTTTGGGGGGGAATATGGGGGGATATGGGGGGGCTTTGGGGGAGGGACATGGGGGGCTCCAGGGTGGATATGGGGGGATTTGGGGTTTTTGGGGGGCTTTGGGGGGGATATGGGGGGGGAATTTGGGGGGACATGGGGGGGTTTTGGGGGGGTTTGGGGGGTCCATTGGGGGCTTTGGGGGGGAATATGGGGGAATTTGGGGGGACATGGGGGGGATTTGGGGGGGGCTTTGGGGGTCCAGGTGGGGATTGTGGGGTTATGGGGTGGGGATATGGGGGGGATTTGGGGTTTTTGAGGGTCCAGGGGGGGCTTTGAGGGGGGGATATGGGGGGGGACATGGGGGTTCCAGGGGGGATATGGGGGGATTTGGGGTTTTTGGGGGTCCAGGGGGGGCTTTGGGGGGGCAATGGGGGGGTTTTGGGGGGCTCCAGGGGGGGATATGGGGGGGTTTGGGGTTTTTGAGGGTCCAGGGGGGGCTTTGGGGGGGATTGGGGGGGGTTTTGGGGGGTCCAGGGGGGGATATGGGGGGACATGGGGGGGCTTTGGGGTGGAATATGGGGGGAGTTTGAGGGTATTTGGGGTTTTGGGGGGTGTGTGGGGTCCCTGTGTGGGTATTGGGGTGCATTTGGGGTTTTTTGGGGTCTGTGGGGTCCCTGTTTGGGTATTGGGGTGCATTTGGGTTTTTTTAGGGTCTGTGGGTTCCCTGTGTGTGTATTGGGTTTTTTTAGGGTCTGTGGTGTCCCTGTTTGGGTATTGGGGTGCATTTGGGGTCTGTGGGGTCCCTGTTTGGGTATTGGGGTGCATTTGGTGGTTTTTTGGGGTCTGTGGGGTCCCTGTGTGGGTATTGGGGTGTATTTGGGGTTTTTTGGGGTTTGTGGGGTCCCTGTTTGGGTATTGGGGTGTATTTGGGGTTTGTGGGGTTCTGTTTGGGTATTGGGGTGCATTTGGGGTTTTTTAGGGTCTGTGGGGTCCCTGTTTTGGTATTGGGGTGCATTTGGGGTTTTTGAGGGTCTATGGGTTCCCTGTTTGGCTATTGGGGTGTATTTAGGGTCTGTGGGGTCCCTGTTTGCATGTTGGGGTGCATTTGGGGTTTTTAGGGTCTGTGGGGTCCCTGTGTGGGTATTGGGGTGTATTTGGGGTCTGTAGGGTCCCTGTGTGGGTATTGGGGTGCATTTGGGGTCTGTGGGGTCCCTGTTTGGGTATTGGGGTGCATTTGGGGTCTCTGGGGTCCCTGTGTGGGTATTGGGGTGCATTTGGGTTTTTTGGGGGTCTCTGGGGTCCCTGTTTGGGTATTGGGGTGCATTTGGGGTTTGTGGGGTCCCTGTGTGGGTGTTGGGGTGCATTTGGGGTTTTGGGGGTCTGTGGGGTCCCTGTTTGGGTATTGGGGTGCATTTGGGTCTGTGGGGTCCCTGTTTGTGTATTGGGATGTATTTGGGGTTTCTGATGTGTTTGGGGTTTCTGGGGGTTTTTGTTTGGGTATTGCGGTGCATTTGGGGTTTTTTGGGGTCTGTGGGGTCCCTGTTTGGGTATTGGGGTGCATTTGGGGTCTGTGGGGTCTCTGTTTGGGTATTGGGGTTTTTTGGGGGTTTGTGGGGTCTGTGAGGTCCCTGTTTTGGTATTGGGGTGCATTTGGGGTCTGTGGGGTCCCTGTTTGGGTATTGGGGTTTTTTGGGGGTCTGTGGGGTCCCTGTGTGGATACTGGGGTGCATTTGGGGTCTGTAGGGTCCCTGTGTGGGTACTGGGGAGTATTTGGGGTTATTTGGGGTCTGTGGGGTCCCTGTTTGGGTATTGGGGTGCATTTGGGGTCTGTGGGGTCCCTGTTTGGGTATTGGGGTTTTTGGGGGGTTTGTGGGGTCCCTGTGTGGATACTGGTGTGCATTTGGGGTTCTTTAGGGTCTGTGGGCATCCGTCTGCCTGCATTGGGTCCGTCGTGTTGTTTTTTTGGGGTTTTTTTGGGGTTTGTGGGGTCCCTGTTTGGGTATTGGGGTGCATTTGGGGTCTCTGGGGTCCCTGTGTGGGTATTGGGGTGCATTTGGGTTTTTTGGGGGTCTCTGGGGTCCCTGTTTGGGTATTGGGGTGCATTTGGGGTCTGTGGGGTCCCTGTTTGTGTATTGGGATGTATTTGGGGTTTCTGATGTGTTTGGGGTCTCTGGGGGTCCCTGTGTGGGTATTGGGGTGCATTTGGGTTTTTTGGGGTCTGTGGGATCCCTGTTTGGGTATTGGGGTGCATTTGGGGTCTGTGGGGTCCCTGTTTGGGTATTGGGGTGTATTTGGGGTCTGTAGGGTCCCTGTTTGGGTATTGGGGTTTTTGGGGGGTTTGTGGGGTCCCTGCGTGGATACTGGTGTGCATTTGTGGTTTTTTAGGGTCTGTGGGCATCCGCCTGCCTGCATTGGGTCCGTCGTGTTGTTTTTTGGGGTTTTTTTGGGGTTTTTTTTGGGGTTTTTTTGGGGGATGCTGAGCCGGGCGCCCCGCAGACACGCAGTACCTGCGCTGGTTGTTCCCCCGTCACATGAAATCCAACCTGTACCGACTGTGTTACACCGCCCTGGGCCAGGGGGTGTCCATCTGCAACTACTGGAATGGTGGGGAGGGGGTCCGGGGGGGGGAAATTATGGGGTTTGGGGGGGATATTATGGGGTTTGGGGGGGATATTGGGGGGGTTTAGGGGCGATATTGGGGGCTTTGGGGGGAATATGGGGGGGTTTAGGGGGGATATGGGGGGGTTTGGGGTGGGGTGTCCATCTGTAACTACTGGAACGGTGGGGAAAATGGGGGGGGGTCCGGGGGGGGGGATATTATGGGGTTTGGGGGGGATATTATGGAGTTTGGGGGGGATATTGGGGGGTTTGGGGGGGATATGGGGGGGTTTAGGGGGGATATGGGGGGGTTTGGGGTGGGGTGTCCATCTGCAACTACTGGAACGGTGGGGAGGGGGTCCGGGGGGGGGAAATTATGGGGTTTGGGGGGGATATGGGGGGGTTTAGGGGCGATATTATGGGGTTTGGGGGGGATATCATGGGGTTTGGGGGGGATATGGGGGGGTTTGGGGTGGGGTGTCCATCTGCAACTACTGGAACGGTGCGGAAATTGGGGGGGGGGGGCTTTGGGGGGGGATATTATGGGGTTTGGGGGGGATATTATGGGGTTTGGGGGGGATATGGGGGGGTTTAGGGGGGATATGGGGGGGTTTGGGGGGGATATTGGGGGCTTTAGGGGGGATATGGGGGGGTTTAGGGGGGATATGGGGGTGTTTGGGGTGGGGTGTCCATCTGCAACTACTGGAACGGTGGGGAGGGGGTCCGGGGGGGGGAAATTATGGGGTTTGGGGGGGATATGGGGGGGTTTGGGGGGGATATGAGGGGGTTTGGGGGGGTATTATGGGGTTTGGGGGGGATATGGGGGGGTTTGGGGTGGGGTGTCCATCTGCAACTACTGGAACGGTGGGGAGGGGGTCCGGGGGGGGGAAATTATGGGGTTTGGGGGGGATATGGGGGGGTTTGGGGGGGATATGAGGGGGTTTGGGGGGGTATTATGGGGTTTGGGGGGGATATGGGGGGGTTTAGGGGGGATATGGGGGGGTTTGGGGTGGGGTGTCCATCTGCAACTACTGGAACGGTGGGGAGGGGGTCCGGGGGGGGGAAATTATGGGGTTTGGGGGGGATATGGGGGGGTTTATGGGGGATATTATGGGGTTTGGGGGGGATATGGGGGGGTTTAGGGGGGATATGGGGGGGTTTGGGGTGGGGTGTCCATCTGTAACTACTGGAACGGTGGGGAAAATGGGGGAGGGGTCCGGGGGGGGGGATATTATGGGGTTTGGGGGGGATATTATGGGGTTTGGGGGGGATATGGGGGGGTTTGGGGGGGATATGAGGGGGTTTGGGGGGGTATTATGGGGTTTGGGGGGGATATGGGGGGGTTTAGGGGGGATATGGGGGGGTTTGGGGTGGGGTGTCCATCTGCAACTACTGGAACGGTGGGGAGGGGGTCCGGGGGGGGGAAATTATGGGGTTTGGGGGGGATATTATGGGGTTTGGGGGTGATATTATGGGGTATGGGGGGGTTTGGGGGGGATATTATGGGGTTTAGGGGGGATATGGGGGGGTTTGGGGTGGGGTGTCCATCTGTAACTATTGGAGTGGTGGGGAAAATGGGGGGGGGGGGTTCCGGGGGGGGGATATTATGGGGTTTGGGGGGGATATTATGGGGTTTGGGGGGGGTATTATGGGGTTTGGGGGGGATATGGGGGGGTTTGGGGTGGGGTGTCCATCTGCAACTACTGGAACGGTGGGGAAAATGGGGGGGGGGGCTTTGGGGGGGGGATATTATGGGGTTTGGGGGGGATATTATGGGGTTTGGGGGGGATATGGGGGGCTTTAGGGGGGATATGGGGGGGTTTGGGGTGGGGTGTCCATCTGTAACTATTGGAGTGGTGGGGAAAATGGGGGCTGGGGGGGTCTGGGGGGGGTCTTGGGGGGTCCAAAAGGGGTTTGGGGGGGATATTATGGGGTTTGGGGGGGATATGGGGTCTTTTGGGGGGGGATTTGGGGATGTAGGAGGGGTTTGGGGGGGGATAGGGGGGGTTTTGGGGGGGGATTTGGGGTCCTGGAGGGGTTTTGGGGGGGATATTGGGGGGGTTGGGGGGGATATGAGGGGGTTTGGGGTGGGGTGTCCATCTGCAACTATTGGAATGGTAGGGAAAATGGGGGGGGGGGTCGAGGGGGGGTCTAGGAGGGGTTTGGGGGGGATATGGGGGGGTTTAGGGGGGATATGGGGGGGTTTGGGGTGGGGTGTCCATCTGTAACTACTGGAACGGTGGGGAAAATGGGGGGGGGTCCGGGGGGGGGTCCTGGAGGGGTTTGGGGGGGATATTATGGGGTTTGGGGGGGATATGGGGGGGTTTAGGAGGGATATGGGGGGCTTTGGGGGGGATATGGGGGGGTTTGGGGTGGGGTGTCCATCTGCAACTACTGGAACGGTGGGGAGGGGGTCCGGGGGGGGGAAATTATGGGGTTTGGGGGGGATATTATGGGGTTTGGGGGGGATATTATGGGGTATGGGGGGGTTTGGGGGGGATATTGGGGGTTTTAGGGGGGATATGGGGGGGTTTGGGGTGGGGTGTCCATCTGCAACTACTGGAACGGTGGGGAAAATGGGGGGGGGGGGTCCGGGGGGGGGATATTATGGGGTTTGGGGGGGATATGGGGTCTTTTGGGGGGGGATTTGGGGGTCCAGGAGGGGTTTGGGGGGGATATGGGGGATTTTGGGGGGAGTTTATGGGGTCCTGGAGGGGTTTGGGGGGAATATGGGGGAATTTTGGGGGGAGTTTATGGGGTCCTGGTGGGGTTTTGGCGGGGATATTATGGGGTTTGGGGGGTTGTGGGGTTTTGGGGGGGGATTTGGGGGTGTAGGAGGGGTTTGGGGGGGATATGGGGGAATTTTGGGGGGAGTTTATGGGGTCCTGGAGGGGTTTGGGGGGGGGTTTTATGGGGTTTGGGGGAGATGTAGGGTTTTTAGGGGGGGATTTGGGGGTCCAGGAGGGGTTTGGGGTGGGATATGGGGGATTTTGGGGGGAGGTTATGGGGTCCTGGAGGGGTTTTGGGGGGGAGATGTGGGGTTTTTGGGGGGGGATTTGCGGGTCCAGGAGGGGTTTGGGGTGGGATATGGGGAGGGTTTGAAGGGGTATTTATGGGGTTTTGGGGCGCGACCCTAAAATCCCACCCTGGGAGCCCCAAATCCCACTGATTTGGGGTTTTTCTCTCCCCCCCCCAGACCCCCATCACCGGGATCTGTACCTCAACAGCAGCGACTTCCTGGCCCCACTGAACGACGAGCGGCTGCACCCTAATGCCTCAGGTCAGCCCCATAGCGGCCCCATAGAAACCCCATAGCGGCCCCATAGTGGCCCCATAGAGACCCCATAGCGACCCCATAGCTGCCCCATAGAGATCCCATAGCGGCCCCATAGAGACCCCATAGAAACCCCATAGAGGCTCCATAGAAACCCCATAGAGGCTCCATAGAAACCCCATAGAGACCCCATAGAAACCCCATAGCTGCCCCATAGAAAGCTTATAGCTGCCCCATAGAGACCCCATAGAGACTCCATAGAGACCCCATAGCTGCCCCATAGCTGCCCAATAGAGACCCCATAGAGACCCCATAGAGACCCCATAGCGGCCCCATAGCTGCCCCATAGCGGCCCCATAGTGACCCCATAGCTGCCCCATAGAAAGCTCATAGCTGCCCCATAGAGACCCCATAGAGACCCCATAGCGGCCCCATAGAGACCCCATAGAAACCCCATAGCTGTCACATAGAGACCCTATAGCTGCCCCATAGAAACCCCATAGCTGCCCCATAGAGACCCCATAGAGACCCATAGTGGCCCCATAGCTGCCCCATAGAGACCCCATAGAGACCCATAGTGGCCCCATAGCTGCCCCATAGAGACCCCATAGGGACTCCCTAGTGGCCCCATAGAGACCCCATAGAGACCCCATAACTGTCCCATAGAGACTCCAAAGCCACCCTATAGAGAGCCCATAGAGACCCCATAGCTGCCCCATAGCTGCCCCATAGAAAGCTCATAGCTGCCCCATAGAGACCCCATAGCGGCCCCATAGCGGCCCCATAGCGACCCCATAGCGGCCCCATAGAGACCCCATAGCGGCCCCATAGCGGCCCCATAGTGGCCCCATAGTGACCCCATAGCGGCCCCATAGAGACCCCAAAGAGACCCCATAGTGGCCCCATAGCAGCCCCATAGCGGCCCCATAGCGGCCCCATAGTGGCCCCATAGTGGCCCCATAGCAACCCCATAGCGACCCCATAGCGGCCCCATAGAGATCCTATAGCGGCCCAATAGAGACCCCATAGAAACCCCATAGAGGCTCCATAGAAACCCCATAGAGACCCCATAGAAACCCCATAGCTGTCACATAGAGACCCTATAGCTGCCCCATAGAAACCCCATAGCTGCCCCATAGAGACCCCATAGAGACCCATAGTGGCCCCATAGCTGCCCCATAGAGACCCCATCGGGACTCCCTAGTGGCCCCATAGAGACCCCATAACTGTCCCATAGAGACTCCAAAGCCACCCTATAGAGGGCCCATAGAGACCCCATAGCTGCCCCATAGCTGCCCCATAGAAAGCTCATAGCTGCCCCATAGAGACCCCATAGAGACCCCAAAGAGACCCCATAGCGGCCCCATAGCGGCCCCATAGCGACCCCATAGCGGCCCCATAGAGACCCCATAGCGGCCCCATAGAGACCCCATAGCGGCCCCATAGTGGCCCCATAGTGACCCCATAGCGGCCCCATAGAGACCCCAAAGAGACCCCATAGTGGCCCCATAGCAGCCCCATAGCGGCCCCATAGCGGCCCCATAGTGGCCCCATAGTGGCCCCATAGCAACCCCATAGCGACCCCATAGCGGCCCCATAGAGATCCCATAGCGGCCCAATAGAGACCCCATAGAAACCCCATAGAGGCTCCATAGAAACCCCATAGAGACCCCATAGAAACCCCATAGCTGTCACATAGAGACCCTATAGCTGCCCCATAGAAACCCCATAGCTGCCCCATAGAGACCCCATAGAGACCCGTAGTGGCCCCATAGCTGCCCCATAGAGACCCCATAGGGACTCCCTAGTGGCCCCATAGAGACCCCATAACTGTCCCATAGAGACTCCAAAGCCACCCTATAGAGGGCCCATAGAGACCCCATAGCTGCCCCATAGCTGCCCCATAGAAAGCTCATAGCTGCCCCATAGAGACCCCATAGTGGCCCCATAGAGACCCCAAAGAGACCCCATAGCGGCCCCATAGCGACCCCATAGCGGCCCCATAGAGACCCCATAGCGGCCCCATAGCGGCCCCATAGCGACCCCATAGCGGCCCCATAGAGACCCCATAGCGGCCCCATAGCGGCCCCATAGAGACCCCATAGCGGCCCCATAGCGGCCCCATAGTGGCCCCATAGTGACCCCATAGCAGCCCCATAGAGACCCCAAAGAGACCCCATAGTGGCCCCATAGCAGCCCCATAGCGGCCCCATAGCGGCCCCATAGTGGCCCCATAGTGGCCCCATAGCAACCCCATAGCGACCCCATAGCGGCCCCATAGAGATCCCATAGCGGCCCAATAGAGACCCCATAGAAACCCCATAGAGGCTCCATAGAAACCCCATAGAGACCCCATAGAAACCCCATAGCTGTCACATAGAGACCCTATAGCTGCCCCATAGAAACCCCATAGCTGCCCCATAGAGACCCCATAGAGACCCATAGTGGCCCCATAGCTGCCCCATAGAGACCCCATAGGGACTCCCTAGTGGCCCCATAGAGACCCCATAACTGTCCCATAGAGACTCCAAAGCCACCCTATAGAGGGCCCATAGAGACCCCATAGCTGCCCCATAGCTGCCCCATAGAAAGCTCATAGCTGCCCCATAGAGACCCCATAGCGGCCCCATAGAGACCCCAAAGAGACCCCATAGCGGCCCCATAGTGACCCCATAGCGGCCCCATAGAGACCCCATAGTGGCCCCATAGCGGCCCCATAGTGGCCCCATAGTGACCCCATAGCGGCCCCATAGAGACCCCAAAGAGACCCCATAGTGGCCCCATAGCAGCCCCATAGCGGCCCCATAGCGGCCCCATAGTGGCCCCATAGCAACCCCATAGCGACCCCATAGCGGCCCCATAGAGATCCCATAGCGGCCCCATAGAGACCCCATAGAAACCCCATAGAGGCTCCATAGAAACCCGGTAGAAACCCCATAGCTGCCCCATAGAAACCTCATAGCGGCCCCATAGAAACCCCATAGAAACCCCATAGCTGCCTCATAGAGACCCCATAGCAGCCCCATAGAGACCCCATAGAGACCCCATAGAAACCCCATAGATGTCACATAGGGTTCTGTAGAGCCCTATGGGGTCTGTAGAGTCCTGTAGGGCCCTGTAGGCTCTCTTGGCCCCATAGGGTCCAGTGGGGTCACATAGGGTCCTATAGGGCCCTATGGGGTCTGTAGGGTCCTGTAGGGCCCCATAGGCTGCCTTGGCCCTATAGGGTCCAGTGGGGTCTCATAGGGTTCCATAGGGCTCTGTAGGGCCCTGTGGGGTCTGTAGGATCCTGTAGGGCCCTATAGGGTTCCATAGGGTTCTGTAGGGCTCTATGGGGTCAGTAGGATCCTGTAGGACCTCGTAGACTCTCTTGGCCCTATAGGGTCCAGTGGGGTCACATAGGGTCCTGTAGGGCTCTGTAGGGCCCTATGGGGTCTGTAGGGTCCTGTAGGGCCCTATAGGGTTCCATAGGGTCCTGTAGGGCCCTATAGGGTTCCATGGGGTCCTCTAGGGCTCTGTAGGGCCCTATGGGGTCTGTAGGGTCCTGTAGGGCCCTATAGGGTTCCATAGGGTCCTGTAGGTCTCTGTAGCGCCCTCTGGCGTCTGTAGGGTTCTGTAGGGCCCTATAGGGTTCCATAGGGTCCTGTAGGGTTCTGTAGGGCCCTACGGGGTCTGTAGGGTCCTGTAGGGCCCCTTAGGCTCTCTTGGCCCCATAGGGTCCAGTGGGGTCACATAGGGTCCTGTAGGACTCTGTAGCGCCCTATGGGGTCTGTAGGGTCCTGTAGGGCCCTATAGGGTTTCATAGGGTCCTGTAGGGTTCTGTAGGGCCCTATGGGGTCTGTAGGGTCCTGTAGGGCCCTATAGGGTTTCATAGGGTCCTGTAGGGTTCTGTAGGGCCCTACGGGGTCTGTAGAGTCCTGTAGGGCCCCGTAGGCTGCCTTGGTCCTATAGGGTCCAGTGGGGTCTCATAGGGTTCTGTAGGGCTCTGTAGGGCCCTATGGGGTCTGTAGGGTCCTGTAGGGCCCTATAGGGTTTCATAGGGTCCTGTAGGGTTCTGTAGGGCCCTATGGGGTCTGTAGGGTCCTGTAGGGCCCTATAGGGTTTCATAGGGTCCTGTAGGGTTCTGTAGGGCCCTACGGGGTCTGTAGGGTCCTGTAGGGCCCCGTAGGCTGCCTTGGTCCTATAGGGTCCAGTGGGGTCTCATAGGGTCCTGTAGGGCTCTGTAGGGCCCTATGGGGTCTGTAGGGTCCTGTAGGGCCATATAGGCTTCTGTAGAGTTCTGTAGGGCCCTATAGGGTCCGTAGGGTCCTGTAAGGCCCCGTAGACTCTCTTGGCCCTATAGGGTCCAGTGGGGTCACATAGGGTCCTGTAGGGCCTTATAGGGTTCTCTAGCATCTGCGGGGTCCTGTAGGGTTCTGTAGGGCCCTATGGCGTCTGTAGGGTCCTGTAGGGCCCTATAGGGTTCCATAGGGTTCTGTAGGGTTCTGTAGGGCCCTATGGGGTCAGTAGGATCCTGTAGGGCCTCGTAGACTCTCTTGGCCCTATAGGGTCCAGTGGGGTCACATAGGGTCCTGTAGGGCTCTGTAGGGCCCTATGGGGTCTGTAGGGTCCTGTAGGGCCCTTTAGGGTTTCATAGGGTCCTGTAGGGCTCTGTAGGGCCCTATGGGGTCTGTAGGGTCCTGTAGGGCCCTATAGGGTTCCATAGGGTCCTGTAGGGCTCTGTAGGGCCCTATGGGGTCTGTAGGATCCTGTAGGGCCCTATAGGGTTCCATAGGGTCCTGTAGGGCCTTACGGGGTCTGTAGGGTCCTGTAGGGCCCTATAGGGTTCCATAGGGTCCTGTAGGGTTCTGTAGGGCCCTATAGGATTCCATAGGGTTCTGTAGGGTTCTGTAGGGCTCTATGGGGTCAGTAGGATCCTGTAGGACCTCGTAGACTCTCTTGGCCCTATAGGGTCCAGTGGGGTCTCATAGGGTCCTGTAGGGCTCTGTAGCGCCCTATGGGGTCTGTAGGGTCCTGTAGGGCCCTATAGGGTTCCATAGGGCCCTGTAAGGTTCTGTAGGGCCCTATGGGGTCTGTAGGGTCCTGTAGGGCCCTATAGGGTTTCATAGGGTCCTGTAGGGTTCTGTAGGGCCCTACGGGGTCTGTAGGGTCCTGTAGGGCCCCGTAGGCTGCCTTGGCCCTATAGGGTCCAGTGGGGTCACATAGGGTCCTGTAGGACTCTGTAGGGCCCTACGGGGTCTGTAGGGTCCTGTAGGGCCCCATAGGCTGCCTTGGCCCTCTAGGGTTCAGTGGGGTGTTATAGGGTCCTGTAGGGCCATGTAGGGCCCTATAGGGTTCTGTAGGGCCCTATAGGGTCAGTAGGATCCTGTAGGATCTCGTAGACTCTCTTGGCCCTATAGGGTCCAGTGGGGTCTCATAGGGCCCCGTAGGGCTCTGTAGGGTCCTATAGGGTTCTGTAGGGCTCTGTAGGGCCCTATGGGGTCTGTAGGGTCCTGTAGGGCCCTATAGGGTTCCATAGGGTCCTGTAGGGTTCTGTAGGGCCCTATGGGGTCAGTAGGGTCCTGTAGGGTCCCGTAGGCTGCCTTGGCCCTATAGGATCCCCGTTTCCACCCCACAGCCTGGAAGCAGAACCTACTGCGGATCCGTAACCTCATCCTCATCGGGGGCCCCGACGACGGCGTCATCACCCCATGGCAGTCCAGGTGGGACCCCAAAAACCCCAAAGTGTTCCTAAAAGCTCGAAGGAGGCCTTGAGGTGACCCCAATGGGGTTCACGCGGTCCCAAAATGGCAGCAAATGGCCCTAAAATGGTCCTAAAGTGGCCCTAAATGGGATTTAATGGCCTCAAAATGTCCCAAAATGGTCCTAAAATGGCCCTAAATTGCACCAAAATGCCCTAAAATGGTCCTAAAGTGGCCCTAAATGGGATTTAATGGCCTCAAAGTGGCCCCAAAATGGCCCTAAAATGGCCCTAAATGGCACTAAACGTCCCTAAAATGGCACTAAATGGGATTAAATGGCCTCAAAATGCCCCCAAAATGCCCCAAAATGGCACTAAACGTCCCTAAAATGGCCCTAAAGTGACAATAAATGGCACCAAAATGCCCTAAAATGGCCCTAAAATGGTCCTAAAGTGGCCCTAAATGGGATTTAATGGCCTCAAAATGGTCCTAAAATGGCCCTAAATGGCACCAAAATGCCCTAAAATGGCCCTAAAATGGTCCTAAAGTGGCCCTAAATGGGATTTAATGGCCTCAAAGTGGCCCCAAAATGGCCCTAAATGGCACCAAAATGCCCTAAAATGGCCCTAAAATGGTCCTAAAGTGGCCCTAAATGGGATTTAATGGCCTCAAAATGTCCCAAAATGGCCCTAAAATGGTCCTAAATGGCACCAAAATGCCCTAAAATGACCCTACATGGCACCAAAATGCCCTAAAATGGTCCTAAAATGGTCCTAAAGTGGCCCTAAATGGGATTTAATGGCCTCAAAATGTCCCAAAATGGCCCTAAAATGGCCTTAAATGGCACCAAAATGCCCTAAAATGGCCCTAAAATGGTCCTAAATGAGATTAAATGGCTTCAAAATGACCCCAAAATGCCCTAAAATGGCCCCAAACTGGCACTAAATGTCCCTAAAATGGCCCTAAAGTGACAATAAATGGCACCAAAATGCCCTAAAATGGCCCTAAAATGGCCCTAAAGTGGCCCTAAATGGGATTTAATGGCCTCAAAGTGGCCCCAAAATGGCCCTAAAATGGCCCTAAATGGCACCAAAATGCCCTAAAATGGCCCTAAAATGGCCCTAAAGTGGCCCTAAATGGGATTTAATGGCACCAAAATGTCCCAAAATGGCCCTAAAGTGGCCCTAAATGGCACCAAAATGCCCTAAAATGGCCCTAAAGTGGCCCTAAATGGCACCAAAATCCCCTAAAATGGCCCTAAAATGGTCCTAAAGTGGCCCTAAATGGGATTTAATGGCCTCAAAATGTCCCAAAATGGCCCTAAAATGGTCCTAAAGTGGCCCTAAATGGGATTTAATGGCCTCAAAGTGGCCCCAAAATGGCCCTAAAATGGCCCTAAATGGCACCAAAATGCCCTAAAATGGCCCTAAAATGGTCCTACAGTGGCCCTAAATGGGATTTAATGGCCTCAAAATGGCCCTAAAGTGGCCCTAAATGGCACCAAAATGCCCTTAAATGTCCCTAAAATGGCCCTAAAATGACACCAAAATGCCCCAAAATGCCCTAAAATGGCACCAAAATGGCCCCAAATGACCCCAAAATGGCCCCAAAATGCCCTAAAATGGCCCTAAAATGGTCCTAAAGTGGCCCTAAGTGGGATTTAATGGCCTCAAAATGTCCCAAAATGGCCCTAAAATGGCCCTAAATGGCCCCAAAATGGCACTAAACGTCCCTAAAACGGTCCTAAGGTGGCCCTAAATGGGATTTAATGGCCTCAAAATGGCCCCAAATGCCCCCAAAATGCCCTAAAATGGCCCCAAAATGGCACTAAATGGGATTAAATGATGTCAAAATGGCCCCAAATGACCCCAAAATGACCCCAAAATGGCCCTAAAATGGCCCTAAAGTGGCACTAAGTGGGATTTAATGGCCCCAAAATGGCCCCAAAATGTCCTAAAATGGCCCCAAAATGTCCTAAAATGGCCCCAAAATGATCAAAAATGGGCCCAGAATGCCCTAAAATGGCCCCAAAACGATCAAAAATGGCCCCAAAACGATCAAAAATGGCCCCAAAATGATCAAAAAAGGCCCCATGATGATTGAAAATGGCCCCAAAATGGCCCCAAAAGAATCAAAAATGACCCCAAAATGGCTCAAAAATGGCCCCAAAATGGCCCCAAAATGATTGGAAATGGCCCCACGACCCCAAAAATGATGAAAAATGGCCCCAAAATGATCAAAAAATGCCCCAAGATGATTGGAAATGGCCCCAAAATGGCCCTAAAATGATCAAAAATGGCCCCAGAATGGCCCCAAAATGATCAAAAATGGCCCCAAAATGATCAAAAATGGCCCCAAATGAACCCAGAAATCCCAAATAAAGACACAAAATGGCCCCAAAATGATTGAAAATGGCCCCAAATGACCCCAAAATGGCCTCAAAATGGCCCCAAAATGGCCCTAAAATGATGAAAAATGGCCCCAAAATGATCAGAAAAGGCCCCAAATGACCCCAGAAATCCCAAATAAAGACACAAAATGGCCCCAAATGACCCCAAAATGCCCTCAAAATGGCCCCAAAATGGCCCTAAAATGATGAAAAATGGCCCCAAAATGATCAAAAATGGCCCCAAATACGGCCCCCAAATGGCCCCAAATGACCCTAAAATGACCCCGAAATGATCAAAAATGGCCCCAAAATGGCCCCACAAATCCCAAATAAAGACACAAAATGGCCCCAAATGACCCCAAAATGGCCTCAAAATGGCCCCAAAATGGCCCCAAAATGATCAAAAATGGCCCCAAAATCGCCCCCAAATGATCAAAAATGACCCCAAATACGGCCCCCAAATGGCCCCAAATGACCCCAAAACGTCTCCTCACCCCACAGCCTTTTTGGGTTCTACGATGCCAACGAGACGGTGCAGGACATGCGGTCGCAGGCGGTGAGCGACCCCAAAAGCCCCGCCATCCCATAAACACCGGGACCCCCCTGTCCACCCCATTGGGGGGGTTGGGGTCCCCTTTGGGGTTTGGGGTCTCCATTGGGGTCTCATTGGGGGTATTGGGGTCTCCATTGGGTTTAGGGTCTCCATTGGGGTCTCTTTGGGGGTATTGGGGTCTCCATTGGGGTCTCCATTGGGGTTGGGGTCTCCATTGGGGTCTCTTCGGGAGTATTGGGGTCTCCATTGGGGTTGGGGTCTCCATTGGGGTCTTTTTGGGGGCATTGGGGTCTCCATTGGGGTCTCCATTGGGGTTGGGGTCTCCATTGGGGTCTCTTTGGGGGTATTGGGGTCTCCATTGGGGTTGGGGTCTCCATTGGGGTCTCCTTGGGGTATTGGGGTCTCCATTGGGATTGGAATCTTCATTGGGGTTCTCATTGGGGTATTGGGGTCTCCTTTGCGTTTGGGGTCTCCATTGGGGTTTCCATTGGGGTATTGGGGTCTCCTTTGCGTTTGGGGTCTCCATTGGGGTTTCCATTGGGGTATTGGGGTCTCCATTGGGTTTGGGGGCTCCATTGGGGTCTCCATTGGGGTCGGGGTCTCCATTGGGGTCTCCATTGGGGTATTGGGGTCTCCCTTGGGTTTGGGGTCTCCATTGGGGTCTCTTTGGGAGTATTGGGGTCTCTATTGAGGTATTGGGGTCTCCATTGGGGTCTCCATTGGGTTTGGGGTCTCCATTGGGTTTGGGGTCCCCCATTGGGGTTTGGGGTCTCCATTGGGGTCTCATTGGGGGTATTGGGGTCTCCATTGGGTTTAGGGTCTCCATTGGGGTCTCTTTGGGGGTATTGGGGTCTCCATTGGGGTCTCCATTGGGGTTGGGGTCTCCATTGGGGTCTCTTCGGGAGTATTGGGGTCTCCATTGGGGTTGGGGTCTCCATTGGGGTCTTTTTGGGGGCATTGGGGTCTCCATTGGGGTCTCCATTGGGGTTGGGGTCTCCATTGGGGTCTCTTTGGGGGTATTGGGGTCTCCATTGGGGTTGGGGTCTCCATTGGGGTCTCCTTGGGGTATTGGGGTCTCCATTGGGATTGGAATCTTCATTGGGGTTCTCATTGGGGTATTGGGGTCTCCTTTGCGTTTGGGGTCTCCATTGGGGTTTCCATTGGGGTATTGGGGTCTCCATTGGGTTTAGGGTCTCCATTGGGGTCTCCATTGGGGTATTGGGGTCTCCATTGGGTTTGGGGTCTCCATTGGGTTTAGGGTCTCCATTGGGGTCTCTTTGGGGGTATTGGGGTCTCCATTGGGGTTGGGGTCTCCATTGGGGTCTTTTTGGGGGTATTGGGGTCTCCATTGGGTTTGGGGTCTCCATTGGGGTCTCCATTGGGGTTGGGGCCTCCATTGGGGTCTTTTTGGGGGTATTGGGGTCTCCATTGGGTTTGGGGTCTCCATTGGGGTCTTTTTGGGGGTATTGGGGTCTCCATTGGGTTTGGGGTCTCCATTGGGGTCTCCATTGGGGTCTCCATTGGGGTCTCTTTGGGGGTATTGGGGTCTCCATTGGGGTATTGGGGTCTCCATTGGGGTTGGGGTCTCCATTGGGGTCTCTTTGGGGGTATTGGGGTCTCCATTGGGGTATTGGGGTCTCCATTGGGTTTGGGGTCTCCATTGGGGTCTTTTTGGGGGTATTGGGGTCTCCATTGGGTTTGGGGTCTCCATTGGGGTCTCCATTGGGTTTGGGGTCTCCATTGGGGTCTTTTTGGGGGTATTGGGGTCTCCATTGGGTTTGGGTTCTCCATTGGGGTCTCCATTGGGTTTGGGGTCTCCATTGGGGTCTTTTTGGGGGTATTGGGGTCTCCATTGGGGTCTCCATTGGGGTTGGGGTCTCCATTGGGGTCTTTATGGGGGTATTGGGGTCTCCATTGGGGTTGGGGTCTCCATTGGGGTCTCCTTGGGGTATTGGGGTCTCCATTTGGGTCTTTTTGGGGGTATTGGGGTCTACATTGGGTTTGGGGTCTCCATTGGGGTCTCCACTGGGGTTTGGGGTCTCCATTGGGGTCTTAATGGGGTTTGGGGTCTCCATTGGGGTATTGGGGTCCCCCATTGAGGTCTCCATTGGGGTATTGGGGTCTCCATTGGGGTATTGGGATTTCCATTGGGGTTGGGGTCTCCATTGGGGTTTTGGGATCCCCCCTATTGGGGTTGAGGTTGAGCCCACTATGGGGTTTCATTGGGGTCTCACTGGAATCTCCCTATGGGGTCTCTATGGGGTCTCTATGGGGTCTCCCTATAGGGTATCCCTATGAGGTGTCCCTATGGGGTCGCTATGGGGTCTCTATGGGGTCTCCCTCTGGAGCTGTCCCTATGGGGTCTCTATGGAGTCTCCCTATAGGGTATACCTATGAGGTGTCCCTATGGGGTCGCTATGGGGTCTCTATGGGGTCCCCCCATAGGGTATCCCTATGAGGTGTCCCTATGGGGTCGCTATGGGGTCGCTATGGGGTCTCTATGGGGTCTCCCTATGGGGCTGTCCCTATGGGGTCTCTATGGGGTCTCCCTATAGGGTATTCCTATGAGGTGTCCCTATGGGGTCTCTATGGGGTCTCTATGGGGTCCCCCCATAGGGTATCCCTATGAGGTGTCCCTATGGGGTCGCTATGGGGTCGCTATGGGGTCTCTATGGGGTCTCTCTCTGGAGCTGTCCCTATGGTGTCTCTATGGGGTCTCCCTATAGCGTATACCTATGAGGTGTCCCTATGGGGTCGCTATGGGGTCTCTATGGGGTCTCCCTATAGGGTATCCCTATGGGGTCTCTATGAGGTGTCCCTATGGGGTCTCTATGGGGTCTCCCTATAGGGTCTCCCTCTGGGCTGTCCCTATGGGGTCTCCCTATAGGGCACCCCTACATCCTATCCTTACGGGGTGTCCGTATGGGGTCTCTATGGGGTCTCCCTATAGGGTATTCCTATGGGCTGTCCCTATGGGGTCTCTATGGGGTCTCTATGGGGTCTCTCTCTGGGGCTGTCCCTATGGGGTCCCTATAGGGTATCCTTATGGGGTGTCCCTATGGGGTCTCCCTGAAATCTCCCTATGGGGTCCCTTTGGGGTCTCTATGGGGTCTCCCTATGGGGCTGTCCCTATGGGGTGTCCCTATGGGGTCTCACTGAAATCTCCCTATGGGGTCCCTATAGGGTGTTCCTTTGGGGTCCCTATGGGGGTCCCTATGGGGTCTCTATGGGGTCTCCCTATGGGCTGTCCCTATGGGGTCTCCCTATAGGGCACCCCTACATCCTATCCTTACGGGGTGTCCGTATGGGGTCTCTATGGGGTCTCCCTATAGGGTATCCCTATGGGGTCTCTATGGGGTCCCTATGGGGTCTCTATGGGGTCCCTATGGGGTCTCTATGGGGTCTCTATGGGGTCTCCCTCTGGGGCTGTCCCTATGGGGTCTCTATGGGGTCTCCCTATAGGGTATCCCTATGGGGTGTCCCTATGGGGTCTTCCTATGGGGTATCCCTATGAGGTGTCCCTATGGGGTCTCTATGGGGTCTCCCTATGGGGCTGTCCCTATGGGGTCTCCCTATAGAGCACCCCTACATCCTATCCTTACGGGGTGTCCCTATGGGGTCTCTATGGGGTCTCCCTATAGGGTATCCCTATGAGGTGTCCCTGTGGGGTCACTATGGGGTCTCTATGGGGTCTCCCTCTGGGGCTGTCCCTATGGGGTCTCTATGGGGTCCCTATGGGGTCTCTATGGGGTCTCCCTATGGGGTCTCTTTGAGGTGTCCCTCTGGGGCTGTCCCTATGGGGTCTCCCTATAGGGTATCCCTATGGGGTCTCTATGGGGCTGTGTCTATGGGATCCCTATGGGGTCTCTATGGGGTCTCCCTATAGGGTATCCCTATGGGGTGTCCCTATGGGGTCTTCCTATGGGGTATCCCTATGAGGTGTCCCTATGGGGTCTCTATGGGGTCTCCCTATGGGGCTGTCCCTATGGGGTCTCCCTATAGAGCACCCCTACATCCTATCCTTACGGGGTGTCCCTATGGGGTCTCTATGGGGTCTCCCTATAGGGTATCCCTATGAGGTGTCCCTGTGGGGTCACTATGGGGTCTCTATGGGGTCTCCCTCTGGGGCTGTCCCTATGGGGTCTCTATGGGGTCCCTATGGGGTCTCTATGGGGTCTCCCTATGGGGTCTCTTTGAGGTGTCCCTCTGGGGCTGTCCCTATGGGGTCTCCCTATAGGGTATCCCTATGGGGTCTCTATGGGGCTGTGTCTATGGGATCCCTATGGGGTCTCTATGGGGTCTCCCTATAGGGTATCCCTATGGGGTGTCCCTATGGGGTCTTCCTATGGGGTATCCCTATGAGGTGTCCCTATGGGGTCTCTATGGGGTCTCCCTCTGGGGCTGTCCCTATGGTGTCTCCCTATAGAGCACCCTTCCACCCTATCCTTACTGGGTGTCCCTATAGGATTCTGATTGCCGTTTCCCCTTTTTGTTTTTGGGGTTTTTCCCAGGTTTACCTCGCAGACACGTTTGGCCTGAAGACGTTGGACGGCCGGGGGGCTTTGGGGGGCTGCGTGGTGCCCGGTGTGGGGCACACGGGGTGGCACAACCATCGTGGGGTCTACGAGCGCTGCATCCGGCCCTGGCTCACGTAGCGCCGTGGGGCTGGGGGTTGGGGGGCGGAGGGGGGGGATATAGGGTGAGGTTATTGGGCTCTGCTGGCGGTTATGGGGCTGTATGGGGGTTATGGGGCTGTATAGGGCTTTGGGGTGAGGTTATGGGTCTCTGCTGGTGGTTATGGGGCTGTGGGGTGAGGTTATGGGGCTCTGCTGCTGGTTATGGGGCTGTATAAGGGTGTATAGGGCTGTGGGGTGAGGTTATGGGGCTGTATAGGGCTGTGGGGTGAGGTTATGGGGCTCTGCTGGGGGTTATGGGGCTGTATGGGGAGTTATGGGGCTCTGCTGGGGGTTATGGGGCTGTGTAGGGCTTTGGGGTGAGGTTATGGGGCTCTGCTGGTGGTTATGGGGCTGTATAGGGCTGTGGGGTGAGGTTATGGGGCTGTGCTGGAGGTTATGGGGCTGTATAGGGCTGTGGGGTGAGGTTATGGGGCTGTGCTGGAGGTTATGGGGCTGTATAGGGAGTTATGGGGCTCTGCTGGTGGTTATGGGGCTGTGTAGGGAGTTATGGGGTTCTGCTGCGGGTTATGGGGCTGTATAGGGCTGTGGGGTGAGGTTATGGGGCTGTGTAGGGCTGTGGGGTGAGGTTATGGGGCTCTGGTGGTGGTTATGGGGCTGTGTAGGGTTGTGGGGTGAGGTTATGGGGCTTTGCAGGTGGTTATGGGGCTGTATGGGGAGTTATGGGGCTGTATAGGGAGTTATGGGGCTCTGCTGGTGGCTATGGGGCTGTATAGGGCTGTATAGGGCTTTGGGGTGAGGTTATGGGGCTGTGCTGGCGGTTACGGGGCTCTGCTGGGGGTTATGGGGCTGAATAGGGCTGTGGGGTGAGGTTATGGGGCTGTGCTGGCGGTTATGGGGCTGAATAGGGCTGTGGGGTGAGGTTATGGGGCTGTGCTGGCGGTTATGGGGCTGTATAGGGAGTTATGGGGCTCTGCTGGTGGTTATGGGGCTGTGTAGGGCTGTGGGGTGAGGTTATGGGGCTCTGCTGGTGGTTATGGGGCTGTATAGGGAGTTATGGGGCTCTGCTGGTGGTTATGGGGCTGTGTAGGGCTGTGGGGTGAGGTTATGGGGCTCTGCTGGTGGTTATGGGGCTGTATAGGGAGTTATGGGGCTCTGCTGGGGGTTATGGGGCTGTGTAGGGCTGTATAGGGTTGTGAGGTGAGGTTATGGGGCTCTGCTGGTGGTTATGGGGCTGTGTAGGGCTGTGGGGTGAGGTTATGGGGCTCTGCTGGGGGTTATGGGGCTGAATAGGGCTGTGGGGTGAGGTTATGGGGCTCTGCAGGAGGTTATGGGGTTGTATAAGGCTGTGGGGTTAGGCTGCAGTGTGGGGTATATATGGGTCCCTATGGGGGATCTGTGGGGCGCTGTGGGGCCCTATGGGGGATCTGTGGGTCGCTATGGGGCACTATGGGGCCCTATGGGGTGTATATGGGGCACTATGGGGCGCTATGGGGGATCTGTGGGTCAATATGGGATATATATGGGACCTTATCGGGCCCTATGGGGGATCTATGGGGTGTATATGGGGCACTATGGGGCCCTATGGAGGATCTATGGGGCACTATGGGGCCCTATGGGGATCTGTGGGGCACTGTGGGGCCCTATGGGGGATCTGTGGGGCACTACAGGACCCTATGGGTCACTATGGGGCACTATGGGACTCTATGGCGATCTGTGGGGCCCTATGGGGCACTATGGGATCTATATGGGACCCTATGTGGGATCTGTGGGGCACTATGGGGCACTATGGGACCTTATGTGGGATCTGTGGGGCGCTATGGGACCTTATGGGGGATCTGTGGGGCACTATGGGGCAGTATGGGACCTTATGTGGGATCTGTGGGGCGCTATGGGGCCCTATGGGGCACTATGGGATCTATATGGGACCTTATGGGGGATCTGTGGGGCGCTATGGGGCCCTATGGGGCACTATGGGATCTATATGGGACCTTATGGGGGATCTGTGGGGCGCTATGGGGCCCTATGGGGCACTATGGGATCTATATGGGACCTTATGGGGGATCTGTGGGGCGCTATGGGGCCCTATGGGGCACTATGGGATCTATATGGGACCTTATGGGGGATCTGTGGGGCACTATGGGGCCCTATGGGGAATATATGGGACCTTATGGGGGATCTGTGGGGCACTATGGGGCCCTATGGGTCACTATGGGGCACTATGGGGCGCTATGGGGCACTATGGGGCCCTATGGGGGATCTGTGGGGCGCTATGGGGCCCTATGGGGAATATATGGGACCTTATGGGGGATCTGTGGGGCACTATGGGGGATCTGTGGGGCGCTATGGGGCCCTATGGAGCACTGTGGGGCACTATGGGACCTTATGGGGGATCTATGGGGATCTATGGGGCACTCTGGGACCCTATGTGGGATCTATGGGGCACTATGGGGCCCTATGGGGGATCTATGGGGCGCTATGGGGCACTATGGGGCCCTATGGGGGATCTGTGGGGCACTATGTGGGATCTGTGGGGCACTATGGGGCCCTATGGGGCCCTATGGGGAATATATGGGGCCCTATGGGGGATCTGTGGGGCGCTATGGGGGATCTGTGGGGCGCTATGGGGCCCTATGGGGCACTATGGGATCTATATGGGACCTTATGGGGGATCTGTGGGGCGCTATGGGGTACATCCAGAACACTATGGGGCCCTATGGGGTGGGGATATAGGGCCCGGGGGGGGGCAGTATTTATTTATGGGGCGGGGGCTCTGGGTCAGTATTACCCCCTGGGGGGGGGGGGGGGCTCTATGGGGCGCGCTATGGGGCGCTATGGGGCGCTATGGGGTGCTATGGGGCGCGGTTTCCCCCCCCCTTCCCCCCATCCAGACTCAGGGATTTGGGGCGGCTCGGGGGGGGGGCACTGAAACCCCCCCCCCCTTTTTCCCCGCCCCCCAACTTAGGGGGCAATAAAGCAATTTCTCCTCCCCCCCCCCCCCCATAAGTGTGTCGTGTGGGTCTGAGACCCCAAAAGTGGGGCGGGGACCCCCAACCTCCTCCCCGCCCCCCCCCATTCTGCCCCATATATTGGGGTCGTAATGTGGGGGTTATGGGGCAGCCATGGGGCCGCTATGGGGCGGCTGTAGGACATCTATGGGGCAGCTGTGGGGCGGCTATGGGGCCACAATGGGGCAGCTATAAGACATCATCTATGGGGCAGCTATGGGGCCACCAATGGGGCAGCTATAGGACATCTATGGGGCAGCTATGGGGCAGCTGTAGGACATCTATGGGGCAGCCATGGGGCCACAATGGGGCAGCTATAAGACTTCATCTGTGGGGCAGCTATGGTGCAGCTATGGGGCCACAATGGGGCACCTATAGGGCATCTATGGGGCAGCTATAAGACATCATCTATGGGGCAGCTATGGGGCCACAATGGGGCAGCTATAAGACATCATCTATGGGGCAGCTATGGGGCATCTATGGGGCAGCTATAGGACATCTATGGGGCAGCTATGGGGCAGCTGTAGGACATCTATGGGGCAGCTATGGGGCATCTATGGGGCAGCTATAGGACATCTATGGGGCAGCTGTAGGACATCTATGGGGCAGCCATGGGGCCACAATGGGGCAGCTATAAGACTTCATCTATGGGGCAGCTATGGGGCCACCAATGGGGCACCTATAGGGCATCTATGGGGCAGCTGTGGGGCCACAATGGGGCACCTATAAGACATCATCTATGGGGCAGCCATGGGGCAGCTGTAGGACATCTATGGGGCAGCTATGGGGCCACAATGGGGCAGCTATAAGACATCATCTATGGGGCAGCTATGGGGCCACCAATGGGGCAGCTATAGGACATCTATGGGGCAGCTATGGGGCAGCTGTAGGACATCTATGGGGCAGCTATGGGGCATCTATGGGGCAGCTGTAGGACATCTATGGGGCAGCTGTGGGGCAGCTATGGGGCCACAATGGGGCAGCTATAAGACATCATCTATGGGGCAGCTATGGGGCCACCAATGGGGCAGCTATAGGACATCTATGGGGCAGCTATGGGGCAGCTGTAGGACATCTATGGGGCAGCCATGGGGCCACAATGGGGCAGCTATAAGACATCATCTGTGGGGCAGCTATGGGGCAGCTATAGGACATCTATGGGGCAGCTATGGGGCCACAATGGGGCACCTATAAAACATCATCTATGGGGCAGCCAAGGGGCAGCTATGGGGCAGCTGTAGGACATCTATGGGGCAGCTATGGGGCCACAATGGGGCACCTATAAGACATCATCTATGGGGCAGCTATGGGGCATCTATGGGGCAGCTGTAGGACATCTATGGGGCAGCTATGGGGCCACCAATGGGACAGCTATAGGACATCTATGGGGCAGCTATGGGGCAGCTGTAGGACATCTATGGGGCAGCCATGGGGCCACAATGGGGCAGCTGTAAGACTTCATCTATGGGGCAGCTATGGGGCCACCAATGGGGCACCTATAGGGCATCTATGGGGCAGCTGTGGGGCCACAATGGGGCACTTATGGGACATCTATGGGGCAGCTATGGGGCACCTGTGGGACATCTATGGGATCGCCCCGCCCACATCTCTGGCCACGCCCCCTGCTGCCCACACCCGCCAATGAGCGCCCCTCTGGTAGCCACGCCCACATCGTTGGCCACGCCCCCTACAGCCCAAGTCAACCAATGAGCGAACCCCCCTCGATAACCCCGCCCACATCTTTGGCCACGCCCCCTTCAGGTCACATCAACCAATCAGCGCTCCCATTCGTGAAGCCCCGCCCCCTTCGGGTCACACCCACCAATCAGCGCTCTCTTTCATCAAGTCCCGCCCCCTTCATGTTACACCAACCAATGAGCGGCCCCCGTCTTCTAGACGCGCCCCTCCGTTGGCCACGCCCCCCTTTCCTTCACACCCACCAATCAGCGCTCCCCTCCGTGTAGCCACGCCCCTTCATTGCACACACCCTCCTCGAAAAGCCCCGCCCCCTTCTATCTCGCCCACCAATCAGCGCTCGCCTTCATTAAGCCCCGCCCCCTTCAGGTCGCACCCACCAATCAGCGCTCCCCTCCCTGTAGCCACGCCCCCACCATTTGGCCACGCCCTCTTCTTGGACCTCCACGCCCCCTTTCAGTTTCATCCACCAATCAGCGCTCCCCTTGATCAAGCCCCGCCCCCTTCATGTTACACCAACCAATGAGAGCCCCCCCGTCGTGTAGCCCCGCCTCCTATTTGGCCACGCCCACTCCTTGTACCACCACGCCCCCTTTCACTCACACCCACCAATCAGCGCTCCCCTTCGTGAAGCCCCGCCCCCTCTATGTCGCACCCACCAATCAGCATTCGCTCCATGGAGCCACGCCTCTTCAAAAAGTCCCACCCCCTTCAGGTCACACCAACCAATCAGCACCCGCCTTCATAAAGTCCCGCCCCCTTCAGGTCACATCAACCAATCAGCACTCCATAAAGTCCCGCCCCCTTCAGGTTGCAGCAACCAATCAGCACTCCCCTTCATAAAGTCCTGCCCCCTTCAGGTCACACCAACCAATCAGCACTCAACTTCATAAAGTCCCGCCCCCTTCAGGTCGCAGCAACCAATCTGCACACACCTTCATAAAGTCCCGCCTCCTTCACGCCACACCCACCAATCAGACACAGCACTCCATAAAGTCCCGCCCCCTTGACGTCACACCAACCAATCAGCACTCCCCTTCATAAAGTCCCGCCCCCTTCAGGTCGCAGCAACCAATCAGACACAGCACTCCATAAAGTCCCGCCTCCTTCACGCCACACCCACCAATCAGCACTCCCCTTCATTTGGTCCCTCCCCATTCAGGTCAAACCCAATCAGACACAGCACTCCATAAAGTCCCGCCTCCTTCAGGTCAAACCCACCAATCAGACACAGCACTACATGAAGTCCCGCCCCCTTGAGGTCACACCAATCAGCACTCGTCTTCATAAAGTCCCGCCCCCTTCACGCCACACCCACCAATCAGCACTGCACTTCATAAAGTCCCGCCCCCTTCACGTCGCACCCACCAATCAGACACAGCACTCCATAAAGTCCCGCCCCCTTGACGTCACAGCCACCAATCAGCACTCCCCTTCACAAAGTCCCGCCCCTTCAGGTCGCAGCAACCAATCAGACACAGCACTCCATAAAGTCCCGCCTCCTTCACGCCACACCCACCAATCAGCACTCCCCATTCATTTGGTCCCTCCCCATTCAGGTCAAACCCAATCAGACACAGCACTCCATAAAGTCCCGCCTCCTTCGGGTCAAACCCACCAATCAGCACTCAACTTCATAAAGTCCCGCCCCCTTAACATCACTCCAACCAATCAGCACTCCTTCATAAAGTCCCGCCCCCTTCATGTCACACCAACCAATCAGCACTCTCCTTCATAAAATCCCGCCCCCTTCAGGTCACACCAACCAATCAGACACAGCACTCCATAAAGTCCCGCCTCCTTCAGGTCAAACCCACCAATCAGACACAGCACTCCATAAAGTCCCGCCCCCTTCACGTCGCACCCACCAATCAGCGCCCATTTCCGGCTCTTTATTGGCACCGTTCAATAACGGGATTTTGGGGGGGGGGGTTGGAATCAATGGGGGGCGATGGGGGGGCGCTTATGGGGTCACGCGGGGTTATGGGGGGATATGGGGGGGGATATGGGGTTATGGGGCGCTATGGGGGATATGGGGTGATATGGGGGGGATATAGGGGGGATATGGGGTCATATGGGGTCATATGGGGGGGATATGGGGTTATGGGGCACTATGGGGGGATATGGGGCGATATGGGGGGGATATGGGGTCATATGGGGGGGATATGGGGTCATATAGGGGGGATATGGGGCGATATGGGGGGGATATGGGGTCATATGGCGGGGATATGGGCTTATGGGGCGGTATGGGGGGGATATGGGGAGATATGGGGGGGATATGGGGTCATATGGGGGGGATATGGGGTTATGGGGCACTATGGGGGGGATATGGGGAGATATGGGGGGGATATGGGGTCATATGGGGGGGATATGGGGTTATGGGGCACTATGGGGGGGATATGGGGCGATATGGGGCGATATGGGGGGGATATGGGGTGATATAGGAGGGATATGGGGCAGAATGGGGGGATATGGGGTCATATGGGGTCATATGGGGGGGATATGGGGATATGGGGCACTATAGGGGATATGGGGTCATATGGGGGGAATATGGGGTGATACAGGGGAGATATGGGGTCATATGGGGGGGATATGGGGTTATGGGGCAGAATGGGGGATCCTATGGGGTTACTGGGCACAATGGGGGACGAATGGGGCAGAATGGGGGACGATACGGGGTTATGGGGCAGAATGGGGGATGATATGGGGTTATGGGGCACTACAGGGGGGATATGGGGTTTTGGGGCAGAATGGGGGATCCTATGGGGTTATGGGGCAGAACGGGGGATCATATGGGGTTATGGGGCACTATAGGGGGGACATGGGGTTATGGGGCTCTATGGGTGATTATTCGGGGTTATGGGGCACAATGAGGGACGATACGGGGTTATGGGGCAGAATGGGGGACGATATGGGGTTATGGGGCAGAATGGGGGACTATATGGGGTTATGGGGCAGAATGGGGGTTCATATAGGGTTATGGAGCTCTATGGGGCTGATATGGGGTTATGGGGTACAATGAGGGATGATATGGGGTTATGGGGCAGAATGGGGGATGATATGGGGTTATGGGGCACTACAGGGGGGATATCGGGTTATGGGGCAGAATGGGGGATCATATGGGGTTATGGGGCAGAACGGGGGACGATACGGGGTTATGGGGCAGAATGGGGGATCATATGGGGTTATGGTGCACTATGGGGGATGATATGGGGTTATGGGGCAGAACGGGGGACGATATGGGGTTATGGGGCAGAATGGGGGATGATATGGGGTTATGGGGCACTATAGGGGGGATATGGGGTTATGGGGCAGAATGGGGGACGATATGGGGTTATGGGGCAGAATGGGGGTTCATATAGGGTTATGGGGCTCTATGGGGCTGATATGGGGTTATGGGGCAGATTGGGGGATCCTATGGGGTTATGGGGCACTACAGGGGGGATATCGGGTTATGGGGCAGAATGGGGTATGATATGGGGTTATGGGGCAGAATGGGGGTTCATATAGGGTTATGGGGCAGAATGGGGTATGATATGGGGTTATGGGGCAGAATGAGGGATCATATAGGGTTATGGGGCTCTATGGGGCTGATATGGGGTTATGGGGCAGAATGAGGGATCATATAGGGTTATGGGGCTCTATGGGGCTGATATGGGGTTATGGGGCAGAATGAGGGATCATATAGGGTTATGGGGCTCTATGGGGCTGATATGGGGTTATGGGGCAGAATGAGGGATCATATAGGGTTATGGGGCTCTATGGGGCTGATATGGGGTTATGGGGCAGAATGGGGGATCATATGGGCTTATGGGGCAGAACGGGGCACGATACGGGGTTATGGGGCAGAATGGGGGATCCTATGGGGTTATGGGGCAGAATGGGGGATCCTATGGGCTTATGGGGCAGAACGGGGGACGATACGGGGTTATGGGGCAGAATGGGAGTTCATATAGGGTTATGGGGCTGATATGGGGTTATGGGGCACAATGGGAGACGAATGGGGCAGAATGGGGGACGATACGGGGTTATGGGGCAGAAGGGGTCGCTGTGGGGTCTGCGGGGCTCAGGGGGGAGGCAGGGCCAGGAGGGGGGGCAGCACTTCTTGGGGCTCCCCCCGCCCGCGCCCCACATCCAGGGGGGCGGCGTCGGCCGAATGCTTGCACTTCTCGGAGCCGCACTGACACGGGAAGTACTTGGACTTGATGTCCCAAAAGCGGTCGCCGTAATCAAAGCTGTGGGGCGGACACAGAAGGTGTGGGGTGGGGCCATAAGATGTGGGGCTGTAAGGGGTGGGGTGGACCCATAAGGTGTGGGGTGGACCCATAAGGTGTGGGGCCGTAAGGTGTGGGGTGGACCCATGAGGTGTGGGGCGGACCCATAAGGTGTGGGGCCATAAGGGGTGGGGTGGACCCATAAGTGTGGGGCAGACCCATAAGGTGTGGGGCCATAAGATGTGGGGTGGACCCAGAAGATGTGGGGCGGACCCATAAGGTGTGGGGTGGACTCATAAGGTGTGGGGCTGTAAGGTGTGGGGCGGACCTATAAGATGTGGGGTGGACCCAGAAGTTGTGGGGCGGATCCTTAAGGTGTGGGGTGGACCCAGAAGGTGTGGGGCCATAAGGTGTGGGGCTGTAAGGTGTGGGGTGGACCTAGAAGGTGTGGGGCAGACCCATGAGATGTGGGCTGGACCCATAAGGTGTGGGGCTGTAAGGTGTGGGGTGGACCCAAAAGATGTGGGGCAGACACATAGAATAGGGGACGGACCCAGAAGGTGTGGGGTGGACCCATAAAGTGTGGGGCGGACCCAGAAGATGTGGGGTGGACCCATAAGGTGTGGGGCGGACCCATAAGATGTGGGGCCGTAAGGTGTGGGGCGGACCCATAAGATGTGGGGCCATAAGGGGTGGGGCGGACTCATGGAATAGGGGACAGACCCATAAGGTGTGGGGCCAAAAGGTGTGGGGCGGACCCAGAAGATGTGGGGTGGACCCATAAGGTGTGGGGCCATAAGGGGTGGGGTGGACCCATAAGGTGTGGGGCGGACCCATGAGATGTGGGGCGGACCCAGAAGATGTGGGGTGGACCCATGAGATGTGGGGTGGACCCATAAGGTGTGGGGTGGACCCAGAAGATGTGGGGTGGACCCGTAAGGTGTGGGGTGGACCCATAAGTTGTGGGGCCATAAGGGGTGGGGCGGACCCAGAAGGTGTGGGGCGGACCCATAAGATGTGGGGCGGACCCATAAGGTGTGGACCCATAAGGTGTGGGGTGGACCCATAAGATGTGGGGCTGTAAGGTGTGGGGCGGACCCAGAAGTTGTGGGGCGGACCCATAAGGTGTAGGGCTGTAAGGTGTGGGGTGGACCCAGAAGTTGTGGGGCGGACCCATAAGGTGTAGGGCTGTAAGGTGTGGGGTGGACCCAGAAGTTGTGGGGCGGACCCATAAGGTGTAGGGCTGTAAGGTGTGGGGTGGACCCAAAAGGTGTGGGGCGGACTCATGGAATAGGGGACAGACCCATAAGGTGTGGGGCCATAAGGTGTGGGGTGGACCCATAAGGTGTGGGGCCATAAGGTGTGGGGTGGACCCATAAGTTGTGGGGCGGACCCAGAAGTTGTGGGGTGGACCCATAAGGTGTGGGGCCATAAGGGGTGGAGTGGACCCAGAAGATGTGGGGTGGACCCATAAGTTGTGGGGCCAATAACCCCCCCCTATCCCCCCCATATCCCTGCATAGCCCCCCATACCCCATAGCCCCCCTTATATCCCCCCATATCCCCCCTTTTCCCCCCGATATCCCCCCTAATGCCCCCCATATCCCCCCATAACCCCCCAAACCCTCCATATCCCCCCATACCCCCCCAAAACCCCCCCTATATCCCCCCATATCCCCCTATAACCCCCCCATATCCCCCCATAACCCCCCTTCTACCCCCCATAACCCCTCAAATCCCCCCTATAAGCCCCCATATCCCCCTTTTCACCCCCATATCCCCCCATAACCCCCCATAACCCCCCAAATCCCCCCCATATCCCCCCATAACCCCCCCATATCCCCCCAAAACCCCCCCATATCCCCCATAAACCCCCCCAAACCCCCCCATAACCCCCCATAACCCCCCTTCTACCCCCCATATCCCCCCTTTTCACCCCCATATCCCCCCATATCCCCCCATACCCCTCCATAACCCCCCCAAACCCCCCCAAACCCCCCCCATATCCCCCCATATCCCCCCAAAACCCCCCAAACCCCCTCCATATCCCCCTATAACCCCCCCATATCCCTCAATAACCCCTCAAATCCCCCCCATATCCCCCCATATCCCCCCAAAACCCCCCCATAACCCCCCCAAACCACCCCATATCCACCCCATATCCCCCCCATATCCCCCCAAAACCCCCCCATATCCCCCCATAAACCCCCAAAACCCACCCATATCCCCCCTATATCCTCCCATACCCCCCATATCCCCCCATATCCCCCCATACCTACCCCCAAAACCCCCCCATACCCCTCAATAACCCCCCAAAACCCCCCCATATCCCCCCAAACCCCCCATATCCCTCCTTATATCCCCCCATAACCTCCCAAAACCCCCCCATATCCCCCTATGACCCCCCCATAGCCCCCCCATATCCCCCCATATCCCCCCTTTTCACCCCCATAACCCCCCATATCCCCCTATAACCCCCCCATATCCCCCCCATATCCCCCCATAACCCCCCAAAACCCCCCCATATCCCCCCATAACCCCCCCATATCCCCCCATATCCCCCCTTCTATTCCCCCATATCCCCCCTTTTCCCCCCCATATCCCCCCTTTTCACCCCCATATCCCCCCATAACCCCCCATAACCCCCCCATATCCCCCCTTTTCACCCCCATAACCCCCCATATCCCCCTTCTATCCCCCCATATCCCCCCATATCCCCCCCATAACCCCCCAAATCCCCCCCATATCCCCCCATAATCCCCCCATATCCCCCCATAACCCCCCCATATCCCCCCATATCCCCCCTTTTCACCCCCATATCCCCCCATATCCCCCCATAACCCCCCCAAACCCCCCAAAACCCCCCCATATCCCCCTATAGCCCCCCCATATCCCCCCATATCCCCCCATATCCCCCATATCCCCCCATAACCCCCCAAAACCCCCCCATATCCCCCCATAACCCCCCCATATCCCCCCATATCCCCCCATAACCCCCATATCCCCCCTTCTATTCCCCCATACCCTCCCATAACCCCCCCAAACCCCCCCATATCCCCCCATAACCCCCCCATATCCCCCCCATAGCCCCCCAAAACCCCCCATAACCTCCCAAAACCCCCCCATATCCCCCCCATAACCCCCCCATATCCCCCCCATATCCCCCCATAATTCCCCCAAACCCCTCCATGTCCCCCCATACCCCCCCCATACCCTCCATATCCCCCTATATCCCCCATACCCCCCCCAAACCCCCTCCATATCCCCCTATAACCCCCCCATATCCCTCAATAACCCCTCAAATTCCCCCCATATCCCCCCATATCCCCCCAAAACCCCCCCATATCCCCCCATAACCCCTCAAATCCCCCCCAAATCCCCCCATATCCCCCATATCCCCCCAAAACCCCCCCAAATCCCCCCATAACCCCATATCCCCCCATATCCCCCATATCCCCCCATAACCCCCCAAAACCCCCCCATATCCCCCCATATCCCCCATAACCCCCCATAACCCCCTCATAATCCCCCCATATCCCCCCATAACCCCCCAAAACCCCCCCATATCCCCCCATACCATCCCGAAACCCTCCATATCCCCCCCATATCCCCCCATCACCCCCCAAAACCCCCCAAAACCCCCCATATCCCCCCATAACCCCTCAAATCCCCCCCAAAACCCCCCCATATCCCCCCATAACCCCTCAAATCCCCCCCAAAACCCCCCCATATCCCCCATATCCCCCCAAAACCCCCCCAAATCCCCCCATAACCCCATATCCCCCCATATCCCCCATATCCCCCCATAACCCCCCAAAACCCCCCCATATCCCCCCATATCCCCCATAACCCCCCATAACCCCCTCATAATCCCCCCATATCCCCCCATAACCCCCCAAAACCCCCCCATATCCCCCCATACCATCCCGAAACCCTCCATATCCCCCCCATATCCCCCCATCACCCCCCAAAACCCCCCAAAACCCCCCATATCCCCCCATAACCTCCCCAAACCCCCCCAAACCCTCCATATCCCCCCCATATCCCCCTATAACCCCCCCATGTCCCCCCATAACCCCCCATATCCCCCCATATCACCCCATAACCCCCCTTCTACCCCCCAAACCCCCTCCATATCCCCCTATATCCCCCCTTTTCACCCCCATATCCCCCCCATATCCCCCCATATCTCCCCATATCCCCCCATAACCCCCCCATATCCCCCCATATCCCCCCATAACCCCCATATCCCCCCTTCTATTCCCCCATACCCTCCCATAACCCCCCCAAACCCCCCCATATCCCCCCATAACCCCCCCATATCCCCCCATATCCCCCCTTTTCACCCCCATATCCCCCCAAAACCCCCCCATAACCCCCCATAACCCCCCCCCTTCCCCCAATATCCGCTCACCCCAGCTCCTCCCCGGGCCGGATGTGGCGGCTGCTGAAGAAGGCGATGCGGGGGAAGCGAAGGTCCTGGTGCAGCATGAAGACCCTCACGGGGATGATGTTGGGGTCGCACAGGTGGTTGATGAAGCGGCTGACGTTGCCGTAGTAACGGGCGTCGATGCAGTAAACCTCACCGTCCTGGGGGGGGGACGGATTGGGGGGGGATGGGGGGGGGAAAAGAGGAGAGGGTGGGCTTGAAATGGTGGAGGTTGGGCTCGAAATGGTGGAGATTGGGATGAAAATTGTGAAAATTGGGCTCGAAATGGCAGATTGGGCTCGAAATGGTGGAGATTGGGCTCGAAATGGTGGAGATTGGGCTCAAAATCGTGAACATTGGACTCAAAATGGCAGATTGGGCTCAAAATGGCAGAGATTGGGCTCGAAATGGTGGAGGTTGGGCTCAAAATAGCAGAGATTGGGCTGAAAATAGTGAAAATTGGACTGAAAATGGCAGAGATTGGGCTCGAAATGGTGGAAATTGGGCTCAAAATAGCAGAGATTGGGCTGAAAATAGTGAAAATTGGACTGAAAATGGCAGAGATTGGACTCAAAATGGCATCAATTTGACCCAAAATAGTGGAAATTGGACCCAAAATAGGGGAAATTGGACTCAAAATAGCAGAGACTGGGCTCAAAATGGCAGAGATTGGACTCAAAATGGGACAGATTTGACTCAAAATGGCAGAGATTGGACCCAAAATAGTGGAGATTGGGCTCGAAATGGTGGAGATTGGGCTCAAAATGGCAGAGATTGGGCTCAAAATTGGAGATTGGGCTCGAAATGGTGGAAATTGCACTCAAAATGGTGGAAATTGGGCTGAAAATAGTGAAAATTGGACTCAAAATGGTGGAGATTGGGCTCGAAATGGTGGAGATTGGGATCGAAATGGTGGAGATTGGGCTCAAAATGGTGGAAATTGGGCTCGAAGTGGCAGAGGTTGGGCTCGAAATGGTGGAGATTGGGCTCGAAATGGCAGAGATTGGGCTCGAAATGGTAGAAATTGGGCTCAAAATAGCAGAGATTGGGCTGAAAATAGTGAAAATTGGACTCAAAATGGCAGAGATTGGGCTCGAAATGGTGGAGATTGGGCTGAAAATTGTGAAAATTGGACTCAAAATGGTGGAGATTGGGCTCGAAATAGCAGAGATGGGACCCAAAATAGTGGAAATTGGACCCAAAATAGGGGAAATTGGACTCGAAATGGCAGAGATTGGGCTCAAAATGGTGGAGATTGGGCTCGAAATGGTGGAGATTGGGCTCAAAATGGTGGAGATTGGGCTGAAAATAGTGAAAATTGCACTGAAAATGGCAGAGATTGGGCTCAAAATGGTGGAGATTGGGCTCAAAATAGGGGAAATTGGGCTCAAAATAGCAGAGATAGGGATGAAAATAGTGAAAATTGGACGGAAAATGGCAGAGATTGGACTCAAAATGGTGGAGATTGGGCTCAAAATGGTGGAAATTGGGCTCGAAATGGTGGAGATTGGCTCGAAATGGTGGAGATTGGGCTCGAAATGGTGGAGATTGGGCTCAAAATGGTGGAAATTGGGCTCGAAGTGGCAGAGGTTGGGCTTGAAATGGTGGAGATTGGGCTCAAAATGGTGGAGATTGGGCTCAAAATCGTGAAAATTGGACTCAAAATGGCAGATTGGGCTCGAAATGGTGGAGATTGGGCTCAAAATGCTGGAGATTGGGCTCGAAATGGTGGAGATTGGGCTCAAAATGGTGGAGATTGGGCTCAAAATGGCAGAGATTGGGCTCAAAATGGCAGAGATTGGGCTCGAAATGGCAGAGATTGGGCTCGAAATGGTGGAGGTTGGGCTCGAAATGGTGGAGGTTGGGCTGAAAATAGTGAAAATTGGACTCAAAATGGCAGATTGGACTCAAAATGGTGGAGATTGGGCTCGAAATGGCAGAGATTGACCCAAAATGGCAGAGATTGGGATCAAAATGGCAGAGATTGGACTCAAATTAGTGGAAATTGGACTTGAAATGGTGGAGATTGGGCTCGAAATGGTGGAGATTGGGCTTGAAATGGTGGAGATTGGGCTCAAAATGGTGGAGATTGGGCTCGAAATGCTGGAGATTGGGCTGAAAATAGTGAAAATTGGACTCAAAATGGCAGAGATTGGACTCAAAATTGTGAAAATTGGACTCAAAATGGTGGAAATTGGGCTCGAAATGGTGGAGATTGGGCTCGAAATGGTGGAGATTGGGCTGAAAATAGTGAAAATTGGACTCAAAATGGCGGAGATGGGGCTCAAAATGGTGGAGATTGGGCTCGAAATGGTGGAAATTGGGCTCAAAATAGTGGAGATTGGGATGAAAATTGTGAAAATTGGGCTCGAAATGCTAGATTGGGCTCGAAATGGTGGAGATTGGGCTCAAAATGGCAGAGATTGGGCTGAAAATAGTGAAAATTGGACTCAAAATGGCAGATTGGGCTCAAAATGGTGGAGATTGGGATCGAAATGGTGGAGATTGGTCTCAAAATGGTGGAAATTGAAACAAAATAGTGAAAATTGGACCCAAAATAGGGGAAATTGGGCTGAAATGGCAGATTGGGCTCGAAATGGTGGAGATTGGGCTGAAAATAGTGAAAATTGGACTGAAAATGGCAGAGATGGGACTCAAAATGGTGGAGATTGGGCTCAAAATGGTGGAGATTGGGCTCGAAATGGTGGAGATTGGGCTCGAAATGGTGGAAATTGGGCTCAAAATGGTGGAGATTGGGCTCGAAATGGTAGATTGGGCTCGAAATGGTGGAGATTGGGCTCGAAATGGTGGAGATTGGGCTCAAAATGGTGGAGATTGGGCTCAAAATGGCAGAGATTGGGCTGAAAATAGTGAAAATTGGACTCAAAATGGCAGATTGGGCTCAAAATGGTGGAGATTGGGATCGAAATGGTGGAGATTGGTCTCAAAATGGTGGAAATTGAAACAAAATAGTGAAAATTGGACCCAAAATAGGGGAAATTGGGCTCAAAATGGCAGATTGGGCTCAAAATGGTGGAGATTGGGCTGAAAATAGTGAAAATTGGACTGAAAATGGCAGAGATTGGACTCAAAATGGTGGAGATTGGGCTCAAAATGGTGGAGATTGGGCTCGAAATGGTGGAGATTGGGCTCAAAATGGTGGAAATTGGGCTCGAAATGGTGGAGATTGGGCTCGAAATGGTGGAAATTGGGCTCGAAATGGTGGAAATTGGGCTCGAAATAGCAGAGATGGGACCCAAAATAGTGGAAATTGGACCCAAAATAGGGGAAATTGGTCTCGAAATGGTAGAGATTGGGCTCAAAATGGTGGAGATTGGGCTTGAAATGGTGGAGGTTGGGCTCGAAATGGTGGAGGTTGGGCTGAAAATAGTGAAAATTGGACTCAAAATGGCAGATTGGACTCAAAATGGTGGAGATTGGGCTCGAAATGGCAGAGATTGACCCAAAATGGCAGAGATTGGGATCAAAATGGCAGAGATTGGACTCAAATTAGTGGAAATTGGACTTGAAATGGTGGAGATTGGGCTCGAAATGGTGGAGATTGGGCTTGAAATGGTGGAGATTGGGCTCAAAATGGTGGAGATTGGGCTCGAAATGCTGGAGATTGGGCTGAAAATAGTGAAAATTGGACTCAAAATGGCAGAGATTGGACTCAAAATTGTGAAAATTGGACTCAAAATGGTGGAAATTGGGCTCGAAATGGTGGAGATTGGGCTCGAAATGGTGGAGATTGGGCTGAAAATAGTGAAAATTGGACTCAAAATGGCGGAGATGGGGCTCAAAATGGTGGAGATTGGGCTCGAAATGGTGGAAATTGGGCTCAAAATAGTGGAGATTGGGATGAAAATTGTGAAAATTGGGCTCGAAATGCTAGATTGGGCTCGAAATGGTGGAGATTGGGCTCAAAATGGCAGAGATTGGGCTGAAAATAGTGAAAATTGGACTCAAAATGGCAGATTGGGCTCAAAATGGTGGAGATTGGGATCGAAATGGTGGAGATTGGTCTCAAAATGGTGGAAATTGAAACAAAATAGTGAAAATTGGACCCAAAATAGGGGAAATTGGGCTGAAATGGCAGATTGGGCTCGAAATGGTGGAGATTGGGCTGAAAATAGTGAAAATTGGACTGAAAATGGCAGAGATGGGACTCAAAATGGTGGAGATTGGGCTCAAAATGGTGGAGATTGGGCTCAAAATGGTGGAGATTGGGCTCGAAATGGTGGAGATTGGGCTCGAAATGGTGGAAATTGGGCTCAAAATGGTGGAGATTGGGCTCGAAATGGTAGATTGGGCTCGAAATGGTGGAGATTGGGCTCGAAATGGTGGAGATTGGGCTCAAAATGGTGGAGATTGGGCTCAAAATGGCAGAGATTGGGCTGAAAATAGTGAAAATTGGACTCAAAATGGCAGATTGGGCTCAAAATGGTGGAGATTGGGATCGAAATGGTGGAGATTGGTCTCAAAATGGTGGAAATTGAAACAAAATAGTGAAAATTGGACCCAAAATAGGGGAAATTGGGCTCAAAATGGCAGATTGGGCTCGAAATGGTGGAGATTGGGCTGAAAATAGTGAAAATTGGACTGAAAATGGCAGAGATTGGACTCAAAATGGTGGAGATTGGGCTCAAAATGGTGGAGATTGGGCTCGAAATGGTGGAGATTGGGCTCAAAATGGTGGAAATTGGGCTCGAAATGGTGGAGATTGGGCTCGAAATGGTGGAAATTGGGCTCGAAATGGTGGAAATTGGGCTCGAAATAGCAGAGATGGGACCCAAAATAGTGGAAATTGGACCCAAAATAGGGGAAATTGGTCTCGAAATGGTAGAGATTGGGCTCAAAATGGTGGAGATTGGGCTTGAAATGGTGGAGGTTGGGCTCGAAATGGTGGAGGTTGGGCTGAAAATAGTGAAAATTGGACTCAAAATGGCAGATTGGACTCAAAATGGTGGAGATTGGGCTCGAAATGGCAGAGATTGACCCAAAATGGCAGAGATTGGGATCAAAATGGCAGAGATTGGACTCAAATTAGTGGAAATTGGACTTGAAATGGTGGAGATTGGGCTCGAAATGGTGGAGATTGGGCTTGAAATGGTGGAGATTGGGCTCAAAATGGTGGAGATTGGGCTCGAAATGCTGGAGATTGGGCTCGAAATGGCAGAGATTGGGCTCAAAATGGTGGAGATTGGGCTCAAAATGGTGGAGATTGGGCTCAAAATGGTGGAGATTGGGCTCGAAATGGTGGAGGTTGGGATGAAAATTGTGAAAATTGGACTCAAAATGGCAGAGATTGGGCTCGAAATGGTGGAGATTGGGCTCGAAATGGTGGAGATTGGGCTCAAAATGGTGGAAATTGGGCTCGAAGTGGCAGAGGTTGGGCTTGAAATGGTGGAGATTGGGCTCAAAATGGTGGAGATTGGGCTCAAAATCGTGAAAATTGGACTCAAAATGGCAGATTGGGCTCGAAATGGTGGAGATTGGGCTCAAAATGCTGGAGATTGGGCTCAAAATGGCAGAGATTGGGCTCAAAATGGCAGAGATTGGGCTCGAAATGGCAGAGATTGGGCTCGAAATGGTGGAGGTTGGGCTCGAAATGGTGGAGGTTGGGCTGAAAATAGTGAAAATTGGACTCAAAATGGCAGATTGGACTCAAAATGGTGGAGATTGGGCTCGAAATGGCAGAGATTGACCCAAAATGGCAGAGATTGGGATCAAAATGGCAGAGATTGGACTCAAATTAGTGGAAATTGGACTTGAAATGGTGGAGATTGGGCTCGAAATGGTGGAGATTGGGCTTGAAATGGTGGAGATTGGGCTCAAAATGGTGGAGATTGGGCTCGAAATGCTGGAGATTGGGCTGAAAATAGTGAAAATTGGACTCAAAATGGCAGAGATTGGACTCAAAATTGTGAAAATTGGACTCAAAATGGTGGAAATTGGGCTCGAAATGGTGGAGATTGGGCTCGAAATGGTGGAGATTGGGCTGAAAATAGTGAAAATTGGACTCAAAATGGCGGAGATGGGGCTCAAAATGGTGGAGATTGGGCTCGAAATGGTGGAAATTGGGCTCAAAATAGTGGAGATTGGGATGAAAATTGTGAAAATTGGGCTCGAAATGCTAGATTGGGCTCGAAATGGTGGAGATTGGGCTCAAAATGGCAGAGATTGGGCTGAAAATAGTGAAAATTGGACTCAAAATGGCAGATTGGGCTCAAAATGGTGGAGATTGGGATCGAAATGGTGGAGATTGGTCTCAAAATGGTGGAAATTGAAACAAAATAGTGAAAATTGGACCCAAAATAGGGGAAATTGGGCTCAAAATGGCAGATTGGGCTCGAAATGGTGGAGATTGGGCTGAAAATAGTGAAAATTGGACTGAAAATGGCAGAGATGGGACTCAAAATGGTGGAGATTGGGCTCAAAATGGTGGAGATTGGGCTCGAAATGGTGGAGATTGGGCTCAAAATGGCAGAGATTGGGCTGAAAATAGTGAAAATTGGACTCAAAATGGCAGAGATTGGGCTCGAAATGGTGGAGATTGGGCTCAAAATTGTGAAAATTGGACTCAAAAAGGCAGATTGGGCTCGAAATGGTGGAGATTGGGCTCAAAATGGTGCAGATTGGGCTCAAAATAGTGAAAATTGGACTCAAAATGGCAGATTGGGTTTGAAATGGTGGAGATTGGGCTCGAAATGGTGGAGATTGGGCTCGAAATGGCAGAGATTGACCCAAAATAGAGGAGATTGGGTTCGATATGCTGGAAATTGGACTCAAAATGGCAGAGATTGGGCTCGAAATGGCAGAGATTTGACTCAAAATGGCAGAAATTGGGCTCAAAATGGCAGAGATTGACCCAATATAGTGGAAATTGGACTCAAAATGGCAGAGGTTGGACTCAAAATAGTGGAAATTGGGCTCGAAATGGTGGAGATTGGGCTCGAAATGGTGGAGATTGGGATGAAAATAGTGAAAATTGGACTCAAAATGGCAGAGATGGGGCTCGAAATGGTGGAGATTGGGCTCGAAATGGCAGAGATTGGGCTCGAAATGGTGGAGATTGGGCTCGAAATGGTGGAGATTGGGCTCGAAATGGTGGAGATTGGGATGAAAATAGTGAAAATTGGACTCAAAATGGCAGATTGGGCTCAAAATGGTGGAGATTGGGCTCGAAATGGTGGAGATTGGGCTCGAAATGGTGGAGATTGGGCTCGAAATGGTGGAAATTGGGCTCGAAATAGCAGAGATGGGACCCAAAATAGTGGAAATTGGACCCAAAATAGGGGAAATTGGTCTCGAAATGGCAGAGATTGGGCTCAAAATGGTGGAGATTGGGCTTGAAATGGTGGAGATTGGGCTTGAAATGGTGGAGATTGGGCTGAAAATAGTGAAAATTGGACTCAAAATGGCAGATTGGACTCAAAATGGTGGAGATTGGGCTCGAAATGGCAGAGATTGACCCAAAATGGCAGAGATTGGGATCAAAATGGCAGAGATTGGACTCAAATTAGTGGAAATTGGACTTGAAATGGTGGAGATTGGGCTCGAAATGGTGGAGATTGGGCTTGAAATGGTGGAGATTGGGCTCAAAATGGTGGAGATTGGGCTCGAAATGCTGGAGATTGGGCTGAAAATAGTGAAAATTGGACTCAAAATGGCAGAGATTGGACTCAAAATGGTGGAAATTGGCCTCGAAATGGTGGAAATTGGGCTCGAAATGGTGGAGATTGGGCTCAAAATGGTGCAGATTGGGCTCAAAATAGTGAAAATTGGACTCAAAATGGCAGATTGGGTTTGAAATGGTGGAGATTGGGCTCGAAATGGTGGAGATTGGGCTCGAAATGGCAGAGATTGACCCAAAATAGAGGAGATTGGGTTCGATATGCTGGAAATTGGACTCAAAATGGCAGAGATTGGGCTCGAAATGGCAGAGATTTGACTCAAAATGGCAGAAATTGGGCTCAAAATGGCAGAGATTGACCCAATATAGTGGAAATTGGACTCAAAATGGCAGAGGTTGGACTCAAAATAGTGGAAATTGGGCTCAAAATGGCAGAGATTGGACTCAAAATGGTGGAGATTGGGATGAAAATAGTGAAAATTGGACTCAAAATGGCAGAGATGGGGCTCGAAATGGTGGAGATTGGGCTCGAAATGGCAGAGATTGGGCTCGAAATGGTGGAGATTGGGCTCGAAATGGTGGAGATTGGGCTCGAAATGGTGGAGATTGGGCTCGAAATGGTGGAGATTGGGCTCAAAATGGCGGAGATGGGGCTCAAAATGGTGGAGATTGGGATGAAAGTTGTGAAAATTGGACTCAAAATGGCAGAGATTGGGCTCGAAATGGTGGAGATTGGGATCAAAATGGTGGAGATTGGACTCAAAATAGTGGAAATTGGGCTCGAAATGGTGGAGATTGGCTCGAAATGGTGGAGATTGGGCTCGAAATGGTGGAGGTTGGGCTCGAAATGGTGGAAATTGGCTCGAAATGGCAGAGATTGGACTCAAAATGGCAGAGATTGGGCTCGAAATGGTGGAGATTGGGCTGAAAATGGCGGAGATTGGGCTGAAAATAGTGAAAATTGGACTCAAAATGGCAGAGATTGGACTCAAAATGGTGGAGATTGGGCTCAAAATGGTGGAGATTGGGCTCAAAATGGTGGAGATTGGGCTGAAAATAGTGAAAATTGGACTCAAAATGGCAGATTGGGCTCAAAATGGTGGAGATTGGGATCGAAATGGCAGAGATTGACCCAAAATGGCAGAGATTGGGATCAAAATGGCAGAGATTGGACTCAAATTAGTGGAAATTGGACTTGAAATGGTGGAGATTGGGCTCGAAATGGTGGAGATTGGGATCAAAATGGTGGAAATTGGGCTCGAAATGGTGGAAATTGGGCTAAAAATAGCAGAGATTGGGATGAAAATAGTGAAAATTGGACTCAAAATGGCAGATTGGGCTCGAAATGGTGGAGGTTGGGCTCGAAATGGTGGAGATTGGGATGAAAATTGTGAAAATTGGGCTCGAAATGGTAGATTTGGCTCGAAATGGTGGAGATTGGGCTCGAAATGGTGGAGATTGGACTCAAAATGGTGGAGATTGGGCTGAAAATAGTGAAAATTGGACTGAAAATGGCAGAGATTGGACTCAAAATGGTGGAGATTGGGCTCAAAATTGTGAAAATTGGACTCAAAATGGCAGATTGGGCTCGAAATGGTGGAGTTTGGGCTCAAAATGGCGGAGATTGGGCTCAAAATAGTGAAAATTGGGCTCAAAATGGCAGAGATTGGACTCAAAATGGCAGATTGGGCTCGAAATGGTGGAGATTGGGCTCGAAATGGTGGAGATTGGGCTCAAAATGGTGGAAATTGGGCTCGAAATGGTGGAGATTGGGCTCGAAATGGTGGAAATTGGGCTCGAAATGGTGGAAATTGGGCTCGAAATGGTGGAGATTGGGCTCGAAATGGTGGAAATTGGGCTCAAAATGGGGGAGATTGGGCTGAAAATAGCAGAGATTGGGATGAAAATAGTAAAAATTGGACTCAAAATGGCAGAGATTGGACTCGAAATGGTGGAGATTGGGCTCAAAATGGCACAGATTGGACTCAAAATGGGACAGATTTGACTCAAAATGGCAGAGATTGGACCCAAAATAGTGGAAATTGGGCTCGAAATGGTGGAAATTGGGATCAAAATGGTGGAAATTGGGCTCGAAATGGTGGAGATTGGGCTGAAAATAGTGGAAATTGCACTCAAAATGGCAGATTGGGCTCGAAATGGTGGAGTTTGGGCTCAAAATGGTGGAGATTGGGCTCGAAATGGCAGAGATTGGGCTCGAAATGGTGGAAATTGGGCTCAAAATGGCAGAGATTGTGATCAAAATGGCAGAGATTGGGATCAAAATAGTGAAAATTGGACGAAAAATAGTGAAAATTGGGCTCGAAATGGTGGAGATTGGGCTCAAAATGGCAGAGATTGGGCTCAAAATGGTGGAGATTGGGCTCGAAATGGTGGAGATTGGGCTCAAAATGGCAGAGATTGGGCTCAAAATGGTGGAGATTGGGCTCGAAATGGTGGAGATTGGGCTCAAAATGGTGGAGATTGGGCTCGAAATGGTGGAGATTGGGCTCGAAATGGTGGAGATTGGGCTCGAAATGGTGGAAATTGGGCTCAAAATGGCAGAGATTGTGATCAAAATGGCAGAGATTGGGATCAAAATAGTGAAAATTGGACGAAAAATAGTGAAAATTGGGCTCGAAATGGTGGAGATTGGGCTCAAAATGGCAGAGATTGGGCTCAAAATGGTGGAGATTGGGCTCGAAATGGTGGAGATTGGGCTCAAAATGGTGGAGATTGGGCTCAAAATGGTGGAAATTGGACTCAAAATTGCACAGATTTGACCCAAAATGGCACCAATTTGACTGAAAATGGCACTAACTAGACCCAAAACAGCACAGATTTGACCCCAAATGGCACCAATTCGACCCAAAATAGGGCAGATTTGATCCCAAATTGCACAGATTTGAACCAAAATGGCAACAATTCGATCCAAAATAGGGCAGATGTGATCCCAAACAGCACAGATTTGACCCAAAATGGCACCAAATCGACCCAAAACAGCACAGATTTCATCCAAAATGGCACCAATTAGACCCAAAATGGCACAGATTTGACCCAAAATGGCACAAATTCGACCCAAAATAGGGCAGATTTGACCCAAAACAGCACAGATTTGACCCAAAATGACACCTATTAGGCCCAAAACAGCACAGATTTGATCCCAAATTGCACAGATTTGACCCAAAACAGCACAGATTTGACCCAAAACAGCACAGATTTGACCCAAAACGGCACAGATTTGACCCAAAATGGCACCAATTCGACCCAAAACAGCACAAATTAGACCCAAAATTGCACCAAATTAGACCCAAAACAGCACAGATTTGACCCAAAACAGCACAGATTTGACCCAAAATGCCACCAATTTGACCCAAAACGGCACAGATTTGACCCAAAATGGCACCAATTCGACCCAAAACAGCACAAATTAGACCCAAAATTGCACCAAATTAGACCCAAAACAGCACAGATTTGACCCAAAACAGCACAGATTTGACCCAAAATGCCACCAATTTGACCCAAAACAGCAGAAATTAGACCCAAAATGGCACCAATTTGACCCAAAATGGCACCAATTAGACCCAAAACGACCCAGATTTGACCCAATACGATGAGACGGACCCAAAATTGTGGGATTTGGCCCCAAAATGAGCACCTTGTTGTCCAGGTCGAAGAGATACGAATCGTCCTCACGGACGTCGGCCTCCGCGTCAGAGATCAGCTCCCCCACGTACCTGCGGGACCAAAATCCCACCAATTCACCCCAAAATCCCACACTCACACCCCAAATCCCCAAAATGGCCCCAAATTCGGGAGAAAAGACCCCAAAATCCCAGGAATTCACCCCAAAATCCCACACTCCGACCCCAAAATCCCAATAATTATCCCAAAATTGAGGTAATAGGACCCCAAAATCCCAGGAATTCACCCCAAAATCCCCCAAAATCCCCCCCCAGGACCCCTAAAATCCCCCAAATCCCCCCCAGGGCCCCCAAAATCCCCTCATATCCCCCATAGAACCCCCCAAATCCCCCAAATGCCCCCCAGGACCCCCCAAAATCCCCCCAAATCTCCCCATATCCCCTTCAGGACCCCCCAAAATCCCCTCATATCCCCCATAGAACCCCCCAAAATCCCCCAAATGCCCCCCAGGACCCCCCAAAATCCCCCACAGAACCCTTCCAAATCCAACCCAGGACCCTCAGGACCCCCCAAATCCTCCCCAAATACCCCCAAATCCCCAAAAAATCCCCCCATATCCCCCATAGAAGCCCCCCAAATCCCCCTCACGACCCCCAAAATCCCCCCAAATCCCCCCCATATCCCCTTCAGGACCCCCCAAATCCCCCCCATATCCCCTCACGACCCCCAAAATCCCCCCAAATCCCCCCCATATCCCCTCAGGACCCCCAAAATCCCCTCATATCCCCCATAGAACCCCCCAAATCCCCCAAATGCCCCCCAGGACCCCCCAGAATCCCCCACAGAACCCTTCCAAATCCAACCCAGGACCCTCAGGACCCCCAAAATCCCCCCCTTTTCCCCCCAGGACCCCCAAACTCCCCCAAAATCCCCCCCAGGACCCCCCAAATCCCCTCATATCCCCCATAGAACACCCCAAATCCCCCCAGGACCCCCCAAATCCCCCCATATCTCCTCCAGGACCCTCCCAAATCCCCCCCAGGACCCTCAAGACCCCCCAAATCCCCCCCTTTTCCCCCCAGGACCCCCCAAAATCCCCCACAGAACCCTCCCAAATCCCCCCCAGGACCCTCAGGACCCCCAAAATCTTCCTCAAATCCCTCCCCAGGACCCCCAAAATCCCCTCATATCCCCCATAGAACCCCCCAAATCCCCCAAATGCCCCCCAGGACCCCCCCAAATCCCCCACAGAACCCTTCCAAATCCAACCCAGGACCCTCAGGACCCCCCCAAATCCTCCCCAAATCCCCCCAGGACCCCCCAAAATCCCCCCATATCCCCCATAGAAGCCCCCAAAATCCCCCTCACGACCCCCAAAATCCCCCCAAATCCCCCCCAAATCCCCCCCAGGACCCCCAAAATCCCCTCATATCCCCCATAGAACCCCCCAAATCCCCCAAATGCCCCCCAGGACCCCCCAAAATCCCCCCAAATCTCCCCATATCCCCTTCAGAACCCCCCAAATCCCCCCCATATCCCCCCAGGACCCCCAAAATCCCCTCATATCCCCCATAGAACCCCCCAAATGCCCCAAATGCCTCCCAGGACCCCCCAAAATCCCCCCCTTTTCCCCCCAGGACCCCCCATATCCCCGAAAATCCCCCTCAGGACCCCTAAAATCCTCCCCAAATCCCCCCATATCCCCCCCAGGACCCCTAAAATCCTCCCCAAATCCCCCAAAGCCCCCCCACTCACTCGCAGATGAAGGTCCCAGGGGGGATGGCCTGCAGAGCCCTCACCCCCCACCCCATTTTGGCCGTCCTGTAGAGCTGGAGCCGAACCCTGGGGGGGGGGGAAAGGGAAGATTTGGGTTGGGGGGGGGGGGATTTGGGGTCCTGGGGGGTTGGGAGGGGGATTTTGGGGGGTCCTGAAGAGGATTTGGGGGTCCTGAGGGGGGAGAAGTGGGGGAGATTGGGGGTCCTGGGGGGTGATTTGGGGGGGGATTGGGGGTTTTAGGGGGTCCTGGGGGGGGATTAGGGGGGAATTGGGGGATTTTGGTGGTCCTGGGGGGGGATTTTGGGGGGGTTGGGGGTTTTAAGGGGTCCTGGGGGGGGGATTAGGGGGGAATTGGGGGATTTTGGGTGTCCTGGAGGGGATTTGGGGGTCCTGAGGGGGGAGAAGTGGGGAGATTGGGGGATTTTGGGGGTACTGGGGGGTGATTTGGGGGGGATTGGGGGTTTCAGGGTGTCCTGGGGGGGATTAGAGGGGATTTGGGGGGTCCTGGAGGGGATTTGGGGGTCCTGAGGGGGGAGAAGTGGGGGAGATTGGGGGATTTTGGGGGTCCTGGGGGTGATTTGGGGGGGGATTGGGGGTTTTAGGGGGTCCTGGGGGGGAATTAGGGGGGATTTTGGGGTCCTGGAGGGGATTTGGGGGTCCTGAGGGGGGAGAAGTGGGGGATTTAGGGGGTTTTAGGGGGTCCTGGGGGGTGATTAGGGGGGATTTGGGGACACAGGGTTGGGATTTGGGGGCACGAATGCCAAATTTTGGGGCATGAATGCCAAATTTTGAGGCACAAAAGTGGGATTTTGAGGTAAGAATGCCAAATTTTGGGGCAAAATGCCAAATTTTGAGACACAAAAGTGGGATTTGGGGACGTCGGGTTGGGATTGGGGGGGGCAGAGTTGTGGGTTTTGGGGGCTGGGGTGGAAATTTTGGGGTAGAAAAGGGCGATTTTGGCTGACTTGATGCCGCTCTGCACCACGCGGTTCTTGCAGCTGCGCCAACACGTGCAGGCCTGGTTGCACTCAAAGATGAGGGGGGGCTCGATTTTGTTGAACTCCTGCAGCAGTCGACCGTCCTGGGGGGCGGGAAGGGGGGGGAGAAGGGTAAAATTGGGGTTTTGAGGGGATCCCATTCATAAAAACCGGGGTTTTGAGGGGTTTCCATTCATAAAAATGCGGCTTTGAGGAGCTTCCGTTCATAAAACAGGGATTCGAGGGGTTCCATTCACAAAAAATTGGGGTTTTGAGGAGCCTCCATTCACAAAACAGGGATATAAGGGGTCCCATTCACAAAAATTGGGGTTCTGAGGGGATCCCATTCACAGAAATTGGGGTTTTGAGGGGTTCCCATTCATAAAAATGTGGATCTGAGGAGCTTCCGTTCATAAAACAGGGATTCGAGGGATTTCATTCACAAAAACTGGGGTTCTGAGGGGTTCCCATTCATAAAAATGTGGATCTGAGGAGCTTCCATTCATAAAACAGGGATTCAAAGGGTTCCATTCACAAAAATTGGGGTTCTGAGGGGTTTCCATTCACAAAAACTGGGGTTTTGAGGGGTTTCCATTCATAAAAATGCGGCTTTGAGGAGCTTCCGTTCATAAAACAGGGATTCCAGGGATTTCATTCACAAAAACTGGGGTTTTGAGGGGGTCCCATTCATAAAACAGGGATTCAAGGGGTTCCATTCACAAAAATCAGGGTTCTGAGGGGGTTCCATTCATAAAAACTGGGGTTTTGAGGGGTTTCCATTCATAAAAATGTGGCTTTGAGGAGCTCCCGTTCATAAAATAGGGATTCAAGGGGTTCCATTCACAAAAACAGGGGTTTTGAGGGGGTCCCGTTCATAAAACAGGGATTCAAGGGGGTCCATTCACAAAAAATTGGGGTTTTGAGGGGCTCCCATTCATAAAAATGTGGCTCAGAGGAGCTTCCATTCATAAAACAGGGATTCAAGGGGTTCCCATTCACAAAAATTGGGGTTCTGAAGGGGTTCCATTCACAAAAAACTGGGGTTTTGAGGGGTTTCCATTCATAAAAATGTGGCTTTGAGGAGCTCCCGTTCATAAAATAGGGATTCGAGGGATTTCATTCACAAAAATTGGGGTTCTGAGGAGCTTCCACTCACAAGACAGGGATTCAAGGGGTCTCCATTCACAAAAAATGCAGTTCTGAGGGGGTTCCATTCACAAAAATTGGGGTTTTGAGGAGCCTCCATTCATAAAACAGGGATTCAAGGGGTTCCATTCACAAAAACTGGGGTTTTGAGGGGTTCTCATTCAGAAAAATTGGGGTTTTGAGGGGGTCCCATTCATAAAACAGGGAATCAAGGGGTTTCCATTCACAAATAATGGGGTTTTTGAGCCCCCCCCAATCCAAAACGAGGCCACCCATGGGTTCTATAGGGTCCCCATTCAGAAATAATGGGGATTTTGAGCCCCCCCCAACCCAAAACAAGGCCACCCATGGGTTCTATAGGGTCCCATTCACAAATAATGGGGGATTTGAGCCCCCCCCATCCAAAATGAAGCCACCCATGGGTTCTATAGGGTCCCATTCACAAAAAATGGGGGTTTTGAGCCCCCCCCCATCGAAAACAAGGCCACCCATGGGTTCTATAGGGTCCCATTCACAAATAATGGGGGTTTTGAGCCCCCCCAACCCAAAACAAGGCCACCCATGGGTTCTATAGGGTCCCCATTCAGAAATAATGGGGATTTTGAGCCCCCCCCAACCCAAAACAAGGCCACCCATGGGTTTTATAGGGTCCCCACTCACAAATAATGGGGGATTTGAGCCCCCCCCCATCCAAAATGAGGCCACCCATGGGTTCTATAGGGTCCCATTCACAAAAAATGGGGGTTTTGAGCCCCCCCCCATCGAAAACAAGGCCACCCATGGGTTCTATAGGGTCCCATTCACAAATAATGGGGGATTTGAGCCCCCCCCCATCCAAAATGAAGCCACCCATGGGTTCTATAGGGTCCCCATTCACAAAAAATGGGGGTTTTGAGCCCCCCCCAATCCAAAATGAGGCCACCCATGGGTTCTATAAGGTCCCCATTCACAAATAATGGGGGTTTTGAGCCCCCCCAACCCAAAACAAGGCCACCCATGGGTTCTATAGGGTCCCCATTCAGAAATAATGGGGATTTTGAGCCCCCCCCAACCCAAAACAAGGCCACCCATGGGTTTTATAGGGTCCCCACTCACAAATAATGGGGGATTTGAGCCCCCCCCCATCCAAAATGAGGCCACCCATGGGTTCTATAGGGTCCCATTCACAAAAAATGGGGGTTTTGAGCCCCCCCCCATCGAAAACAAGGCCACCCATGGGTTCTATAGGGTCCCATTCACAAATAATGGGGGATTTGAGCCCCCCCCATCCAAAATGAAGCCACCCATGGGTTCTATAGGGTCCCCATTCACAAAAAATGGGGGTTTTGAGCCCCCCCCAATCCAAAATGAGGCCACCCATGGGTTCTATAAGGTCCCCACTCACAAATAATGGGGGTTTTGAGCCCCCCCAACCCAAAACGAGGCCACCCATGGGTTCTATAGGGTCCCCATTCACAAATAATGGGGGTTTTGAGCCCCCCCCATCCAAAATGAGGCCACCCATGGGTTTGGTGGGGGTCCCACTCACACAAATGAGGATTTTGAGCCCCCCCCCCACCCAAAACGAGGCCACCCATGGGTTTTATAGGGTCCCCATTCACAAATAATGGGGATTTTGAGCCCCCCCCATCCAAAACGAGGCCACCCATGGGTTTATAGGGTCCCCATTCACAAAAAATGGGGGTTTTGAGCCCCCCCCCCTTAAAAATCCAAACCAACTCTCCCATTCCCAACCCCCCCCCCCATCCAAAATCCTCAACCTCTCAAGCAATGAAGGGGGTTTGGGGGGCGGGGGGGGGGTGGGAGGTTTCCATTCACCCAAATTGGGAAGAGGTGGTGGGGGGAGGGTTCTGGGGGGGGGGTTTGGGAGGGTCCTGGAGGAGATATGGGGGGATTTGGGGGGTCCTGGGGGGATTTGGGGTGTTCTATGGGGGATATGAGGGGATTTGGGGGGTCCTGGGGGGGATTTGGGGGATTTTAGGGGTCCTGGGGGGAAAAGGGGGGGATTTTGGGGGTCCTGAGGGTCCTGGGTTGGATTTGGAAGGGTTCTGTGGGGGATTTTGGGGGGTCCTGGGGGTTATTTGGGGGATTTGGGGGGTTCTATGGGGGATATGAGGGGATTTTGGGGGTCCTGAGGGGATATGGGGGGGATTTGGGGGGATTTTGGGGGTCGTGAGGGGATATGGGGGGGATTTTGGGGGTCCTGAAGGGGATATGGGGGGGATTTGGGGGGATTTTGGGGGTCGTGAGGGGATATGGGGGGGATTTTGGGGGTCGTGAGGGGATATGGGGGGGATTTGGGGGGTCCTGAAGGGGATATGGGGGGGATTTGGGGGGATTTTGGGGGTCGTGAGGGGATATGGGCGGGATATGGGGGGGATTTGGGGGTCGTGAGGGGATATGGGGGGGATTTGGGGGGATTTTGGGGGTCGTGAGGGGGATTTGGGGGCTTCTATGGGGGATATGAGGGGATTTTGGGGGGTCCTGGGGGGATTTGGGGAGGATTTTGGGGGTCCTGAGGGTCCTGGGTTGGATTTGGGAGGGTTCTGTGGGGGATTTTGGGGGATTTGGGGGGTCCTGGGGGATTTTGGGGGATCCTGGGGGGGATTTGGGGGATTTTAGGGGTCCTGGGGAGGATATGGGGGGGATTTGGGGGGATTTTGGGGGGTCGTGAGGGGATATGGGGGGGATTTGGGGGGATTTTGGGGGTCGTGAGGGGATATGGGGGGTATTTTTGGGGGGTATTTTGGGGGTCCTGAGGGGATATGGGGGGGATTTGGGGGGATTTTGGGGGTCGTGAGGGGATATGGGGGGGATTTGGGGGTCCTGAGGGGATATGGGGGGGATTTGGGGGGATTTTGGGGGTCGTGAGGGGGATTTGGGGGCTTCTATGGGGGATATGAGGGGATTTTGGGGGGTCCTGGGGGGATTTGGGGAGGATTTGGGGGGTCCTGAGGGTCCTGGGTTGGATTTGGGAGGGTTCTGTGGGGGATTTTGGGGGATTTGGGGGGTCCTGGGGGGATTTTGGGGGATCCGGGGGGGGATTTGGGGGATTTTAGGGGTCCTGGGGAGGATATGGGGGGGATTTTGGGGGTCCTGAGGGTCCTGGGTTGGATTTGGAAGGGTTCTGTGGGGGATTTTGGGGGGTCCTGGGGGTTATTTGGGGGATTTGGGGGGTTCTATGGGGGATATGAGGGGATTTTGGGGGTCCTGAGGGGATATGGTGGGGATTTGGGGGGATTTTGGGGGTCGTGAGGGGATATGGGGGGGATTTGGGGGGTCCTGAGGGGATATGGGGGGGATTTGGGGGGTTCTGAAGGGGATATGGTGGGGATTTGGGGGGATTTTGGGGGTCGTGAGGGGATATGGGGGGGATTTTGGGGGTCCTGAAGGGGATATGGTGGGGATTTGGGGGGATTTTGGGGGCCGTGAGGGGATATGGGGGGGATTTGGGGGGTCCTGAAGGGGATATGGGGGGGATTTGGGGGGATTTTGGGGGCCGTGAGGGGGATTTGGGGGGCTTCTATGGGGGATATGGGGGGAAAAAAACCACCTCCTCACCTTATCATACCAGCAGCGGATGCTGAGCTGCCCACAGAGGCAGTTGGAAGAGGAGCAGTCGTCCTGGCACGTGCAATGCTGGGGGGGGGGGGGGGGCCAGAAATTGAAGACCCCCCCCTTCAACCCCCTCTCAACCCCCCCCCCCCCGAATTCATCTCCTTTTCCAACCCCCCCCCCCCCCCCAAAAAAAAAACCTGGATTTTCTCCTCCAAAAAATGGACCCTTCCCTCCCCCCCCCCCCCCCCAAAAAAAAAAAACCATAAATCCTCCCCCCCCCCCCCCCACAACGACAAAAAGCATAAATTCAAACGCCCCCCCCCCCCCAAAAAAAAACACCCCCCTTTCCCAGCTTCCCCCCTCCAAATCCCCTTCTCCACACTTTGACCCCCCCCCCTCACAAATAATCCTCATTTCCTTTCTCAAAATCCCCATTTCCCCCCCCCAAAACCCCCTGCCCCCCCCCAAAATCCTCATCCCCCCCCCCCAATACCCCCCCCTTATCACCATCCCCCCCCTTATCACCTTTCCCCCCCCCCAACCCCAATAATTCCTCCCTCCCCCCCCCCCCAGCCCCCAAACCCACAATTTTCCCCCATTCAAAGCCCCCAAAATCCCCATTTCCCCCCCCCAAAAAACGTTGCCCCCCCCCAAAAACCCCACTCCCCTCCCCCAAAATCCTCATCCCCCCCCCAATACCCCCCCCTTATCACCATTCCCCCCCCCAACCCCAATAAATCCTCCCTTCCCCCCCCCACCAGCCCCCAAACCCACAAATTTCCCCCATTTAAACCCCCCAAAATCCCCATTTCCCCCCCAAAAACCCCCTGCCCCCCCCCAAAATCCCCATCCCCCCCCAATATCCCCCCCCCTTATCACCTTCCCCCCCCTTATCACCATTCCCCCCCCCAACCCCAAGAATTCCTCCCTTCCCCCCCCCTCCAGCCCCCAAACCCATAAATTTCCCCCATTTAAAGCCCCCAAAATCCCCATTTCCCCCCCCCAAAAACCCCCCCCCCCAAAATCCCCATCCCCCCCCCAATACCCCCCCCTTATCACCATCCCCCCCCTTATCACCATTCCCCCCCCCCCCCAACCCCAATTATTCCTCCCTTCCCCCCCCCTCCAGCCCCCAAACCCACAATTTTCCTCCATTCAAAGCCCCCAAAATCCCCATTTCCCCCCCCCAAAAAACGTTGCCCCCCCCCAAAAACCCCACTCCCCCCCCCCAAAATCCTCATCCCCCCCCCCAATACCCCCCCCTTATCACCATTCCCCCCCCCAACCCCAATAAATCCTCCCTTCCCCCCCCCCTCCAGCCCCCAAACCCACAAATTTCCCCCATTTAAACCCCCCAAAATCCCATTTCCCCCCCCCAAAAACCCCCTGCCCCCCCCCAAAATCCCCATTCCCCCCCCTCTTATCACCATTACAACCCCCCAACCCCCCCAAAGACGCCAAAACCTCCCTTTTTTACCCCCCGAATCCCCCAAAACCCCCTTTTTTAGCCCCCCAAAGACCCCAAATCCCCCCCAAATCCCCCACTTTTACTCCCCAACCCCCCCAAATCCCCTTTTTTAACCCCCCAACCCCCCCAAAGACCCCAAATCCCCCCTTTTTTACCCCCAAGCCCCCCCAAAATCCCTTTTTTATCCCCCAAAGACCCCAAATCCCCCATTTTTTACCCCCAACCCCCCCAAATCCCCCCATCCCCCCTTTTTTGTCCCCAAACCCCCCAAATCCCCCATTTTTTTACCCCCCAACCCCCCAAATCCCCCTTTTTTTGCCCCCCAACCCCCCAAATCCCCCCCAAATCCCCCTTTTTTAACCCCCCAACCCCCCAAATCCCCCCCAATCCCCATTTTTAACCCCCCAACCCCCCCAAATCCCCCATTTTTTTACCCCCCAACCCCCCAAATCCCCCCCAAATCCCCCTTTTTAACCCCCCAACCCCCCAAATCCCCCTTTTTTTGCCCCCCAACCCCCCCAAATCCCCCATTTTTTACCCCCAAGCCCCCCCAAAATCCCTTTTTTATCCCCCAAAGACCCCAAATCCCCCCCACATCCCCCATTTTTTATCCCCCAACCCCCCCAAATCCCCCCATTTTTTAGCCCCAACCCCCCCAAATCCCCCCCAATCCCCCCTTTTTTAACCCCCCAACACCCCAAATCCCCCTTTTTTACCCCCCAACCCCCCAAATCCCCCTTTTTTTGCCCCCCAACCCCCCAAATCCCCCCCAAATCCCCCCCAATCCCCATTTTTAACCCCCCAACCCCCCAAATCCCCCTTTTTTTGCCCCCCAAACCCCCCCAAATCCCCCCCAATCCCCATTTTTAACCCCCCCAGCCCCCCCCCAATCCCCCACCTGCAGGTGGGTGATGTTGTGGTCGATGTTCATGGCCGAGGTCTCGCAGTTCTCGGCGATGTATTTGTAATCCTCAGGGCAGGGCTCCTCGTCCACCGCGTTCACACACGGGATGGGGACGTTTTCGTAACCCCGAGCCACGTCCCTGCAAAAAAAGGGGGGGGGAAAAGGGTTGCAGACCCCCCCACAGACCCCCAAATAACCCCCAAGACCCCCAAAGATCCCCAGGATTCCCTACATCCCAACCAAGACCCCCAAATCCCAACCCATGCCCCCAAATATCCCCAGGGATGTTCTCACAACCCTGAGCCACATCCCTGCAAAAAAAGGGGGGGGGAAAAGGGTTGCAGACCCCCCCACAGACCCCCAAATAACCCCCAAGACCCCCAAAGACACCCAGGATTCCCTACATCCCAACCAAGACCCCCCAAAATCCCCCCAAATCCCCCCCCAGGACCCCACAATATCCCCCAAATATCCCCCAAATATCCTCCAATATCTCCCCAGGACCCCCCAATACCCCCAAGACCCCCCCAGGACCCCCCCACAGACCCCCAAATAACCCCCAAGACCCCCAAAGACCCCCAGGATTCCCTACATCCCAACCAAGACCCCCAAATCCCCCCCCAGGACCCAGGATTCCCTACATCCCAACCAAGACCCCCAAATCCCCCCCCCAGGACCCCCAAATATCCCCCAATATCTCCCCAGGACCCCCAATAACCCCCTAAGACCCCCCCAATACCCCCAAGACCCCCCCACAGACCCCCAAATAACCCCCAAGACCCCCCAAGACCCCCAGGATTCCCCACATCCCAACCAGGACCCCCAAATCCCCTCAAATCCCCCCCCAGGACCCCACAATATCCCCCAAATATCCCCCAATATCTCCCCAGGACCCCCAATACCCCCTAAGACCCCCCCCAGGACCCCCAAAAACCCCCAAGACCCCCCAAGACCCCCCCACAGACCCCCAAATAACCCCCAGGACCCCCTAAGACCTCCAGGATTCCCTACATCCCAACCAGGACCCCCAAATACCCCCCCAGGACCCCCAAATATCCCCAGGGATGTTCTCACAACCCTGAGCCACATCCCTGCAAAATAAGGGGGGGGGAAATGGGATGGAGACCCCCCCACAGACCCCCAAATAAACCCCAAGACCCCCCAAAGACCCCCAGGATTCCCTACATCCCAACCAAGACCCCCAAATCCCAACCCATGCCCCCAAATATCCCCCAAATACCCCCCAATATCCCCCCAGGACCCCCAAAAACCCCTAAGACCCCCCCCAGGACCCCCCAAGACCCCCAAGACCCCCCAAGACCCCCCCACAGACCCCCAAATAACCCCCAGGACCCCCTAAGACCTCCAGGATTCCCTACATCCCAACCAGGACCCCCAAATCCCCCCCCAGGACCCCCAAATATCCCCCAATATCTCCCCAGGACCCCCAATAACCCCCTAAGAGCCCCCCAAGACCCCCCCAGGACCCCCAAATAACCCCCAGGACCCCCAAAGACCCCCAGGATTCCCCACATCCCAACCAAGACCCCCAAATCCCCCCCCCCAGGACCCAGGATTCCCCAAATCCCAACCAGGACCCCCAAATCCCCCCCCAGGACCCCCAAATATCCCCCAATATCTCCCCAGGACCCCCAATAACCCCCTAAGAGCCCCCCAAGACCCCCCCAGGACCCCCAAATAACCCCCAGGACCCCCAAAGACCCCCAGGATTCCCCACATCCCAACCAAGACCCCCAAATCCCCCCCCCAGGACCCAGGATTCCCCAAATCCCAACCAGGACCCCCAAATCCCCCCCAGGACCCCCAAATATCCCCCAATATCTCCCCAGGACCCCCAATAACCCCTAAGACCCCCCACAAAGCCCCCTCAGGACCCCCAAATAACCCCCAGGACCCCCAAAGACCCCCAGGATTCCCCACATCCCAACCAAGACCCCCAAATCCCCCCCCCAGGACCCCAGGATTCCCCAAATCCCCCCCCAGGACCCCCAAATATCCCCCAATATCTCCCCAGGACCCCCAATACCCCCTAAGACCCCCCCAGGACCCCCAAGACCCCCCCCACAGACCCCCAAATAACCCCCAGGACCCCAAAAGACCCCCCAGGATTCCCCACATCCCAACCAAGACCCCAAATCCCCCCCCCAGGACCCCCAAATATCCCCCAATATCTCCCCAGGACCCCCAATAACCCCTAAGACCCCCCCCAGGACCCCCCAAGACCCCCCCACAGACCCCCAAATAACCCCCAAGACCCCCAGAGACCCCCAGGATTCCCCACATCCCAACCAGGACCCCCAAAAATCCCCCCCCAAGACCCCCATAGACCCCCCAACTCCCCCCCCCAGGACCCCCATAATCTGCTCAATCACAACCCAAGACCCCCAGCCCCCCCCCAATCCCCCTCAAACCCCCCCCAGACCCCCAATAACCCCCCCAACCCCCCCCCCCAAGACCCCCTATGACCCCCCCAGACCCCCAATAACCCCCCCAACCCCCCCCAAGACCCCCCCAAACCCCCTCCAACCCCCCCCTCAAATACCAGCTGACGATGCTCTTGCTCTGCAACTCTCTGCCTGCAGCCCCCAGCCTCAAAACCCCCCCAGACCCCCAATAACCCCCCCAAACCCCCCCCAAGACCCCCCCAAACCCCCCTCCTGACCCCTCCTGACCCCCCCCGACCCCCCCCCCAAAATACCTGCTGACGATGCGCTCGGTGCGCAGCGCTCTGCCCGCAGCCCCCAGCCTCAAAACCCCCCCAGACCCCCAATAACCCCCCCAGCCCCCCCCCAAGACCCCCCTATGACCCCCCCAGGACCCCAATAACCCCTCACAACCCCCCAAGACCCCCCCCTGACCCCCCCCCTGACCCCCCCCCCCAAATACCTGCTGACGATGCCCTTGCTCTGCAACTCTCTGCCCGCAGCCCCCAGCCTCAAAACCCCCCCAGACCCCCAATAACCCCCCCAATCCCCCCCAAGACCCCCACAAACCCCCAAGGACCCCAATAACCCCTCAGAACCACCCCAAGACCCCCCCCCGACCCCCCCCCAAATTACCTGCTGACGATGCGCTCGGTGTGCAGCGCTCTGCCCGCAGCCCCCAGCCTCAAAACCCCCCCAGACCCCCAATAACCCCCCCCAGGACCCCAATAACCCCTCAGAACCCCCCAAGACCCCCCAACCCCCCCCCTGAGCCCCCCCCCCAAAATACCAGCTGACGATGCTCTTGCTCTGCAACTCTCTGCCCGCAGCCCCCAGCCTCAAAACCCCCCCAGACCCACAATAACCCCCCACAACCCCCCCCCAAGACCCCCTATGACCCCCCCAGACCCCCAATAACCCCCCCAGGACCCCCCCCCAGGACCCCCTATGACCCCCCCAGGACCCCAATAACCCCTCACAACCCCCCCCTCAAATACCTGCTAACGATGCTCTTGCTCTGCAACTCTCTGCCCGCAGCCCCCAGCCTCAAAACCCCCCCAGACCCCCAATAACCCCCCAATCCCCCCCCAAGACCCCCTATGACCCCCCCAGACCCCCAATAACCCCCCCAACCCCCCCCCAAGACCCCCTATGACCCCCCCCCGACCCCAATAACCCCCCCAACCCGCCCCCAAGACCCCCTATGACCCCCCCAGACCCCCAATAACCCCCCCAACACCCCCCCAAGACCCCCTATGACCCCCCCAGGACCCCAATAAGCCCCCCAACCCCCCCCAAGACCCCCTCAAACCCCCCTCCTGACCCCCCCCCCAAATACCTGCTGACGATGCTCTTGCTCTGCAACTCTCTGCCTGCAGCCCCCAGCCTCAAAACCCCCCCAGACCCCCAATAACCCCCCCAGCCCCCCCCCAAGACCCCCTATGACCCCCCCAGACCCCCAATAACCCCCCCAAACCCCCCCCAAGACCCCCCCCCCAAATTACCTGCTGACGATGCGCTCGGTGCGCAGCGCTCTGCCCGCGGCCCCCAGCCTCAAAACCCCCCCAGACCCCCAATAACCCCCCCAGCCCCCCCCCCAAGACCCCGATGACCCCCCCAGGACCCCAATAACCCCTCAGAACCCCCCAACCCCCCTCCAAGACCCCCCCCAATAACACTCCCTGAGCCCCCCCCCCAAAATACCTGCTGACGATGCTCTTGCTCTGCAACTCTCTGCCCGCAGCCCCCAGCCTCAAAACCCCCCCAGACCCCCAATAACCCCCCCAAGCCCCCCCCAGGACCCCCCAAACCCCCCCCAACCTCCCCCCAAGACAGCCTATGACCCCCCCAGACCCCCAATAACCCCTCACAACCCCCCAAGACCCCCCCCAAACCCCCCTCCTGACCCCCCCCTCAAATACCTGCTGACGATGCTCTTGCTCTGCAACTCTCTGCCCGCAGCCCCCAGCCTCAAAACCCCCCCAGACCCCCAATAACCCCCCCAAACCCCCCCCACGACCCCCCCACGACCCCCTATGACCCCCCCAGGACCCCAATAACCCCTCAAAATCCCCCATTACCCCCCCTCCCGACCCCCCCTGAGCCCCCCCCCCAAAATACCTGCTGACGATGCTCTTGCTCTGCAACTCTCTGCCCACAGCCCCCAGCCTCAAAACCCCCCCAGACCCCCAATAACCCCCCCAGCCCCCCCCCAAGACCCCCCCAAGACCCCCTATGACCCCCCCAGGACCCCAATAACCCCTCACAACCCCCCAAGAACCCCCCCAACCCCCCCCCCCGAGCCCCCCCCCCAAAATACCTGCTAACAATGCTCTTGCTCTGCAACTCTCTGCCCTCAGCCCCCAGCCTCAAAACCCCCCCAGACCCCCAATAACCCCCCCAACGCCCCCCCAAGACCCCCTATGACCCCCCCAGACCCCCAATAACTGCCCCAACCCCCACCAACACCCCCCAACCCCCCCCCCTGAGCCCCCCCCCCCAAAATACCTGCTGACGATGCTCTTGCTCTGCAACTCTCTGCCCACAGCCCCCAGCCTCAAAACCCCCCCAGACCCCCAATAACCCCCCCAAACCCCCCCCCAGGACCCCCCAAACCCCCCCAAACCCCCCCCACGACCCCCTATGACCCCCCCAGGACCCCAATAACCCCTCAAAATCCCCCATTACCCCCCCTCCCGACCCCCCCTGAGCCCCCCCCCCCAAAATACCTGCTGACGATGCTCTTGCTCTGCAACTCTCTGCCCGCAGCCCCCAGCCTCAAAACCCCCCCAGACCCCCAATAACCCCCCAATCCCCCCCCCAAGACCCCCTATGACCCCCCCAGACCCCCAATAACCCCCCCAACCCCCCCCCAACACCCCCTATGACCCCCCCCGACCCCAATAACCCCCCCAACCCCCCCCCAAGACTCCCTATGACCCCCCCCGACCCCAATAACCCCCCCAACCCCCCCCCAAGACCCCCTATGACCCCCCCAGACCCCCAATAACCCCCCCAACCCCCCTCCAAGACCCCCTATGACCCCCCCAGGACCCCAATAACCCCCCCAACCCCCCCCAAGACCCCCTATGACCCCCCCAGACCCCCAATAACCCCCCCAACCCCCCCCAAGACCCCCCCAAACCCCCTCCAACCCCCCCCTCAAATACCAGCTGACAATGCTCTTGCTCTGCAACTCTCTGCCCGCAGCCCCCAGCCTCAAAACCCCCCCAGACCCCCAATAACCCCCCCAAACCCCCCTCCTGACCCCCCCCGACCCCCCCCCCCAAATTACCTGCTGACGATGCGCTCGGTGCGCAGCGCTCTGCCCGCAGCCCCCAGCCTCAATTTGCGGTTGAGCTGCAGGGCCACCCAAACGTCTGAACGTTCGGGGGTCAAATCCAGGGGTGAATCCCCCTCTTTATTCCTCAATTCGGGATCGGCCCCCCGGGACAGGAACAAACTGGGGAGGGGGGGGGGGGAGCAAAAAATAGTGGGGGGGGGCCCTTCTGAGAGACCCTTCAAATACCCCCAAATCCCACCCAGGAACCCCCTGTTCTCTATGGAACATCAGGACCCCCCCCCCAAGCACCCATAGGATCCTCTGCACCTTTAGGACCACCAGGACGCCCCCCACCCCAAAAAAAATCCCCACTGCCCCCCCCCCCCAGCACCCCAGCACCCCAAGGACCCCCCCCAACCCTGAGACCCCCCCTCCAATTCCCCCACGACCCCCAGTGCCCTATAGAACCTCACAGACCCCCCCACAGCACCCATACGATCCTCTGCACCTTTAGGACCCCCAGGACCCCCCCACCCCAAAAAAAACGTCCCCCTGCCCCCCCCCCAGCACCCCAGCACCCCAAGGACCCCCCCCAACCCTGAGACCCCCCCTCCAATTCCCCCACGACCCCCAGTGCCCTATAGAACCTCACAGACCCCCCCCACAGCACCCATACGATCCTCTGCACCTTTAGGACCCCCAGGACCCCCCCACCCCAAAAAAAACGTCCCCCTGCCCCCCCCCCAGCACCCCAGCACCCCAAGGACCCCCCCCCAACCCTGAGACCCCCCCCCCAATTCCCCCATGACCCCCAGTGCCCTATAGAACCTCACGGACCCCCCCCACAGCACCCATAGGATCCTCTGCACCTTTGGGACCCTGCGACCCCCCCACCCCCCCTCCCAGCACCCCAAGGACCCCCCCCCACCCCCGAGACCCCCCAGCACCTCAGGGACCCCCCCCAACCCCGAGACCCCCCCCCAATTCCCCCACGACCCCCAGTGCCCTATAGAACCTCACGCCCCACCCCGCCCCCCCCAGCACCCATAGGATCCTCTGCACCTTTGGGACCCTGTGACCCCCCCACTGCCCCCCCCCCAGCACCCCAAGGACCCCCCCCCACCCCTGAGACCGCCCAGCACCTCAGGGCCCCCCCCCAACCCCGAGACCCCCCCCCAATTCCCCCACGACCCCCAGTGCCCTATAGAACCTCACGGACCCCCCCCCAAGCACCCATAGGATCCTCTGCACCTTTGGGACCCCCAGGACCCCCCCACCCCAAAAAAAATGTCCCCCTGCCCCCCCCCCCAGCACCCCAAGGACCCCCCCCCACCCTGAGACCCCCCAGCACCTCAGGGACCCCCCCCAACCTCGAGACCCCCCCCCAATTCCCCCACGACCCCCAGTGCCCTATAGAACCTCACGGACCCCCCCCCCACAGCACCCATAGGATCCTCTGCACCTTTGGACCCTGCGACCCCCCCCCAAAAAAAAAACTCCCCACTGCCCCCCCCCAGCACCCCAAGGACCCCCCCCCAACCGCGAGACCCCCCCCCAATTCCCCCATGACCCCCAGTGCCCTATAGAACCTCACAGACCCCCCCTCCCCACAGCACCCATAGGATCCTCTGCACCTTTAGGACCCCCAGGACCCCCCCCACCCCAAAAAAAACGTCCCCCTGCCCCCCCCCCAGCACCCCAAGGACCCCCCCACCCCTGAGACCCCCCAGCACCTCAGGGACCCCCCCCAACCTCGAGACCCCCCCCCAATGACACCCAACACCCCCCCCATCCCAATTCCTACAGGACCCACAGCACCCACAGCACCCCATCACCCCTCCTACGACCCCACCGCTCCCCCCCCCTCAAATTTTCAACCCCCCCTCCAAATTTTCGACCCCCCCCCCTAAATGTTCATCCCCCCCCCTACATGACACCCAATACCCCCCATCCCCCCCAATTCCTACAGCACCCACAGCACCCACAGCACCCATCACCCCTCCTATGACCTCATCGCTCCCCCCCCCTTCAAATTTTCGACCCCCCCTCCAAATTTTCGACCTCCCCCTCAAATTTTCGACCCCCCCCTCAAACTTTCAACCCCCCCTGTTGCCCCCCCACCCCAAGACACCCAATACCCCCCCATCCCAATTCCTACAGCACCCACAGCACCCCATCACCCCTCCTACGACCCCATCGCTCCCCCCCTTCAAATTTTCGACCCCCCCCTCCAAGTTTTCGACCCCCCCCTCAAATTTTCGACCCCCCCCTCAAACTTTCAACCCCCCCTGTTGCCCCCCCACCCCAAGACACCCAATACCCCCCCATCCCAATTCCTACAGCACCCACAGCACCCCATCACCCCTCCTACGACCCCATCGCTCCCCCCCCTCAAATTTTCGACCCCCCCCTCCAAATTTTTGACCCCCCCCCCAAATTTTTACCCCCCCCTTGTTGCCCCCCCCCTTCATGACAGCCAAAACCCCCCATCCCAATTCCTACAGCACCCACAGCACCCACAGCACCCCATCACCCCTCCTACGACCCCATCGCTCCCCCCCTTCAAATTTTCGACCCCCCCCTCCAAGTTTTCGACCCCCCCCTCAAATTTTCGACCCCCCCCTCAAACTTTCAACCCCCCCTGTTGCCCCCCCACCCCAAGATACCCAACAGCCCCCCCATCCCAATTCCTACAGCACCCACAGCACCCCATCACCCCTCCTACGACCCCATCGCTCCCCCCCCTCAAATTTTTGACCCCCCCTCCAAATTTTCGACCCCCCCCCAAATTTTCGACCCCCCCCCCTACATGACACCCAACAGCCCCCCCCTACATGACACCCAATACCCCCCTCCCCTCCAATTCCTATAGAACCCACAGCACCCCATCACCCCTCCTACGACCCCATCGCTCCCCCCCCCCTCAAATTTTCGACCCCCCCTCAAGATTTTCGACCCCCCCCCAAATTTTTACCCCCCCCTTGTTGCCCCCCCACCCCAAGATACCCAACACCCCCCCCACCCCAATTCCTACAGCACCCACAGCACCCACAGCACCCCATCACCCCTCCTACGACCCCATCGCTCCCCCCCTCAAATTTTCGACCCCCCCTCCAAATTTTCGACCCCCCCCCAAATTTTGACCCCCCCCCTTGTTGCCCCCCCACCCCAAGATACCCAACACCCCCCCCATCCCAATTCCTATAGAACCCACATCACCCACAGCACCCCATCACCCCTCCTACGACCCCATCGCTCCCCCCCCTCAAATTTTCGATCCCCCCTCCAAATTTTCGACCCCCCCCCAAATTTTGACCCCCCCCCTTGTTGCCCCCCCACCCCAAGATACCCAACACCCCCCCCATCCCAATTCCTACAGCACCCACAGCACCCACAGCACCCCATCACCCCTCCTACGACCCCATCGCTCCCCCCCCCTCAAATTTTCGATCCCCCCTCCAAATTTTCGACCCCCCCCCAAATTTGGACCCCCCCCTTGTTGCCCCCCCCCCCCACCAGTGACCCCAATCCCCCCCCCATCCCAATTCCTACAGCACCCACAGCACCCACAGCACTCCATCACCCCTCCTACGACCCCATCCCTCCCCCCCCCTCAAATTTTCGACCCCCCCCTCCAAATTTTCGACCCCCCCCCCCCAAATTTTTGACCCCCCCCCTACATGACACAGTCGTGGTAGCTCTCCCTGGCGGCGATGTGCAGCGGTGTGTCCCCATGGAAGTTGACAGCATGGAGGTCACAGCGGGCGTCCAGCAGAACCTGGGCGATTTCGGCGCTGCCCGTGAACGAAGCCCAGTGCAGGCAGATGTTCTCCTCCTGGGGGGGGGGGAATTTTTGATTGGGGGGGGGGTCAATGGGGTGCTGGGGGGGTCAGTTGGGTCAATGGGGGGATTTTGGGGGGGGTTATGGGGGTTAAAAGGGGTTTTGGGGGGGGTGGGGGGGCGTAAATGGGGGTTTTATGGGGGGTGGGGGGGTTGACATTGATGTTATGGGGAGGGGGGAGCTGATGTTCTCCTTGGGGGGGAGCAAAGGGGGGGGGGGGCAAAGGGTGGGGTGAAGATTTTGATGTGGGGGGGTCAATGGGGGGATTTTGGGGGGGGTTATGGGGGGATTTTGGGGGGGGTTATGGGGGTTAAAAGGGGTTTTGGGGGGGTGGGGGGGCGTAAATGGGGGTTTTATGGGGGGTGGGGGGACCTGAGATTGACATTGGGGAGGGGGGGGGAGATGTTCTCCTCCTGGGGGGGGGCAAAAGGGGGGGGGGGGAGAATTTTGATGGGGGGGGTCAGTTGGGTCAATGGGGGGATTTTGGGGGGGTTATGGGGGTTAAAAGGGGTTTTGGGGGGGGTGGGGGGGCGTAAATGGGGGTTTTATGGGGGGTGGGGGGGGTTGGAACTCATTTTATGGGGGGGAGGGGGGAGATGTTCTGCTCCTGGGGGGGGGTCAAGGGGGGGGGGGGGTGAAGATTTTGATGTGGGGGGGGTCAATGGGGGGATTTTGGGGGGGGTTATGGGGGTTAAAAGGGGTTTTTGGGGGGGGTGGGGGGTCGTAAATGGGGGTTTTATGGGGGGTGGGGGGGGTTGGAACTCATTTTATGGGGGGGAGGGGGGAGATGTTCTGCTCCTGGGGGGGGGGAAATTTTGATGGGGGGGGGTCAGTTGGGTCAATGGGGGGATTTTGGGGGGGGTTACGGGGGTTAAAAGGGGTTTTGGGGGGGGTGGGGGGGCGTAAATGGGGGTTTTATGGGGGGTGGGGGGGTTGAGATTGACATTGGGGGGGGGAGATGTTCTCCTCCTGTGGGGGGGGGATGGGGGGGGGGGGTGAAGATTTTTATGTGGGGGGGGTCAATGGGGTGCTGGGGGGGTCAGTTGGGTCAATGGGGGGATTTTGGGGGGGGTTATGGGGGTTAAAAGGGGTTTTGGGGGGGGTGGGGGGGTGTAAATGGGGGGTTTATGGGGGGTGGGGGGGGGCAGATGTTCTCCTACTGGGGGGGGGGCCAAAGGGGGGGGGGGGAAATTTTGATGGGGGGGGGGTCAGTTGGGTCAATGGGGGGATTTTGGGGGGGGTTATGGGGGGATTTTGGGGGGGGTTACGGGGGTTAAAAGGGGTTTTGGGGGGGGTGGGGGGGCGTAAATGGGGGGTTTATGGGGGGGTGGGGGGGTTGAGATTGACATTGGGGGGGGGGGGAGATGTTCTCCTCCTGGGGGGGGGTCAAGGGGGGGGGGGTGAAAATTTTGATGTGGGGGGGTCAATGGGGGGATTTTGGGGGGGGTTATGGGGGTTAAAAGGGGTTTTGGGGGGGGTGGGGGGGCGTAAATGGGGGTTTTATGGGGGGTGGGGGGGGTTGAGATTGACATTGGGGGGGGGGGGGAGATGTTCTCCTCCTGGGGGGGGGTCAAGGGGGGGGGGGTGAAAATTTTGATGTGGGGGGGTCAATGGGGGGATTTTGGGGGGGGTTATGGGGGTTAAAAGGGGTTTTGGGGGGGGTGGGGGGGCGTAAATGGGGGTTTTATGGGGGGTGGGGGGGGTTGAGATTGACATTGGGGGGGGGGGGAGATGTTCTCCTCCTGGGGGGGGGGGCCACGGGGTCCCCAATTGCCCCAGTTTGTCCCCAATTGCCCCAGGGTGTCCCTAATTGCCCCAGAAGAGCCCCAAACTGCCCCAGTCTGTCCCTAATTGCCCCATGGGGTCCCAAACTGCCCCAGGGGGTCCCTAATTGCCCCAGAGGAGCCCCAAAACTGCCCCAGGGGGTCCACAATTGCCCCAGTCTGTCCCCAATTGCCCCAGAGGAGCCCCAAACTGCCCCAGGGGGGTCCACAATTGCCCCAGGGGGTCCCAAATTGCCCCAGAGGAGCCCCAGAACTGCCCCAGGGGGTCCCAAATTGCCCCAGTTTGTCCCCAGTTGCCCCCGAGGAGCCCCAAACTGCCCCAGTCTGTCCCTAATTGCCCCAGGGGGTCCACAATTGCCCCAGGGGGTCCCCAATTGCCCCAGAGGGCCCCAGAACTGCCCCAGTCTGTCCCTAATTGCCCCAGGGGGTCCCAAACTGCCCCAGTTTGTCCCCAATTGCCCCAGAGGACCCCAGAACTGCCCCAGTCTGTCCCTAATTGCCCCAGGGGGTCCCAAACTGCCCCAGTTTGTCCCCAATTGCCCCAGTCTGTCCCTAATTGCCCCAGGGGGTCTCGAACTGCCCCAGGGGGTCCCCAATTACCCCAATCTGTCCCCAATTGCCCCAGAGGAGCCCCAAACTGCCCCAGGGGGTCCCAAACTGCCCCAGGGGGTCCACAATTGCCCCAGGGGGTCCCAAATTGCCCCCGAGGAGCCCCAGAACTGCCCCAGGGGGTCCCAGAATTGCCCCAGGGGGTCCACAATTGCCCCAGAAGTACCCCAGAACTGCCCCAAAGGTGCCCCAGAATTGCCCCAGGGGGTCCCTAATTGCCCCAGCGGAGCCCCAGAACTGCCCCAGTTTGTCCCCAATTGCCCCCGAGGAGCCCCAGAACTGCCCCAGTCTGTCCCTAATTGCCCCAGGGGGTCCCAAACTGCCCCAGTTTGTCCCCAATTGCCCCAGAGGACCCCAGAACTGCCCCAGTCTGTCCCTAATTGCCCCAGGGGGTCCCAAACTGCCCCAGTTTGTCCCCAATTGCCCCAGAGGTGCCCCAGAACTGCCCCAGTTTGTCCCCAATTGCCCCAGTTTGTCCCCAATTGCCCCAGAAGTACCCCAGAACTGCCCCAAAGGTGCCCCAGAATTGCCCCAGGGGGTCCCTAATTGCCCCAGAGGAGCCCCAGAACTGCCCCAGAGGAGCCCCAAACTGCCCCAGGGGGTCCCCAATTGCCCCAGTTTGACCCCAAACTGCCCCAGGGGATCCACAATTGCCCCAGGGGGTCCCCAATTGCCCCTGAGGAGCCCCAAACTGCCCCAGGGGGTCCCAAACTGCCCCAGGGGGTCCACAATTGCCCCAGAGGACCCCAGAACTACCCCAGGGGGTCCCAATTGCCCCAGTTTGTCCCAAATTGCCCCAGTCTGTCCCTAATTGCCCCAGGGGGTCCCGAACTGCCCCAGTTTGTCCCCAATTGCCCCAGAGGTGCCCCAGAACTGCCCCAGTTTGTCCCCAATTGCCCCCGAGGAGCCCCAAACTGCCCCAGTCTGTCCCTAATTGCCCCAGAGGAGCCCCAAACTGCCCCAGTCTGTCCCCAATTGCCCCCAAGGAGCCCCAAACTGCCCCAGTCTGTCCCTAATTGCCCCAAGGGGTCCCAAACTGCCCCAGGGGGTCCCCAATTGCCCCAGTTTGTCCCCAATTGCCCCAGAGGAGCCCCAAACTGCCCCAGTCTGTCCCCAACTGCCCCCGAGGAGCCCCAAACTGCCCCAGTCTGTCCCTAATTGCCCCAGGGGGTCCCAAATTGCCCCAGTCTGTCCCCAATTGCCCCAGAGGAGCCCCAGAACTGCCCCAGGGGGTCCCAGAACTGCCCCAGGGCGTCCACAATTGCCCCAGGGGGTCTCGAATTGCCCCAGAAGAGCCCCAGAACTGCCCCAGTCTGTCCCCAATTGCCCCCAAGGAGCCCCAAACTGCCCCAGTCTGTCCCTAATTGCCCCAAGGGGTCCCAAACTGCCCCAGGGGGTCCCCAATTGCCCCAGTTTGTCCCCAATTGCCCCAGAGGAGCCCCAAACTGCCCCAGTCTGTCCCCAACTGCCCCCGAGGAGCCCCAAACTGCCCCAGTCTGTCCCTAATTGCCCCAGGGGGTCCCAAACTGCCCCAGTTTGTCCCCAATTGCCCCAGTCTGTCCCTAATTGCCCCAGGGGGTCTCGAACTGCCCCAGGGGGTCCCCAATTACCCCAATCTGTCCCCAATTGCCCCAGAGGAGCCCCAAACTGCCCCAGGGGGTCCCAGAACTGCCCCAGGGCGTCCACAATTGCCCCAGGGGGTCTCGAATTGCCCCAGAAGAGCCCCAGAACTGCCCCAGGGGGTCCCAAACTGCCCCAGTTTGTCCCCAATTGCCCCAGTCTGTCCCCAATTGCCCCCGAGGAGCCCCAAACTGCCCCAGTCTGTCCCTAATTGCCCCAGAGGAGCCCCAAACTGCCCCAGTCTGTCCCTAATTGCCCCAGGGGGTCCCAAATTGCCCCAGTCTGTCCCCAATTGCCCCCGAGGAGCCCCAAACTGCCCCAGTCTGTCCCTAATTGCCCCAGGGGGTCCCAAATTGCCCCAGTCTGTCCCCAATTGCCCCCGAGGAGCCCCAAACTGCCCCAGTCTGTCCCTAATTGCCCCAGGGGGTCCCAAATTGCCCCAGTTTGTCCCCAATTGCCCCAGAGGAGCCCCAGAACTGCCCCAGGGGGTCCCAGAACTGCCCCAGGGCGTCCACAATTGCCCCAGGGGGTCTCGAATTGCCCCAGAAGAGCCCCATAACTGCCCAAGTCTGTCCGCAATTGCCCCCAAGGAGCCCCAAACTGCCCCAGTCTGTCCCTAATTGCCCCAGGGGGTCCCGAACTGCCCCAGGGGGTCCATATATTTTATTTTTTTTGGAGGGGGGGGGGGGGGGTCTCACGTTGTCAGTCAGGGTGACGTCGGCCCCCCGCGTCAGCAGCCGCCGGATGACGTCGATGTGTTTGTGCTCCGCAGCCCAAATAATGGGGGTCCAACCTCCGTTGTCCTGGGGGGGGGGGGCAGGAGTGGAATTTGGGGGGGGGGGAGTCAGTGAGCCACACAGATCAGGACCCCCCCCCCCCCCCCCACAATAATTCCCCTAAAAACCCCAGGATTGATCCCAGCATCACCTCAGACCCCCCCCAGACCCCCTCAAGACCCCCCAGACCCCCCCAGGACACACTTAACATCCCCTCAACCCCCCCCCAGGACCCCCCCAGGCCCCCCCAGGACCCCCTCAAGACCCCCCAACCCCCCCAGGACCCCCCCAGACCCTCCAAGCCCCCCCCCAAGACCCCCCCCCCACCCAAACCTGCGCATTGACGTCCACCTCCCCATTACTCAGCATCACCTCCACCATCTCCAGGTCCCAGGACCCCCCAGACCCCCCCAGGACTCCCTTAAGACCCCCAAAACCCCCCCAGGACCCCCCCCAAAACCCCCCCAGACCCCCCCAGGACCCCCTTAAGACCCCCCAACCCCCCCCAAGACCCCCCCAGACCCCCCCAAACTCCCCTCAACTCTGCACATTGACATCCAACTCCCCATTGCTCAGCAGCACCAGGTTCCAGGACCCCCCAGACCCCCCCAGGACCCCCTTAAGACCCCCAAAATCCCCCCAAGACCCCCACAGACCCCCCCAAGACCCCCACAGACCCTCCCAGGACCCCCTTAAGACCCCCCAACCCCCCCCAGGACCCCTCCAGACCCCCCCAAACCCCCTCAACTCTGCGCATTGACATCCACCTCCCCATTGCTCAGCAGCACCAGGTTCCAGGACCCCCCAGACCCCCCCAAGACCCCCTTAAGACCCCCAAAACCCCCCCAGAACCCCCCCAGACCCCCCAAGCCCCCGCCCATGACCCCCCCCCCCACCCAAATCTGCGCATTGACGTCCACCTCCCCATTGCTCAGCATCACCTCCACCATCTCCAGGTTCCAGAACCCCCCAGACCCCCCCAGGATCCCCTCAAGACCCCTCAAACCCCCGCAAACCCCCCAAGACCCCCTCAAAACCCCCCCAGACCCCCCAAAACCCCCTCAGACCCCCCCAAACCCCCCTCAACTCTGCGCATTGACATCCACCACCCCATTGCTCAGCAGCACCAGGTTCCAGGACCCCCCAGACCCCCCCAGGACCCCCAAAACCCCCCCAAACCCCCCCAGGACCCCGCCAGGCCCCCCCAGGACCCCCTTAAGACCCCCCAACCCCCCCCAGGACCCCCCCAGACCCCCCCAAACCCCCCTCAACTCCGTGCACTGACGTCCACCTCCCCATTACTCAGCATCACCTCCACCATCTCCAGGTTCCAGAACCCCCCAGACCCCCCCAGGATCCCCTCAAGACCCCCAAAACCCCCCCAGGACCCCCCCAAAACCCCCCCAGTGCCCCCCAGGACCCCCTTAAGACCCCCCAACCCCCCCCAGGACCCCCTCAGACCCCCCAAACCCCCCTCAACTCTGCGCATTGACATCCACCTCCCCATTGCTCAGCAGCACCAGGTTCCAGGACCCCCCAGACCCCCCCAAGACCCCCTTAAGACCCCCAAAACCCCCCCAGAACCCCCCCAGACCCCCCAAGCCCCCGCCCATGACCCCCCCCCCCACCCAAATCTGCGCATTGACGTCCACCTCCCCATTGCTCAGCATCACCTCCACCATCTCCAGGTTCCAGAACCCCCCAGACCCCCCCAGGATCCCCTCAAGACCCCTCAAACCCCCGCAAACCCCCCAAGACCCCCTCAAAACCCCCCCAGACCCCCCAAAACCCCCTCAGACCCCCCCAAACCCCCCTCAACTCTGCGCATTGACATCCACCACCCCATTGCTCAGCAGCACCAGGTTCCAGGACCCCCCAGACCCCCCCAGGACCCCCTCAAGACCCCCAAAATCCCCCCAAGACCCCCACAGACCCTCCCAGGACCCCCCCAACCCCCCCAAGGCCCCCCAACCTGTGCACTGACATCCACCTCCCCATTGCTCAGCATCACCTCCACCATCTCCAGGTTCCAGGACCCCCCAGACCCCTTCAAGACCCCCCAAAACCCCCCCAAACCCCCCAAGCCCCCCCCCCAGGACCCCCCCCCCCTCCCAAACCTGCGCATTGACGTCCACCTCCCCAGTGCTCAGCAGCAGCTCCACCATCTCCAGGTTCCCATTTTTGGCAGCGTGATGCAAACAAGTCGAACCGTCCTCCTCCTTTTTAAATCCCCCCCCCCCCACCAAAAATTAGAAACTGGGGGGGGGTTTATGATATGATGGGGGGGTCGGGGGGGGGGGTAATGAAGACCCCCCCACCCACCTTGCTGTAGACACAGCCCCCCCGGCGCAGCATATAACGGGCTGCTTCCACGTGGTTGTTGGCCACCGCCTCCATCAGGGGGGTGCGACGCAGTTTGTCTGTTGCGTTGATGTTGGCCCCTGCCTGGTTTATTTTTTTTGGGGGGGGGGGGAATAAATTTGGTGACCCCCCCCCCCCACACCACCACCATGTAGCCCCCCCCCCCCCCCCCAAGATCCCCCAAGATGGATTCTTTCCTTCCTCAGCACCCCAAAATCATTGCCCCCCCCCAGACCCATTCAGGACCCCCCCAGGCCCCTTCTGACCCCCCCAGACCCACTCAGGGCCCCCCCAGACCCCTTTCTGACCCCCCCAGATCCACTCAGGACCCCCCCAGACCCCTTCTGACGCCCCCCAGACCCCTTCAGGACCCCCCCAGACCATTTCTGACCCCCCCAGACCCACTCAGACCCCTTTAGACCCCTTTCTGGCCCCCCCAGACCCACTCAGGACCCCCCCAGACCCCTTACAACCCCCCCCGACCCACTCAGGACCCCCCCAAATCCCTTCAGGGCCCCCCCAGACCCCTTCTGACCCCCCCAAACCCACTCAGAGCCCCCCCAGACCCACTCAGAACCCCCCCAGACCCCTTCTGACCCCCCCCAAACCCCTTCACAACCCCCCCAGACCCACTCAGGACCACCCCCAGACCCCTTCTAACCCCCCCAGACCCCTTCTGACCCCCCCAGACCCACTCAGAACCCCCCCAGACCCCTTCAGGACCCCCTCACAACCCCTTCAGGACCCCCTCACAACCCCTTCAGGCCCCTTCTAACCCCCCCAAACCCATTCAGAACCCCCCCAGACCCCTTCTAACCCCCCCAGACCCCTTCTGACCCCCCCAGACCCACTCAGAACCCCCCCAGACCCCTTCAGGACCCCCTCACAACCCCTTCAGGCCCCTTCTAACCCCCCCAAACCCATTCAGAACCCCCCCAGACCCATTCAGGACCCCCCCAGACCCCTTCTGACCCCCCCAGACCCACTCAGAACCCCCCCAGACCCCTTCTGACCCCCCCAAACCCACTCAGACCCCCCCCAGACCCACTCAGAACCCCCCCAGACCCCTTCTGACCCCCCCCAAACCCCTTCACAACCCCCCCAGACCCACTCAGGACCACCCCCAGACCCCTTCTAACCCCGCCAGACCCCTTCTGACCCCCCCAGACCCCTTCTGACCCCCCCAGACCCACTCAGAACCCCCCCAGACCCCTTCAGGACCCCCTCACAACCCCTTCAGGACCCCCTCACAACCCCTTCAGGCCCCTTCTAACCCCCCCAAACCCATTCAGAACCCCCCCAGACCCCTTCTAACCCCCCCAGACCCCTTCTGACCCCCCCAGACCCACTCAGAACCCCCCCAGACCCCTTCAGGACCCCCTCACAACCCCTTCAGGCCCCTTCTAACCCCCCCAAACCCATTCAGAACCCCCCCAGACCCATTCAGGACCCCCTCAGACCCCTTCACGACCCCCCCAGACCCACTCAGGACCCCCCCCAACCCCCCCTTTTCCCTTTTTTAGCCCCCCCCCCCCCTCTCCAAACCTGCAGCAGGAGGTGGCAGATCTCCAGGTAACCCTTTTGTGCAGCAGCGTGGAGTGGGGTGCGTTTGCTTTGAGCATCGCTTTGGAAGTTGGGATCCAAATTGTCCACTTTTTTTTTTTTTTTGGGGGGGGGGGGGGGGAATGAAAGACAAGTGGGGGGGTCAGGAGGTGCTGGGTGATGTAAGGGGGGGGGGTGGGGGTCTCCAAAAAATGCCCCCCCAGCGAAACGTACATAACATCAGCACGACTTTCTGCAGCTCGCCCTGCTTCACAGACAGGTACAGCTGGCGGGGGTGGAAGCGCAGCTTCTTGCGGCTGTGATGGGGGGGGGGGTCATACTGGGAGCACTGGGAGGGACTGGGAGGGACTGGGAGGGGGTGGGGGGCGATGGGGGGTTGGGGGGGGGCACTGGGAGGGGTTTGGGGAGGCAATGGGGGGGGTTTGGGGGGGGATGAGGGGGCTATAGGAGGGGACTGGGGGGGTGATGGGGGGACTGGGGCCATACTGGGAGCACTGGGAGGGACTGGGAGGGGATGGGGGGTGATGGGGGGTTGGGGGGGGCACTGGGAGGGGTTTGGGGAGGTGATGGGGGGGTTGGGGGGTGATGGGGGGGCACTGGGAGGGGATTGGGGGGGTGATGAGGGGGACTGGGGCCATACTGGGAGCACTGGGAGGGACTGGGAGAGACTGGGAGGGGATGGGGGGCGATGGGGGGTTGGGGGGGGGCACTGGGAGGGGTTTGGGGGGGTGATGGGGGGGGTCTTGGGGGTGATGGGGGGGCTATAGGAGGGGTTTGGGGGGGACTGGGGGGTGATGGGGGGAATGGGGTCATACTGGGAGCACTGGGAGGGACTGGGAGGGGATGGGGGGTGATGGGGGGTTGGGGGGGGGCACTGGGAGGGGTTTGGGGGGGGGATGGGGGGGCTATGGGAGGGGATTCGGGGGGTGATGGGGGGGACTGGGTGCATACTGGGAGCACTGGGAGGGACTGGGAGGGGATGGGGGGTGATGGGGGGTTGGGGGGGCACTGGGAGGGGTTTGGGGGGGTGATGGGGGATGATGGGGGGACTGGGTGCATACTGGGAGCACTGGGAGCACTGGGAGGGACTCGGAGGGGATGGGGGGTGATGGGGGGTTGGGGGGGGGCACTGGGAGGGGTTTGGGGGGGTGATGGGGGGGGTTGGGGGGTGATGGGGGGGCTACGGGAGGGGATTGGGGGGATGATGGGGGGACTGGGGTCATACTGGGAGCACTGGGAGGGACTGGGAGGGACTGGGAGGGGATGGAGGGTGATGGGGGGTCGGGGGGGGGCACTGGGAGGGGTTTGGGGGGGCACTGGGGGGGACTGGGGGGTGATGGGAGGGTTTGGGGGGGACAGGGGCCATACTGGGAGCACTGGGAGGGACTGGGAGGGGATGGGAGGGGATGGGGGGTGATGGGTGGTTGGGGGGGGGCACTGGGAGGGGTTTGGGGGGGCGATGGGCGGGGTTTGGGGGGTGATTGGGGGCTATGGGAGGGGATTGGGGGGGTACTGGGGGATGATGGGGGGACTGGGGCCATACTGGGAGCACTGGGAGGGACTGGGAGGGGATGGGGGGCGATGGGGGGTTGGGGGGGGGGCACTGGGAGGGGTTTGGGGGGGTGATGGGGGGCACTGGGGAGGGTTGAAGGGCAGCACTGGGGGGATGATGGGGGGACTGGGGGTATACTGGGAGCACTGGGAGGGACTGGGAGGGACTGGGAGGGGATGGGGGGCGATGGGGGGTTGGGGGGGGGCACTGGGAGGGGTTTGGGGGGGCACTGGGGGGGTTGGGGGGTGATGGGGGGGCTATGGGAGGGGATTGGGGGGGACTGGGGGGTGATGGGGGGGTTTAGGGGGGACTGGGGCCATACTGGGAGCACTGGGAGGGACTGGGAGGGGATGGGGGGCGATGGGGGGTTGGGGGGGGCACTGGGAGGGGTTTGGGGGGTGATGGGGGGGTTGGGGGGTGATGGGGGGGCACTGGGAGGGGATTGGGGGGGTGATGAGGGGGACTGGGGCCATACTGGGAGCACTGGGAGGGACTGGGAGAGACTGGGAGGGGATGGGGGGCGATGGGGGGTTGGGGGGGGGCACTGGGAGGGGTTTGGGGGGGTGATGGGGGGGGTCTTGGGGGTGATGGGGGGGCTATAGGAGGGGTTTGGGGGGGACTGGGGGGTGATGGGGGGAATGGGGTCATACTGGGAGCACTGGGAGGGACTGGGAGGGGATGGGGGGTGATGGGGGGTTGGGGGGGGGCACTGGGAGGGGTTTGGGGGGGGGATGGGGGGGCTATGGGAGGGGATTCGGGGGGTGATGGGGGGGACTGGGTGCATACTGGGAGCACTGGGAGGGACTGGGAGGGGATGGGGGGTGATGGGGGGTTGGGGGGGCACTGGGAGGGGTTTGGGGGGGTGATGGGGGATGATGGGGGGACTGGGTGCATACTGGGAGCACTGGGAGCACTGGGAGGGACTCGGAGGGGATGGGGGGTGATGGGGGGTTGGGGGGGGGCACTGGGAGGGGTTTGGGGGGGTGATGGGGGGGGTTGGGGGGTGATGGGGGGGCTACGGGAGGGGATTGGGGGGATGATGGGGGGACTGGGGTCATACTGGGAGCACTGGGAGGGACTGGGAGGGACTGGGAGGGGATGGAGGGTGATGGGGGGTCGGGGGGGGGCACTGGGAGGGGTTTGGGGGGGCACTGGGGGGGACTGGGGGGTGATGGGAGGGTTTGGGGGGGACAGGGGCCATACTGGGAGCACTGGGAGGGACTGGGAGGGGATGGGAGGGGATGGGGGGTGATGGGTGGTTGGGGGGGGGCACTGGGAGGGGTTTGGGGGGGCGATGGGCGGGGTTTGGGGGGTGATTGGGGGCTATGGGAGGGGATTGGGGGGGTACTGGGGGATGATGGGGGGACTGGGGCCATACTGGGAGCACTGGGAGGGACTGGGAGGGGATGGGGGGCGATGGGGGGTTGGGGGGGGGGCACTGGGAGGGGTTTGGGGGGGTGATGGGGGGCACTGGGGAGGGTTGAAGGGCAGCACTGGGGGGATGATGGGGGGACTGGGGGTATACTGGGAGCACTGGGAGGGACTGGGAGGGACTGGGAGGGGATGGGGGGCGATGGGGGGTTGGGGGGGGGCACTGGGAGGGGTTTGGGGGGGCACTGGGGGGGTTGGGGGGTGATGGGGGGGCTATGGGAGGGGATTGGGGGGGACTGGGGGGTGATGGGGGGGTTTAGGGGGGACTGGGGCCATACTGGGAGCACTGGGAGGGACTGGGAGGGGATGGGGGGCGATGGGGGGTTGGGGGGGGCACTGGGAGGGGTTTGGGGGGTGATGGGGGGACTGGGGCCATACTGGGAGCACTGGGAGGGACTGGGAGGGACTGGGAGGGGATGGGGGGCGATGGGGGGTTGAGGGGGGCACTGGGAGGGGTTTGGGGGGGCACTGGGGCCATACTGGGAGCACTGGGAGGGATTGGGGGGCGATGGGGGGTTGGGGAGGCATTGGGGTCATACTGGGAGCATACTGGGAGTACTGGGAGGGACTGGGGGGTTGGGGGACTGGGAGGGGTTGGGGGGGGGGAATGGGATGGAAATGGGAGAACTGGGGGGTACTGGGAGGGGGAACTGGGGGCACTGGGGTGGGGTTGGGGGTGTACTGGGAGCACTGGGATCTCCCCAGTTCCATTCATCCCCCCCCCCCCCATTGGGGGTCTTTTAGGGGGGTTCCCGACGGCCCCATTCATTCCCTATTGGGGGTCCTTTAGGGGGTTCCCGACGGCCCCATTCATTTTCATTCATTTCCCACTGGGGGTCCTTTAGGGGATTCCCGACGGCCCCATTCATTCCCTATTGGGGGTCCTTTAAAGGATTCCGGGGGGGTCACATTCACTTTCATTCATTCCCCCCTTGGGGGTCCTTTAGGGGGATTCCCGACGGCCCCATTCATTCCCTATTGGGGGTCCTTTAGGGGATTCCCGACGGCCCCATTCATTCCCTATTGGGGGTCCTTTAGGGGATTCCCGACGGCCCCATTCATTCCCTATTGGGGGTCCTTTAAGGAATTCCGGGGGGGCCACATTCACTTTCATTCATTCCCCCCCGTGGGGGTCTTTTAGGGGGATTCCCGACGGCCCCATTCATTCCCCATTGCGGGTCCTTTAGGGGGTTCCCGACGGCCCCATTCATTCCCTATCGGGGGTCCTTTAGGGGATTCCCGACGGCCCCATTCATTCCCTATCGGGGGTCCTTTAGGGGATTCCCGACGGCCCCATTCATTCCCTATTGGGGGTCCTTTAGGGGATTCCCGACGGCCCCATTCACTTTCATTCATTCATTCATTCATTCATTCATTCATTCATTCATTCATTCATTCATTCATTCATTCATTCCCCCCTTGGGGCCCCTATAGGGGGGTTCCCGACGGCCCCATTCATTCCCTATTGGGGGTCCTTTAGGGGGATTCCCGAATGCGAACGTCTCCATATGGGACCCCTTTTAGACTTCTTTTTTTCGGGATGGGGGGGGGGGGGGGGGACCATTTTTTGGGGTGAATTCCGGTTATTTTGGGGCTCACCGCTCCGATTCTTGTACCACCAATGCCTTTTCCAAAAGGTCCCGAGCGGGGCCTGGGGCCAAACCCCGTGCAGACAAAGCCCCCCCCGAAGGAAGAACCAACGTGGGACCCCCAGAACTGTCGATGGCTTCAGCCCGGGGGTCCAAGGGGGGGGGGCGACCCTCACCCTGACCCCGCATGCGGGCGCTGTAATGAACCGGGGGGGGGAGAAGGGGTCAGGATTGGGGTGGGGGGGGGGGAAACACATAGGGGAGCCGTCCCCCCCCCCCCCACAGAATTAAACACAAACCTGAGGGGCCATAGGGGATCCCCCCCCCAATCCCCCCAACTAAACTCACTTTGGAACCCCCCCAGACCCATTTAGGACCCCCCCCCCTGCAAATCCTCTTGGGACCCCCCAGCCCCCTGATCTATTTGGGACCCCCCCCCCCAGACCCATTTGAGACCCTCCCCATGCCCAAACCCCCTTAAGACCCCCCCCAGACCCACTTAAGCCCCCCCAAGACCCACTCAGACCCCCTCAGATCCCCCTTAATCCCCCCCAGACCCACTCAGACCCCCCCTAAACCAACTCAGACGCCGCCCAGACCCCCCTTAATCCCCCCCAAACCCACTCAGACCCCCCCCAGACCCACTTAAGCACCCCTAAACCAACTCAATCCCCCCCAGACCCACTTAAGCCCCCCCAAGACCCACTCAGACCCCCCCAGATCCCCCTTGACCCCCCCCAGACCCACTTAGGACCCCCCCCAGGCCCATTTAGGACCCCCACCCCACCCCACTCCCCCCCCCTGCAAATCCTCTTGGGACCCCCCAGCCCCCTGATCTATTTGGGACCCCCCCCCCCCCAGACCCATTTGAGACCCTCCCCACGCCCAAACCCCATTAAGACCCCCCCCCCCAGACCCATTTAGGACCCCCCCCAGACCCTCTTGGGACCCCCCCAGACCCATTTGAAACTCCTCCCCCATTAAGACCCCCCCCAGACCCATTTATGACCCCCTCAAACCCATTAAGGACCCCCCCAGATCTCTTTGGGACCCTCCCAGACCCATTTGAGACCCTCCCCACCCCAAATCCCCTTTAAGACCCCCCCAAGACCCACTTAAACCCCCCTAAACCAACTCAGTCCCCCCCCCAGACCCACTCAGGCCCCCCCAGACCCCCTTAATCCCCCCCCAAAACCACTCAGACCCCCCCCAGATCCCCCTTGACCCCCCTCTAAACCCCCTTAATCCCCCCCAAATCCACTCAGGCCCCCCAGATCCCCCATAGACCTCCTTAATCCCCCCAAAACCCACTCAGACCCCCCTTCAGACCCACTTAACCACCCCAAAACCCCCTTAATCCCCCCCAAACCCACTCAGACCCCCCCAAGACCCCCTTAATCCCCCCCAAACCCACTCAGACCACCTCAGATCCCCCTTGACCCCCCCTAAACCCCTTTAATCCCCCCCAAACCCACTCAGACCCCCCCAAGACCCCCTTTAATCCCCCCCAAACCCACTCAGACCCCCCCTCAGACCCACATAACCACCCCCAAACCCCCCTCAAAACCCCTCACAAGCCCCCTCCCCACCATCCCCAAACCCCACACCTCGGGGTGGGCGCATCAGCCCTGCTTGCTGGGGTCCTACGTCGTGGTTCTGGGGGGGCAGCTGCTGGTCCGGGGGGGCCATCAGTACGGGGGAGGGTCACCTCCTGAGCTTCGGATGCATCCTCCCCACAGTGGGGGCAAAAAATCATCCCGTTCAACTGAGAAACGCAGCCACGGTGGAAACGGTGCCCGATGCGAACGTCGGGGTGACACTCCAGAAAGGTGCCCTATAGGGGGGGGGGGGGGAGGGGGTTGGGGGGAAAAATGGGTCGTAGGGGGGTCCTGAGTGGGGCTGGAGGACCCTAGGGGGGTCCTGGAGGGCTTTGGGGGGAGAATGGGGGGTCCTGAGTGGGGCTGGGGGATCCTACGGGGATCCTGGGGGTGTTTGGGGGGAGTATGGGGGGACTTGAGTGCGTCTGGGGGGGTCTGGATTGGGTCTGGGGGCAGAATGTGGGGTCCTGAGTGGGGCTGGGGGATCCTACGGGGGTCCTGGAGGGGTTTGGGGGGGAGAATGGGGGGTCCTGAGTGGGACTGGCGGGAGAATGGGGGGTCCTAAGGGATCTGGGGGGGGCCTGGATTGGGACTGGGAGGAGAATGGGGGTCCTGAGGGGGTCTGAGGGGGTCTGGGGGGGGCTGGATTGGGTCTGGGGGGAGAATGGGGGGTCCTGAGCGGGGCTGGGGGATCCTACGGGGGTCCTGGAGGGGTTTGGGGGGAGTATGGGGGGACTTGAGTGGGGCTGGGGGGCCGTGGGGGGGTCCTTGAGGGGTTTGGGGGGAGAATGGGGGGTCCTGAGTGGGGCTGGGGGGCCCTGGGGGGTCCTGGATGGGTTTGGGAGGAGTATGAGGGGACTTGAGTGGGGCTGGGGGGGTCTGGATTGGGTCTGGGGGGAGAATGGGGGGGGCCTGGATTGGGTCTGGGGGGAGAATGGGGGGTCCTGAGGGGGTCTGAGGGGGTCTGGGGGAGGCCTGGAGGGGTTTGGGGGGAGAATGGGGGGTCCTGAGTGGGGCTGGGGGATCCTACGGGGGTCCTGGAGGGGTTTGGGGGGGAGAATGGGGGGTCCTGAGTGGGGCTGGGGGGGTCCTGAGTGGGTTTGGGGGAGGCCTGGAGGAGTTTGGGGGAGAATGGGGGGTCTTGAAGGGATCTGAGGGGGTCCTGAGTGGGTCTGGGGGAGGCTGGATTGGGTCTGGGGGGAGAATGGGTGGTCCTGAGGGGTCCTGAGTGGGTCTGGGGGAGGCCTGGAGGGGTTTGGGGGGAGAATGGGGGGTCCTGAGTGGGGCTGGGGGGGGGGAGGGGGAAAAAGGGGTCATGGGGGGGTCCTGAGTGGAGCTGGGTGACCCTAGGGGGGTCCTGGAGGGGTTTGGGGGGAGTATGAGGGGACTTGAGTGGGGCTGGGGGGAGAATGGGGGGTCTTAGAGGATCTGGGGGGGGGGGCTGGATTGGGTCTGGGGGCAGAATGGGGGGTCCTGAGGGGGTATGAGGGGGTCCTGAGTGGGTCTGGGGGGGTCTGAGTGGGTCTGGGGGGGGTCCTGAGTGTGGCTGGGGGACCCTAGGGGGGTCCTGGGGGGGTTTGGGGGGAGTATGAGGGGACTTGAGTGGGTCTGGGGGGGTCTGGATTGGGTCTGGGGGGAGAATGGGGGGTCCTGAGTGGGACTGGGGGGCCCTAGGGGGGTCCTGGAGGGGTTTGGGGGGAGAATGGGGGGTCCTGAGTGGGGCTGGGGGATCCTAGGGGGATCCTGGAGGGGTTGGGGGGGAGAATGGGGGGTCCTGAGTGGGGCTGGGGGGGCCTGATTGGGTCTGGGGGCAGAATGGGGGGTCCTGAGGGGGTATGAGGGGGTCCTGAGTGGGTCTGGGGGGCTCTGAGTGGGTCTGGGGGGGTCCTGAGTGTGGCTGGGGGATCCTAGGCGGGTCCTGGAGGGGTTGGGGGGGTCCTGAGTGGGGCTGAAGGGGGGGAGGGGGAAAAAGGGGTCGTGGGGGGGTCCTGAGTGGGGCTAGGGGACCCTAGGGGGGTCCTGGAGGGGTTTGGGGGGAGAATGGGGGGTCCTGAGTGGGGCTTGGGGGAGAATGGGGGGTCCTAAGGGATCTGGGGGGGGCCTGGATTGGGTCTGGGGGCAGAATGGGGGGTCCTGAGGGGGTCTAATGGGGTTCTGAGTGGGTTTGGGGGAGGCCTGGAGGGATTTGGGGGGAGAATGGGGGGTCCTGAGTGGGTCTGGGGGGGTCTGGATTGAGTCTGGGGGGAGAATGGGGGGTCTTGAGGGGGTCTGGCGGTGTCCTGAGTGGGACTGGGGGGGCAATGGGGGGGCAAATCCCATCCAAGACCCCCCCAGATCCCCCCACGACCCCCCCAAGACCCCAAACCCATCCCCCAACCCCCCCCCACGACCCCCAGCCCCCAATTATCCCCTCCATCCTCCACAAAGACCCCCCCTATCCCCCATTTCCCCCCCCCAGACCCCAATTTTTGCCCCCCAAACCCCTCATTCTCCCCCCAAGACCCCCCCAGGACCCCCCCAAACCCCTCAATCTCCCCCCACGACCCCCCCAGGACCCCCCAAAACCTCCCCACGACCCCAATTATCCCCTCCATCCTCCACAAAGACCCCCCCTACCCCCCATTTTCCCCCCCCAGACCCCAATTTTTCCCCCCTAAACCCCTCATTCTCCCCCCACGACCCCCCCACGACCTCCCCAAACCCCTCATTCTCCCCCCACGACCCCCCCAGGACCCCCCCAAACCCCTCAATCTCCCCCCACAACCCCCCCAAGACCCCCCCAGGACCCCCCCCAAACTCACATCCATACAGAAATGCCCACATCCTGGACAACCCCCACCCCAAGACCCCCCTATCCCCCATTTCCTTCCCCCAAACCCCAATTTTTCCCCCCTAAACCCCTCAATCTCCCCCCAAGACCCCCCCACGACCCCCCCAAACCCCTCAATCTCCCCCCACGACCCCCCCACGAACCCCCCAAACCCCCCCACGACCCCAATTATCCCCTCCATCCTCCACAAAGACCCCCCCTATCCCCCATTTCCCCCCCCCATACCCCAATTTTCCCCCCCTAAGCCCCTCAATCTCCCCCCAAGACCCCCCCAGGACCCCCCCAGGACCCCCCAAGACCCCCCCAGGACCCCCCCCAAACTCACATCCATACAGAAGTGCCCACATCCTGGACAACCCCAACCCCAAGACCCCCCTACCCCCCATTTCCCCCCCCAGACCCCAATTTTTCCCCCCCAAACCCCTCAATCTCCCCCCACGACCCCCCCACGACCCCCCCAAACCCCTCAATCTCCCCCTACGACCCCCCCAGGACCACCCCCAAACTCACATCCATACAGAAGTGCCCACATCCTGGACAACCCCAACCCCAAGACCCCCCTACCCCCCATTTCCCCCCCCAGACCCCAATTTTTCCCCCCTAAACCCCTCATTCTCCCCCCAAGACCCCCCCACCACCCCCCAAGACCCCAATTATCCCCTCCATCCTCCACAAAGACCCCCCCTATCCCCCATTTCCCCCCCCCAGACCCCAATTTTTCCCCCCTAAACCCCTCATTCTCCCCCCAAGACCCCCCCACGACCCCACCACCACCCCCCAAGACCCCCCCAAGACCCCAAACCCATCCCCCAACCCCCCCCCACGACCCCCAACCCCCAATTATCCCCTCCATCCTCCACAAAGACCCCCCCTACCCCCCATTTCCTTCCCCCAAACCCCAATTTTTCCCCCCCAAACCCCTCAATCTCCCCCCAGGACCCCCCCAAGACCCCCCCCCCGTGCCCCCCCCCCCGGACTCACAGCCGTACAGAAGTGCCCACAGCCAGGACAGCAGTGATGTTTGACCATCCTGGCCCTGTGATTCTCACACAGGACCATCAGAGGCACTCGACTCGATGGCCTCATGGTCTCCCGTTTCAAAATGCTGCTGCCACAACCGCTCAGCTTGGGGGGGGGGCAAGGGGGGGGGGACACGTAAAATTAATTTAGAGGGGGTGGGGGTGTCCCTTATGGGGGTGTGGAGTCTGAATGAATAGGGTTGGAGGTAATGGGGGGGGTCTAAATGATGGGGGGGGGGGGATAATGGAGAAGGAGGGGGAAATGGGGGGGGTGGTAAATGGATTTGGGGGGGTGGGGGTCCCTTATGGGGGGGGAGAGCCTGAAATAGTTGGGGGTGGGGGCAATGGGGGGGGGCAAAATGTATTTAAGGGGGGGTGGGGGATCCTTATGGGGGGGGAGAGCCCAAATTAATGAGGGGTGGGGGAAATGGGGGGGGTAAAATGCACTTAAGGGGGGGTGGGGGTCCCAACCAGTAGCCCCGCCCCCTAGCCCAGGCCCCGCCCACCCGCCAATCAAAGCTCACAGTGGCGAATCAGAGGCTTCGCCCCCTATCCCAGGCCCCGCCCACCTTCCCATCCACGCTCTCAGTGGCCAATCAGAGCTTCCGCCTCCCTCCATCGTGGCAGTCCCGCCCCCTATCCTAGGCCCCGCCCACCTGCCAATCAACTCTCACAGTGGCCAATCAGAGACTCCGCCCCCTACCCCAAGCCCCGCCCACCTGCCCATCCACGCTCTCGGTGGCCAATCACAGTCCCCGCCCCCTACCCCACGCCCCGCCCGCATGCCAATCAAAGCTCACAGTGGCCAATCAGAGGCTCCGCCCCCTACCCCAAGCCCCGCCCACCTGCCCATCCACGCTCTCAGTGGCCAATCAGAGCTTCCGCCTCCCTCCATCTTGGCAGTCTCGCCCCCTATGCTAGGCCCTGCCCATCTGCCAATCAAAGCTCACAGTGGCCAATCACAGTCCCCGCCCCCTACCCCACGCCCCGCCCGCCTGCCCATCAAAGCGCACAGTGGCCAATCAGAAGCACTGCTCCATATCCCAGGCCCCGCCCGCCTGCCCATCAAAGCTCTCAGTGGCCAATCAGAGGCTGCGCCCCCTATCCCAGGCCCCGCCCACCTGCCCATCCACGCTCTCAGTGGCCAATCAGAAGCACTGCTCCATATCCCAGGCCCCGCCCACCTGCCCATCAAAGCTCACAGTGGCCAATCAGAGGCTGCACCCAGTACCCCAGCCCCGCCCACCTGCCCATCAATGCTCACAGCGGCCAGAGGCTCCGCCCCCTACCCCAGGCCCCGCCCACCTGCCCACCCACACTCTCAGTGGCCAATCAGAGCTTCCGCCTCCCTCCATCTTGGCAGTCTCGCCCCCTATCCTAGGCCCCGCCCACCTGCCAATCAAAGCTCACAGTGGCCAATCACAGTCCCCGCCCCCTACCCCACGCCCCGCCCACCTGCCCATCAAAGCGCACAGTGGCCAATCAGAAGCACTGCTCCGTATCCCAGGCCCCGCCCGCCTGCCCATCAAAGCTCTCAGTGGCCAATCAGAGGCGGTGCCACCTATCCCAGACCCCGCCCACCTGCCCATCAATGCTGACAGTGGCCAATCAGAGGCTCCGCCCCCTACCCAAGGCCCCGCCCAACTGCCAGTCCACGCTCCTGCTAGCCAATCAGAGCATCCACCCCCACCTTGGCAGTCCCGCCCCCTATCCTAGGCCCCGCCCACCTGCCAATCAACTCTCACAGTGGCCAATCAGAGGCTCCGCCCCCTACCCCAAGCCCCGCCCGCCTGCCCATCAATGCTCTCAGTGGCCAATCACAGTCTCCGCCCCCTACCCCACGTCCCGCCCACTTGCCAATCAAAGCTCACAGTGGCCAATCAGAGTCTCTGCCCCCTATCCCAGGCCCCGCCCACCTTCCCGTCCACGCTCTCAGTGGCCAATCAGAGCTTCCGCCTCCCTCCATCTTGGCAGTCTCGCCCCCTATCCCAGACCCCGCCCACCTGCCCATCAATGCTGACAGTGGCCAATCAGAGGCTCCGCCCCCTACCCCAAGCCCCGCCCACCTGCCCATCCACGCTCTCGGTGGCCATGCAGAGGCTCCGCCCCCCCTGGCTCAGCCGTTCGATTTTGGGGGCCTCCATCCGACAGGAGCACAGCGGCAGCTCCTCCAGACGCTCCGCCTCCAACGCACCCAAACGAGGGCCTGTGGGGGGGGGGAGGGAGAAGGGGGCGTGGCCTCAGACGAGGGGCGTGGCTTTTGGGGGGTGAGGGGCGTGGCCTCGGGAGAGGGGGCGTGGTCAAAAGGGAGGGGCATCAGAAGGGAGCTGGGGCTTAAGTGGGGGTGGAGACATGAGGGGGCGTGGCCAAGTGCAGGGGGGTGTGGCCTGTGGTGGGCGTGGTCAGGGAGGTGGGGCATGGTTAGTATAATGAAGTGGGCGTGGCCAAATATGGGGCTTTACAGGGGTGGAAAGCAATGGGGGCGTGGCTTTAGAGGAGAGGGCGTGGCCATCACCCGAATCAGCCAATGGGTGCCGGAGGTGGGTCAGGGGGCGTGGCCAAGGATATTCCCACCCCCAAGAGCAGATGGACCAATGGGTGAGGGTGTTTGTGGAGTTGTGGGCGGGGCTAAAATTGGGGGGGGAGGGCGGCTAACACAGGGGGCGTGGCCTGTACCAGAATCAGCCAATGGGTGATGGAGGTGAGCTGGGGGGCGTGGTCAAGGACAGCCCGCCCCCAAGAGCAGACGGACCAATGGGTGTGGGTGTTGAGGTGCTGTGGGCGGGGCTAACGTGGGAGACGTGTTTAAAGGAAGGGGCGTGGCCTGTACCAGTATCAGCCAATGGGTGAGCGAGGTAGGGCTGGGGGGCGTGGCTAAGGACATCCCGCCCCCAAGAGCAGACAGACCAATGGGTGCGGGTGCTGTGGGCGGGGCTAAAATGGGAGCGTGACTGAAGCGTGGGGGGCGTGGCCAACACCATAATCAGCCAATGGGTCAGCAAGATGGTCTGGGGGGCGTGGCTAAGGACATCCCGCCTCCAAGAGCAGAGGACCAATGGGTGTGGGTGTTTCTGGGGCTGTGGGCGGGGCGAAAGTTGGGGCTGTGGCCAACACCAGAATCAGCCAATGGGTGAGTGAGGTGAACTGGGAGGCGTGGTCAAGGACATCCCGCCCCCAAGAGCAGACGGACCAATGGGTGCGGGTGCTGTGGGCGGGGCTAAAATGGGAGCGTGACTGAAGCGTGGGGGGCGTGGCCAACACCATAATCAGCCAATGGGTCAGCAAGATGGTCTGGGGGGCGTGGCTAAGGACATCCCGCCTCCAAGAGCAGAGGACCAATGGGTGTGGGTGTTTCTGGGGCTGTGGGCGGGGCGAAAGTTGGGGCTGTGGCCAACACCAGAATCAGCCAATGGGTGAGTGAGGTGAACTGGGAGGCGTGGTCAAGGACATCCCACCCCCAAGAGCAGACGGACCAATGGGTGCGGGTGCTGTGGGCGGGGCTAAAATGGGGGCGTGACTGAAGCGTTGGGGGCGTGGCCAACACCAGAATCAGCCAATGGGTGAGCGTGGGGGTCTGGGGGGCGTGGCTAAGGACATCCCGCCCCCAAGAGCAGACGGACCAATGGGTGCGGGTGCTGTGGGCGGGGCTAAAATGGGGGCGTGACTGAAGCGTTGGGGGCGTGGCCAACACCAGAATCAGCCAATGGGTGAGCGTGGGGGTCTGGGGGGCGTGGCTAAGGACATCCCGCCCCCAAGAGCAGACGGACCAATGGGTGCGGGTGCTGTGGGCGGGGCTAAAATGGGGGCGTGACTGAAGCGTGGGGGGCGTGGCCAACACCAGAATCAGCCAATGGGTGATGGAGGTGAGCTGGGGGGGCGTGGTCAAGGACATCCCGCCCCCAAGAGCAGACGGACCAATGGGTGTGGTTGTTGTGGAGCTGTGGGCGGGGCTAAGCTGGGGGGCGGGGCTAAAGCATGGGGTGTGGCCGATATCCGAATCAGCCAATGGGTGAGCGAGGTGGGGCTGGGGGGCATGGCTAAGGACATCCCGCCGCCGAAAGAAAACAGACCAATGGCCGTGGAAGAGGTGGGGTTTGTGGGCGTGGCTAAAGCAGGAAGTGGGTGGGGCTAAAGCAGGAAGTGGGTGGGGCTAAAGCAGGAAGTGGGCGTGGCTTACCGGGGGGCTGTGGGGCCAAAGCTCCGTCCCCTGGCAGCTGCAGGCAACCCAGAGGCACCTCTGTGTATTCGGGGGGGGCGGCCCTGGGGGGGGCTCCAGGCACACCTATTATGGGGGGGGGGGGCACATATAAATGAGGGGGTCATCCCCCCCCCCCAAAAAAAAAACTGACCCCAATTTGTCTCTTTCAAGGGGTCCCTGCCCCCCATTTATCCGTTCCAAGACACCCCCCCCCCCCCAAAATCAAGAGGTTCTCTTACCCCAATTAATCCCTCCCCCCAAAATCTGTTGTGCCCCCCCCCCCCCATTTATCGGTTTTAAATCACAACCCCCCCCCCAAACACATCAGATTCCAATCTTCCCCCCTCCCCGACAGAAAAGCTCCCCCCCCCCTCCCCAATTAATCACCCCCAAGACCCCCCCTCCAATTCACCCCCTCCAGACCCCCCTCCCCAATTTACCACCCCCAACCCCCCCCAATTTACCCGCCCCCAAGCCCCCCCTCCCCAATTTATCACCCCCAAGACCCCCCCTCCAATTCACCCCCTCCAGACCCCCCTCCCCAATTTACCCCCCCAGACTCCCCCCATTTTACCTCCCCCAAGCCCCCCACCCCCAATTTATCACCCCCAAGACCCCCCAACCTTTCACCTCCCAACCTCCCCCCCCCCCCTTTTGTCTAATTACCCCCCGCCCCCAATTAATTAATTCCCCCCCCCCCCCCACCTCTCTCCTTTCCCCTGGTCTCCTTCCTCCTCCTCTTCCTCCCAGACTTCAGCCATGGACTTTCCTTCCATCGTCGCCTCGCTTTACGCCTGGCACTCGATGCACTCTGGGGGGGGGGGGGGGGGGGGCACAAAAAAATGACCCCCCCTCCCCAAAAAACCCCCCCTTCCCCCCCCCTTAAACCCCCCCCCTCCTTCCTCTCACCCTATCCGAAGCGTTGCCCGATTCCTCGTCCTCTTCCTCCTCTTCTTCCTCCTCTTCTTCCTCTTCTTCTTCCTCCTCTTCTTCCTCCTCCTCTTCCTCTTCCTCCTCTTCGCTCAGCGCCTCCGCCCCCACCTCACCCTCCGACTGCGGACCCCCCCCAAAATTAACACGGAGGGGGCAATAACCCCACATCCCCCCCCCCAAATTAACATGGGGGTCAATAACCCCACATCCCCCCCCCCCTCCCCCTTTCAGGACCCCCAAATCCCCCCCAAACCCCCACAGACCCCCCCCAAAAGCCCCCCCTCAACCCCCCCAAACCCCAGGACCCCCAAATCCCCCCCCAAACCCCCATGGACCCCCCCCAAAGCCCCCCCCCCCACCTCCCCAAACTCCCCTCCCCTCCCCGGACCCCCAAATCCCCCTCCCCCTTTCCTCCATAACCCCCAATGCCCCCCATAACCCCCCTCCTCCCCCCCGGACCCCCAAATCCCCCTCCCCCTCTTCTCCAGGACCCCCAAATCCCCCCCAAAGCCCCCCTACACCCCCCCAACCCCCCCCTCCTCCCCCCCAGGACCCCCAAATCCCCCCCAAACCCCCACAGACCCCCCCCAAAAGGCCCCCCCAAACCCCCTCCGTCCCCAAATCCCCCGCCAAATCCCCCCTAAACCCCCACAGACCCCCCCCAAAGGCCCCCCCCACCTCCCCAAACTCCCCTCCCCCCCCAGACCCCCAAATCCCCCCCACCAGCCCCCCCAAATCCCCCTCCCCCTCTTCTCCAGGACCCCCAAATCCCCCCCACAGCCCCCCAACACCCCCCCAATCCCCCCCTCCTCCCCCCCAGGACCCCCAAATCCCCCCCAAACCTCCCCTCCTCCCCCCCCAGGACCCCCAAATCCCCCCCAGGACCCCCAAATCTCCCTCAAACCCCCACCGACCCCCCCCAAAAAACCCCCAAACCTCCCCTCCTCCCCCCCCAGGACCCCCAAATCCCCCCCAAAGCCCCCCCAAACCTCCCCTCCTCCCCCCCGAGGACCCCCAAATCCCCCCCAAACCCCCACCGACCCCCCCCCCCCAAAAGGCCCCTCCCAGCCCCTTCCTCCCCCCCAGGACCCCCAAATCCCCCCCAAACCCCCATGGACCCCCACCAAATTCCCCTCCCCCCCCGGACCCCCAAACCCCCCCCAAACCTCCTCTCCTCCCCCCCCAGGACCCCCAAATCCTCCCCAGGACCCCCAAATCCCCCCCCAAACCCCCAGCTACCCCCCGCCAAAGGCCCCCCCAAACCTCCCTTCTCCCCCCCCCAGGACCCCCAAATCCCCCCCAAAGCCCCCCAAAACCCCCCAACCCCCCCTCCTCCCCCCCAGGACCCCCAAATCCCCCCCAAACCCCCACCAACCCCCCCCCCAAAAGGCCCCCCCCAGCCCCTTCCTCCCCCCCAGGACCCCCCAATCCCCCCCATACCTCCCCTCCTCCCCCCCCAGGACCCCCAAATCTCCCCCTAACCCCCACCGACCCCCCCCAAGAAAACCCCAAACCTCCTCCCTCCCCCCCAGGACCCCCAAATCCCCCCCCAAAGCCCCCCCAAACCTCCCCTCCTCCCCCCTCCAGGACCCCCAAATCCCCCCCAAACCCCCACCGACCCCCCCCCCCAAAAGGCCCCTCCCAGCCCCTTCCTCCCCCCAGGACCCCTAAATCCCCCCCCTCCTCCCCCCCAAGACCCCCAAATCCCCCCCAAACCTCCCCTCCTCCCCCCCCAGGACCCCCAAATCCCCCCCAGGACCCCCAAATCTCCCTCAAACCCCCACCGACCCTCCGCAAAGGCCCCCCCAAACCTCCCTTCTCCCCCCCTCAGGACCCCCAAATCCCCCCCAAAGCCCCCCAAAACCCCCCCTACCCCTCCCTCCTCCCCCCCAGGACCCCCAAATCTCCCTCAAACCCCCACCGACCCCCCCCCCAGGCCCCCCCAGCCCCTTCCTCCTCCCCAGGACCCCCAAATCCCCCCCCTCCTCCCCCCCAAGACCCCCAAATCCCCCCCAAACCTCCCCTCCTCCCCCCCCCAGGACCCCCAAATCCCCCCCAGGACCCCCAAATCTCCCTCAAACCCCCACCGACCCCCCCACAGGCCCCCCCAAACCTCCCTCCTCCCCCCCCAGGACCCCCAAATCCCCCCCAAAGCCCCCCAAAACCCCCCCAACCCCCCCCTCCTCCCCCCCAGGACCCCCAAATCCCCCCCAAACCCCCACAGACCCCCCCCAAAAGGCCCCTCCAAACCCCCTCCGTCCCCAAATCCCCCGCCAAATCCCCCCTAAACCCCCACAGACCCCCCCCAAAGGCCCCCCCCACCTCCCCAAACTCCCCTCCCCCCCCAGACCCCCAAATCCCCCCCAGCAGCCCCCCCAAATCCCCCTCCCCCTCTCCTCCAGGACCCCCAAATCCCCCCCAAAGCCCCCAGAAACCCCCCCAAACCCCCCCTCCTCCCCCCCAGGACCCCCAAATCTCCCTCAAACCCCCCACCGACCCCCCCCCCAAAAACCCCCAAACCTCCTCCCTCCCCCCCGAGGACCCCAAATCCCCCCCAAAGCCCCCCCAAACCTCCCCTCCTCCCCCCCAGGACCCCCAAATCTCCCCCAAACCCCCACCGACCCCCCCCAAAAAAACCCCAAACCTCCTCCCTCCCCCCCAGGACCCCCAAATCCCCCCCAAAGCCCCCCAAAACCCCCCCAACCCCCCCCTCCTCCCCCCCAAGACCCCCAAATCCTCCCCAAACCTCCCCTCCTCCCCCCCCAGGACCCCCAAATCCCCCTCAAACCCCCACCGACCCCCCCCCAAAGGACCCCCCCCCACCTTGCTATCCGAATCGCCGTGCCCATCCACGCTGAATCCATCGTAGAAGAGGGAAAATCCCCCCCCCCCTTCGCTGTCCCACTCATCTCTAACCCCCCCCCGGGGGGGTCCAGCCATTTCTTCTGTCACTGTGATCTGAAATGGGGGGGGGACACAATAATTATTTATGGGGGGGGGTCATAATGGCATGGGGGGGGGCATGTGGGGGTTAATAGATTGATGGGATCAAATTTGGGGGGGGGCAAAGAGCCACAATTATGCATATAGGATTATGGGGGAGGGGGGTGAGGGTATGGGGGGTAATGAATATTCATGAGGGGCAATGAATATTAATGAAGAGGTGGCAATGTCGTTTGGGGGGGGGCACGTGGGGTTAATTGATGGGATCAAATTGGGGGGGGGCAAAAAGCCATAATAATGAATATAGGATTATGGGGGGGGGGGGGAGGGTATGGGGGGTAATGAATATTCATGAGGGGCAATAAATATTCATGAAGAGGTCGCAATGTTGGGGGGGGGCACGTGGGGTTAATAGATTGATGGGATCAAATTTGGGGGGGGGGCAAAGAGCTACAATAATGAATATAGGATTATGGGGGGGAAGGGGGAGGGTATGGGGGTAATGAATATTCATGAGGGGCAATAAATATTCATGAAGAGGTCGCATTGTCTTTGGGGGGGGGACATGGGGTTAATTGATTGATGGGATCAAATTTGGGGGGGGGGCAAAGAGCCACAATAATGAATATAGGATTATGGGGGAGGGGGATGAGGGTATGGGGGGTAATGAATATTCATGAGGGGCAATAAATATTCATGAGTTATATCATGGGGGGCAAAGAGGCACAATGATGAATATAGGATTATTTGGGGGGGGTCTTGGGGAGGATAAATATTTGTGGGGGGGTCATAATGTCATGGGGGGGAAGAAGGTGAAGATTATGGGGGAGTCTTTGGGAGGAGGAATAAATATTCATGAGGGGATGATGAATATTCATGAGTCATGATATCATGGGGGGCAAAGAGGCACAATGATGAATATAGGATTATTTGGGGGGGGGCTTTGGGGGAATAAATATTTGTGGGGGGGTCATAATGTCATGGGGGGGGTGGAGGTGAAGATTATGGGGGGGGTCTTTGGGAGGAGGAATAAATATTCATGAGGGGGTAATGAATATTCATGAGTCATGATATCATGGGGGGGGCAAAGAGCCATAATAATGAATATAGGATTATTTGGGGGGGGCTTGGGGGGAATAAATATTTGGGGGGGTCATAATGTCATGGGGGGTGTGGAGGTGAAGATTATGGGGGGGTCTTTGGGAGGGGGAATAAATATTCATGAGGAGGTAATGAATATTCATGAGTCATGATATCATGGGGGGCAAAGAAGCACAATGATGAATATAGGATCATTTGGGGGGGGTCTTGGGGGGCATAAATATTCGTGGGGGGGTCATAATGTCATGGGGGGGGTGGAGGTGAAGATTATGGGGGGGGTCTTTGGAAAGGAGAATAAATATTCATGTGGAGGTAATGAATATTCATGAGTCATGATATCACGGGGGGGGCAAAGAGGCACAATGATGAATATAGGATCATTTGGGGGGGGGCTTGGGGGGAATAAATATTCGTGGGGGGGTCATAATGTCATGGGGGGGGGCACATGGGGTTAATAGATGGATGGGATCAAATTGGGGGGGGGGCAAAGAGCCACAATATAGGATTATTTGGGGGGGGGGGGAAGGTGAGGGTTATGGGGGGGGGTCTTAGGGGGGGGGGGGTTAATTTGGGGGGGGGGTCACCTCGGTGGTGGCACGGGGGCTCCCCCCCCTCTGCATCCTCTTGTGCAGCCCCTCGGGGCTGTAGTCCAGTTTGGGGCGCTTGGGGGGGTCTGGGGGGGGGGGGGGGAAGTAAAAAAAACATTTGAGGGGGGGGGTCTCAATATGAAGCTTTTGTGGATTCAGGTCAAAGAGACCCCAACCCCCCCCCCACCCCCCCCCCCTTGGACCCCCAATTCCAACCCATGGGACCCCAAGACCCCCCCAACCCCATGCAGACCCCCCCCAGGACCCCCAGTTCCCACCCATGGGACCCCTGGACCCCCCCCCCAAATCCCATCAGATCCCCCCCCCCCCTCCCCACCAGAAACCCCAATTCCCACCCATGGGACCCCAGGACCCCCCCAGGGTCCCCAATTCCCACCCATGGGACCCCAGGACCCCCCCCCCCAAATCCCATCAGGACCCCCCCCAGGACCCCCAATTTCCACCCACGGGACCCCAGGACCCCCCCCCAAATCCTATCAGATTCCCCCCCACCAGAACCCCCAGTTCCCACCCATGGGACCCCAGGACCCCCCCCAGCCCCATGCAGACCCCCCCCAGGACCCCCAGTTCCCACCCATGGGACCCCAGGACCCCCCCCCCAAATCCTATCAGATCCCCCCCCCCACCAGAAACCCCAATTCCCACCCATGGGACCCCAGGACCCCCCCCCAAATCCTATCAGATTCCCCCCCCCCCACCAGAAACCCCAATTCCCACCCATGGGACCGCAAGACCCCCCCAACCCCATGCAGACCCCCCCCCACGACCCCCAATTCCCACCTATGGGACCCCCCCCCCCAAACCAATGCCCCCCCCCCCCAAACTCCCCCCCACCTCCCAGGTCCTTCCCCCCCCCCAAACCAATGCCCCCCCCCCCCCACCAAAACCTCTCCCCCCCCCCCAAACTCCCCCCCCCACCTCCCAGCTCCCCCCCCCAAAACCAATGCCCCCCCCCCCCCACCAAAACCTCCCCCCCCCAAACTCCCCCCCTCCCCCCTGCTCCCCCCCCCCAAACCAATGCCCCCCCCCCCACCAAAACCTCCCCCACCCCCCAAATTCCCCCCCACCTCCCAGGTCCCCCCCCCCAAAACCTCCCCCCCCCCCCCAGGTTCCCCCCCCCACCCAAACCAATGCCCCCCCCCACATATAGCCCCCCCCCAAACCAATGCCCCCCCCCCCCAAACTCCCCCCCACCTCCCAGGTCCCCCCCCCCAAAACCTCCCCCCCCTAAACTCCCCCCCCCACCTCCCAGGTGTCCCCCCCCCCCCAAAACCTCCCCCCCCCCAGGTTCCCCCCCCCACCCAAACCAATGCCCCCCCCCACTAAAACCTCCCCCCCCCCAAACTCCCCCCCACATCCCAGCTCCCCCCACCCCCCCATCCCCCAATCCCCCCCCATACAACTCCTAAACCCCCCCCCCACTTTCCCCAGAACCTCCCCCCCAATTAATTCATTCCCCCAACCCCCCCAATTAATTAATTAGCCCCCCCCCCCAATTAATTAATTAACCCCCCCCCCCTCACCCGGCTCCTCGATGCTCCTCAGCTCATCCGACACCCTGAAGTGCAGCATCTCCGACACCCTTTTTTCAGGCACCTTTTCCATGGGTTTTTTTTTTTGGGGGGGGGCATAAAATCACTTAGGTGGGGAGGGGTCCCCCCAAACGTACCCCCCCCAACCCCCCTGGGACCCCACATTCCCACCTTGGGACCCCAGGACCCCCCCCCAGGACCGCAAATTCCCACCCATGGGACCTCAAGACCCCCCCCAGGACCCCCAATTCCCACCCTGGGACCCCAGGACCCCCCCAGGACCCCAAATTCCCACCCATGGGACCCCCAAGACCCCCCCCAACCCCATGCAGACCCCCCCCAGGACACCCAATTGCCACCCATGGGACCCCTGGACCCCCCCAGGACCCCCAATTCCCACCCATGGGACCTCAAGACCCCCCCCAACCCCATGCAGACCCCCCCCTAGGACCCCCAATTGGCACCCATGGGACCCCTGGACCCCCCCAGGACCCCCAATTCCCGCCCATGGGACCTCAAGACCCCCCCAGGACCCCAAATTCCCACCTATGAGACCCCAGGACCCCCCCCTCAGGACCCCAAATTCCCACCCTGGGACCCCAAGACCCCCCCCCAGGACCCCCAATTCCCACCCATGGGACCTCAAGACCCCCCCAGGACCCCAAATTCCCACCCATGGGACTCCAAGACCCCCCCAGGACCCCCAATTTCCACCCATAGGACCCCTGGACACCCCCAGGACCCCAAATTCCCACCCATGAGACCCCAGAACCCCCCCCCAGGACCCCAAATTCCCACCCATGGGACCCCAAGACCCCCCCAGGATCCCCAATTCCCACCCATGGGACCCCAAGACCCCCCCCAACCCCATGCAGACCCCCCCCTAGGACCCCCAATTGGCACCCATGGGACCCCAAGACCCCCCCAGGACCCCCAATTCCCACCCATAGGACCCCTGGACCCCCCCAGGACCCCAAATTCCCACCCATGGGACCCCAAATTCCCACCTATGGGACCTCAAGACCCCCCCCCCCCCCAAATCCTATCAGGACCCCCCCCCCCCCCCCAAAATTTCCTCACCTGCCCATTGCTGGGTTTGGCCATAGTCTTCCGAGCACGGTGAACTTTAGGGTGGGGGGGGGGGGGCTCCTGGGATGGGGGGGGAGGGGGGGGCGGTGGGGGGGGAGGAGGAAGAAGAGGAGGAGGAGGAGGAGGAGGAGGAGGAGGGGGTGGGGGAGGGGGGGTCTGTTCGTGGAGTTGTGGGGGGGGGGGGGATGTAGAGGGTGGGGGGGGTCTTCCTCCACCCGTCCCCCCCCCCCCACCAGGAAGGGTAAGGAGACGTAAAGCCAAACTTTGTCCTGGGGGGGATTTGCCTGCGCCTGTTAAAGACATTTTGGCACGGCTGGGGGGGGGCACGGGGGGGAGGACGGCGGGGGGGGGTGGCAGCGTCTTGGTGGCGTGGCCTGAAGTTGGAAAAAAGGGGGGGGGAGATAAGGGGGGGGTGGGGGGGAAGAATAAAGGGGGGGAAGATGGGGGGGGAGATGATGGGGGGAGATGGGGGGGAAATGATGGGGGGGGAGATGTGGGGGGGAATGAGGGGGGGAGATGAGGGGGGGGAAGATGGGGGGGGAAGGGAAGATGGGGGGGGAGATAAAGGGGGGAAAATGGGGGGGGGAGATGATGGGGGGGAGATAAAGGGGGGAAAATGGGGGGGGAGATGATGGGGGGGAGATAAAGGGGGGAAGATGGGGGGGAAGATGGGGGGGAAGATGGGGGGGGAAGATGGGGGGGGAGGTAAAAGGGGGAAGATGGGGGGAAGATGGGGGGGGGGATAAAGGGGGGAAGATGGGGGGGGAGGTAAAAGGGGGAAGATGGGGGGAAGATGGGGGGGGGGATAAAGGGGGGAAAGATGGGGGGGGGAAATGAGGGGGGGGAAATGAGGGGGGGGAAATGAGGGGGGGGAAGATTGGGGCGAAAGATGAGGGAGGAAATGATGGGGGGGGAGATGATGGGGGGAGATGGGGGGGGAGAAGGAGGGGGAGATGGGGGGGGGAGATGGGGGGGGAGATGAGGGGGGGGGAGATGATGGGGGGGGAGATGGGGGTGGGAGATGGGGGGGGAGGTAAAAGGGGGAAGATGGGGGGAAGATGAGGGGGGGAATGAGGGGGGGGAAGATGGGGGGGAGATGGGGGGGAGGATGGGGGGGAAGGGAAGATGGGGGGGGAGATGGGGGGGGAGATGAGCGGGAGATGGAGGGGGAAGATGGGGGGGAGATAAAGGGGGGAAAATGGGGGGGGGAAGATGGGGGGGGGAAGATGGGGGGGAAGATGGGGGGGAAGATGGGGGGGGGAGATGGGGGGGAAGATGGGGGGGGGAGATGGGGGGGAAGATGGGGGGGGGAAGATGGGGGGGAAGATGGGGGGGGGGAAGATGGGGGGGGAAGATGGGGGGGGAAGATGGGGGGAGGAAGATGGGGGGGGAAGATGGGGGGGGAGGTAAAAGGGAGAAGATGGAGGGAAGATGAGGGGGGGGAATGAGAGGGGGGAAGATGGGGGGGGGAGATGGGGGGGGGAGATGGGGGGGGAGATGGGGGGGGGAGATGGGGGGGGAAGATGGGGGGGAAGATGGGGGGGGAAGATGGGGGGGGAAGATGGGGGGGGAAGATGGGGGGGGGAAGATGGGGGGGGAGGTAAAAGGGAGAAGATGGAGGGAAGATGAGGGGGGGGAATGAGAGGGGGGAAGATGGGGGGGGAAGATGTGGGGGGAGATGATGGGGGGGAAGATGGGGGTGGGAGATGGGGGGGGAGATGATGGGGGGGGAGATGGGGGGAGAATGGGGGGGGGAAGATGGGGGGGGAGATGGGGGGGAAATGAGGGGGGGGAGATGATGGGGGGGGAGATGATGGGGGGGGAGATGATGGGGGGAGAATGGGGGGGGAGAATGGGGGGGGAGAATGGGGGGGGAGAATGGGGGGGGAGATGAGGGGGGGGAGATGAGGGGGGAGGTAAAAGGGGGGAGATGGGGGGAGATGGGGGGGGGAATGAGGGGGGGGGAAGATGGGGGGGGAAGATGGGGGGGGAACATGGGGGGGGAACATGGGGGGGAGGTAAAAGGGGGAAGATGGGGGGGAAGATGGGGGGGAAGATGGGGGGGAAGATGGGGGGAGAGGTAAAAGGGGGGGAAGATGTGGGGGGGGAAAATGGGGGGGGGGGTTAGAAGGGGGGGAGATGAGGGGGAGATGAGGAGGAGAGATGGGAAGAGACGATGGGGGGGAGATGGGGGGGGAAATAAAAAAGGGGGGGAGATAAAAAAGGGGGGGGTATCAGTGACCCCCAAATGGGTCCAGTTTCCTCCCCCCCCCACCCAAATCAACCGCAAGACCCCCAACTGCTCCCCTATTTCCCCCCAAATTACCCCCCCTAACCCAAGACCCCATAAGACCCCCCCCCCCCACAAGACCCATCAGCAGGACCCCCCACAAGACCCCTTTAGGACCCCCCCAAGACCCCACAGTCCCCCCAAAGACCCCCCCGGACCCCCGCCCAGACCCCATAAGACCCCCCCCCCACAAGACCCATCATCAGGACCCCTTTACGACCCCAAGACCCCATAAGACCCCCCCCAAGACCCATTATCAGGACCCCCCCAGACCCCTTTAGGACCCTCCCAAGACCTCATAGTCCCCAAAAGACCCCTTAGGAACCCCCCGGACCCCTTTAGGACCCCCCCCAGACCCCATAAGACCCCCCCTCCCCCCAAGACCCATCATCAGGACCCCCAGGACCCCTTTAGGACCCCCCCAAGACCCCATAGCCCCCCAAAGACCCCCCCGGACCCCTGCCCAGACCCCATAAGACCCCCCCCCCTCCAAGACCCATCATCAGGACCCCTTTACGACCCCCCCAAGACCCCATAAGACCCCCCCCAAGACTCCTTTAAGACCCCCCCCTCTCCCCAAGACCTATCATCAGGACCCCCTCCCCTTTAGGACCCTCCCAAGACCCCATAGCCCCCCCAAAGACCCCCCTGGACCCCCGCCCAGACCCCATAAGACCCCCCCCCCACAAGACCCATCATCAGGACCCCCGGACCCCTTTAGGACCCCCCCCCAAGACCCCATAGTCCCCCCCAAAGACCCCATAAGACCCCCCCAGAACCCCTTTAAGACCCCCCCCTCTCCCCAAAACCCATCATCAGGACCCCCCGGACCCCTTTAGGACCCCCCAAAGACCCCACAGTCCCCCTAATGACCCCCCCAGACCCCCACCCAGACCCCATAAGACCCCCCCAACAAGACCCATCATCAGGACCCCTTTACGACCCCCCCAAGACCCCATAAGACCCCCCCCAGATCCCATAAGATCCATCATCAGGACCCCCAGGACCCCTTCAGGACACCCCCAAGACCCCATAAACCCCCCCCCAGACCCCTTTTAAGACCCCCCAAGACCCCTTTACGACCCCCCCTCCTTCCCCAGACTCCATAGGACCCCCAGGAACCCCCCCCCCCCCAAATCCCCCTCCCCCTCCAGACCCCATAAGACCCCCCCGGACCCCTTTAAGACCTCCCCCCCCCCCCCCCAAGACCCATCATCAGGACCCCCAGGACCCCTTTAGGACCCCCCCAAGACCCCATAAGACCCCCCCCAGATCCCATAAGACCCATCATCAGGACGCCCAGGACCCCTTTAGGACCCCCCCAAGACCCCATAGCCCCCCCAAAGACCCCCTCGGACCCCCTCCAGACCCCATAAGACCCCCCCCCACAAGACCCATCATCAGGACCCCTTTACGACCTCCCCAAAACCCCCCCCCTAAGACCCCTTTACGACCCCCCCAGACCCCATAAGACCCCCCCCAAGACCCCTTTAGGACCCCCCCAGACCCATAAGACCCCCCCTAAGACCCCTTTACGACCCCCCCAAACCCCATAAGACCCCCCCCAAGACCCCTTTACGACCCCCCCAAACCCCATAAGACCCCCCCCAAGACCCCTTTACGACCCCCCCAGACCCCATAAGACCCCCCCCAAGACCCCTTTACGACCCCCCCAGACCCCATAAGACCCCCCCCCCCCAAAACGCCCCCTCCTCACCTGTCAGCCCTTTAGGACTGGAGCCAGCCGTCGTTGGGGGGGGTCCCAGCAGCCCCTCCCCTTCTCCTCCCCCCCCCCCATCATCACGGTTTCCTCTCCCCCCTCCGGGGGTCCGCACCCCCCGGGTAGAGGATGAGGGGGGAGGAGGCAAAGGGGGGGGCTTGGGGGAGGGGCTTCGTTGCCGGAAGGGGCGGGGCTTCGGGGGGCGTGGCCTATAGGAAGGGGGGAAATACAAAAAAAAACACACGATAGCGGGGGGGGGGGGAGGAATGAAATGGGGGGGGGGGGATTAGGGGGAAATAAAGTGTGGGGGGGGGCGATTATGGGGAAATAAAGGGAGGGGGGGGGCACTCACCGGGGTCTCCGGGTTCTGCCATGAGGGCCGAGGCCACGGTGGGGTCCTGGGGTTGGGGGGGGGGGGGCAAATAAACGGTGGGGGGGGTGGGGAGGGGGGGGGTAAATAAAAGGGGGTGAGGAGGGGGCCGCAGGCTTCAATGGGGGCCGTAGGCCTCAATGTTGGGGGGGGGTCTTAATGTGGGGGGGGGCTAACCCCGGGTTTAGGGGGGGGTTTCATTTCCCCCCCCCCATCTCAAAAAGGGGATCGGGACCCCCACAAATCCGCCACCCCTCCCCCCCCCCCCTCCTCCTCACACCTCGCCGCCCGCCGCCGCCGCTGCCGCCTCCATCGCTTCGGGAGGGGAGAGAGGAGCGCGCGGTGTGACGTCACTACTGTGCGACGGGTGTTTGGTGAGGGGGGTGGGGTTTGAACCGGAAGCGGGTGGGGTTTGAACCGGAAGCGGGTGGGTTGGGAGGGATAGCGGGTGCGGTTTGGAGAGGGAGGGGTTGGGGTACGGGCGGAAGGGGAGGAGTTATAGGCGGAAGTGGATGGGTTAAGGGCGGAAGTGGGTAGAATTAAGGGCGGAAATGGGTGGGTTAAGAGCGGAAGTGGGTCGAATTAAGGGCGGAAGTGGATGGGTTGTGAGGGATAGCTGGTGTGGGTTAATTGGGTTATGGGCGGAAGGGGAAGGGTTATAACCGGAAGTGGGTTGAATTAAGGGCGGAAGTGGGTGAGTTGAGAAGGGATACGGTGTGGTTTGGAGCGGGAGGGTTTGGGTTATGGGCGGAAGGGGAGGGGTTATAACCGGAAGTGCGTCGAACTAAGGGCGGAAGTGGGTCGGATTAAGGGCGGGAGTAAGTGGGGTTAAGGGCGGGAGTGGGTGGGGTTAAGGGCGGAAGTGCGTGAGGTTACGGGCGGAAGTGCGTGAGGTTACGGGCGGAAGTGGGTGGTTTTGAGGGCGGAAGGGGCGGGGCTTAGCGCAGCGCGCGGAACAGCAGAAGCCGCAGCAATGGTGGGCGGTGGGAATTGGGGCGAATTCGGGCAATTTTGGGCAAATTGGGGGCGGAGGGCGAGAGGGAGGGGGGGTATTTGAGTGGGGATGGGGGAAAATGGTGGGAAATGGCCGGGTTTGGGGGGGAGGGGGGGAGAAATGGGAGAAAAAGGTTGAAATGGGGAAAATTGGGGAGAATTTGGGGGATTTGGGGGAAATTGGGAGAATGTGGGGATTTGGGGGGGAATTTGGGGGGGAAATGGGGGAAAATTGGGAGATGTGGGTGGAAAATTAGGGGAAAATTGGGGATTTGGGGGAAAATTGGGGGGAAGAGGGGGAATATGGGGCGAAATTTGGGGACAAAATGGAGGAAAATTGGGGGATTTGGGGGGAAATTGGGGGAAAATAGGGGATTTGGGGGAAAATTGGGGGGAAGAGGGGGAATTTGGGGCAAAACTGGGGGATTTGTGGGGGAATTTGGGGGCAAAATGGGGGAAAATTGGGGGATTTGGGTGGAAAATTAGGAGAAAATTGGGGATTTGGGGGAAAATTGGGGGAAGAGGGGGAATATGGGGCAAAATTCGGGGATTTGGGGTGGAATTTGGGGGGGAAATTGGGGAAAATTGGGGGATTTCGGGGGAAATTAGGGAAAAATTGGGGATTTGGGGGAAAATTGGGGGAAGAGGGGGAATTTGGGGCGAAATTGGGGGATTTGGGGTGGAATTTGGGGGCAAAATGGAGGAAAATTGGGGGATTTGGGTGGAAAATTAGGAGAAAATTGGGGATTTGGGGGAAAATTGGGGAATATTTGGGGGAAAGGGTGAAGATTTGGGGAAAAAATTGGGAGAAATTGGGGGGGAAATGGGGGATTTGGGGGGGAAATTGGGAAAATGGGGGGATTTGGGGTGAAATTTGGGGGAAATTGAGGGAAAAATGAGGGGAAAATGGGGAATATGAGAATAATTCAGGGAGAATGGGGGAATTTTGGAGAAAATTGGGAGAAAAGTGGGGGATTTGGTGAAAATTGGGGGAAAATTGGGGAATTGGGGGGAAAATGGGGGAATTTGGGGCAAAAATTGGGGTAATTTGGGGAAAAATTGGGGGATTTGGGGGAAATTGGGGGGATTTGGGGGAAAATTGGAGGAGATTGGGGGAAAATTGGTGGATTAGGGGGAAAATTTGGGGGAATAATTGGGGAATTTGGGCAAAATTTGGGGGAAAATGGGGGAAAATGGGGGGATTTGGGGGAAAATGGGGGAAAATTGGGGGATTTCGGGGAAATTTGGGGGAAAAAATTGGGGGATTTGGGCAAAATTTGGGGGATTGGGGAAAATCGGGGGAAAATGGGGGGATTTGAGGGAAAATGGGGGAAAAGAACGGGGGAACTTGGGGGAAAATTGGGGGATTGGGGGGAAAAATTGGGGGAAATTGGGGGAAAATGGGGGATTTTGGGGGAAAATGAGGGGATTTGGGGCAAAAATTGGGGGATTTGGGGGAAAACTGGGGGGAAATTGGGGGGATTTCGGGGAGAATGGGGGGAAAAAATTGGGGGATTTGGGCAAAATTTGGGGGAAAATGGGGAAATTTGGGGGAACATTGGGGGATTTGGGGGAAATTTGGGGGAAAATGGGTGAATTTGGTGAAAAACAGCAGCAGAAAATGGGGGGTGGAATAGAGGGGGGGGGAATGGGAGAAAATTGGGGGGGGGGGGGGGCGATGAAATGGGGTGGGGGGGGGGGCAGCAAGGAGGGGGGGGGGGTTGGGGAGACAATTAACACCCCAGAGCCCCCCCCTGTTCTCCCCCTCTCATTAATCCCCCCCTGCCGTTATCCCCCCCCCCTCATTAATCACCCCCCCCCCCCCCATTAATTACCCCCCCCCTCATTAATTACTCCCCCCCCCCAGCTGTTCTATTCATTCTTCAAGTCATTGGTGGGCAAAGACGTGGTGGTGGAGCTGAAGAACGACCTCAGGTGGGGGGCAATACGACCCCCCCCCCCCCCCCAAAAAAAAGACCCCCCCCCAAAAAATGACCCCCCCCAAACACCCCCCCAAAAAAAAAAACGACCCCCCCCAAAAAAACGACGCCCCCCCAACATCAAAGTGGGACGACCACAAAAAACGGGGTCCGTCCCCCCCCCCCAAATGCACCCCCCCCAAAAATGGGGACCCGTCCCCCCCCCAAAAAAAAATAAAATTGGAGACCCCCCCCCAAAATGTGACCCCCCCCCAAAAAAAAATGGGACGACCCCCCCCGAAAACGAGACCCCACCCCTCGCAATGTTGCCCCCCACCCAAAAATGGGACCCCCCCCCAAAAAAATGAGACCCCCCCCAAAAAAACGCCCCCCCCCCCCCCAAAATGGGATCAGCTCCAAAATGGAACAACCAAAAAAATGGAACCCCCCCCCCCCCCCCCAATGATAAATCCCCCCCCCCCTCTAATTATTGGACCCCCCCTCCCCATTATTTGAACCCCCCCCCATTATTGGACCCCCCCCAATTCATGACCTTCTGTTGCCCCCCCCCATTATTGGAACCCCCCCCCGATTATTGGACCCCCCCCCCCTTCATGACCCTCTATTGTCCCCCCCCCCATTATTGGAACCCCCCCAATTATTGGACCCCTTCCCCAATTGTTGCCCCCCCCTCCACTATTGGACCCCCCCCAATTATTGGACCCCCCCCCCCCCAATTCATGACCTTCTGTTGCCCCCCCCCAATTCTTGCTCCCCCCCCCCCATTATTGGACCCCCTCCCCAATTATTGGACCCCCCCCCCCAATTCATGACCTTCTGTTGCCCCCCCCCCCAATTATTGCCCCCCCCCCCCATTATTGGACCCCCTCCCCAATTATTGCCCCCCCCCATTATTGGACCCTGCTCCCCAATTATTGCCCCCCCCCCATTATTGGGCCCCCTTCCCAATTATTGGACCCCCCCCCCCCATTATTGGAACCCCCCCCATTATTGAACCCCCCCCCAATTATTGCCCCCCCCCAATTATTCCCCCCCCCAATGATTCCCCCCCCCATTATTGCACCCCCTCCCCAATTATTGCCCCCCCCCCTCCATTATTGGAGCCCCTCCTCAATTATTGGACCCCTCCCCCCCAATTCATGACCTTCTGTTGCCCCCCCCCCCCAATTATTGCTCCCCCCCCCCCATTATTGGACCCCCTCCCCAATTATTGGACCCCCTCCCCAATTATTGGAACCCCCCCCAATTATTGGACCCCCTCCCCAATTATTGCCCCCCCCCCTCCATTATTGGAGCCCCTCCCCAATTATTGGACCCCACCCCCAATTCATGACCTTCTGTTGCCCCCCCCCCCCAATTATTGCTCCCCCCCCCCATTATTGGACCACCTCCCCAATTATTGGACCCCCCCCCATTATTGCCCCCCCCCCCATTATTGGAGCCCCTCCCCAATTATTGGACCCCCCCCCCCCAATTCATGACCTTCTGTTGCCCCCCCCCCCCAATTATTGCTCCCCCCCCCCATTATTGGACCCCCTCCCCAATTATTGCCCCCCCCCCCATTATTGGAGCCCCTCCCCAATTATTGGACCCACCCCCCCCCAATTCATGACCTTCTGTTGCCCCCCCCCCCCAATTATTGCTCCCCCCCCCCCATTATTGGACCCGCTCCCCAACTAATGGAACCCCCCCCAATTATTGGACCCCCCCCCCCCAATTATTGCCCCCCCCAATTCATGACCTTTTGTTGCCCCCCCCCCCCATTATTGGACCCCCCCCATTATTGCCCCCCCCCATTATTGGAACCCCCCCCCCGATTATTGGACCCCCCCCCCTTCATGACCATCTGTTGCCCCCCCCCCCCCATTATTGGAAACCCCCATTTTTGGACCCCCCCCCTTCATGACCTTTTGTTGCCTCCCCCCCCCCATTATTGGACCCCTTCCCCAATTATTGGACCCCCCCCCATTATTGAACCCCCCCATTATTGGACCCCCCCCATTATTGAACCCCCCCCATTATTGGCTCCCCTCCCCAATTATTGCCCCCCCCCCTCCATTATTGGAGCCCCTCCCCAATTATTGGACCCACCCCCCCCCAATTCATGACCTTTTGTTGCCCCCCCCCCCATTATTGGACCCCCCCCATTATTGCCCCCCCCCCATTATTGGAACCCCCCCCCCATTATTGGACCCCCCCCCCCCCTTTCATGACCCTCTATTGCCCCCCCCCCCCCATTATTGGAACCCCCCCATTTTTGGACCCCCCCCTTCATGACCTTCTGTTGCCCCCCCCCCCATTATTGGACCCCCTCCCCAATTATTGGAACCCCCCCCAATTATTGGACCCCCCCCTTCATGACCTTCTGTTGCCCCCCCCCCATTATTGGAGCCCCCCCCCCAATTATTCCCCCCCCATTATTGGACCCCCTCCCCAATTATTGCCCCCCCCTTCGTAACCTTCTGTTGCCCCCCACCCCATTATTGGACCCCCCAAATAATTGCCCCCCCCCCCCTTCATGATTTTGTTGCCCCCCCCCGCAGCATCTGTGGAACTCTGCACTCTGTAGACCAGGTGAGGGGGGGGGGGGGGTCTTTTTTTTGGGGGGGGGGGGGATTAGGGGTAAATTTGGGGAGGGGGGGTCTGGGGGGGCAATATGGGATGCTTGGGGGACTGGGGGGGGCAATAAGGGGTAATGGGGGGGTAATAATGGCATCTGGGGGGGCAATAGGGGGGTCTGGGGGGGCAATAAAGGCCTGGGGGGGCAATAATGGGGTCTGGGGGGGCAATAAATTGCTCTGGGGGGTAATTGGGGGTCCGGGGGGGGCAATAAGGGGTTTGGGGGGCAATAAGGGGTTTGGGGGGGCAATAAGGGGTAATGGGGGGGCAATAAAGGGGTCTGGGGGGGGCAATACGGGGTTTGGGGGGCAATAAGGGGCCTGGGGGGGGGCAATAAGGGGGTCTGGGGGGGCATTAAGGGGCTCGGGGGGTAATAATGGGGTCTGGGGGGGCAATATGGGGTAATGGGGGGGCAACAAGGGGTCTGGGGGGGCAATAAAGGGCTGGGGGGGGCAATAAGGGGTAATGGGCGGGCAATAATGGGGTCGGGGGGGGCAATAGAGGGGCTCTGGGGGGGCAATAAACGGCTGGGGGGGGTAATAGGGGTTCTGGGGGGGGCAATAAAGGGCTGGTGGGGCAAGAAGGGGGTCTGGGGGGGGCAATAAGGGGTCTGGGGGGGCAATAGAGGGGCTCTGGGGGGGCAATAAACGGCTGGGGGGGGGCAATAAGGGGTAATGGGCGGGCAATAATGGGGTCGGGGGGGGGGCAATAATGGGGTCTGCGGGGGCAATAAGGGGTCTGGGGGGGCAATAGGGGTTCTGGGGGGGCAATAAGGGGTCTGGGGGGGCAACAAGGGGTCTGGGGGGGCAATTGAGGGTCTGGGGGGGGCAATAAGGGGTCCGGGGGGGCAATAAGGGGTAATGGGGGGGCATTAAGGGGCTCGGGGGTAATAATGGGGTCTGGGGGGGCAATATGGGGTAATGGGGGGGCAACAAGGGGTCTGGGGGGGCAATTGAGGGTCTGGGGGGGCAATAAGGGGTCTGGGGGGCAATAAAGGGCTGGGGGGGCAATAAGGATTCTGGGCGGGGCAATAAGGTTTAATGGGGGGGCAATAAAGGGTCCGGGGGAGGGCAATAATGGGGTCTGGGGGGGCAATAAGAGGGTCTGGGGGGGCAATTGAGGGTCTGGGGGGGCCATAAGGGGTCTGGGGGGGGCAATAAGGGGGTCTGGGGGGGCAATAAGGGGCCTGGGGGGGCAACAAGGGGTTTGGGGGGCAATAAAGGGCTGGGGGGGTAATAGGGGTTCGGGGGGGGGGGGCAATATGGGGTCTGGGGGGGCAATAAGGTGGTCTGGGGGGGCAATAAGGGGCTGGGGGGGGTAATAGGGGTTCTGGGGGGGGCAATAAAGGGCTGGTGGGGCAAGAAGGGGGTCTGGGGGGGGCAATAAGGGGTCTGGGGGGGCAATAGAGGGGCTCTGGGGGGGCAAGAAGGGGTCTGGGGGGGGCAATAAGGGTCTGGGGGGGGCAATAATGGGGTCTGCGGGGGGGCAAGAAGGGGTTTGGGGGGCAATAAGGGGCCTGGGGGGGGGCAATAATGGCGTCTTGGGGGGCAATAAGGGGTAATGGGGGGGTAATAATGGTATCTGGGGGGGCAATAAGGGGTCTGGGGGGGGCAATAAATTGCTCTGGGGGGTAACTGGGGGTCCGGGGGAGCAATATGGAGTCTGGGGGGGGCAATAAGGGGGTCTGGGGGGGGCAATAAATTGCTCTGGGGGGTAATTGGGGGTCCGGGGGGGGCAATAATGGGGTCTGGGGGGGCAATAAAGGGGACTGGGGGGGTAATAAGGGGTCCGGGGGGGGCAATAAGGGGGTTTGGGGGGGCAACAAGGGGTCTGGGGGGGCAATAAAGGGCTGGTGGGGCAAGAAGGGGGTCTGGGGGGGGCAATAAGGGGTCTGGGGGGGCAATAGAGGGGCTCTGGGGGGGCAAGAAGGGGTCTGGGGGGGGGTAATAATGGGGTCTGGGGGGGGGCAATAAGGGGTTTGGGGGGCAATAAGGGGCCTGGGGGGGGGGCAATAATGGCGTCTTGGGGGGCAATAAGGGGTAATGGGGGGGTAATAATGGTATCTGGGGGGGCAATAAGGGGTCTGGGGGGGGCAATAAATTGCTCTGGGGGGTAACTGGGGGTCCGGGGGGGCAATATGGGGTCTGGGGGGGGCAATAAGGGGGTCTGGGTGGGCAATAAATTGCTCTGGGGGGTAATTGGGGGTCCGGGGGGGGCAATAATGGGGTCTGGGGGGGCAATAAAGGGGACTGGGGGGGTAATAAGGGGTCCGGGGGGGGCAATAAGGGGGTTTGGGGGGGCAATAAGGGGGTCTGGGGGGGGCAATAAATTGCTCTGGGGGGTAATTGGGGGTCCGGGGGGGGCAATAAGGGGTCTGGGGGGGGCAATAAGGGGCCTGGGGGGGCAACAAGGGGTTTGGGGGGCAATAAAGGGCTGGGGGGGTAATAGGGGTTCCGGGGGGGGGGCAATATGGGGTCTGGGGGGGCAATAATGGGGTCTGGGGGGGCAATAAAGGGCTGGGGGGGGTAATAGGGGTTCTGGGGGGGGCAATAAAGGGCTGGTGGGGCAAGAAGGGGGTCTGGGGGGGGCAATAAGGGGTCTGGGGGGGCAATAAGGGGTAATGGGGGGGCAATAAGGGGGTTTGGGGGGGCAATAAGGGGTCTGGGGGGGGCAATAATGGGGTCTGGGGGGGCAATAAGGGGTCGGGGGGGGCAATAAGGGGTCTGGGGGGGCAATAAGGGGTAATGGGGGGGGCAATAAGAGGGTCTGGGGGGGCAACAAGGGGTCTGGGGGGGCAATAAAGGGCTGGGGGGGCAATAATGGGGTCTGGGGGGGCAATAAGGGGGTCTGGGGGGGCATTAAGGGGCTCGGGGGGTAATAATGGGGTCTGGGGGGGGCAATATGGGGTAATGGGGGGGGCAACAAGGGGTCTGGGGGGGCAATAAGGGGTCTGGGGGGGCAATAAGAGGGTCTGGGGGGGCAATTGAGGGTCTGGGGGGGCCATAAGGGGTCTGGGGGGGGCAATAAGGGGGTCTGGGGGGGCAACAAGGGGTTTGGGGGGGCAATAAAGGGCTGGGGGGGGCAATAAGGGGCCTGGGGGGGCAATAAGGGGTCCGGGGGAGGCAATTGAGGGTCTGGGGGGGTAATAAGGGGTCTGGGGGGGGCAATATGGGGTCTGGGGGGGGCAATAAGGGGTCTGGGGGGGCAATAAAGGGCTGGGGGGGGCAATATGGGGTCTGGGGGGGCAATAAGGGGTCTGGGGGGGTAATATGGGGTCTGGGGGGGCAATAAAGGTCTGGGGGGGCAATTGAGGGTCTGGGGGGGGCAATAAGGGGGCAGGGGGGGCAATAAGTGGTAATGGGGGGGGGCAATAAGAGGGTCTGGGGGGGCAATAAATTGCTCTGGGGGGGGTAATAGGGGGTCTGCGGGGGGGCAATAGGGGCACTGGGGGGGCAATAAGGGGTCTGGGGGGGCAATAAAGGGCTGGGGGGGCAATAAGGATTCTGGGGGGGGCAATAAGGGGTAATGGGGGGGCAATAAAGGGGTCTGGGGGGGCAACAATGGGGTCTGGGGGGGCAATAAGGGCTCTGGTGGTGGCAAAAAGGGGTCTGGGGGGGGCAATAAGGGGGTTTGGGGGGGTAATAGGGGTCCCGGGGGGGGGCAATATGGGGGTCTGAGGGGGCAATATGGGCCCTGGGGGGGCAACAAGGGGTCCGGGGGGGCAATAAGGGGTAATGGGGGGGCAATAAGGGGGTCTGGGGGGGGCAATAAGGGGTCTAGGGGGGCAATAAAGGGCTGGGGGGGGCAATATGAGGTCTGGGGGGGCAATAATGGGGTCTGGGGGGGCAATAAAGGGCTGGGGGGGGTAATAGGGGTTCTGGGGGGGGCAATAAAGGGCTGGTGGGGCAAGAAGGGGGTCTGGGGGGGCAATAAGGGGTCTGGGGGGGCAATAAGGGGGTTTGGGGGGGCAATAAGGGATCTGGGGGGGGCAATAATGGGGTCTGGGGGGGCAATAAGGGGTCTGGGGGGGCAATAAGGGGTAATGGGGGGGGGCAATAAGAGGGTCTGGGGGGGCAACAAGGGGTCTGGGGGGGCAATAAAGGGCTGGGGGGGCAATAGGGTCTGGGGGGGCAATAAGGGGCCTGGGGGGGCAACAAGGGGTCTGGGGGGGCAATAAGGGGCCTGGGGGGGCAACAAGGGGTCTGGGGGGGCAATAAGGGGCCTGGGGGGGCAACAAGGGGTCTGGGGGGGCAATAAGGGGCCTGGGGGGGCAACAAGGGGTCTGGGGGGGCAATTGAGGGTCTGGGGGGGGGCAATAAGGATTTGGGGGGGGGGGGGGGGGGCAATAAGGGGTCTGTGGGGTTACTAGAGGTCAACCTTGGGTGCCCCCCCCCCCCCCGCAGTATTTGAACATCAAACTGACGGACATCAGCGTCACCGACCCCGAGAAATACCCGCATATGGTGAGATTTTCTTTGGGGGGGGTGGCACAATTTTAGGGTGCCCCCCCCTCATTTAGGGTGCCCCCCCCATTTCGGGACCCCCCCCCCCCCCATGGGTAACCCCCCCCCCCATTTTGGGTGACACCCTCCCTTTTTCGGTGCCCCCCCCCATTTGGGTACCCCCCCCATTTTGGGTGACCCCCCCCCTTTTTCGGTGTCCCCCCATTTAGGGTGCCCCCCCCATTTTGGGTGACCCCCCCCATTTAGGGACCCCCCCCATTGTGGGTGGCCCCCCCCCATTGTGGGTGGCCCCCCCCCATTTAGGGTGCCCCCCTCATTTAGGGTGACCCCCCCCATTTTGGGTGACCCCCCCCATTTTAGGTGACCCCCCCCATTTTGGCTGACCCCCCCCATTTTGGGTGCCCCCCCCCCATTTAGGCCCCCCCCCATTGTGGGTGGCCACCCCCATTTTGGGTGGCCCCCCATTTTGGCTGCCCCCCCCTATTTAGGGTGACCCCCCCCCTCACTTTGGGTGCCCCCCCATTTAGGGAACCCCCCCATTTTGGGTGACCCCCCCCATTTCGGATGCCCCCCCCCATGTTGGGTGCCCCCCCATTTTAGGTGCCCCCCCCCCCCATTTTGGGTGACCCCCCCCATTTAGGGTGCCCCCCCCTATTTTGGGTGACTCCCCCCCATTTAGGGTACCCCCCCATTTTGGGTGACCCCCCCCGATTTTGGGTGACCCCCCCCATTTAGGGACCCCCCCCCATTTGGCTGACCCCCCCTCGTATTGGGTGCCCCCCCTCATTTTGGGTGACCCCCCCCATTTTAGGTGACCCCCCTCATTTTGGGTACCCCCCCCCATTTTAGGTGACCCCCCCCATTTTGGGTGCCCCCCCCATTTTGGGTGACCCCCCCCCCTCATTTTAGGACCCCCCCCGATTTTGGGTGACGCCCCCCATTTTGGGTGCCCCCCCCTTTTTTGGTGTCCCCCCATTTAGGGTGACCCCCCCCATTTTGGCTGACCCCCCCATTTAGGGTGCCCCCCCCATTTAGGGTGCCCCCCCCTCATTTTGGGTGCCCCCCCCCATTTTGGCTGACCCCCCCCATTTTGGGTGCCCCCCTCCATTTAGGCCCCCCCCCATTGTGGGTGGCCCCCCCCTCATTTAGGGTGACCCCCCCTCATTTTGGGTGACCCCCCCCTCACTTTGGGTGCCCCCCCATTTAGGGTGCCCCCCCCCATTTTGGGTGACCCCCCCCATTTTGGGTGCCCCCCTCATTTTGGGTGGCCCCCCCCCCCATTTAGGGTGACCCCCCCATTTTGGGTGCCCCCCCCCATTTAGGCCCCCCCCCCATTGTGGGTGCCCCCCCCCATGTTGGGTGCCCCCCCATTTTAGGTGCCCCCCCCCCCCATTTTGGGTGACCCCCCCCATTTAGGGTGCCGCCCCCTATTTTGGGTGACTCCACTCATTTTCAGTGCCCCCCCCCCAATTTTCGATGCCCCCCCGCCCCCATTTAGGGGAACTCCCCCAATTGGGTGCCCCCCCCCGGAATTTTTTTGTGCCCCCCCCACCTCCATATCAGCTCAGAACCACCCCATAGTTGACCCCACTTCCCCCCCCATATCTCAGCCCCCTTATACGTTACCCCCCCCATTTTTGGGTTACCCCCCCATCTGCCCCCCCCCCATTTTTCACGCCACCCCCCGCGCCCCCCCCCCCCCAACTCCCTCCCAAATGACTCCAAAATGCCCCCAAAATGACCCCAAAATGGCCCCAAATGACCCCGAAATGGCCCCAAATGACTCCAAATGACCCCAAATGACCCCAAAATGGCCCCAAATGGCCCCAAATGACCCCGAAATGGCCCCAAATGACCCCAACTGACACCAAAATGACCCCAAATTACCCCAAAATGGCCCCAAATGACCCCAAATAACACCAAAATGGCCCCAAATGACCCCAAAATGCCCCCAAATGACCCCAACTGACACCAAAGTGGCCCCAAATGACCCCAAAAAGATCCCAAATGACCCCAAATGACCCCAAAATGACCCCAAATGACCCCAAAATGGCCCCAAATGACCCCAAATGACCCCAAAACGGCCCCAAAATGGCCCCAAATGACCCCAACTGGCCCCAAATGACCCCAAATGGCCCCAAAAAGATCCCAAATGACCCCAAATAACCCCCAAATGACCACAAAATGGCCCCAAATGACCCCAAAAAGATCTCAGATGACCCCAAATGACCCCAAAAGGACCACATATGACCCCAAATGACCTCAAAATGGCCCCAAATGACCCCAAAAAGATCCCAAATGACCCCAAATGACCCCAGATGACCCCAAAAATATCCCAAATGGCCCCAAATGACCCCAAAATGGCCCCAAATGACCCCAAAAAGATCCCAAATGACCCCAAATGACCCCAAATGACCCCAAAAATATCCCAAATGACCCCAAATGACCCCAAAAGACCCCAAAATGGCCCCAAATGACACCAAATGACCCCAAATAACCCCAAAATGGCCCCAAATGACCCCAACTGACTGCAAAATGGCCCCAAATGACCCCAAATGATCCCAAAGGACCCCAAATGACCCCAAAAAGATCTCAAATGACCCCAAATGACCCCAAAATGTCCTCAAATGACCCCAAATTGACCCCAAATGACCCCAACTGACACCAAAATGGCCCCAAATGACCCCAAATGACCCCAAAATGACCCCAAATGACCCCAAAATGGCCCAAAATGACCCCAAATTACCCCAAATGGCCCCAAAATGGCCCCAAATGACCTTAACTGACCCCAAAATGGCCCCAAGTGACCCCAAATGACCCCAAAAGGACCGCAAATGACCCCAAAATGACCCAAAATGACCCCAAAATGACTCCAAATGGCCCCAAAATGGCCCCAAATGACCACAAATGACCCAAAAATGGCCCCAAATGACCCCAAATGACCCCAAAATGCCCCCAAATGCCCCCAAATGACCCCAAATTTTCCCCAAAATGGCCCCAAATGACCCCTAAATGACCCCAAATGACCCAAAATGGCCCCAAAATGGCCCCAAATGACCCCAAAAAGATCCCAAATGACCCCAAATGACCCCAAATGACCCCAATATGGCCCCAAATTGCCCCCAAATGACACCAAATGACCCCAAATTGCCCCCAAATGACCCCAAAATGGCCCACTTTCCCCCCCCCCATTTTTCAGCTGCCCCCCCCTCGGACCACCCCCATTTTTTTCCGCCCCCCCCCGCGCCCCCCCCACCTCCATATCAGCTCAGAACCACCCCATAGTTGACCCCACTTCCCCCCCCATATCTCAGCCCCCTTATACGTTACCCCCCCCATTTTGGGGTTACCCCCCCCCTGCCCCCCCCCCATTTTTTTCTGCCCCCCCCCGCGCCCCCCCCACCCCCCACCTCCCTCCCAGCCCCCCCCTACCCCCAACCCCCTGCCGACCCCCATTTCCCCCCCCCATATCTCAGCCCCCCCCCACTTTCCCCCCCCCCATTTTTCCCCTGCCCCCCCCTCGGACCCCCCCCATTTTTCAGCTGCCCCCCCCCGCGCCCCCCCCACCTCCATATCAGCTCAGAACCACCCCATAGTTGACCCCACTTCCCCCCCCATATCTCAGCCCCCTTATACGTTACCCCCCCCATTTTTGGGTTACCCCCCCATCTGACCCCCCCTTCATTTTTTCTGCCCCCCCCCGCGCCCCCCCCCCCCCCTCATTTCAGCTGTCTGTGAAGAACTGTTTTATCCGGGGCTCCGTGGTTCGTTACGTGCAGCTGCCAGCAGACGAGGTGGACACGCAGCTGCTGCAGGACGCAGCCCGAAAAGAGGCTCTGACCCAAAAACAGTGACCCCCCCCCGGGAAATTTGGGGGGGGGGGGGCAGGAAAATATGTGGGGGGGGGTCATGAGAATGTAGGGGGTGTGAAAATGTGGGGGGGGGCACGAAAATGTGGAGATGCACAGGGATGGAGGGGGGGAATGGGGCTCAAATGGGGCTGGGGGGGGGGTTTATAAAGAGGTTGTGAGCCCCCCCCCACTGAAAACAGTGACCCCCCCACGCAAATATTGGCGGGGGGGGGCATGAAAGTGTAGGGGGTGCGGAAATGTGGGAGGGGGGGGCATGAAAATGTAGGGGGGGGCAGGAAAATGTGGAGATGCACAGGGATGGAGGGGGGGAATGGGGCTCAAATGGGGCTGGGGGGGGGGTTTATAAAGAGGTTGTGAGCCCCCCCCCACTGAAAACAGTGACCCCCCCCCCGCAAATATGGGGGGTGGGGGGCATGAAAGTGTAGGGGGTGCGAAAATGTGGGGGGGGGGGGCATGAAAATGTGGGGGGGGGGCACGAAAATGTGGAGATGCACAGGGATGGAGGGGGGGAATGGGGCTCAAATGGGGCTGGGGGGGGGTTGTAAAGAGGTTGTGAGCCCCCCACCGGGAAAATATTGGGGGGGGGGGCAGGAAAATATGTGGGGGGGGTCATGAGAATGTAGGGGGTGCGAAAATGTGGGGGGGGGGGCATGAAAATGTTGGGGGGGGGCAGGAAAATGTGGAGATGCAGAGGGATGGAGGGGGGGAATGGGGCTCAAATTGGGGCTGGGGGGGGGGGTTGTAAAGAGGTTGTGACCCCCCCCCCACTGAAAACAGTGACCCCCCCACGCAAATATTGGCGGGGGGGGGCATGAAAGTGTAGGGGGTGCGGAAATGTGGGAGGGGGGGGCATGAAAATGTAGGGGGGGGCAGGAAAATGTGGAGATGCACAGGGATGGAGGGGGGGAATGGGGCTCAAATGGGGCTGGGGGGGGGGTTGTAAAGAGGTTGTGAGCCCCCCCTCGATTTGTGGGGGGGGGGGGGGGCAATAAAGATGTTGTGGGGGGGTGGAGATGTGTGACGGTGTGATTTTGTAATGGGGGGGTTGGGGGGGGGCTGTTGAGGGGGGGGAGGGGAAGGGGGTGGAGGGGGTGGGTAGGAAAATGGGGGGGGGCACACAGGGATGGGGGGGGCACGAAATGGTGGGGGGGGCAAGAAAATGGGGGGCACGAAAACGTGGGGGGGGGACGAAGGGATGGGGGGCGTGAAGTCGTCGGGGGGGGGGGCTCTATGGGTCTCTGTGGGTGTCTGTGGGTCCCTATGGGTCTCTGTGGGTCTCTATGTGTCCCTATGGGTCTCTATGGGTGTCTGTGGGTCTCTGTGGGGTCTCTATGGGTCCCTATGAGTCCCTATGGGGTCTCTATGAGTGTCTATGGGTCCCTGTGGGTCCCTGTGGGTCTCTATTCGTCTCTATGGGACTCTATTGGTCCCTATGGGCCTCCATGGGTCTCCATGGGTCCCTGTGGATCCCTATGGGTCTCTATGGGTCTCCATGGGTCTCTATGGGTCTCTATGGGTCTCCATGGGTCTCTATGGGTCTCTATGTGTCCCTATGTGTCCCTATGGGTCCCTATGGGTTCCTATGGGTTTCTATGCATCCCTATGGGTTCCTATGGGTCCCTATGGGTCTCTATGGGTTCCTATGTGTCCGTATTGGTCCCTATGGGTCTTTATGGGTCTCTATGGGTCTCTGTGTCCCTATGGGTTCCTATGGGTCTCTATGGGTCTCTATGGGTCTCCATGGTTCTCTATGTGTCCCTATGTGTCCCTATGTGTCCCTATGTGTCCCTATGTGTCCCTATGCGCCCCAATGGCAGCAGCACATCATTGATGCTGGGCTTGCAGCCTCCATCCCCAAATGACCCCAACTGACCCCAAAATGGCCCCAAATGACAACAAATGACACAAAATGGCCCCAAATGACCCCAAAAAGATCCCAAATGACCCCAAAATGACCCCAAATGACCCCAAATGACCCAAATTTTCCCCAAATGACCCCAAATGACCCCAAAAAGATCCCAAATGACCCCAAATGACCCCAACAAGGCCCCAAAATGGCCCCAAATAACCCCAAATGACCCCAAAAAGATCCCAAATGACCCCAAAATGACCCCAAATGGCCCCAAAATGGCCCCAAATGACCCCAAATTGACCCCAAATGACCCCAACTGACACCAAAATGGCCCCAAATGACCCCAAATAACCCCAAAATGCCCCAAATGACCCCAAGAAGATCCCAAATGACCCCAAATGACACCAACTGACAGCAAAATGACCCCAAATGACCCCGAAATGGCCCCGAAATGGCCCGAAATGACCCCAAATGACCCCAAAATGGCCCCAAATGACCCTAACTGACCCCAAAAAGATCCCAAATGACCCCAAATGACCCCAAAAGGACCGCAAATGACCCCAAATGACCCCAAAATGGCACCAAATGACCCCAAATGACCCCAACTGACACCAAAATGATCCCAAATGACCCCAAATAACCCCAAAATGGCCCCAAATGACCCCAAGAAGATCCCAAATGACCCCAAATGACCCCAAATGACCCCAACTGACACCAAAATGACCCCAAATGACCCCAAATGGCCCCAAAATGGCCCCAAATGACCCTAACTGACCCCAAAAAGATCCCAAATGACCCCAAATGACCCCAAAAGGACCGCAAATGACCCCAAATGACCCCAAAATGGCACCAAATGACCCCAAATTGACCCCAAATGACCCCAACTGACACCAAAATGGCCCCAAATGACCCCAAATAACCCCAAAATGGCCCCAAATGACCCCAAGAAGATCCCAAATGACGCCAAATGACCCGAAATGACCCCAAAATGGCCCAAAATGACCCCAAATGACCCCAAATGGCCCCGGAATGGCCCGAAATGACCCCAAATGACCCCAAAATTGCCCCAAATGACCCCAAATGACCCCAAAAAGATCCCAAATGACCCCAAATGACCCCAAAAGGACCGCAAATGACCCCAAATGACCCCAAGAAGATCCCAAATGATTCCAAATTGACCCCAAATGACCCCAACTGACACCAAAATGGCCACAAATGACCTCAAATGACCCCAAAATGGCCCCAAATGACCACAAGAAGATCCCAAATGACCCCAAATGACCCCAAAATGGCCCCAAATGACCCTAACTGACCCCAAAAATATCCCAAATGACCCCAAATGACCCCAAAAGGACCGCAAATGACCCCAAATGACCCCAAAATGGCCCCAAATGACCCCAAATGACCCCAAAATGGTTCCAAATGACCCCAAATGACCCCAAAATGGCCCCAAATGACACCAAATGACCCCAAATAACCCCAAAATGGCCCCAAATGACCCCAACTGACCCCAAAATGGCCCCAAATGAACCCAAATGATCCCAAATGACCCCAAATGACCCCAAAAAGATCCCAAATGACCCCAAATGACCCCAAATGACCTCAAATGACCCCAAATTGACCCCAAATGACCCCAACTGACACCAAAATGGCCCCAAATGACCCCAAATAACCCCATAATGGCCCCAAATGACCCCAGGAAGATCCCAAATGACCCCAAATGACCCCAAATGACCCCAAAATTGCCCCAAATGACCCTAACTGACCCCAAAAAGATCCCAAATGACCCCAAATGACCCCAAAAGGACCGCAAATGACCCCAAATGACCCCAAAATGGCACCAAATGACCCCAAATTGACCCCAAATGACCCCAACTGACACCAAAATGGCCCCAAATGACCCCAAATAACCCCAAAATGGCCCCAAATGACCCCAAGAAGATCCCAAATGACCCCAAATGAACCCAAATGACCCCAAATGGCCCCGAAATGGCCCGAAATGACCCCAAATGACCCCAAAATTGCCCCAAATGACCCCAAATGACCCCAAAATGGCCCCAAATGACCCTAACTGACCCCAAAATGGCCCCAAATGACCCCAAATTGACCCCAAATGACCCCAAAATGGCCCAAAATGACTCCAAATGAATCCAAATGGCCCCAAAATGGCCCCAAATGCCCCTAACTGACCCAAAAATGGCCCCAAGTGACCCCAAATGACCCCAAAAGGACCGCATATGACCCCAAATAACCCCAAAATAGCCCCAAATGACCTCAACTTGATCCCAAATGACCCCAACTGACACCAAAATGGCCCCAAATGACCCCAAATTGACCCCAAAATACCCCAGCTGACACCAAAATGGCCCCAAATGACCCCAAATAACCCCAAAATGACCCCAAATGACCCCAAAATGGCCACCAATAGGGTGGTCCCTATAATTCGGGGGGGGTCCCAATAATTTGGGGGGGTCCCTAAAATTTGGGTGGCGTCACTTATATGGGGGGGGTCCCTCTAATTCTGGGGGGGGGGTCTTTTATGGGGGGGCTCCCTCTAATTTGGGTGGGGGTCTCTCCAATTTGGGGGGGCTCCCCCTAATTTTTTGTGGGGTCTCATATAAGGGGGGGGTCCCTATAATTTTCTGGGGGGGGTCTGATTTCTGGGGGGGGGTCCCTATAAATGTGGGGGGGGTCTCAAACTCCCCCTCCCCCCCAAATTTCAGACATTTACGTGTTCGGGGTTGGGGAGCTGTCCGACCGCGCGGTGCTGAACGCGATGGCGTCCAAAAAAGACGGCGAGGAGCACGTGTGGGTGCTGCGGGAGCTGGGGGACCTGCACAGCGCCTTCCACGCCATGATCGGTCCGAAATCCGCCTTTTTTCAACCCAAAAATATCCCGACTCGAGTCACCCAAAGGCTGCTCCCAAAAATCGGCCCAAAAATGAGCCTAAAAATCGGCTCTGAAATCGCAAAAATCAGCCTAAAAATCGGCTCTGAAATGCCCCAAATCAGCCCCAAAATCGGCTCCGAAATGACGCGAATTCAGCCCAAAAATCGGCTCTGAAATCCCCGAAATTAATCCCAAAAGTCGGCTCTGAAATCCCCCAAATGAGCCCCAAAATCGGACCCCAAATGGGACCCGAAATCCCCCAAATTCTGCCCAAAAATCGGACCCCAAATCCCATAAATTCACCCCAAAAATCAGAACTGAAATCCCCCAAATGAGCCCCAAAATCCGACCCCAAATGGGACCCGAAATCCCCCAAATTCACCCCAAAAATCCGACCCGAAATGCCCCGAATTCACCCCAAATCAGCCCCGACCTGCACAGCGCCTTCCACGCCACCATCGGTCCGAAATCCGCCTTTTTTCAACCCAAAAATATCCCGACTCGAGTCACCCAAAGGCTGCTCCCAAAAATCGGCCCAAAAATCGGCTCTGAAATCGCAAAAATAAGCCTAAAAATCGGCTCTGAAATCCCCCAAATCAGCCCAAAAATCGGCTTCAAAATCCTCCATATGAGCCCCAAAATCGGATCCGAAGTGGGACCCGAAATCCCCCAAATTCACCCCAAAGATCGGACTCAAAATCCCACAAATTCAACCCAAAAATCGGTTCTGAAATGACCCAAAGGAGCCCCAAAATCCGACCCCAAATGGGACCCGAAATCCCCCAAATTCACCCAAAAATCGGCCCCGAAATGCCCCAAATTCACCCTCAAAATTGGACCCGAAATCCCACAAATTCAGCCCAAAAATCGGACCCCAAATCCCATAAATTCACCCCAAAAATCGGAACTGAAATCCCCCAAATGAGCCCCAAAATCCGACCCCAAATCGGACCCGAAATGCCCCGAATTCACCCCAAATCAGCCCCGACCTGCACAGCGCCTTCCACGCCACCATCGGTCCGAAATCCGCCTTTTTTCAACCCAAAAATATCCCGACTCGAGTCACCCAAAGGCTGACCCAAAAATCGGCCCAAAAATCGGCTCCGAAATCGCAAAAATGAGCCTAAAAATCGGCTCTGAAATCCCCCAAATCAGCCCCAAAATCGGCTCTGAAATGACCCAAATGGGACCCAAAAATAGGACCCGAAATCCCATCAATTCGCCCCAAAAATCGGACCCGAAATCCCACAAATGAGCCCCAAAATGGGACCCCAAATGGGACCCGAAATGCCCCAAATTCACCCCAAAAATCGGCTCTGAAATCCCCGAAATGAATTCCAAAAGTCGGCTCTGAAATCCCCCAAATGAGCCCCAAAATCGGACCCCAAATGGGACCCGAAATCCCACAAATTCACCCCAAAAATCGGACCCGAAATCCCACAAATGAGCCCCAAAAATCGGTTCTGAAATGACCCAAAGGAGCCCCAAAATCCGACCCCAAATGGGACCCGACATCCCCCAAATTCACCCCTAAAATCGGCCCCGAAATGCCCCAAATTCACCCCAAAAATTGGACTCGAAATCCCCCAAACGAGCCCCAAAAATCAGACACAAAATCCCATAAATTCACCCAAAAATCGGCCCCGAAATGCCCCAAATTCACCCCAAAAATTGGACTCGAAATCCCCCAAACGAGCCCCAAAATTCAGACACAAAATCCCATAAATTCACCCAAAAATCAGCCCCGAAATGCCCGGAATTCACCCCAAAAATCGGACCCGAAATCGCACAAATTCACCCCAAAATCCGACTCCAAATGGGACACGAAATCCCCCAAATTCACCCCAAAAATCGGACGCGAAATGCCCCGAATTCACCCCAAAATTCGGCTTCCAAATCCCACAAATTCACCCCAAAAATCGGACAGCAAATGCAATCAATTCACCGCAAAAATCAGAACTGAAATCCCTCAAAGGAGCCCCAAAATCCGATCCAAAGTGGGACCCGAAATTCTATAAATTCACCCCAAAAATCGGACCCGAAATGCCCCGAATTCACCCCAAATCAGCCCCGACCTGCACAGCGCCTTCCACGCCACCATCGGTCCGAAATCCGCCTTTTTTCAACCCAAAAATATCCCGACTCGAGTCACCCAAAGGCTGACCCAAAAATCGGCCCCAAAATCGGCCCAAAAATCGGCTCTGAAATCCCCCAAATCAGCCCCAAAATCGGCTCTGAAATGACCCAAATGGGACCCAAAAATCGGACCCGAAATCCCATCAATTCACCCCAAAAATCGGACCCGAAATCCCCCAAATTCACCCCAAAAATTGGCTCTGAAATCCCCCAAACGATCCCCAAAAATGGGACACAAATCCCAGAAATTCACCCCAAAATCCGACCCCAAATGACCCGAAATCCCCCAAATTCACCCCAAAAATCGGACCCGAAATCGCCCAAATTCAGCGCAAAAATCCGCTTCAAAATCCCCCAAATGAGACCCGAAATAGGACCCGAAGTGGGACCCAAAATCCCACAAATTGAGCCCCAAATCGGACCCGAAATCTCACAAATGAGCCCCAAAATGGGACCCGAAGTGGGACCCGAAATCCCCCAAATTCACCCCAAAAATCAGCTTCGAAATCCCCGAAATGAACCCCAAAAATCGGACTCGAAATCCCACAAATTCACCCCAAAAATCGGCTCTGAAATCCCCCAAATGAGCCCCAAATATCGACACCAAATGGGACCCGGAATCCCTCAAACTCACCCCAAAAATCGGCTCTGAAATCCCACAGATGAGCCCCAAAATCGGACCCCAAATGACCCCAAAATGACCCCAAATGACCCCAAATTGCCCCAAAATGGCCCCAAATGACCCCAAATTGACCCCAAATGGCCCCAAATTGCCCCGAAATGACCCCAAAATGACCCCAAATGACCCCAAATGACCCCAAATTGACCCCAAAATCCACAAAATGGCGCCAAAATGACCCCAAATGACCCCAAATGACCCCAAATTGCCCCGAAATGACCCGAAATGACCCCAAAAAGGCCCCAAAATGACCCCAAATGACCCCAAAAGGCACCAAAATGGCCCCAAATGACCCCAAAAAGATCCCAAACGACCCCAAATGACCCCAAATGACCCCAAATGACCCCAAATGACCCCAAAATGGCCCCAAATGACCCTAACTGACCCCAAAAAGATCCCAAATGACCCCAAATGACCCCAAAAGGACCGCAAATGACCCCAAATGACCCCAAAATGGCACCAAATGACCCCAAATGACCCCAAATGACCGCAAATGACCCCAAAATGACCCCAAATGACCCTAACTGACCCCAAAATTGTTCCAAATGACCCCAAATGACCCCACAATGGCCCCAAATGAGCCCACAAAGATCCCAAATGACCCCAAATGACCCCAAATGACCCCAAAAATATCCCAAATGACCCCAAATGACCCCAAAATGGCCTCAAATGACCCCAAATTGACCCCAAATGATCCCAAATGACTCCAAAATGGCCCCAAATGACCCCAAATAACCCCATGATGGCCCCAAATGACCCCAGGAAGACCCCAAATGACCCCAAATGACCCCAAAATGACCCCAAATGACCCCAAAATGGCCCCAAATGACCCCAAATAACCCCATGATGGCCCCAAATTTCCCCAGGAAGATCCCAAATGACCCCAAATGACCCCAAAAAGGCCCAAAATTGACCCAGATTGACCACAAATGACCCTAACTGACCCCAAAATGGCCCCAAATGACCCCAAATTGCCCCCAAATGACCCCAAAATGGCCCACTTTACCCCCCCCCATTTTTCAGCTGCCCCCCACTTTGACCCCCCCCATTTTTTTCTGCCCCCCCCGCGCCCCCCCACCCCCAACCCCCTGCCGACCCCCATTTCCCCCCCCCATATCTCAGCCCCCCCCCACTTTACCCCCCCCCATTTTTCCCCTGCCCCCCCCTCGGACCCCCCCCATTTATTCGTGCCCCCCCCCGCGCCCCCCCCACCTCCATATCAGCTCAGAACCACCCCATAGTTGACCCCACTTCCCCCCCCATATCTCAGCCCCCTTATACGTTACCCCCCCCATTTTTGGGTTACCCCCCCATCTGACCCCCCCTTCATTTTTTCTGCCCCCCCCCTCATTTCAGCTGTCTGTGAAGAACTGTTTTATCCGGGGCTCCGTGGTTCGTTACGTGCAGCTGCCAGCAGACGAGGTGGACACGCAGCTGCTGCAGGACGCAGCCCGAAAAGAGGCTCTGACCCAAAAACAGTGACCCCCCCCCGGGAAATATTGGGGGGGGGGGGGCAGGAAAATATGTGGGGGGGGGTCATGAGAATGTAGGGGGTGTGAAAATGTGGGGGGGGGGCACGAAAATGTAGGGGGGGGCAGGAAAATGTGGAGATGCACAGGGATGGACGGGGGGAATGGGGCTCAAATTGGGGCTGGGGGGGGGGTTGTAAAGAGGTTGTGAGCCCCCCACCGGGAAAATATTGGGGGGGGGGGCAGGAAAATATGTGGGGGGGGTCATGAGAATGTAGGGGGTGTGAAAATGTGGGGGGGGGGCACGAAAATGTAGGGGGGGGCAGGAAAATGTGGAGATGCACAGGGATGGAGGGGGGGAATGGGGCTCAAATGGGGCTGGGGGGGGGGGTTATAAAGAGGTTGTGACCCCCCCCCCGGGAAATTTTGGGGGGGGGGGGCAGGAAAATATGTGGGGGGGGGTCATGAGAATGTAGGGGGTGTGAAAATGTGGGGGGGGGGCATGAAAATGTAGGGTGGGGGACAGGAAAATGTGGAGATGCAGAGGGATGGAGGGGGGGAAATGGGGCTCATATGGGGCTGGGGGGGGGATTTATAAAGAGGTTGTGACCCCCCCCCCACCGAAAAGTGACCCCCCCCCCCCGCAAATATTGGGGGGGAGGGGTCATGAGAATGTAGGGAGCATGAAAATATGGGGGGGGGGGCATGAAAATGTAGGGGGGGGGACGAAAATGTGGAGATGCACAGGGATGGAGGGGAGGAATGGGGCTCAAATTGGGGCTGGGGGGGGGTTGTAAAGAGGTTGTGAGCCCCCCCCCCGAAAATATTGGGGGGGGGGCAGGAAAATATGTGGGGGGGGGACATGAGAATGTAGGGGGTGTGAAAATGTGAGGGGGGGGGCATGAAAATGTAGGGGGGGGGCACGAAAATGTGGAGATGCACAGGGATGGAGGGGGGGAATGGGGCTCAAATGGGGCTGGGGGGGGGGTTGTAAAGAGGTTGTGACCCCCCCCCTCGATTTGTGGGGGGGGGGGAGGCAATAAAGATGTTGTGGGGGGGGGGAGATGTGTGATGGTGTGATTTTGTAATGGGGGGGTTGGGGGGGGGGCTGTTGAGGGGGGGGAGGGGAAGGGGGTGGAGGGGGTGGGTAGGAAAATGGGGGGGGGCACACAGGGATGGGGGGGGCACGAAATGGTGGGGGGGGGCAAGAAAATGGGGGGCACGAAAACGTGGGGGGGGGACGAAGGGATGGGGGGCGTGAAGTCGTCGGGGGGGGGGGCTCTATGGGTCCCTATGGGTGTCTGTGGGTCCCTATGGGTCTCTGTGGGTCTCTATGTGTCCCTATGGGTCTCTATGGGTGTCTGTGGGTCTCTGTGGGGTCTCTATGGGTCCCTATGAGTCCCTATGGGGTCTCTATGAGTGTCTATGGGTCCCTGTGGGTCCCTGTGGGTCTCTATTCGTCTCTATGGGACTCTATTGGTCCCTATGGGCCTCCATGGGTCTCTATGGGTCCCTATGGTGCTCTATGGGTCCCTATGGGTCTCTATGGGTCCCTATGGGTCTCTGTGGGGTCTCTATGGGTCCCTATGGGTCCCTATGAGTCCCTATGGGGTCGCTATGGGTCCCTGTGGGTCTCTATGGGTCCCTATGAGTCCCTATGGGACTCTATTGGTCCCTATGGGTCCCTATGGGTCTCTATGGGTCCCTATGGGGTCGCTATGTGTCCCTGTGGGTCTCTATGGGTCTCTATTCGTCTCTATGGGACTCTATTGGTCCCTATGGGTCCCTATGGGTCTCTATGGGTCCCCATGGTTCCCTGTGTCCCTATGTGTCCCTATGTGTCCCTATGTGTCCCTATGCGCCCCAATGGCAGCAGCACATCATTGATCCTCGGCTTGCAGCCTCCATCCCCAAATGACCCCAACTGACCCCAAAATGGCCCCAAATGACACCAAATGACACAAAATGGCCCCAAATGACCCCAAAAAGATCCCAAATGACCCCAAAATGACCCGAAATGAGCCCAAATGACCCCAACTGACCCTAAAATGGCCCCAAATGACCGCAAAAAGATCCCAAATGACCCCGAATGACCCCAAAAAGGCCCCAAATGACCCCAAATGAACCCAAATTGCCCCGAAATGACCCCTAATGACCCCAAAATTGCCCCAAATGACCCCAAAAAGATCCCAAATGACACCAAATTGACCCCAAATGACCCCAACTGACACCAAAATGGCCCCAAATGACCCCAAATAACCCCAAAATGACCCCAAATGACCCCAAGAAGATCCCAAATGACCCCAAATGACCCCAACTGACACCAAAATGACCCCAAATGACCCCAAATGGCCCCGAAATGGCCCGAAATGACCCCAAATGACCCCAAAATGGTCCCAAATGACCCTAACTGACCCCAAAAAGATCCCAAATGACCCCAAATGACCCCAAAAGGACCGCAAATAACCCCAAATGACCCCAAAATGGCACCAAATGACCCCAAATGACCCCAAAATGATCCCAAACGACCCCAAATAACCCCAAAGTTGCCCGAAATGACCCCAAGAAGATCCCAAATGACCCCAAATAACCCCAAAATGACCCCAAATGACCCCAAAATGGCCCCAAATGACCCCAAAAAGATCCCAAATGACCCCAAATGCCCCCAAAACGACCCCAAATGACCCCAAAAATATCCCAAATGACCCCAAATGACCCCAAAATGGCCCCAAATGACACCAAATGACCCCAAGAAGATCCCAAATGACCCCAAATGACCCCAAAATGACCCCAAATTACCCCAAATGACCCAAATTTTCCCCAAATGACCCAAAATGGCCCCAAAAAGATCCCAAATGACCCCAAATGACCCCAACAAGGCCCCAAATGACCCCAAATGACCCCAAATAACCCCAAATGACACCAAAAAGATCCCAAATGACCCCAAATAACCCCAAAATGACCGCAAATGACCCCAAATGATCCCAAATGACCCGAAAAAGATCTCAAATGACCCCAAATGACCCCAAATGACCCCAAAATGTCCCCAAATGACCCCAAGAAGATCCCAAATGACCCCAAATGACCCCAAAATGACCCCAAATGACCCGAAATTGACCCCAAATGACCCCAACTGACACCAAAATGGCCCCAAATGACCCCAAATGACCCCAAAATGACCGCAAATGACCCCAAAATGGCCCAAAATGACCCCAAATGACCCCAAAATGTCCCCAAAATGGCCCCAAATGCCCCTAACTGATTCCAACATGGCCCCAAATGACCTCAACTGACCCCAAAATGGCCCCAAATGACCCCAAATGATCCCAAATGACCCCAAATGACCCCAAAAAGATCCCAAATGACCCCAAATGACCCCAAATGACCCCAAAATGTCCCCAAATGACCCCAAGAAGATCCCAAATGACCCCAAATGACCCCAAAATGACCCCAAATGACCCCAAATGACCCGAAATTGACCCCAAATGACCCCAACTGACACCAAAATGGCCCCAAATGACCCCAAATGACCCCAAAATGACCGCAAATGACCCCAAAATGGCCCAAAATGACCCCAAATGACCCCAAAATGTCCCCAAAATGGCCCCAAATGCCCCTAACTGATTCCAACATGGCCCCAAATGACCTCAACTGACCCCAAAATGGCCCCAAATGACCCCAAATGATCCCAAATGACCCCAAATGACCCCAAAAAGATCCCAAATGACCCCAAATGACCCCAAAAGGACCGCAAATGACCCCAAATGACCCCAAAAATGACCCTAAATGACCCGAAATTGACCCCAAATGACCCAAACTGACACCAAAATGGCCCCAAATGACCTCCATCTTTATTGCCCCCCCCCTGCCCCCCATCTCCCTACGGCAGGAAGCCCAGCTCCTCGTCCTTCAGCACGTCCCGCAGCCACGGCTATGGGTCACTATGGGTCCCTATGGGTCCCTATGGGTCCCTATGGGTCTCTATGGGTCCCTATGGGTCCCTATGGGTTCCTATGGGTCTTTATGGGTCTCTATGGGTCTCTATGGGTCCCTATGGGTCTCCATGGGTCACTATGGGTCCCTATGGGTCACTATGGGTCCCTATGGGTCTCTATGGGTCTCTATGGGACTCTATGGGTCGCTATGGGTCACTATGGGTCGCTATGGGTCCCTATGGGTCTCTATGGGTCCCTATGGGTCTCTATGGGTCCCTATGAGTCCCTATGGGTCTCTATGTGTCTCTATGCGTCCCTATGGGTCTCTATGGGTCTCTATGGGTCCCTGTGGGTGTCTATGGGTTCCTATGTGTCCCTATTCGTCCCTATGGGTCTTTATGGGTCTCTGTGTCCCTATGGGTTCCTATGGGTTTCTATGGTTCTCTATGGGTCTCTATGGGTCCCTAGGGGTTTCTATGCATCCCTATGGGTCTCTATGGGTCTCTATGGATCTCTATGTGTCCCTATGGGTCTCTATGGGTCCCTATGGGTTCCTATGGGTTCCTATGGGTCTCTATGTGTCCCTATGTGTCCCTATGTGTCCCTGTGTGTCCCTATGGGTCTTTATGGGTCTCTATGGGTCCCTATGTGTCCCTATGGGTCCTAATGCATCCCTATGTGTCCCTATGGGTCTCTATGGTTCTCTATGGGTCTCCATGGGTTCCTATGGTTTTCTATGGTTCTCTATGGGTCTCTATGGGTCCCTAGGGGTTTCTATGCATCCCTATGGGTCTGTATGGGTCTCTACGGGTCTCTATGGGTCCCTATGTGTCGCTATGTGTCGCTATGTGTCCCTATGTGTCCCTACGTGTCCCTATGTGTCCCTCTGTGTCCCTATGCGCCCCAATGGCAGCAGCACATCATTGAACCCGGGCTTGCAGCCTCCATCTTTATTGCCCCCCCCCTGCCCCCCATCTCCCTACGGCAGGAAGCCCAGCTCCTCGTCCTTCAGCACGTCCCGCAGCCACGGCAGCACCTCGACGAGGCTGATGTGAAAATCTCGGGCGTGGGGGGGGAAAGGCCCCGCCCCCCCCCCTTACAAACGTCCTCCACTCCCCAGCTGATCACCCCGACCTGCCGGGGGGGGGGGGGGGGGTGATGACGTCACGATGGGGGCGTGGTGACGTCACGATGGGGGCGGAGCTGTTACGTCATAATGGAGGGCTTGGTGACGTCACAATCGGGGTGGGGTCACAATGGGGAGCGGGGTGACGTCACAGTGGGGGCGGGGCTCTGACGTCATAATGGGGGTGGGGTCACAATGGGTTGTGGTGACGTCATAAAGGGGCCGGGCTTCACGATGGGGGCTTTGTGACGTCACAAGGGGGGGCGTGGTGACGTCACAATGGGGGTGGGGTTCACAATGGGGGCGTGGTGACGTCACAATGGGGGCCCTATGACGTCATAATGTGGGGGGTGGGGTCACGATGGGGTCGTGGTGACGTCATAATGGGGGGCGTGGTCACAATGGGGGCGTGGTGACGTCACAGTTGGGGGAGGGGTCAGAATGGGGGGCTTGGTGACGTCACAATGGGGGGCAGGGTCACAATGCGGGCGTGGTGACGTCACGATGGAGGCGGGGCTCTGACGTCATAATGCGGTGGAGTCACAATGAGGGGCGTGGTGACGTCACGACGGGGGCTTGGTGACGTCACGATGGGGGGTTGTGACGTCACAGTGGGGGGTGGGGCGTCAGAATGGGGGGCGTGGTGACGTCACAATGGGGCCCTATGACGTCATAATGTGGGGTGGTGTCACAACGGGTTGTGGTGACGTCATAAAGGGGCCGGGCTTCAAGGTGGGGGCTTTGTGACGTCACAATGGGGGCGTGGTGACGTCATAAAGGGGCGGGGCTTCACGGTGGGGGCTTTGTGACGTCACAAGGGGGGCGTGGTGACGTCACAATGGGGGTGGGGGTCATAATGGGGGCGTTGTGACGTCACAATGGGGGCCCTGTGACGTCATAATGGGGGGGGTGGGGTCACAATGGGGTCGTGGTGACGTCATAAAGGGGTCGGGCTTCAAGGTGGGGGCTTTGTGACGTCACAATGGGGGCGTGGTGACGTCACAATGGGGGCGGGGTCAGAATGGGGGCGTGGTGACGTCATAAAGGAGCAGGGCTTCACGGTGGGGGCTTTGTGACGTCACAATGGGGGGCTTGGTGACGTCATAAGGGGGGTGGGGTCACAATGGGGGCGTGGTGACGTCACAGTGGGGGGTGGGGTCAGAATGGGGGGCGTGGTGATGTCATAAAGGGGGAGGAGTTACACTGGGGGGTGTGGTGACGTCATAATGGGGGGAGGGGTCAGAATGGGGGCTTGGTGACGTCACACTGTGGGGAGGGGGGTGTCACAATGGGGGCGTGGTGACGTCACGATGGAGGCGGGGCTGTGACGTCATAATGGGGGTGGGGTCACAATGCGGGCGTGATGACGTCACAGTGGGGGGAGTGGTCAGAATGGGGGACTTGGTGACGTCACTATGGGGGGAGTGCATCACTAAGGGGCGGGGCTTCAAGGTGGGGGCTTTGTGACGTCACAAGGGGGGGTGTGGTGACGCCACTATGGGGGAGGGGTTGTCACAATGGGGGGTGTGGTGACGTCATACTGGGACCCTGTGACTTCATAGTGGGGGGTGGGGTTACAATGGGGTCGTAGTGACGTCATACAGGGGCGGGGCTTCACGATGGGGGCTTTGTGACGTCACAAGGTGGGGCGTGGTGACGTCACAATGGGGGTGGGTGGTCACAATGGGGGCGTGGTGACGTCACAATGGGGGGCGTGGTCACAATGGGGGCGTGGTGACGTCACAGTTGGGGGAGGGGTCAGAATGGGGGGCTTTGTGACGTCACACTGTGGGGAGGGGGGCGTCACAATGGGGGCGTGGTGACGTCACGATGGAGGCGGGGCTGTGACGTCATAATGGGGGTGGGGTCACAATGGGGGCGTGATGACGTCACGATGGGGGGTGGGGTCACAATGGGGGACGTGGTGACGTCATAAGGGGAGGGATATGTCAGAATGGGGGCGTGGTGACGTCACAAAGGGGCGGGGCTTCACGACTGGGGCGTGGTGGCGTCACAATGGGGCGGGGCTCTGACGTCATAATGGGGTGGAGTCACAATGAGGGGCGTGGTGATGTCGCGACGGGGGCTTGGTGACGTCACGATGGGGGGTTGTGACGTCACAGTGGGGGACGTGGGCGTCAGAATGGGGGGCTTGGTGACGTTACAATGGGGGCCCTGTGACGTCATAGTGGGGGCGGGCTCACAATGGGGGCGTGGTGACGTCATAAAGGGGCGGCACTTTGCAATGGGGGCTTTGTGACGTCACAATGTGGGTGGGGTCACAATGGGGGCGTGGTGACGTCATAGTGGGGGCGGGGTCAGAATGGGGGCGTGGTGACGTCACTGTGGGGGAGGGGGAGGCGTCACAATGGGGGCTTTGTGACGTCATAGTGGGGGGCGGGGCTTCGCAATGGGGCTTTATGACGTCATATTGGCGGCGTGGTGACGTCATGACGGGGGCGTGGTGACGTCACAAAGGGGGCGTGGCGCCACAGTGGGGGCGGGGTCGTGATGATGTCATCGTGGGGTCGTGACGTCAGGGGTCGCGATATCAGCATGGGGGGGAGGGGTGACATCACACGTGGGGCCCAGCGCTCCCAGTGCCTCCCAGTTCATCCCAGTTCATCCCAGTCCCTCCCAGTACACCCCCATGCCCTCCCAGTATCCCCCCAGTTCATCCCAGTCCCTCCCAGTATGCCCCCATGCTGTCCCAGTATAGCCCAGTTGCTCCCAGTCCCTCCCAGTATGCCCCCATCCCCTCCCAGTATCCCCCCAGTCCCTCCCAGTCCCTCCCAGTATGCCCCCATCCCCTCCCAGTATCCCCCCAATCCATCCCAGTCCCTCCCAGTCCCTCCCAGTACACCCCCATGCCCTCCCAGTATCCCCCCAGTCCCTCCCAGTCCCTCCCAGTACACCCCCATCCCCTCCCAGTATCCCCCCAGTCCCTCCCAGTCCCTCCCAGTATCCCCCCAATCCATCCCAGTCCCTCCCAGTATCCCCCCAATCCATCCCAGTCCCTCCCAGTCCCTCCCAGTACACCCCCATGCCCTCCCAGTATCCCCCCAGTTCATCCCAGTCCCTCCCAGTATGCCCCCATACCCTCCCAGTATAGCCTAGTTGCTCCCAGTCCCTCCCAGTATACCCCCATCCCCTCCCAGTATCCCCCCAGTCCTCCCAGTCCCTCCCAGTACACCCCCATCCCCTCCCAGTATCCCTCCAGTCCCTCCCAGTATACCCCCATGCCCTCCCAGTATAGCCCAGTCCCTCCCAGTCCCTCCCAGTCCATCCCAGTCCATCCCCATTCCCTCCCAGTCCCTCCCAGTACATCCCAGTCCATCCCAGTATCCCCAGACCTGGAAGTAACGTTTTCCTCTGGTGACGATGACGGGACCGCCGGAGTCACCTGTGGGGGGAACTGGGATGAACTGGGAGGGACTGGGATGGACTGGGAGGCGCTGGGATGGACTGGGAGGAACTGGGATGGATTTGGGCAGACTGGGAGGGACTGGGATGGACTGGGATGGACTGGGAGGCACTGGGATGAACTGGGAAGGGCTGGGATGGACTGGGATGAACTGGGAGGAACTGGGATAGACTGGGATAAACTGGGCTGGACTGGAAGGCACTGGGATGAACTGGGAAGGGCTGAGATGGACTGGGATAGACTGGGATAAACTGGGATGGACTGGGAGGAACTGGGATGGATTTGGGCGGACTGGGAGGGACTGGGATGGACTGGGAGGAACTGGGATGGATTTGGAGGGACTGGGGGGGCACTGGGAGGGACTGGGATGAACTGGGAGGAACTGGGATAGACTGGGATAAACTGGGATGGACTGGAAGGCACTGGGATGAACTGGGAAGGACTGGGATAAACTGGGCTGGACTGGAAGGCACTGGGATGAACTGGGAAGGACTGGGATGAACTGGGATGGACTGGGAGGAACTGGGATGGATTTGGAGGGACTGGGGGGGCACTGGGATGGACTGGGATGAACTGGGTAGACTGGGATAAACTGGGATGGACTGGAAGGCACTGGGATGTACTGGGATGGACTGGGATGAACTGGGAGGGACTGGTATGGACGGGGAGGAACTGGTTGTAACTGGGATGGCACTGGTTGTTACTGGGACGGCACTGGGGGTTACTGGGATGTACTGGGATGGCACTGATTGTTACTGGAATGGCACTGGGATGTACTGGTTGTAACTGGGATGGCACTGGTTGTTACTGGGACGGCACTGGGGGTTACTGGGATGTACTGGGATGGCACTGGGATGTACTGGTTGTTACTGGGATGGCACTGGTTGTTACTGGTACGGCACTGGGGGTTACTGGGATGTACTGGGACGGCACTGGTTGTTACTGGTCTGTACTGGTTTGTGTTGATCTGTACTGGTCTGTACCAGTCTGTCCTGGTCTGTATTGGTCTGTACTGGTCTGTACTGGTGTGTACTGGTCTGTACTGCTTTGTACTGGTGCATACTGGTCTGTACTGGTCTGTACTGGTGTGTACTGTTTTGTACTGTTTTGTACTGGTTTGTACTGGTGCATACTGGTCTGTACTAGTCTGTACTGGTCTGTACTGGTCTGTATAGGTGTGTACTGGTGTGTACTGGTCCGTACTGGTCTGTACTGATCTGTACTTGTCTGTACTTGTCTGTACTGGTCTGTACTGGTCTGTACAGGTCTGTACAGGTCCGTACTAGTCCGTAAAGGTCTGTACTGGTCCGTACTGGTCCGTACTGGTCTGTACTGGTCCGTACTGGTCTGTACTGGTTTGTACTGTTTTGTACTTGTCTGTACTGGTCTGTACTGGTCTGTACTGGTCCATACAGGTCCGTACTGGTCTGTACTGTTTTGTACTGGTCCATACTGGTCCGTACTGGTCTGTACTGGTCTGTACTGTTTTGTACTTGTCTGTACTGGTCCATACAGGTCCGTACAGGTCCGTACAGGTTCGTACTGGTCCGTACTGGTGCATACTGGTCCGTACTGGTGCATACTGGTGCATACTGGTGCATACTGGTCTGTACTGGTGCATACTGGTCCGTACTGATCTGTACTGGTCCATACTGGTCTGTACTGGTGCATACTGGTCCGTACTGATCCGTACAGGTCCGTACTGGTCCGTACTGGTCTGTACTGGTCCGTACTGATCTGTACTTGTCTGTACTGGTGCATACTGGTCCGTACTGGTGCACACTGGTGCATACTGGTGCATACTGGTCCGTACTGGTGCGTACCCCTGCAGGCGTTGGGGTCGACGCTGGGCTCGGTGCCCCCGGAGCAGAGGAAGCGCGGGGTGACGACGTCGCTCAGCTTCGTCACGTTGCCGTACGGCCGCGCGCGCAGCGCGTCGCGCTCGCAGGGGGGGCGCTGGGGGAGGGTCAGGGGTCACGGGGTCAGAGGTCATCGCGGGGTCAGGGGTCAGGGGTCACGGGATCAGGGGGTCACGGGGGTCAGGAAGGGGTGACAGGGTTCAGGAAAGGGTTGTGGTAAAGGGGCTACGGGGTTAGGAAGGAGTCACGGGGTCAGAGGTCATCACGGGGTCACAGGTCACGGGGTCACGGGTCACGGGTCACGGGGTCTGAGGTCACGGGGTCAGGAAGGGGTTGTGGTAAGGGGTTATGGGGTCAGGAAGGGGTCAAGGGGGCAGGAAGGGGTCACGGGGTCTGAGGTCATGGGGTTAGAGGTCAAGGGGTCAGGGGTCACGGGGTCACGGGGTCAGGGGTCAAGGGGTCAGAGGTCACGGGCTCGGGGTCAGGGTTGACGGGGTCAGGGGTTACGGGATCTGAGGTCACAAGGTCAGGGGTCTGGAAGGGGTTGTGGATAGGGGTTACAGAGTCTGAGGTCATGGGGTTAGAGGTCACGGGGTCTGGGGTCTCGGGGTCATGGGGTCATGGTGTCAGAGGTCATGGGGTCTGAGGTCACGGGGTCAGGGGTCTGGAAGGGGTTGTGGTTAGGGGTTATGGGGTCAGGAAGGGGTCACTGGGTCTGAGGTCATGGGGTTAGAGGTCAAGGGGTCGGAGGTCACGGGGTCAGGGGTCACGGGGTCATGGGGTCAGTGGTCACGGGGTCTGAGGTCACGGGGTCAGGAAGGGGTTGTGGTTAGTGGTTACAGGGTCTGAGGTCATGGTGTCAGAGGTCAAGGGGTCGGAGGTCACGGGGTCAGAGGTCACGGGCTCGGGGTCAGGGGTGACGATGTCAGGGGTCACGGGATCAGGGGGTCACGGTGGTCAGGATGGGGTGACAGGGTTCAGGAAGGGGTTGCGGTAAAGGGGTTACGGGGTTAGGAAGGGGTCACGGGGTCAGAGGTCACGGGGTCAGGGGTCACGGGGTCACGGGGTCAGGGGTCACGGGGTGTGAGGTCACAGGGTCAGGAAGGGGTTGTGGTAAGGGGTTACGGGGTCAGGAAAGGGTCACGGGGTCTGAGGTCATGGGGTTTGAGGTCAAGGGGTCAGGGGTCACAGGGTCACGGGGTCAGGAGTCACGGGGTCTGAGGTCACGGGGTCAGGAAGGGGTTGTGGTAAGGGCTTACGGGGTCAGGAAAGGGTCAAGGGTGCAGGGAGGGGTCACGGGGTCAGAGGTCACGGGCTCGGGGTCAGGGTTGACGGGGTCAGGGGTCACGGGGTCTGAGGTGACCGGGTCAGGGGTCAGGAAGGGGTTGTGGATAGGGGTTACAGGGTCTGCGGTCATGGGGTTAGAGGTCACGGGGTCTGGGGTCACGGGGTCAGGGGTCATGGTGTCAGAGGTCATGGGGTCTGAGGTCACGGGGTCTGAGGTCTGGAAGGGGTTGTGGTTAGGGGTTACGGGTCAGGAAGGGGTCACGGGGTCTGAGGTCATGGGGTTAGAGGTCACGGGGTCGGAGGTCACGGGGTCAGAGGTCACGGGCTCGGGGTCAGGGTTGACGGGGTCAGGGGTTACGGGATCTGAGGTCACAAGGTCAGGGGTCAGGAAGGGGTTGTGGTTAGCGGTTACAGGGTCTGAGGTCATGGTGTTAGAGGTCACGGGGTCAGGGGTCACAGGGTCTGAGGTCACGGGGTCATGGGGTCATGGGGTCAGAGGTCACGGGATCCAAGGGTCAGTATGGGGTCAAAGGGTCAGGATGTGGTTATGGGGTGACGGGGGGTCGATCCGGGGTTACGGGGCGCTGGGGTCAGGAAGGGGTGAGGGGGTCAGAGGTGACGGGGTCGGAGGTGACGGGGTCAGAGGTCAAAGGTCACCTGGTCCCCGAGGCGCAGGTGGATGTGGCGGCGCTGCAGCCCCTCGGAGCCGCGGTCAGAGACGAAAAAGGCCGGGACGTTGGAGGGGGGCAGCAGCAGGCGGCCTGGGGGGGGGATATGGGGTCGGGGGGGGGATATGGGGTGGAGGGGGGGATATGGGGTCGTATGGGGGTCGTATGGGGTCGTATGGGGTCGTATGGGGGTCGTATGGGGTCGTAGGGGGTCGTAGGGGGTCGTAAGGGGGGGATATGGGGGGAGATGGGGTTGTAGGGGGGGATATGGGGTGAATGGGGTCATATGGAGTCGTAGGGGGTCGTTATGGCGGGGGGATATGGGGTCATATGGGGTCGGGGGGGGGATATGGGGTGGAGGGGGGGATATGGGGTCGTATGGGGTCATATGGGGTCGTAGGGGAGGGATATGGGGGGATATGGGGTCGGGGGGGGGGATATGGGGTGGAGGGGGGGGATATGGGGTCGTATGGGGGTCGTATGGGGTCATATGGGGTCGTAGGGGGTCGTAGGGGGGGGGATATGGGGGGAGATGGGGTTGTAGGGGGGGATATGGGGTCGTAGGGGGGGATATAGGGTGGGGGGGGGGGATATGGGGTCGTAGGGGGGGATATAGGGTGTGGGGGGGGGGATATGGGGTGGATGGGGGGGATATGGGGTCGTATGGGGTTGTATGGGGGGATATGGCGTGGATGGGGTCATAAGGGGGGGATATGGGGGGATATGGGGTGGATGGGGTCGTATGGGGTTGGATGGGGTTATATGGGGTTGTATGGGGCGCTATGGGGCACTATGGGGCATAATGGGGTGTTATGGGGTTTTACAGGGTATTATGGGGCGTTACGGGGGCGCTATGGGGCGCTATGGGGCATTATGGGGCATTATGGGGCATTATGGGGTGCTGTGGGGCACTATGGGGTATTATGGTGTGTTATGGGGCATTATGGGGCGCTATGGGGCGCTATGGGGTATTATGGGGTGTTATGGGGTTTTACAGGGTGTTATGGGGCATTATGAGGTTACGGGGTGATGCGGCTCTGTGGTTATGGGGTGATGGGGCGCTATGGGGCGCTATGGGGCACTATGGGGCGCTATGGGGCCCTATGGGGCGTTATGGGGCATTATGAGGTTACGGGGTGATGCGGCTCTGTGGTTATGGGGTGATGGGGCGCTATGGGGCGCTATGGGGCACTATGGGGCGCTATGGGGCCCTATGGGGCGCTATGGGGCATTATGGGGTTATGGGGCGATATGGGGCACTGTGGGGCACTATGGGGTATTATGGTGCATTATGGGCTGTTATGGGGCATTACGGGGCGCTATGGGGCGCTAAGGGGCGCTATGGGGTATTATGGTGTGTTATGGGGTTTTACAGGGTGCTATGGGGCGTTATGGGGCATTATGAGGTTACGGGGCGATGCGGCACTGTGGTTATGGGGTGATGGGGCCATATGGGGTGTTATGGGGCGCTATAGGGCGCTATGGGGCGCTATGGGGTATTATGGGGCGCTATGGGGTATTATGGTGTGTTATGGGGTTTTACAGGGTGTTATGGGGCGTTATGGGGCATTATGTGGCTGTGGGGTGACGCAGCACTGTGGTTATGGGGTAATGGGGCGCTATGGGGCGCTATGGGGCGTTATGGGGCATTATGGGGTTATGGGGCGATATGGGGCACTGTGGGGCACTATGGGGTATTATGGTGCATTATGGGCTGTTATGGGGCATTACGGGGCGCTATAGGGCGCTATGGGGCGCTATGGGGCGCTATGGGGTATTATGGTGTGTTATGGGGTTTTACAGGGTGTTATGGGACGCTATGGGACATTATGAGGTTACGGGGTGATGCGGCACTGTGGTTATGGGGTGATGGGGCGCTATGGGGCGCTATAGGGCGCTATGGGGCGCTAAGGGGCGATATGGGGTATTATGGTGTGTTATGGGGCATTATGGGGCGCTATGGGGCGTTATGGGGCATTTTGTGGCTACGGGGCGATGCGGCACTGTGGATATGGGATTATGGGGCGCTATGGGGTGCAGTGGGGCCCTATGGGGCGCTATGGGGTGCTATGGGGTGTTAAGGGGTGCTATGGGGCGTTATGGGGTATTATGGGGTGCTGTAGGGCGCTATAGGGCGCTATGGGGCGCTATAGGGTGCTATGGGGCGATATGGGGCATTATGAGGTTACGGGGCGATGCGGCTCTGTGGTTATGGGGTGATGGGGCGCTATGGGGCGCAGTGGGGCGCAGTGGGGCGCAGTGGGGCTCACGGTGCTCAGGGCAGGTGCTCAGCGCTGGCTGCAGCCGCAGGGCGCGGGAACTGACCTCAGTGCAGGGCAGGCAGAGCGGCCTGCGGGCAGCGCAACACGGAAACCCCATAAGGACCCCATAGGGACCCATAGGGACCATAGGGACACATTGGGACCCATAGGGACCCATAGGGACCCATAGGGACCATAGGGACACATTGGGACCCATAGGGACCCATAGGGACCATAGAGACCCCGTAGAGAACATAGGGACCCATAGGGAAACATAGGGACCATAGGGACACATTGGGACACATAGAGACCCATAGGGACCCCATAGGGACACATAAGGACCCCATAGAGACCCCATAGAGACCCATAGAGACCCATAGAGACCCCATAAGGACCCATAGGGACCATAGGGACACCATAGGGACCCCATAAGGACCCATAGGGACCCATAGAGACCCATAGGGACACATAGGGACCCCATAGAGACAAATAGGGACCCATAGAGACCCATAGGGACCCATAGGGACCCATAGGGAACCATAGGGACACATAGGGACCCCATAAGGACCCGTAGAGACCCATAGAGACCCATAAGGACCCCATAGGGACCCATAGAGACCCATAGGGACCCACAGGGACCCCATAGAGACCCCATAGGGACCCATAAAGACCCATAGGAACCCCATAAGGACCAATAGGGACCCCATAGGAACCCCATAAGGACCCACAGAGACCCCACAGGGACTCCATCCCATAATAGCAGTGACCTGATGCTATCAGTGAAGTCCAGGGGCTCCTGGAGCTGCACCAAAGCGACCCATAGAGACCCATAGAGACCCATAGAGACCCATAGAGACCCATAGGGACCCCACAGAGCCCCATAGGGACCCATAGAAACCCATAGAGACCCCATGGAGACCCCATAGAGACCCATAGGGACCCATGGGGATCCCATAAGGACCCACAGAGACCCCATAGGGACACATAGAGACCCATAGGCACCCCATAAGGACCCATAGGGACCCATAGAGACAAATAGGGCCCATAGAGTCCCCATAGGGACCCATAGGGACCCATAGAGACCCATACGGACCCATAGGGACTCATGGGGACCCCATAGAGACCAATAGAGACCCATAGAGACCCATAGAGACACAGAGACCCCATAAGGACCCATAGAGACCCATAGAGACCCATAAGGACCCCATAGGGACCCATAGAGACTCATAGGAACCCCATAGGGACCCATAGGAAGCCCATAAGGACCCCATAAGAACCCATAGGAACCCCACAGGGACTCCATCCCATAATAGCAGTGACCTGATGCTATCAGTGAAGTCCAGGGGCTCCTGGAGCTGCACCAAAGCGACCCATAGAGACCCATAGAGACCCATAGAGACCCATAGGGACCAATAGGAACCCCATAGAGACCCATAGAGACCCATAGTGACCCATAGAGACCCATAGGGACCCATAGAGACCCATAGAGACCCCATAGGGACCCACAGGTACACATAGAGACCCATAGAGACCCATAGAGACCCATAGGGACCCATAGAGACCCATAGAGACCCATAGAGACCCATAGGGACCCATAGAGACCCATAGAGACCCATAGGAACCCCATAGAGACCCCATAGGGACCCATAGAGACCCCACAGGGACCCATAGAGACCCATAGGGACCCATAGAGACCCATAGGAACCCCATAGGGACCCCATAAGGACCCCATAGAGACCCATAGGGAACCAAAGAGACCCCATAAGGACCCCATAGGGACCCATAGAGACCCATAGGAACCCCATAGGGACCCATAGAGACTCATAGGAACCCCATAGGGACCCATAGAGACTCATAGGAACCCCATAGGGACCCATAGAGACCCATAGAGACCCCATAGAGACCCCATAAGGACCCATAGAGACCCATAAGGACCCCATAGAGACCCATAGAGACCCATAGAGACCCATAGGGACCCATAGGGATCCCACAGAGACCCCACAGGGACTCCATCCCATAATAGCAGTGACCTGATGCTATCAGTGAAGTCCAGGGGCTCCTGGAGCTGCACCAAAGCGACCCATAGAGACCCATAGAGACCCATAGAGACCCATAGAGACCCATAGAGACCCATAGGGACCCATAGGGACCCCACAGAGACCCCATAAGGACCCATAGGGATCCATTGGGACCCCATAGGGACCCATAGGGACCCCATAGAGACCCCAAAGAGACCCCATAGAGACCCATAGGGACCCATGGGGATCCCATAAGGACCCATAGAGACCCCATAGGGACACATAGAGACCCATAGGGACCCCACAGAGACCCCTTAAGGGCCCATAGAGACCCACAGAGACCCCATAAGGACCCATAGGGACCCCACAGGGACTCCATCCCATAATAGCAGTGACCTGATGCTATCAGTGAAGTCCAGGGGCTCCTGGAGCTGCACCAAAGCGACCCATAGAGACCCATAGAGACCCATAGAGACCCATAGGGACCCATAGAGACCCATAGAGACCCCATGGAGACCCCATAGAGACCCATAGGGACCCATGGGGATCCCATAAGGACCCACAGAGACCCCATAGGGACACATAGAGACCCATAGGGACCCCATAAGGACCCATAGGGACCCATAGGGACCCATAGGGACCCATAGAGACAAATAGGGACCCATAGAGTCCCCATAGGGACCCATAGGGACCCATAGAGACCCCACAGAAACCCATAGAGACCCCACAGGGACACATAGGGATCCATAGAGACCCCAAAAGGACCCATAGGGACCCCATAGAGTCCCCATAGGGACCCATAGGGACTCATGGGGACCCCATAGAGACCAATAGAGACCCATAGAGACCCATAGAGACCCCATAAGGACCCCTAGGAACCATAGGGACCCCATAGGGACCCATAGGAAGCCTATAAGGACCCCATAAGAACCCATAGGGACCCCACAGGGACTCCATCCCATAATAGCAGTGACCTGATGCTATCAGTGAAGTCCAGGGGCTCCTGGAGCTGCACCAAAGCGACGTCGTAGTCGTAGAATTCGGGGACCCCCCTCTGGCTTCTCCCCCCCAAATCGTACTGGGGGTGGATGTGCAGCTCTGCGGCGCGGCGCTCCTCCGATCCTGGGGGGGAAAGGGGGCAGAAATGGGGGAAATGGCCCCAAAATGGCACCCAAGGGGCACAAAGTGACCCCAAATGGCCCCAAAATGGCACCCAAGGTGATCAAAAGGCACCAAAATGGCCCCAACTTGACCCAAAATGGCCCAAAATTGACCCAAAATGGCCCCAAAATGGCACGCAAGGGGCACAAAGTGACCCAAAATGGCCCCAAAATGGCACCCAAGGGGAACAAAGTGACCCAAAATGGCCCCAAAATGGCACGCAAGGGGCACAAAGTGACCCAAAATGGCCCCAAAATGGCACCCAAGGGGAACAAAGTGACCCCAAATGGCCCCAAAATTGCACCCAAGGGACACAAAGTGACCCCAAATGGCCCCAAAATGACACCAAAGGGGATCAAAAGGTACAAAAATGGCCCCAAAATGGCACCCAAGGGGCACAAAGTGACCCCAAATGGCCCCAAAATGGCACCCAAGGGGCACAAAGTGACCCCAAATGGCCCCAAGTTGACCCAAAATGACCCAAAATGGCCCCAAGTTGACCCAAAATGACCCAATATTGACACAAAATTGACCCAAATGGACCCCAAATGACCCAAAATGGCCCCAAAATGGCACCCAAGGGGATCAAAAGGCACCAAAATGGCCCCAAAATGGCACCAAAGGGGCACAAAATGGCCCCAAATGGCCCCAAAATGGCACCAAAGAGGAACAAAGTGACCCCAAATGGCCCCAAAATGACACCAAAGGGGAACAAAGTGACCCCAAATGGCCCCAAGTTGACCCAAAATGGCCCAAAAGTGACCCCAAATGGCACCAAAATGGCACCCAAGGGGCACAAAGTGACCCAAAATGGCCCCAAAATGGCACCAAAGGGGAACAAAGTGACCCCAAATGGCCCCAAAATGGCACCCAAGGGGCACAAAGTGACCCCAAATGGCCCCAAAATGACACCAAAGGGGATCAAAAGGTACAAAAATGGCCCCAAAATGGCACCCAAGGGGCACAAAGTGACCCCAAATGGCCCCAAGTTGACCCAAAATGGCCCAAAATTGACCCCAAATGGCCCCAAAATGGCACCCAAGGGGCACAAAGTGACCCCAAATGGCCCCAAAATGGCACCCAAGGGGCACAAAGTGACCCCAAATGGCCCCAAAATGGCACCCAAGGGGATCAAAAGGCACCAAAATGGCCCCAAATGGCCCCAAGTTGACCCAAAATGGCACCAAAATGGCACCCAAGGGGCACAAAATGACCCAAAATGACCCCAAATGACCCCAAAATGGCTTCAAATGACCCCAAATGACCCCAAAAGACACCAAAAGGACCCCAAATGACCCCAAATAACCCCAAAATGGCCCCAAATGACCCCAAATAACCCCAAAATGGCCCCAAATGGCCCCAAATGGCCCCAAATGACCCCAAAATGCCCCCAAATGACCCAAAATGACCCCAAAATGGCCCCAAATGGCCCCAAATGACCCCAAAATGCCCCCAAATGACCCCAACTGACCCCAAAATGGCCCCGAATGAACCCAAATAACCCCAAAATGGCCCCAAATGACCCCAACTGACACCAAAATGGCCCAAAATGACCCCAAATAACCCCAAAATGCCCCCAAATGACCCCAAATGACCCCAAAATGGCCCCAAATGACCCCAAATGACCCCAAAAAGATCCCAAATGACCCCAAAAGGACCACAAATGACCCCAAATAACCCCAAAATGGCCCCAAATGACGCCAAAATGACCCCAAATGACCCCAAAAAGATCCCAAATGACCCCAAATGACCCCAAATAACCCCAAAAAGGCCCCAAATGGCCCCAAATGACCCCAAAATGGCCCCAAATGGCCCCATATGACCCCAAAATGCCACCAAATGACTCCAACTGACACCAAATGACCCCAAATGACCCCAAATAACCCCAAAATGGCCCCAAATAACCCCAACTGAACCCAAAATGGCCCCAAATGACCCCAAAAAGATCCCAAATGACCCCAAATAACCCCAAAATGGCCCCAAATGACCCCAAATAACCCCAAAATGGCCCCAAATGACCCCACAATGGCACCAAATGGCCCCAAATGACCCCAAATGACCCCAAAGTGGCCCCAAATGACCCGAAAAAGATCCCAAATGACCCCAAATGACCCCAAAATGGCCCCAAATGACCCCAAATAACCCCAAAATGGCCCCAAATGACCCCAACTGACACCAAAATGGTACTAAATGACCCCCAATAACCCCAAAATGGCCCCAAATGACCCCAACTGACCCCAAATTGGCCACAAATGACCCCAAAAAGATCCCAAATGACCCCAAATGACCCCAAAATGACCCCAAATGACCCCAAAATGGCCCAAAATGACCCCAAATTGACCCAAATTGACCCCAAATGGCCCCAAAATGGCCCCAAAAGGACCCCAAATGACCCCAAATAACCCCAAAATGGCCCCAAATGACCCCAAATGACCCCAAATGGCCCCAAAATGACCCCAAATGACCCCAACTGACCCCAAAATGGCCCCAAATGACCCCAAATGACCCCAAAAAGACCCCAAATGACCCCAAAAGAAACCCAAATGACCCCAAATAACCCCAAAATGGCCCCAAATGGCCCCAAATGACCCCAAAATGACCCCAAATGACCCCAAATGACCCCAAAATGCCCCCAAATGACCCCAACTGACACCAAAATGGCCCCAAATGACCCCAAATAACCCCAAAATGGCCCCAAATGACCCCAACTGACCACAAAATGGCCCCAAATGACCCCAAATAACCCCAAAATGGCCCCAAATGACCCCAAATGTCCCCCAAATGGCCCCAAAATGGCCCCAAATGACCCCAAAATGGCCCCAAATGACCCCAAATAGATCCCAAATGACCCCAAATGACCCCAAAAGGACCCCAAATGACCCCAAATAACCCCAAAATGGCCCCAAATGACCCCAAGAAGATCCCAAATGACCCCAAATGACCCCAGAAAGGCCCCAAATGACCCCAAAATGGCCCCAAATTGCCCCCAACTGACCCCAAAATGGCCCCAAATGACCCCAAATGACCCCAAATTGACCCCAAAATTGACCCCAAAATGCCCCAAAATCTCCCCAAAATGAATCCAAATTGCACCCCAAAATGACCCCATTACTCCATTAATTAACTAATCACCCCATTAATTAATCCATCACCCCCACTCACCCCCCCCCCTCCTTAATTACCCCCCAATTAACACCCCCCAAACCAACCGCCCCCCATAAACCCCAACCTCCACCACCCCTCATGAATAATTACCGACCCCCCTCATGAATAATCAATGACCCCTCATGAATAATTCCTCACCTACGCTGACGGTCACCCAATTCGCGCTGTCTCCGCCCTTGAAGCAGTGCGCCGCCGTCAGCACGAAATATCGCGAGATCAGCGAAGCCGCGCACCGCTCCCGCCCGCTTTCGGGTCTCTGCCCATAGAAACGAACCGGAACCACGTGTCAAAACCGGAACCATGGATCAGAACCGGAACCACGTGTCACAACCGGACCCGTAGAAACGAACCGGAACCACGTGTCACAACCGGAACCATAGATCAGAACCGGACCCATAGAACCCAACCGGACCCATAGATCAGAACCGGACCCATAGATCAGAACTGGACCCATGGATCAGAACTGGACCCACAGATCAGAACCGGACCCATAGATCCAGACCCATAGATCAGAACCAGACTCATAGATCAGAACCGGACCCATAGATCAGAACCGGACCCACAGATCAGATCCAGACCCATAGAACCGAACCGGACCCATAGATCAGAACCGGACCCATAGATCAGAACCGGACCCATAGATCCAGACCCATAGAACCGAACTGGACCCACAGATCAGAACTGGACCCATAGATCAGAACCAGACCCATAGATCAGAACCAGACCCATAGATCCAGACCCATAGAACTGAACCGGACCCATAGAACCGAACCGGACCCATAGATCAGAACCAGACCCACAGATCAGAACCAGACCCATAGATCCAGACCCATAGATCCAGACCCATAGAACCGAACTGGACCCATAGAACCGAACCGGACCCATAGATCCAGACCCATAGAACTGAACCGGACCCATAGAACCGAACCGGACCCATAGATCAGAACCAGACCCATAGATCCGGACCCATAGATCAAAACCGGACCCATAGAACCGAACCGGACCCATAGATCAGAACCAGACCCATAGATCCAGAACCATAGAACCGAACTGGACCCATAGATCCAGACCCATAGATCAGAACCGGACCCATAGATCAGAACCGGACCCATAGATCCAGACCCATAGATCAGAACCGGACCCACAGATCAGAACCGGACCCATAGATCCAGACCCATAGATCCAGACCCATAGAACCGAACCGGACCCATAGATCAGAACCGGACCCATAGATCCAGACCCATAGAACCGAACCGGACCCACAGATCAGAACCGGACCCATAGATCCAGACCCATAGATCCAGACCCATAGAACCGAACCGGACCCATAGAACCGAACCGGACCCATAGATCAGAACCGGACCCATAGATCCAGACCCATAGAACCGAACCAGACCCACAGATCAGAACCGGACCCATAGATCAGAACCGGACCCACAGATCAGATCCAGACCCATAGAACCGAACTGGACCCATAGATCCAGACCCATAGATCAGAACCGGACCCATAGATCCGGACCAATAGATCAGAACCGGACCCATAGAACTGAACTAGAACCACGCGTCAGAACTGGACCCATAGAACCGAACCGGACCCATAGATCCAGACCCATAGGTCGGAACCGGACCCATAGATCAGAACCGGACCCATAGATCAGAACCAGATCCACAATCAGAACCATAACCCTATAACCACCCCATATAACCCCATATGGCCCCATAGGACCCCACAGGACCCCATATGACCGCATACAACCCCATACGACCCCATACGACCCCATACAACCCCATAACCCTCTAACCACCCCATACCCCCCCCATATCCCCCCATACAACCCCATACGACCCCATGTGACCCCATACAACCCCATATAATCCCAAAACCCTATAACCACCCCATATAACCCCATACAACCCCATAACCCTATAACCACCCCATACAACCCCATACAACCCCATACAACCCCATACGACCCCATACGACCCCATATCCCCCCATACGACCCCATACGACCCCATAGGACCCCACAGGACCCCAAACCCTACAAGGACCCCACAAAATCCCCTACAAACTGACCGTGACGAACACCCTGACACTCCACAACCCTATAACCACCCCATACGACCCATACAACCCCATATCCCCCCATACGACCCCATACGACCCCATACGACCCCATATCCCCCCATATGACCCCATACGACCCCCATACAACCCCATATAATCCCAAAACCCTATAACCACCCCATACAACCCCATACGACCCCATATCCCCCCATACGACCCCAAACAACCCCATATCCCTCCATATGGCCCCATACGACCCCATATGACCCCATACAACCCCATACAACCCTATATGACCCCATACAACCCCATACGACCCCATATCCCCCCATATGACCCCATACGACCCCATATGACCCCATACAACCCCATACAACCCCATATGACCCCATACAACCCCATACAATCCCATATCCCCCCCATACAACCCCATACAACCCCATAACCCTATAACCTCCCCATACGACCCCATACAACCCCATACGACCCCATATCCCCCCATATGACCCCATACGACCCCATACAACCCCATACAACCCCATACGATCCCATATCCCCCCATACGACCCCATACGACCCCATATCCCCCCATATGACCCCATACGACCCCACAGGACCCCAAACCCTACAAGGACCCCACAAAATCCCCTACAAACTGACCGTGACGAACACCCTGACGCTCCACAACCCTATAACCACCCCATACGACCCCATACGACCCCATACGACCCCATATCCCCCCATATGACCCCATACAACCCCATATGACCCCATACAACCCCATACAACCCTATATGACCCCATACAACCCCATACGACCCCATATCCCCCCATACGACCCCATACGACCCCATATGACCCCATACAACCCCATACGACCCCATATCCCCCCCATACAACCCCATACAACCCCATAACCCTATAACCACCCCATACGACCCCATACGACCCCATATCCCCCCATACGACCCCAAACAACCCCATATCCCTCCATACGACCCCATACGACCCCATACGACCCCATACGACCCCATATCCCCCCATACGACCCCATACGACCCCACAGGACCCCACAGGACCCCAAACCCTATAAAAAACCCCACAAAATCCCCTACAAACTGACCGTGACGAACACCCTGACGTTCCACAACCCTATAACCACCCCATATGACCCTATATGGCCCCATATCCCCCCATACGACCCCATACGATCCCATACAACCCCATATCCCCCCATACGACCCCATACAACCCCATACAACCCCATATAATCCCAAAACCCTATAACCACCCCATACGACCCCATACAACCCCATAACCTCTAACCACCCCATACAACCCCATACGACCCCATATCCCTCCATACGACCCCATACAACCCCATACGACCCCACAACCCTATAACCTCCCCATACGACCCCATACGACCCCATAGGACCCCACAGGACCCCAAACCCTACAAGGACCCCACAAAATCCCCTACAAACTGACCGTGACGAACACCCTGACGCTCCACAACCCTATAACCACCCCATACGACCCCATACGACCCCATACGACCCCATATCCCCAGATATGACCCCATACAACCCCATATGACCCCATACAACCCCATACAACCCTATATGACCCCATACAACCCCATACGACCCCATATCCCCCCATACGACCCCATACGACCCCATATGACCCCATACAACCCCATACAACCCCATAACCCTATAACCTCCCCATACGACCCCATACAACCCCATACGACCCCATATCCCCCCATACAACCCCATACAACCCCATACGACCCCATACGACCCCATATCCCCCCATACGACCCCATACGACCCCACAGGACCCCACAGGACCCCAAACCCTATAAAAAACCCCACAAAATCCCCTACAAACTGACCGTGACGAACACCCTGACGCTCCACGGGTTTTTCTGCCGGTCGGTGGCGCTGCTGTAATCGTGGGCGATCCCACAAAGCCCCAGCGCCGCGCTTTCGTCTGTAGGGCCGCAGGACACGACCCCATAAGGACCCCATAGCGACCCCATAGAGACCCCATAGTGACCCCATAAGGACCCCATAGTGACCCTATAAGGACCCCATAGAGACCCATAGAGACCCCATAGAGACCCATAGAGACCCCAAACCCCATAGAGACCCCATAGGGACCCCATAGTGACCCCATAGTGACCCCATACAGACCCCATAGAGACCCATAGAGACCCCAAACCCCATAGAGACCCCATAAAGACCCCATAGAGACCCATAGAGACCCCAAACCCCATAGAGACCCCAGAAAGACCCCATAGAGACCCATAGAGACCCCAAACCCCATAGAGACCCCATAGCGACCCCATAAGGACCCCATAGGGATCCCACAAAGCCCCAGTGCCGCGCTTTCGTCTGTAGGGCCGCAGGACAGAACCCCATAGGGACCCCATAGCGACCCCATTGTGACCCCATAGCAACCCCTTAGAGACCCCATAGAGACCCCATAGAGATCACATGGAGATCCCATAGAGATCCTATAAGAACCCCATAAGAACCCCATTGAGACCCCATAGGGACCCCATAGAGACCCATAGAGACCCCATAGTGACCCTATAAGGACCCCATAGTGACCCCATAGAGACCCCCGGCCCCATAGAGACCCATAGAGACCCCAAACCCCATAGAGACCCCAGAAAGACCCCATAGAGACCCATAGAGACCCCAAACCCCATAGAGACCCCATAGCGACCCCATAAAGACCCCATAGGGATCCCACAAAGCCCCAGTGCCGCGCTTTCGTCTGTAGGGCCGCAGGACAGAACCCCATAAGGACCCCATAGCGACCCCATAGTGACCCCATAGCAACCCCTTAGAGACCCCATAGAGACCCCATAGAGATCACATGGAGATCCCATAGAGATCCTATAAGAACCCCATAAGAACCCCATTGAGACCCCATAGGGACCCCATAGTGACCCCATACAGACCCCATAGTGACCCTATAAGGACCCCATAGTGACCCCATAGAGACCCCCGGCCCCATAGAGACCCATAGAGACCCCAAACCCCATAGAGACCCCAGAAAGACCCCATAGAGACCCATAGAGACCCCAAACCCCATAGAGACCCCATAGCGACCCCATAAAGACCCCATAGGGATCCCACAAAGCCCCAGCGCCGCGCTTTCGTCTGTAGGGCCGCAGGACAGAACCCCATAAGGACCCCATAGCGACCCCATAGCGACCCCATAGCGACCCCTTAGAGACCCCATAGAGACCCCATAGAGATCACATGGAGATCCCATAGAGATCCTATAAGAACCCCATAAGAACCCCATTGAGACCCCATAGGGACCCCATAGTGACCCCATACAGACCCCATAGTGACCCTATAAGGACCCCATAGTGACCCCATAGAGACCCCCGGCCCCATAGAGACCCATAGAGACCCCAAACCCCATAGAGACCCCAGAAAGACCCCATAGAGACCCATAGAGACCCCAAACCCCATAGAGACCCCATAGCGACCCCATAAGGACCCCATAGGGATCCCACAAAGCCCCAGCGCCGCGCTTTCGTCTGTAGGGCCGCAGGACAGAACCCCATAAGGACCCCATAGCGACCCCATAGCGACCCCATAGCGACCCCTTAGAGACCCCATAGAGACCCCATAGAGATCACATGGAGATCCCATAGAGATCCTATAAGAACCCCATAAGAACCCCATTGAGACCCCATAGGGACCCCATAGAGACCCATAGAGACCCCATAGTGACCCTATAAGGACCCCATAGGGACCCCATAGAGACCCCATAGAGACCCCCGGCCCCATAGAGACCCCATAGTGACCACATAGAGACCCATAGAGACCCCATAGAGACCCCAAACCCCATAGAGACCCATAGAGACCCCATAGAGACCCTATAGAGACCCCAAACCCCATAGAGACCCCATAGCGACCCCATAGTCACCCCATAAGGACCCCATAAAGACCCCATAGAGTCCCCCATAAAGACCCCATAAGGACCCCATAAAGACCCCATAGAGACCCCATAGCGACCCCATAAAGACCCCATAGAGACCCCAAACCCCATAGAGACCCCATAAAGACCCTCAGACCCCATAGAGACCCCAAACCCCATAGAGACCCCATAGCGACCCCATAGGGACCCCATAAAGGTTGGGGGATTTCGGGTCCGATTTTTGGGGTGAATTTGGGGGATTTCGGGTCCCATTTGGGGTCGGATTTTGGGGCTCCTTTGTGGGATTTCGGGTCCGATTTTGGGGTGAATTTATGGCATTTCGGGTCCGATTTTGGGGGTGAATTTATGGGATTTCGTGTCCCATTTGGGGTCCCATTTTGGGGCTCATTTGTGGGATTTCGGGTCCGATTTTTGGGGTGAATTTATGGGATTTCGGGTGGCATTTGGGGTCCGATTTTGGGGCTCATTTGGGGGATTTCAGTTCTGATTTTTGGGGCGAATTTATGGGATTTGGTGTCCGATTTTTGGGATGATTTTGGGGGATTTTGGGTGGCATTTGGGGTCCGATTTTGGGTCCCATTTGGGGGATTTCAGTTCTGATTTTTGGGGTGAATTTATGGGATTTCGGGTCCGATTTTTGGGGTTCATTTCGGGGATTTCAGAGCCGATTTTTGGGGTGAATTTGGGGCATTTCGGGTCCCATTTGCGGTCCGATTTTGGGGCTCATTTGGGGGATTTCAGTGCTGATTTTTGGGGTGAATTTATGGGATTTAGGGTCTGATTTTGGGGGTTCATTTGGGAGATTTTGGGTCCGATTTTTGGGTTGAATTCGGGGGATTTCGGGTCCCATTTGGGGTCGGATTTTGGGGTGAATTTATGGGATTTCGGGCCTCATTTTTGGGATTCATTTGGGAGATTTTGGGTCCGGTTTTTGGTGTGAATTTGGGGGATTTCGGGTCCCATTTGGGGTCCGATTTTGGGGCTCCTTTGGGGGATTTCAGAGCCGATTTTTGGGATTCATTTCAGGGATTTCGAAGCCGATTTTTGGGGTGAATTTGGGGGATTTCGGGTCCCATTTGGGGTCGGATTTTGGGGCTCCTTTGGGGGATATCGGGTCCGATTTTGGGGGTGAATTTATGGGATTTCGGGTCCGATTTGGGGTCGGATTTTGGGATTCATTTGTGGGATTTCGGGTCCGATTTTTGGGGTGAATTTATGGGATTTCGGCCCCATTTGGGGTCGGATTTTGAGGTGAATTTATGGGATTTCGGGTCCGATTTTTGGGGTGAATTTATGGGATTTCGGGTCGCATTTGGGGTCCGATTTTGGGTCCCATTTGGGGGATTTCAGTTCTGATTTTTGGGGTGAATTTATGGGATTTCGGGTCCCATTTGGGGTCGGATTTTGGGGTGAATTTATGGGATTTCGGGTCTGATTTTTGGGATTCATTTGGGAGATTTTGGGTCGATTTTTGGGGTGAATTTGGGGGATTTCGGGTCCGATTTGGGGTCGGATTTGGGGGCTCATTTTTGGGACTTCGGGTCTGATTTTTGGGGTGAATTTGTGGGATTTCGAGTCCGATTTTTGGGGTGAATTTGGGGGATTTCGGGTCCCATTTGGGGTCCCATTTTGGGGTGAATTTGGGGGATTTCAGTTCTGATTTTTGGGGTGAATTTATGGGATTTCGGGTCGCATTTGGGGTCGGATTTTGGGTCCCAATTGGGGGATTTCAGTTCTGATTTTTGGGGTGAATTTATGGGATTTCGGGTCCGATTTGGGGGCTCATTTGGGGGATTTCGGGTCCAATTTTTGGGGTGAATTTATGGGATTTTGGGTCCGAATTTTGGGGTGAATTTGGGGCATTTCGGGTCCCATTTGGGGTCCCATTTTGGGGCTCATTTGGGGGATTTCGGGTCCGATTTTTGGGGTGAATTTGGGGGATTTCGGGTCCGATTTGGGGTCGGATTTTGGGGCTCATTTGGGGGATTTCAGTACTGATTTTTGGGGTGAATTTATGGGATTTTGGGTCCGATTTTTGGGGTGAATTTGTGGGATTTCAGAGCCGATTTTTGGGATTCATTTCGGAAATTTCAAAGACGATTTTTGGGGTGAATTTTGGGGATTTCGGGTCCCTTTTGGGGTCGGATTTTGGGGCTCATTTGTGGGATTTCGGGTCCGATTTTTGGGGTGAATTTGGGGGATTTCGGGTCCCATTTGGGGTCCCATTTTGGGGCTCATTTGGGGGATTTCGGGTCCGATTTTTGGGGTGAATTGATGGGATTTCGGATCCGATTTTTGGGTCCCATTTGGGTCATTTCAGAGCCGATTTTGGGGCTGATTTGGGGGATTTCAGAGCCAATTTTTAGGCTTATTTTTGCGATTTTGGAGCCGATTTTTGGGATTTTGGGGCCGATTTTCGAGAGCAGCCTTTGGGTGACTCGAGTCGGGATATTTTGGGGTCATTTGGGGCCATTTTGGGGTCATTTGGGGCCATTTTGAAGTCATTTGGGGTCATTTGGGGTCATTTTGGAGTCATTTGGGGCCATTTTGGGGCCATTTGGTGTCATTTGGGGTCATTTTGGGCATTCTTGGGGTCATTTGGGATCTTTTTGGGGTCATTTGGGGCCATTTTGGGGTCAGTTAGGGTCATTTGTGGTCAATCTGGGTCAATTTAGGGCCTTTTTGGGGTCATTTGGGGTCCTTTTGGGGTCATTTGGGGTCATTTGGGATCTTTTTCGGGTCATTTGGGGCCATTTTGGGGCAATTTGGGGTCATTTGGGGTCATTTTGGGCCATTTTGGGGTCATTTGGGGTCATTTGGGTTCTTTTTGGGGTCATTTGGGGTCATTTTGGGGTCATTTGGGGTCAATTTGGGGTCATTTGGGGTCATTTTGGTGTCAGTTGGGGTCATTTGGGGTCATTTCGAACCATTTCGGGGCCATTTGGGGTCATTTGGGGTCATTTTGGTGTCAGTTGGGATCATTTGGGTCATTTTGGGGTCATTTGGGGTCATTTTGGGGTCATTTGGGGTCATTTGGGATCTTCTTGGGGTCATTTGGGGTCATTTGGGATCATTTGGGGTCATTTTGGGCCATTTTGGGGTCATTTGGGGTCATTTGGGGGTTATTTGGGGTCATTTGCGGTCCTTTTGGGGTCATTTGGGGTCATTTGGGATATTTTTGGGGCCATTTGGGGTCATTTTGGTGTCAGTTGGGGTCATTTGGGGTCAGTTGGGGTCATTTGGGATCTTTTTGCGGTCATTTGGGGTCAATTTGGGGTCATTTGGGGCCATTTTGGGGTCATTTGGGGTCATTTTGGGGTCATTTGGGGTCATTTGGGATCTTCTTGGGGTCATTTGGGGTCATTTGGGGTCATTTGGGGCCATTTTGGTGTCAGTTGGGGTCATTTGGGGCCATTTGGGGACCATTTTGTGGTCATTTGAGGTCATTTGGGGTCATTTGGGATATTTTTGGGGTCAATTGGGGTCATTTGGGGCCATTTTGGGGTCATTTGGGGTCATTTGGGGGTTATTTGGGGTCATTTGCGGTCCTTTTGGGGTCATTTGGGGTCATTTGGGGCCATTTTGTGGTCAGTTGGGGTCATTTGGGGCCATTTTGGGGACATTTGGGGTCATTTGGGGTCATTTTGGGCCATTTTGGGGTTATTTGGGGTCATTTGGGGCCATTTTGGTGTCAGTTGGGGTCATTTGGGGTCAATTTGGTGTCATTTCGGGCCATTTTGGGGTCATTTGGGGTCATTTTGGGGTCATTTGGGATCTTTTGGGATCTTCTTGGGGTCATTTGGGGTCATTTGGGGTCATTTGGGGCCATTTTGGGGTCAGTTGGGGTCATTTGGGGCCATTTGGGGGCCATTTTGTGGTCATTTGAGGTCATTTGGGGTCATTTGGGATATTTTTGGGGTCAATTGGGGTCATTTGGGGCCATTTTGGGGTCATTTGGGGTCATTTGGGGTCATTTCGGGCCATTTTGGTGTCATTTGCGGTCAATTTGGGTCCATTTGGGGTCATTTGGGGCCATTTGGGGGCCATTTGGGGTCATTTGAGGTCATTTGGTGTTAATTTGGGGTCATTTGGGGCCATTTTGGGGTCATTTGGGGTCATTTGAGATCTTTTTGGGGTCTTTTGGGGTCATTTGGGGCCATTTTGGGGTCATTTGGGGTCATTTTGGGGTCATTTGGGGTCATTTGGGGCCATTTTGGTGTCAGTTGGGGTCATTTGGTGTCAATTTCGGGTCATTTGGGGTCCTTTTGGGGTCATTTGGGGTCATTTTGGGGTCATTTGGGGTCATTTGGGGTCATTTTGGGGTCATTTGGGGTCAATTTGGGGTCATTTGGGGTCATTTTGGTGTCAGTTGGGGTCATTTGGGGTCAATTTGGGGTCATTTGGGGTGATTTGGGATCTTTTTGGGGTCATTAGGGGTCAGTTGGGATCATTTGGGTCATTTTGGGGTCATTTGGGGTCATTTTGGGGTCATTTGGGGTCATTTGGGATCTTCTTGGGGTCATTTGGGGTCATTTGGGATCATTTGGGGTCATTTTGGGCCATTTTGGGGTCATTTGGGGTCATTTGGGGGTTATTTGGGGTCATTTGCGGTCCTTTTGGGGTCATTTAGGATCATTTGGGATCTTTTTGGGGCCATTTGGGGTCATTTTGGTGTCAGTTGGGGTCATTTGGGGTCAATTTGGGGTCATTTGGGGTCATTTGGGGTCATTTGGGATATTTTTGGGGTCATTTGGGGTCATTTGGGATCTTCTTGGGGTCATTTGGGGTCATTTGGGATCATTTGGGGTCATTTTGGGCCATTTTGGGGTCATTTGGGGTCATTTGGGGGTTATTTGGGGTCATTTGCGGTCCTTTTGGGGTCATTTGGGGTCAATTTGGGGTCATTTCGGGCCATTTTGGGGTCATTTGGGGTCATTTTGGGGTCATTTGGGGTCATTTGGGATTTTTTGGGGTCATTTTGGGGTCATTTTGGGGTTATTTGGGGTCATTTGCGGTCCTTTTGGGGTCATTTGGGGTCATTTGGGATATTTTTGGGGTCAATTGGGGTCATTTGGGGCCATTTTGGGCCATTTTGGGGTCATTTGGGGTCATTTGGGGGTTATTTGGGGTCATTTGCGGTCCTTTTGGGGTCATTTGGGGTCATTTTGGGGTCATTTGGGGTCATTTGGGGTCATTTTGGGGTCATTTGGGGTCAATTTGGGGTCATTTGGGGTCATTTTGGTGTCAGTTGGGGTCATTTGGGGTCAATTTGGGGTCATTTGGGGTGATTTGGGATCTTTTTGGGGTCATTAGGGGTCAGTTGGGATCATTTGGGTCATTTTGGGGTCATTTGGGGTCATTTTGGGGTCATTTGGGGTCATTTGGGATCTTCTTGGGGTCATTTGGGGTCATTTGGGATCATTTGGGGTCATTTTGGGCCATTTTGGGGTCATTTGGGGTCATTTGGGGGTTATTTGGGGTCATTTGCGGTCCTTTTGGGGTCATTTAGGATCATTTGGGATCTTTTTGGGGCCATTTGGGGTCATTTTGGTGTCAGTTGGGGTCATTTGGGGTCAATTTGGGGTCATTTGGGGTCATTTGGGGTCATTTGGGATATTTTTGGGGTCATTTGGGGTCATTTGGGATCTTCTTGGGGTCATTTGGGGTCATTTGGGATCATTTGGGGTCATTTTGGGCCATTTTGGGGTCATTTGGGGTCATTTGGGGGTTATTTGGGGTCATTTGCGGTCCTTTTGGGGTCATTTGGGGTCAATTTGGGGTCATTTCGGGCCATTTTGGGGTCATTTGGGGTCATTTTGGGGTCATTTGGGGTCATTTGGGATTTTTTGGGGTCATTTTGGGGTCATTTTGGGGTTATTTGGGGTCATTTGCGGTCCTTTTGGGGTCATTTGGGGTCATTTGGGATATTTTTGGGGTCAATTGGGGTCATTTGGGGCCATTTTGGGGTCATTTGGGGTCATTTGGGATCATTTGGGGTCATTTTGGGCCATTTTGGGGTCATTTGGGGTCATTTGGGATCATTTGGGGTCATTTTGGGCCATTTTGGGGTCATTTGGGGTCATTTGGGGGTTATTTGGGGTCATTTGCGGTCCTTTTGGGGTCATTTGGGGTCATTTGGGGCCATTTTGGGGACATTTGGGGTCATTTGGGGTCATTTGGGGCCATTTTGGGGTTATTTGGGGTCATTTGGGGCCATTTTGGTGTCAGTTGGGGTCATTTGGTGTCAATTTGGGGTCATTTGGGGCCATTTTGGGGTCATTTGGGGTCATTTTGGGGTCATTTGGGGTCACTTGGGATCTTCTTGGGGTCATTTGGGGTCATTTGGGATCATTTGGGGTCATTTTGGGCCATTTTGGGGTCATTTGGGGTCATTTGGGGGTTATTTGGGGTCATTTGCGGTCCTTTTGGGGTCATTTGGGGTCATTTGGGATCTTTTTGGGGCCATTTGGGGTCATTTTGGTGTCAGTTGGGGTCATTTGGGGTCAATTTGGGGTCATTTGGGGTCATTTGGGGTCATTTGGGATATTTTTGGGGTCATTTGGGGTCATTTGGGATCTTCTTGGGGTCATTTGGGGTCATTTGGGATCATTTGGGGTCATTTTGGGCCATTTTGGGGTCATTTGGGGTCATTTGGGGGTTATTTGGGGTCATTTGCGGTCCTTTTGGGGTCATTTGGGATCTTTTTGGGGTCATTTGGGGCCATTTTGGGGTTATTTGGGGTCATTTTGGGGTCATTTGGGGTCATTTGGGATCTTCTTGGGGTCATTTGGGGCCATTTTGGGGTCATTTGGGGTCATTTGGATCATTTGGGGTCATTTGGGGTCATTTGGGGTCATTTTGGGCAATTTTGGGGCCATTTGGGGTCATTTGGGGTCCGATTTTGGGGCTCATCTGTGGGATTTCAGAGCCGATTTTTGGGGTGAGTTTGAGGGATTCCGGGTCCCATTTGGTGTCGATTTTTGGGGCTCATTTGGGGGATTTCAGAGCCGATTTTTGGGGTGAATTTGTGGGATTTCGAGTCCGATTTTTGGGGTGAATTTGGGGGATTTCGGGTCCCATTTCGGGTCTCATTTGGAGGATTTTGAAGCCGATTTTTGGGGTGAATTTGGGCGATTTCGAGTCCGACTTTTGGGGTGAATTTGGGGGATTTCGGGACCCACTTGGGGTCGATTTTTGGGGCTCATTTGGGGGATTTCAGTTCTGATTTTTGGGGTGAATCTATGGGATTTCGGGTCTGATTTTCGGGCCTCATTTGGGGGATTTCGGGTCCCATTTCGGGGCTCATTTAGGGGATTTCGGGTCCGATTTTTGGGGTGAATTCGGGGGATTTCAGGTTCGATTTGGGGTCGGATTTGGGGCTCATTTGTGGGATTTCGGGTCCGATTTTTGGGGTGAATTTATGGGATTTCGGGTCTGATTTTCGGGTCTTATTTGGGGGATTTCGGGTCTGATTTTCGGGCCTCATTTGGGGGATTTCGGGTCCCATTTCGGGGCTCATTTAGGGGATTTCGGGTCCGGTTTTTGGGGTGAATTTGGGGGATTTCGGGTCCGATTTGGGGTCGGATTTTGGGGCTCATTTGTGGGATTTCGGGTCCGATTTTGGGGGTGAATTTGGGGGATTTCGGGTCCCATTTGGGGTCCGATTTTTGGGGTGAATTTGGGGGATTTTTGGTCCGATTTGGGGTCGGATTTTTGGGCTCATTTGTGGGATTTCGGGTCCGATTTTTGGGGCGAATTGATGGGATTTCGGGTCCCATTTCGGGGCTCTTTTATGGGATTTCAGAGCCGATTTTTGGGGTGAATTCGGGGCATTTCGGGTCCCATTTGGGGTCCCATTTTGGGTCTCATTTGGGGGATTTCGGGTCCGATTTTTGGGGCGAATTGATGGGATTTCGGGTCCGATTTTTTGGTCCCATTTGGGTCATTTAAGAGCCGATTTTGGGGCTGATTTTTCCGATTTTGGGGCCGATTTTTGGGCCGATTTTTGGGTCAGCCTTTGGGTGACTCGAGTCGGGATATTTTTGGGTTGAAAAAAGGCGGATTTCGGACCGATGGTGGCGTGGATGGCGCTGTGCAGGTCGGGGCTGATTTGGGGTGAAATCGGGGCATTTCGGGTCCGATTTTTGGGGTGAATTTATGGGATTTCGGGTCTAATTTTTGGGGCGAGTTTATGGGATTTGGTGTCCGATTTTTGGGGTGAATTTGGGGGATTTCGGGTCCCATTTGGGGTCCGATTTTGGGGCTCATTTGGGGGATTTCAGAGCCGATTTTTGGGATTCATTTCGGGGATTTCAGAGCCGATTTTTTGGGGTGAATTTATGGGATTCCGGGTCCCATTTGGGGTCCGATTTTGGGGCTCATTTGGGGCATTTCGGGTCCGATTTTTGGGGTGAATTTATGGAATTTAGGGTCCCATTTGGGGTCGGATTTTGGGGCTCATTTGTGGGATTTCAGTTCTGATTTTTGGGGTGAATTTATGGGATTTCGGGTCCGACTTTGGGGGTGAATTTGGGGCATTTCGGGGCCGATTTTGGGGCTGATTTTTCCGATTTCGGAGCCGATTTTTGGGCCGATTTTTGCGATTTCGGAGCCGATTTTTGGGCCGATTTTTGGGAGCAGCCTTTGGGTGACTCGAGTCGGGATATTTTTGGGTTGAAAAAAGGCGGATTTCGGACCGATCATGGCGTGGAAGGCGCTGTGCAGGTCCCCCAGCTCCCGCAGCACCCACACGTGCTCCTCGCCGTCTTTTTTGGACGCCATCGCGTTCAGCACCGCGCGGTCGGACAGCTCCCCAACCCCGAACACGTAAATGTCTGAAATTTGGGGGGGGGGGGGAGTTTGAGACCCCCCCCACATTTATAGGGACCCCCCCCCCAGAAATCAGACCCCCCCCAGAAAATTATAGGGACCCCCCCCTTATATGAGACCCCACAAAAAATTAGGGGGAGCCCCCCCAAATTGGAGAGACCCCCACCCAAATTAGAGGGAGCCCCCCCATAAAAGACCCCCCCCCAGAATTAGAGGGAACCCCCCCATATCAGAGACACCCCCCAAATTCTTGAGACCCCCCCCAAATTATAGGGACCCCCCCCATAAAAGACCCCCCCCAAATTATAGAGGGACCCCCCCCCATATCAGAGACCCCCCCCAAATTATTGGGATCCCCCCCCATATCAGAGACCCCCCCCCAAATTAGAGGGACCCCCCCTTATAAGAGACCCCCCCCAAATTATTGAGACCCCCCCCGAATTTATACGGACCCCCCCTTATATGAGACCCCCCCCCAAATTAGTGGGACCCCCCCCCATATCAGAGACCCCCACCCAAATTAGAGGGACCCCCCATAAAAGACCCCCCCCAAATTATAGGGACCCCCCCATATCAGAGACCCCCCCCAAATTATAGAGGGACCCCCCCCCAAATTATTGGGACCCCCCCCATATAAAAGACCCCCCCCCAAATTAGAGGGAGCCCCCCCATAAAAGACCCCCCCCCCAAATTATTGAGACCCCCCCCCCAAATTATTGGGACCCCCCCCATATCAGAGACCCCCCCCAAATTAGAGGGACCCCCCCTTATAAGAGACCCCCCCCAAATTATTGAGACCCCCCCCGAATTTATACGGACCCCCCCCTTATATGAGACCCCCCCCCAAATTAGAGGGACCCCCCCCATATCAGAGACCCCCACCCAAATTAGAGGGACCCCCCCATAAAAGACCCCCCCCAAATTATAGGGACCCCCCCATATCAGAGACCCCCCCCCAAATTATAGAGGGACCCCCCCCCAAATTATTGGGACCCCCCCCATATAAAAGACCCCCCCCCCAAATTAGAGGGAGCCCCCCCATAAAAGACCCCCCCCCCAAATTATTGAGACCCCCCCCCCAAATTATTGGGACCCCCCCCCATATCAGAGACCCCCCCCAAATTAGAGGGACCCCCCCTTATAAGAGACCCCCCCCAAATTATTGAGACCCCCCCCGAATTTATACGGACCCCCCCCTTATATGAGACCCCCCCCCAAATTAGAGGGACCCCCCCCCATATCAGAGACCCCCCCCAAATTATAGGGACCCCCCCCAAATCCGACACCCCCCAAAAATTAAAGGGACCCCCCCCATATTAGAGACCCCCCCCAAATTAGAGGGACCCCCCCCATAAAAGACCCCCCCCAAATTATAGGGACCCCCCCCATATCAGAGACCCCCCCCCAAATTAGAGGGACCCCCCCATAAAAGACCCCCCCCAAATTATAGAGGGACCCCCCCCATATCAGAGACCCCCACCCAAATTATTCGGATCCCCCCCCCGTATAAAAGACCCCTCCCCAAATTAGAGGGAGCCCCCCCATAAAAGACCCCCCCCCCAAATTATTGAGACCCCCCCCAAATTATAGGAACCCCCCCATATAAGAGACCCCCCCCAAACTATTGAGACCCCTCCCCAATTTATACGGCGCCCCCCATCTATACGCCCCCCCCCAAATGATAGCGACCCCTCCCCAAATAATTGGGACCCCCCCCATATAAGTGCCCCCCCCCAAATTACTGAGACCCCCCCCAAATTTTAGGGACCCCCCTCAATTATAGGGTCCCCCCCCATATATGTGACCCCCCCACCCAATTTTAGGGACCCCTCCCCAAATTATAGGGACCCCCCCATCTAAACGCCCCCCCCAAATGATAGCGACCCCTCCCCAAATTATTGGGACCCCCCCATTTATGAGCCCCCCCCCAATAATTAAGACCCCCCCCAAATTTTAGGGACCCCCCCTCAATTATAGGGACCCCCCCATATCAGTGACCCCCCCCCAAATTACTGAGACCCCCCCCGAATTATAGGGACCCCCCCATCTAAACGCCCCCCCCCAAACTATTGAGACCCCTCCCCAAATTATTGGGACCCCCCCATTTATGAGCCCCCCCCCCCCAAATTATACGGACCCCCCCATATCAGTGACCCCCCCCCCAAATTATAGCGCCCCCTCCCCAAATTATTGGGACCCCCCCCATATCAGTGACCCCCCCCAAATTATAGGAACCCCCCCATATAAGTGACCCCCCCCACCCAATTTTAGGGACCCCTCCCCAATTTATACGGCCCCCCCCATCTAAACGCCCCCCCCCAAATGATAGCGACCCCTCCCCAAATTATTGGGACCCCCCCCAAATTACTGAGACCCCCCCCCATATAGGAGACCCCCCCCAAACTCTTGAGACCCCCCCCCAATTTTAGGAACCCTCCCGAAATCATAGGGACCCCCCCATATAAATGCCCCCCTCCCCAATTTATACGGCCCCCCCCATCTAAACGCCCCCCCCCAAATGATAGCGACCCCTCCCCAAATTATTGGGACCCCCCCCATATAAGTGCCCCCCCCCAAATTACTGAGACCCCCCCCAAATTTTAGGGACCCCCCCTCAATTATAGGGACCCCCCCATATATGTGACCCCCCCACCCAATTTTAGGGACCCCTCCCCAAATTATTCGGACCCCCCCATATAAGTGACCCCCCCCCAAATGTTAGGGACCCCCCCAAATTATTGGGACCCCCCCCCAATTATAGGGACCCCCCCATATAAATGCCCCCCCCCAAATGATAGCGACCCCCCCCCCAATTATAGCGCCCCCTCCCCAATTTATACGGCCCCCCCCATCTAAACGCCCCCCCCCCAAATGATAGCGACCCCTCCCCAAATTATTGGGACCCCCCCATTTATGAGCCCCCCCCCAATAATTGAGACCCCCCCCAAATTTTAGGAATCCCCCCATGTAAGAGACCCCCCCCAAATGATAGCGACCCCTCCCCAAATTATTGGGACCCCCCCCATTTATGAGCCCCCCCCCAATAATTGAGACCCCCCCCAAATTTTAGGGAGCCCCCCTCAATTATAGGGAACCCCCCATATATGTGACCCCCCCACCCAATTTTAGGGACCCCTCCCCAAATTTTAGGGACCCCCCCCAAATAAGAGACCCCCCCCAAACTCTTGAGACCCCCCCCAATTATATCGCCCCCTCCCCAATTTATACGGCCCCCCCCATTTATGAGCCCCCCCCAATAATTGAGACCCCCCCCAAATTACTGAGACCCCCCCCATATAAGTGACCCCCCCCAAACTATTGAGACCCCTCCCCAATTTATACGGCCCCCCCCATCTAAACGCCCCCCCCCAAATGATAGCGACCCCTCCCCAAATTATTGGGACCCCCCCCATTTATGACCCCCCCCCAATAATTGAGACCCCCCCCCAAATTACTGAGACCCCCCCAAATTTTCGGCCCCCCCCCAAACTCTTGAGACCCCCCCCAATTATAGCGCCCCCTCCCCAATTTATACGGCCCCCCCCATCTAAACGCCCCCCCCCCAATTATAGGGACCCCTCCCCAAATTATTGGGACCCCCCCCATATCAGTGACCCCCCCCCAATAATTGAGACCCCCCCCCATATAAGAGACACCCCCCAAACTCTTGAGACCCCCCCCCAATTATAGCGCCCCCTCCCCAATTTATACGGCCCCCCCCATCTAAACGCCCCCCCCCAAATGATAGCGACCCCTCCCCAAATTATTGGGACCCTCCCCATTTATGAGCCCCCCCCCAATAATTAAGACCCCCCCCAAATTTTAGGGACCCCCCCTCAATTATAGGGACCCCCTCATATATGTGACCCCCCCACCCAATTTTAGGGACCCCTCCCCAAATTATTGGGACCCCCCCATTTATGAGCCCCCCCCCAATAATTAAGACCCCCCCCCATATAAGAGACCCCCCCCAAACTCTTGAGACCCCCCCCAATTTTAGGAACCCTCCCGAAATCATAGGGACCCCCCCATATAAATGCCCCCCTCCCCAATTTATACGGCCCCCCCCATCTAAACGCTCCCCCCCCAAATTATCGGGACCCCCCCCCCAAATTTTATTGCCCCCCCACCCAGGAAATCCTCGCGGTCGTTGCGGGGGTCTCTGCCGATGCTCAGCAGCTCCCGGATTTTATTGATGGTGGGGAGGGGAGACCCCCCCATATTGACCCGGCCTGGGTGGGGGGGGGGGGGCAAAAATAAAATGGGTGGGGGGGGGTCGTAAGGGGTCGTGGGGGGGGGTTATGGGATCGTTGGGGGGGGGGGTTGGGGGAGGGGGGGGGGAATAGGGGGGGTTATGGGGGGGTTTTGGGGTCGAGGGGGGGGAAGGGGAGGAATTGGGGGGGTTATGGGGGGGTTTTGGGGTGGGGGGGTCATAAGGGGGGGGTCGTAAGGGGTTATGGGGGGGTCGTGGGGGGGTTATGGGGTCGGGGGGGGGAAAGGGGGGGGAATTGGGGGGAGTTTGGGGGAGGGGGGGAAAGGGGGGGGTTATGGGGGGGTTATGGGGTCGGGGGGGGGTTTTGGGGGAGGGGGGAAAAGGGGGGGAATTGGGGGGAGTTTGGGGGAGGGGGGGGGAAAGGGGGGGGTTATGGGGGGGTTTTGGGGTCGGGGGGGGTTTTGGGGGAGGGGGGGAAAAGGGGGGGAATTGGGGGGATCGTGGGGGGGGGTATGGGATCGGGGGGGGGGGTTATGGGGTCGGGGGGGGGGAAAGAGGGGGAATTGGGGGGGAGTTTGGGGGAGTGGGGGGGGAAATGGAGGGGAATTGGGGGGGTTTTGGGGTCGGGGGGGGTCATAAGGGGTTATGGGGGGGTCGTGGGGGGGGTTATGGGATCGTGGGGGGGGGTTATGGGGTTGGGGGGGGAGAAAGGGGGGTTATGGGGGGGTTATGGGGTCGAGGGGGGGAAAACGAAGGAGAATTGGGGGGGTCTTGGGGAAGGGGGGGGGGAAAGGGGGGGAATTGGGGGGGTTTTGGGGTGGGGGAGTCATAAAGGGGGGGTCGTAAGGGGTTACAGGGGGGTCGTGGGGGGGTTATGGGATCGTGGGGGGGGGTTATGGGGTCGGGGGGGGGAAAGGGGGGGAATTGGGGGGAGTTTGGGGCGGGGGGGGGGAAAAGGGGGGGTTATGGGGGGGTTTTGGGGTCGAGGGGGGGAAAACGGGGGGGAATTGGGGGGGTTATGGGGGGGTTTTGGGGTGGGGGGGTCATAAAGGGGAGGAATTGGGGGGGTCGTGGGGGGCGGTTATGGGATCGTTGGGGGGGGGGGTTGGGGGAGGGGGGGGAATAGGGGGGTTATGGGGGGGTTTTGGGGTCGAGGGGGGGGAAGGGGGGGAATTGGGGGGGTTATGGGGGGGTTTTGGGGTGGGGGGGTCATAAAGGGGGGGTCGTAAGGGGTTATGGGGGGGTCGTGGGGGGGTTATGGGGTCGGGGGGGGGAAAGGGGGGGGAATTGGGGGAGTTTTGGGGGAGGGGGGGGGTTATGGGGTCGGGGGGGGGAAAACGGGGGGGTTATAAGGGGTAATGGGGGGGTTATGGGGTCGGGGGGGGGGAAAGAGGGGGAATTGGGGGGGTTATGGGATCGTGGGGGGGGGTTATGGGATCGTGGTGGGGGGGTTATGGGGTCGGGGGGGGAAAGGGGGGAAATTGGGGGGGTTTTGGGGTGGGGGGGTGGAAAAGGGGGGGAATTGGGGGGGTTTTGGGGTGGGGGGGTCATAAAGGGGGGTCATAAGGGGTTATGGGGGGGTCGTGGGGGGGTTATGGGATCGTGGGGGGGAGTTATGGGGTCGGGGGGGGGAAGGGGGGGAATTGGGGGGAGTTTGGGGCAGGGGGGGGGGAAAAGGGGGGGAATTGGGGGCGTTTTGGGGGAGGGGGGGGGGAATAGGGGGGGTTATGGGGGTTATGGGGGGGTTATGGGGTCGAGGGGGGGGGAATAGGGGGGGAATTGGGGGGGTTATGGGGTCGGGGGGGGTCATAAAGGCTTATGGGGGGGTCGTAGGGGGGGGTTATGGGATCGTTGGGGGGGGGTTATGGGGTCGGGGGGGGAAAACGGGGGGGTTATAAGGGGTTATGGGGGGGTTATGGGGTCGAGGGGGGGAAAACGGGGGGGAATTGGGGGGGTCGTGGGGGGGGGTTTTGGGGTCGGGGGGGGAAAAAGGGGGGGTTATGGGGTGTTTTGGGGTGGGGGATCATAAAGGGGAGGAATTGGGGGGGTTATGGGGGGGTTTTGGGGTGGGGGGGGTCATAAAGGGGGGTCGTAAGGGGTTATGGGGGGGTCGTGGGGGGGTTATGGGGTCGGGGGGGAGGAAAGGGGGGGAATTGGGGGGGGGGTTGGGGAGGTTATGGGGGAGGGGGGGGAAAGGGGGGGGAGTTGGGGGGGTTATGGGGGGGTTATGGGGTGGGGGGGGGGGAAGGGGGGGTCGTAAGGGGTCGTGGGGGGGGTTATGGGATCGTTGGGGGGGACGGGTTGGGGGAGGGGGGGTGAAAAGGGGGGGGTTATGGGGGGGTTATGGGGTCAGGGGGGGGGGAAGGGGGGGAGTTGGGGGGGTTTTGGGGTGGGGGGGTCATAAAGGGGGGGTCGTAAGGGGTTATGGGGGGGTCGTGGGGGGGGGTTATGGGATCGTGGTGGGGGGGTTATGGGGTCGGGGGGGGGAAAGGGGGAATTTGGGGGGGGGTTTGGGGCAGGGGGGGGGAAAGGGGGGGTTATGGGGGTTATGGGGGGGTTATGGGGTCGGGGGGGGGAAGGGGGGGAATTGGGGGGGTCGTGGGGGGGGTTATGGGATCGTTGGGGGGGGGTTATGGGGTCGGGGGGGCAAGGGGGGGGAATTGGGGGTGTTTTGGGGTCGGGGGGGGTCATAAAGGGGGGTCGTAAGGGGTTACGGGGGGGTCGTGGGGGGGTTATGGGATCGTTGGGGGGGGGGTTATGGGGTCGGGGGGGGGAAAGGGGGAATTTGGGGGGGGGGGGTTGGGGGAGGGGGGGAAAGGGGGGGAATTGGGGGGGTTTTGGGGTGGGGGGTTCATAAGGGGGGGGTCGTAAGGGGTTATGGGGGGGTTTTGGGGTCGGGGGGGAAGGGGGGGAATTGGGGGGGTCGTGGGGGGGGGTTATGGGATCGTTGGGGGGGGGTTTATGGGGTCGGCGGGGGGAAAGGGGAGGAATTGGGGGGGTCATAAGGGGTTATGGGGGGGTCACAAGGGGTCAAGGTGGGTCATGGGGGTCATGGGGGGTCATGGGGGGGTCACAAGGGGTCACAAGGGGTCAAGGGGGGTCATGGGGGGTCATGGGGGTCATGGGGGGGTCACAAGGTGTCAATGTGGGTCATGGGGGTCATGGGGGGGTCAAGGGGGGTCACAAGGGGTCATTGGGGGTCATGGAGGTCATGGGGGGTCATGGGGGTCACAAGGGGTCATGATGGGTCATGGGGGGTCACAAGGGGTCATGGGGGTCACGGGGGTCATGGGGGGTCATGGGGGGTCATGGGGGGTTAATGGAGTCATGGAGGGTCATGGGGGGTCATGGGGGTCATGGGGGTCACGGGGGAGTCATGGGGGGGTCACAAGGTGTCAATGTGGGTCATGGGGGGTCATGGGGGGTCATGGGGGGGTCATGGGGGGGTTAAGTGGGGTCATGGGGGGTCATGGGGGGTTAATGGAGTCATGGAGGGTCATGGAGGGTCATGGGGGGTCATGGGGGTCATGGGGGTCACGGGGGAGTCATGGGGGGGTCACAAGGTGTCAATGTGGGTCATGGGGGGTCATGGAGGGTCATTGGGGGGTCATGGGGGGTCATGGGGGGTCACAAGGGGTCAAGGGGGGTCACAAGGTGTCAAGGTGGGTCATGGGGGGTCATGGGGGGGTCACAAGGGGTCAAGGTGGGTCATGGGGGTCACGGGGGGTCATGGGGGGGTCATGGGGGGGTTAAGTGGGGTCATGGGGGGTCATGGGGGTCATGGGGGGTTAAGTGGGGTCATGGAGGTCATGGGGGGTCATGGGGGGTCACAAGGGGTCAAGGGGGGTCACAAGGTGTCAAGGTGGGTCATGGGGGGTCATGGGGGGGTCACAAGGGGTCAAGGTGGGTCATGGGGGTCACGGGGGGTCATGGGGGGGTCATGGGGGGGTTAAGTGGGGTCATGGGGGGTCATGGGGGTCATGGGGGGGTCACAAGGTGTCAATGTGGGTCATGGGGCGGTCATGGGGGCGTCACAAGGGTTCATGGGGGGTCACGGGGGTCATGGGGGGGTCATGGGGGTCATGGGGGGTCATGGAGGTCATGGGGGGTCATGGGGGTCACAAGGGGTCATGATGGGTCATGGGTGGTCATGGGGGGGTCACAAGGGGTCATGGGGGGTCATGGGGGGTCAAGGGGGGTCACAAGGTGTCAATGTGGGTCATGGGGGGTCATGGGGGGTCAAGGGGGGTCACAAGGTGTCAATGTGGGTCATGGGGGGTCATGGGGGGTCAAGGGGGGGTCACAAGGGGTCACGGGGGGTCATGGGGGGGTCATGGGGGGGCATCACAAGGGGGGAAGACCGGGGGGGGGGTGGGGGGGGGTTCTCCATATTGACCCCAATGGGGGACGGCAGGTGAATGGGGGAGGGTTTGTAGGGATTGGGGGAAGGGAAAAGGGGGGGGGTCCCAAATTTTTTTTTGGGGGGGGGGTCGAACCGTCGGTGAAGATGACGATGACGTGACGGGTGCTGTTGGTGACCGGGGGGGGGCGCAGCCCCCGCAATTCTTCCATCCGTTCCTGTTGGACCAGCAGGGAATAAACGGCCCTAAAGGCGGCCTGCGGGTTCGTGCCGGGCTTCGAGCCGTGCGCTGCGGGGGGGGGGGAGGTGTTGGGACACATAGGGACACATGGGGACCATAGGGACACATGGGGACACATGGGGACACATGGGGACACATGGGGACCAAAGGGACACATAGGGACACATGGGGACCATAGGGACACATAGGGACACATAGGGACACATGGGGACACATAGAGACCATAGGGACACATAGGGACACATAGAGAGCCATAGGGACACATAGGGACACATGGGGACACATGGGGACACATAGGGACCCATAGAGACCAATAGGGACCCATAGAAACCCATAGGGACCCATAGGGACCAAAGGGACCCATAGAGACCCATAGGGATCCATAGAGACCCAAAGGGACCCATAGAGACCCATAGGGATCCATAGAGACCCAAAGGGACCCATAGAGACCCATAGGGATCCATAGAGACCCATAGGGACCCATAGGGACACATAGGGACCCATAGGGACACATAGGGACACATAGCGACCCCATAGGAACCCATAGGGACCCATAGGGACCCATAGAGACCCATAGGGACCCATAGGGACACATGGAGACACATACGGATGCATAGGGACCCATAGAGACCCATAGGGATTCATTGGGACCCATAGGGACCCATGTGACCCATAGAGACCCATGGGGACACATAGAGACCCATAGAGACACATAGAGACACATGGAGACCCATAGGGACCTGTAGAGACCCATAGGGACCCATAGGGACACATGGGGACCAAAGGGACCCACAGAGACCCATAGAGACTCATAGGGACACATAGAGACCCATAGAGACCAATAGGGACACATGGGGACCCATAGGGACACATAGGGACACATGGGGACCAAAGGGACCCATAGAGACCCATAGAGACCCATAGGGACCCACAGAGACCCATAGGGACACATAGGGACCATAGGGACACATGGGGACACATGGGGACACATAGAGACCATAGGGACACATGGGGACACATGGGGACACATAGGGATGCATAGGGACACATAGGGACACATAGAGACCCATAGGGACCCATAGGGACCCACAGGGACACATAGGGACACATAGGGACACATGGGGACACATAGAAACCATAGAGACCCATAGAGACACATGGGGACACATAGAGACCCATAGAGACTCATAGGGACCCATAGGGACCCATAGGGACCCATAGGGACCCATAAGGACACATAGGGACACATAGAAACCCATAGCGCCCCATAGGGACGCATAGAGACCCCATAGTGCCCCATAGCGCGCCATAGGGACCCATAGTGCCCCATAGGGACCCATAGTGACCCACAGTGCCCCATGGGGACCCATAGCGCCCCATAGCGCCCCATAGAGACCCATAGCGCCCCATAGCGCCCCATAGGGACCCACAGTGCCCCATAGCGCCCCATAGCGCCCCATAGGGACACATAGAGACCCATAGAAACCCATAGAGACCCATAGAGACCCATAGAGACCCATAGAGACCCATAGAGACCCATAGAGACCCATAGAGACCCATAGCACCCCATAGGGACACATAGAGACCCATAGAAACCCATAGAGACCCATAGGGACTCATAGAGACCCCATAGTGCCCCATAGCGCCCCATAGCGCCCCATAGGGACCCATAGAGACCCATAGCGCCCCATAGAGACCCATAGCGCCCCATAGGGACACATAGAGACCCATAGAAACCCATAGAGACCCATAGAGACCCATAGAGACCCATAGCGCCCCATAGAGACCCATAGAGACCCATAGAGACCCATAGGAACGCATAGAGACCCCATAGCGCCCCATAGCGCCCCATAGAGACCCATAGACACCCATAGCGCCCCATAGGGACCCATAGAGACCCATATCACCCCAAAGCGCCCCATAGGGACACATAGGGACCCATAGAATCCCATAGAAACCCATAGAAACCCCATAGTGCCCCATAGCACCCCATAACACCCCATAGCACCCCATAGCGCCCCATAGCGCCCCATAGAGACCCATAGGGACCCATAGTGCCCCATAGTGCCCCATAGCGCCACATAGCGCCCCATAGAGACCCATAGCGCCCCATAGAGACCCATAGGTACCCCATAGTGCCCCACAGCGCCCCATAGCGCCCCATAGAGACCCATAGGGACCCATAGAGACCCCATAGCGCCCCATAGCACCCCAAAGCGCCCCATAGGGACCCATAGAGACCCATAGAGACCCATTGGGATGCATAGAGACCCCATAGTGCCCCATAGCGCCCCATTGGGACCCATTGAGACCCCATAGCGCCCCATAGCGCCCCATTGGGACCCATAGTGACCCATAGCGCCCCATAGGGACCCATAGCGCCCCATAGGGACACATAGAGACCCATAGAAACCCATAGCGCCCCATAGGGACCCATAGCGCCCCATAGGGACCCATAGTGACCCATAGAAACCCATAGAGACACATAGGGACGCATAGAGACCCCATAGTGCCCCATAGCGCCCTATAGCGCCCCATAGGGACCCATAGAGACCCATAGCGCCCCATAGAGACCCATAGCGCCCCATAGGGACCCATAGAGACCCATAAAAACGCATAGAGACCCATAGGGACACATAGAGACCCATAGAAACCCATAGAAACCCAATAGTGCCCCATAGCACCCCAGAACACCCCATAGCACCCCATAGCGCCCCATAGCGCCCCATAGGGACCCCCCCCCACCCCCCAGACCCACCGTTGAAGTTGAGCCCCTCCAGCAGCTGCCCCACATGAGCCCCGTCGGCCGCCTGTGGGTCCATAGGGCTGAGCACCACCCGCGCCTCCGTCCCAAAAGTGATGATCCCATAATGGGGGTCCACCCCATAGCTGGCGATCTGTGGGGCGCGGCAGTGGGGGTGCTTAGAGGGACCCCCATAAGGAGCCGGAGGGATTCGTACAGACCCCATAGGGACCCCATAAGGAGCCATAGAGACCCCAAAAGGACCCATAAGGATCCATAGAGAACCATAGGGACCCCATAAGGACCCATAGAGAGCCATAGAGACCCCATAGAGACCCCATAAGGACCCATAGAGACCCCATAGAGACCCCATAAGGAGCCATAGGGATTCGTACAGACCCCATAGAGGCCCCATAAGGAGCCATAGAGACCCCATAGAGACCCCAAAAGGACTCATTGGGATCCATAGAGACCCCATAAGGACCCATAGGGATTCGTAGAGACCCCATAAGGACACATAGAGACCCCATAGAGACCCCATAAGGAGCCATAGGGACGCATAGAAACCCATAGAGACCCATAGAGACCCCATAGGGACCCCATAAGGACCCATAGAGACCCATAGAGACCCCAAAAGGACCCATAGGGACCCATAGAGACCCATAGGGACCCATAGAGAACCATAGGGACCCCATAGAGACCCCATAGAGGCCCCATAAGGAGCCATAGAGACCCCAAAAGGACCCATAGGGACCCACAGAGACCCCAAAAGGACCCATAGGGACCCATAGGGACCCCATAGGGACGCATAGGGACCCCATAGAGACCCCATAGGGATCCATTGGGACCCATAGAGACCCACAGAGACCCCAATAGGAACCATAGAGAGCCATAGAGACCCCATAGAGACCCCATAAGGAACCATAGAGACCCCAAAAGGACCCATAGGGACCCATCGGGACCCATAGGGACCCCATAGAGACCCCATAGAGGCCCCATAAGGAGCCATAGAGACCCCAAAAGGACCCATAGGGATCCATAAGGACCCCATAGGGACCCCATAAGGACCCATAGAGACCCATAGAGACCCATAGGGACCCCATAGAGGCCCCATAGAGACCCATAGAGACCCCAAAAGGACCCATAGGGATCCATAGGGACCCCACAGAGACCCCAAAAGGACCCATAGGGACCCATAGGGACCCCATAGAGACCCCTAGGGACCCATAGGGACCCATAGAGACCCCATAGAGACCCCATAAGGAGCCATAGAGACCCCAAAAGGACCCATAGGGACCCATAGAGACCCCATAGAGACCCATAGAGACCCCATAAGGATCCATAGGGATTCGTAGAGACCCCATAGAGACACATAGGGACGAATAGTGGGGGTCCACCCCATAGCTGGCGATCTGTGGGGCGCGGCAGTGGGGGTGCTTAGAGGGACCCCCATAAGGAGCCGGAGGGATTCGTACAGACCCCATAGGGACCCCATAAGGAGCCATAGAGACCCCAAAAGGACCCATAGGGATCCATAGAGAACCATGGGGACCCCATAGAGGCCCCATAAGGAGCCATAGAGACCCCATAGAGACCCCAAAAGGACCCATAGGGACCCCATAAGGAGCCATAGAGACCCCAAAAGGACCCATAAGGATCCATAGAGAACCATAGGGACCCCATAGCGGCCCCATAAGGAGCCATAGAGACCCCAAAAGGACCCATAGGAATCCATAAGGACCCCATAGGGACCCCATAAGGACCCATAGGGATCCATAGAGACCCATAGGGACCCCATAGAGGCCCCATAAGGACCCCATAAGGAGCCATAGAGACCCCAAAAGGACCCATAGGGACCCATAGGGACCCCACAGAGACCCCAAAAGGACCCATAGGGATTCGTAGGGACCCCATAAGGACCCAAAGAGTCCCCCATATCCCCCATATCCCCCCATAACCACCGCCATCCCCCCATATCCCCCCATATCCCCCATAACCCCCCTCATATCCCTCATATGACCCCATAACCCCCCCCCACAACCCCATATCCCCCCATATCCCCCCATATCCCCCCATAACCCCCCCCACAGCCCCATATCCCACCCCTTACCCCCCATATCCCCCCATAACCCCCCCATATCCCCCATATCCCCCCATAACCACCCCATATTCCCCCATATCCCCCCATATCCCCCCCCCACACCCCCCCATCCCCCCATATCCCCCCATAACCCCCCCATATCCCCCCATATTGCCCCATATATCACCCCATATCCCACCCCATACCCCCCCACACCCCATATCCCCCCCTTATCCCCCCATAACCCCACTCATATTCCCCATATGCCCCCATAACCACCCCATATCCCCCCATATCCCACCCCATAACCCCCAATAACCACCCCATATCCCCCCATATCCCCCCATATCCCCCCATAACCACCCCATATCCCCCCATATCCCACCCCACACCCCCATATCCCCCCATAACCCCACATAACCACCCCATATCCCCCCATATCCCCACCCACACCCCCATATCCCCCCATATCCCCTCCCCACATCCCCCCATCCCCTCATATCCCCCCCATATCCCTCCATAACCACTGCCATCACCCCATGTCCCCCCCATATCCCCCCATAACCCCCCCCACACCCCCATATCCCACCCCTTACCCCCCATATCCCCCCATACCCCCCCATATCCCCCCATATCCCCCATATCCCACCCCACACCCCCATATCCCCCCATATCCCCCCCATATCCCCCCATATCCTCCCATATCCCCTCCCCACATCCCCCCATCCCCCATATCCCACCCCATATCCCCCCATACCCCCCCATATCCCCCCACAACCACCCCATATCCCCCCATATCCCCCTATATCCCCCCGTATCCCCCATAACCCTCTTCATATCCCCCATATCCCCCCATATCCCCCCATAACCCCCTCATATCCCCCCATATCCCCCCATAACCACCCCATATCCCCCCCATATCCCCCCATATCCCCCCATATCCCCCATATCCCCCTATATCCCCCCCCACACCCCATATCCCACCCCATACCCCCCCATATCCCCCCATATTGCCCCATATCCCCCCACATCCCCCCATATCCCCCATATCCCCCCATAACCACCCCATATTCCCCCATATCCCCCCATATCCCCCATATCCCCCCATATCCCCCCATATCCCCCCATAACCACCCCATATACCCCATAACCACCCCATATCCCCCCAAAACCCCCCCATATCCCACCCCACACCCCCATATCCCCCCATATCCCCTCCCCACATTCCCCCATCCCCCATATCCCACCCCATATCCCCCCATAACCACCCCATAACCACCCCATATCCCCCCATAACCCCCATATCCCCCCATAACCCCCCCCCCACACCCATATCCCCCCATATCCCCCCATAACCACCCCATATCCTCCATATCCCACCCCATAACCCCCCCACACAGCCCCCCATCCCCCCATATCCCCCCCCATATCCCTCCATATCCCCCCATATCCCACCCCATACCCCCATATCCCCCCATATCCCCCCTCATATCCCCCCATATCCCCCCATACCCCCCCATATCCCCCCATAACCCCCCCCCACACCCCATAACCCCCCAAATCCCCCCATAACCCCCCCATATCCCCCCATAACCACCCCATATCCCCCCATAACCCCCCCCACACCCCATAACCCCCCATATCCCCCCATATCCCCCCATATCCCCCCATATCCACCCCCCACACCCTCCCATCCCCCCATATCCCACCCTATATCCCCCCAAAACCCCCCCATATCCCACCCCACACCCCCATATCCCCCCATATCCCCTCCCCACATCCCCCCATCCCCCATATCCCACCCCATATCCCCCCATATGCCCCCATAACCCCCCCATATGCCCCCATATCCCCCCCCACACCCCATAACCCCCCATATCCCCCCATATCCCCCCATAACCACCGCCATCACCCCATACCCCCCCATATCTCCCATAACCACCCCATATCCCCCCATATCCCCCCATATCCCCCCATATCCCCCCATAACCCCCCCCACACCCCCATAACCCCCAATATCCCCCCAAAACCCCCCCATATCCCCCCATAACCACCCCATATCCCCCCCCACACCCCATATCCCACCCCATATCCCCCCATACCCCCCCATATCCCCCCATAACCACCCCATATCCCCCCAAAACCCCCCCATATCCCACCCCACACCCCCATATCCCCCCATATCCCCTCCCCAAACCCCATACCCCCCCACATCCCCCCATAACCCCCCATAACCACTCCATATCCCCCCATAACCACCCCATATCCCCCCATATCCCACCCCACACCCCCATATCCCCCCATACCCCCCCATATCCCCCATACCCCCCTATATCCCCCCCCAAACCCCATATCCCACCCCACACCCCCATATCCCCCCATATCCCCTCCCCAAACCCCATACCCCCCCACATCCCCCCATAACCCCCCATAACCACTCCATATCCCCCCATAACCACCCCATATCCCCCCCACACCCCATATCCCCCCATAACCCCCTTCATATCCCCCATACCCCCCTATATCCCCCCCCACACCCCATATCCCACCCCACACCCCCATATCCCCCCATATCCCCTCCCCAAACCCCATACCCCCCCACATCCCCCCATATCCCCCCATAACCACTCCATATCCCCCCATAACCACCCCATATCCCCCCAAAACCCCCCCATATCCCACCCCTTACCCCCCCCACACCCCATAACCCCCCATATCCCCCCATATCCCCCCATACCCCCCCATATCCCCCCATATCCCCCATATCCCACCCCACACCCCCATATCCCCCCATATCCCCCCCATATCCCCCCATATCCTCCCATATCCCCTCCCCACATCCCCCCATCCCCCATATCCCACCCCATATCCCCCCATACCCCCCCATATCCCCCCACAACCACCCCATATCCCCCCATATCCCCCTATATCCCCCCATATCCCCCATAACCCTCTTCATATCCCCCATATCCCCCCCATATCCCCCCATATCCCCCCATATCCCCCCATAACCCCCTCATATCCCCCCATATCCCCCCATAACCACCCCATATCCCCCCCATATCCCCACCATATCCCCCCATATCCCCCCATATCCCCCCATATCCCCCATATCCCCCTATATCCCCCCCCACACCCCATATCCCACCCCATACCCCCCCATATCCCCCCATATTGCCCCATATCCCCCCACATCCCCCCATATCCCCCATATCCCCCCATAACCACCCCATATTCCCCCATATCCCCCCATATCCCCCCATATCCCCCATATCCCCCCATACCCCCCCATATCCCCCCATATCCCCCCATATCCCCCATATCCCCCCATAACCACCCCATATACCCCATAACCACCCCATATCCCCCCAAAACCCCCCCATATCCCACCCCACACCCCCATATCCCCCCATATCCCCTCCCCACATTCCCCCATCCCCCATATCCCACCCCATATCCCCCCATAACCACCCCATAACCACCCCATATCCCCCCATAACCCCCCCCACACACCCATATCCCCCCATAACCACCCCATAACCCCCCATAACCACCCCATATCCCCCCATATCCCACCCCACACCCCCATATCCCCCCATATCCCCCCCATATCCCCCCACAACCACCCCATATCCCACCCCACACCCCCATATCCCCCCATAACCCCCCCCCACACCCCATATCCCACCCCATATCCCCCCCCACACCCTCATATCCCCCCATACCCCCCCATAACCACCCCATATCCCACCCCACATCCCCATATCCCCCCATATCCCCCATATCCCCCCCATATCCCACCCCACACCCCCATATCCCCCCATAACCCCCCCTTATCCCCCCATATCCCCCCATATCCCACCCCATATTCCCCCATAACCACCCCATACCCCCCCACATCCCCCCATACCCCATATCCCACCCCATATCCCCCCATAACCACCCCATATCCCCCCCATATACTCCCATATCCCCCCCACACCCCCTCATCCCCCCATATCCCCCCATATCCCCCCCATATCCCCCCACAACCACCCCATATCCCACCCCACACCCCCATATCCCCCCCATATCCCCCCATATCCCCCCATATCCCACCCCATATCCCCCCCATAACCACCCCATATCCCCCCATAACCACCCCATAACCCCCCATATCCCCCCACAACCACCCCATATCCCCCCATATCCCCCCATAACCACCCCATATACCCCATAACCACCCCATATCCCCCCCATATCCATCCATATCCCCCCATATCCCCCCATAACCCCCCATAACCAGCCCATATCCTCCATATCCCACCCCATAACCCCCCCACACAGCCCCCCATCCCCCCATATCCCCCCCCATATCCCTCCATATCCCCCCATATCCCACCCCATACCCCCATATCCCCCCATATCCCCCCTCATATCCCCCCATATCCCCCCATACCCCCCCATATCCCCCCATAACCCCCCCCCACACCCCATAACCCCCCAAATCCCCCCATAACCCCCCCATATCCCCCCATATCCCCCCATAACCACCCCATATCCCCCCATAACCCCCCCCACACCCCATAACCCCCCATATCCCCCCATATCCCCCCATATCCCCCCATATCCACCCCCCACACCCTCCCATCCCCCCATATCCCACCCTATATCCCCCCAAAACCCCCCCATATCCCACCCCACACCCCCATATCCCCCCATATCCCCTCCCCACATCCCCCCATCCCCCATATCCCACCCCATATCCCCCCATATGCCCCCATAACCCCCCCATATGCCCCCATATCCCCCCCCACACCCCATAACCCCCCATATCCCCCCATATCCCCCCATAACCACCGCCATCACCCCATACCCCCCCATATCTCCCATAACCACCCCATATCCCCCCATATCCCCCCATATCCCCCCATAACCCCCCCCACACCCCCATAACCCCCAATATCCCCCCAAAACCCCCCCATATCCCCCCATAACCACCCCATATCCCCCCCCACACCCCATATCCCACCCCATATCCCCCCATACCCCCCCATATCCCCCCATAACCACCCCATATCCCCCCAAAACCCCCCCATATCCCACCCCACACCCCCATATCCCCCCATATCCCCTCCCCAAACCCCATACCCCCCCACATCCCCCCATAACCCCCCATAACCAACCCATATCCCCCATATCCCCCCATATCCCCCCACAACCACCCCATATCCCCCAAATCCCCCCATAACCACCCCATATCCCACCCCATATCCCCCCATATCCCCCCATAACCCCCCATATTCCCCCATATCCCCCCCATATCCCCCCAAATCCCCCCATAACCACCCCATATCCCACCCCATATCCCCCCATATCCCCCCATAACCCCCCATAACCCCCCATATCCCCCCCATATCCCCCCATATCCCCCCATAACCCCCCCCCACACCCCATAACCCCCCAAATCCCCCCATAACCCCCCCATATCCCCCCATATCCCCCCATAACCACCCCATATCCCCCCATAACCCCCCCCCACCCCCATAACCCCCCCTTATCCCCCCATAACCCCCCATTTCCCCCCATATCCCCCCATAACCGCCCCCACACCCTCATATCCCCCCATAACCACCCCATATACCCCATAACCACCCCATAACCCCCCCATATCCCCCCATATCCCCCCATATCCCCCCATAACCACCCCATATCCCCCCCATATCCCACCCCACACCCCCATATCCCCCCATATCCCCTCCCCACATCCCCCCATCCCCCATAACCACCCCATAACCCCCCCATATCCCCCCATATCCCCCCACAACCACCCCCTATCCCCCCATAATCCCCCCCACACCCCATATCCCCCCCCATATCCCCCCATATCCCCCCCCCACACCCCATATCCCACCCCATATCCCCCCATATCCCCCCCATACCCCCCCATAACCCCCCACAACCACCCCATATCCCCCCACATCCCCCCATAACCCCCCCATAACCCCCCATAACCACCCCATATTCCCCCAAAACCCCCCCATATCCCACCCCACACCCCCATATCCCCCCATATCCCCTCCCCAAACCCCATACCCCCCCACATCCCCCCATATCCCCCCATAACCACCCCATATCCCCCCATATCCCACCACAACCACCCCATATCCCACCCCATATCCCCCCATAACCACCCCATATCCCCCCATATCCCACCCCACACCCCCATATCCCCCCATATGCCCCCATATCCCCCCATAACCACCCCATATCCCCCCATATCCCCCCATAACCACCCCATATCCCCCCATATCCCCCCATAACCACCCCATATCCCCCCATATCCCACCCCACACCCCCATATCCCACCCCATATCCCCCCATACCCCCCCATATCCCCCCATATCCCCCCATAACCACCCCATATCCCCCCATATCCCCCCATAACCACCCCATATCCCCCCATATCCCACCCCACACCCCCATATCCCACCCCATATCCCCCCATATCCCCCCATAACCACCCCATATCCCCCCATATCCCACCACAACCACCCCATATCCCACCCCATATCCCCCCATAACCACCCCATATCCCCCCATATCCCACCCCACACCCCCATATCCCCCCATATGCCCCCATATCCCCCCATAACCACCCCATATCCCCCCATATCCCCCCATAACCACCCCATATCCCCCCATATCCCCCCATAACCACCCCATATCCCCCCATATCCCACCCCACACCCCCATATCCCACCCCATATCCCCCCATACCCCCCCATATCCCCCCATATCCCCCCATAACCACCCCATATCCCCCCATATCCCCCCATAACCACCCCATATCCCCCCATATCCCACCCCACACCCCCATATCCCACCCCATATCCCCCCATATCCCCCCATAACCACCCCATATCCCCCCATATCCCACCCCACACCCCCATATCCCCCCATATCCCACCCCACACCCCCATATCCCCCCATATGCCCCCATATCCCCCCCACCTTCTCCACGAGCTGCTGCAGGGCGGTGCGGGACTCCCGGAAGTCCTTTGGGGCGATGCTGCGGGACGCGTCGAGCAGCAGGAAAACGTTCAGAGCCGCCCCGGCTTCAACCCGGATCCGCCGCTTCTCCGTCGAGTCTGAAGGGCGACCCGCAGCGCTGCCCCATAGCGGCCCCATAGCGGCCCCATAGCGGCCCCATAGATACCCCATAGCTGCCCCATAGATGTCCTATGGATGCCCCATAGCGGCCCCATAGCTGCCCCATAGCGGCCCCATAGATACCCCATAGCTGCCCCATAGATGTCCTATGGATGCCCCATAGCGGCCCCATAGCGGCCCCATAGCGGCCCCATAGATACCCCATAGCTGCCCCATAGATGTCCTATAGCTGCCCCATAGCTGCCCCATAGCGGCCCAATAGATGTCCTATAGCTGCCCCATAGCTGCCCCATAGATGTCCCATAGCTGCCCCATAGCTGCCCCATAGATGTCCTATAGCTGCCCCATAGCTGCCCCATAGATGTCCCATAGCTGCCCCATAGCTGCCCCATAGATGTCCTATAGCTGCCCCATAGATATCCCATACCAGCCCCATAGTGACCCCATACCCACCCCACACCACCCCATAACCCCATACCCACCCCATACCCCCCATACCCACTCCATCCCCACCCCATAACCCCATACCCACCCCACACCCCACCCCACGACCCCATAACCCCATCCCCACCCCACACGACCCCATACCCACCCCATACCCACCCCACACCCCCATCCCCACCCCATAACCCCATACCCACCCCATACCCCCCATATCCCCCCATACCCACCCCATACCCACCCCATAACCCCATACCCACCCCCTATACCCCCATACCCACCCCATAACCCCATATCCACCCCATACCCACCCCATAACCCCATACCCACCCCATACCCACCCCACTCGACCCCATAAACCCATACCCACCCCATACCCACCCCCTATACCCCCATACCCACCCCATACTACCCCATACCCACCCCACACCACCCCATAACCCCATACCCACCCCATAACCCCACCCCACCCCATAACCCCATAACCCCATACCCACCCCATAACCCCACAACCCCATACCCACCCCATACCCACCCCCTATACCCCCATCCCCACCCCATAACCCCATACCCACCCCACACCCCACCCCACGACCCCATAACCCCATCCCCACCCCACACGACCCCATACCCACCCCATACCCACCCCACACCCCCATCCCCACCCCATAACCCCATACCCACCCCATACCCCCCATATCCCCCCATACCCACCCCATACCCACCCCATAACCCCATACCCACCCCCTATACCCCCATACCCACCCCATAACCCCATATCCACCCCATACCCACCCCATAACCCCATACCCACCCCATACCCACCCCACTCGACCCCATAAACCCATACCCACCCCATACCCACCCCCTATACCCCCATATCCACCCCATAACCCCATACCCACCCCATAACCCCATACCCACCCCACACCACCCCATACCCCCATACCCACCCCATAACCCCATACCCACCCCATACCCACCCCACACCCCACCCCACGACCCCATAACCTCATACAACCCCATACCCACCCCATAACCCCATATCCACCCCATACCCCCCATATCCCCCCATACCCACCCCATACTACCCCACCCCACATCACCCCATACCCACCCCATACCCACCCCACACCCCACCCCACACCCCATAACCCCATACCCACCCCATAACCCCATAACCCCATACCCACCCCATACCCACCCCACTCGACCCCATAAACCCATACCCACCCCACACCCCACCCCACGACCCCATAACCCCATACCCACCCCATAACCCCATACCCACCCCATACCCACCCCATAACCCCATACCACCCCATACCCACCCCCTATACCCCCATACCCACCCCATAACCCCATACCCACCCCATACCCACCCCACACCCCACCCCATAACCCCATACCCACCCCATTCTCACCCCATACCCACCCCATAACCCCATACCACCCCATACCCACCCCCTATACCCCCATACCCACCCCATAACCCCATACCCACCCCATACCCACCCCACTCGACCCCATAAACCCATACCCACCCCACACCCCACCCCACGACCCCATAACCCCATACCCACCCCATAACCCCATACCCACCCCATACCCACCCCATAACCCCATACCACCCCATACCCACCCCCTATACCCCCATACCCACCCCATAACCCCATACCCACCCCATACCCACCCCACACCCCACCCCATAACCCCATACCCACCCCATAACCCCCTCCCACCCCACATCCCCCATCCCGCACTGCGCCCGCTGCCGCTGTCGGCCCGCTCCACGCTTTGGCTCAGCGAAGCCATGAAGGACGACGCCACGTCCTCGGGGGTGTCGAACAGGTGGGGGTCTGGGGAGGGGGGGGAGGGGGTCATAAAACCCCACAGACACCATAGGGACCCCATAAAAACCCACAGACCCCATAGAGACACATAGACCCCATAGAGACCCCATAAAACCCCACAGACCCCATAGAGACCCCATAAAGCCCCACAGACCCCATAGAGACACATAGAGACCCATAGACCCCATAGAGACACATAGAGACCCCATAAAACCCCACAGACCCCATAGAGACCCCATAACACCCCACAGACCCCATAGAGACACATAGACCCCATAGAGACCCCATAAAACCCCACAGACCCCATAGAGACACATAGAGACCCCATAAAACCCCACAGACCCCATAGAGACCCCATAAAACCCCACAGACCCCATAGAGACACATAGAGACCCACAGACCCCATAGAGACACATAGAGACCCCATAAAACCCCACAGACCCCATAGAGACACATAGACCCCATAGAGACCCCATAAAACCCCACAGACCCCATAGAGACACATAGAGACCCCATAAAACCCCACAGACCCCATAGAGACCCCATAAAACCCCACAGACCCCATAGAGACACATAGAGACCCCATAACACCCCACAGACCCCATAGAGACCCCATAAAACCCCACAGACCCCATAGAGACACATAGAGACCCCATAAAACCCCACAGACCCCATAGAGACCCCATAAAGCCCCATAGACCCCATAGAGACACATAGACCCCATAGAGACCCCATAAAACCCCACAGACCCCATAGAGACCCCATAAAGCCCCACAGACCCCATAGAGACACATAGAGACCCATAGACCCCATAGAGACACATAGAGACCCCATAAAACCCCACAGACCCCATAGAGACACATAGAGACCCCATAACACCCCACAGACCCCATAGAGACACACAGACCCCATAGAGACCCCATAAAACCCACAGACCCCATAGAGACACATAGACCCCATAGAGACACATAGAGACCCCATAAAACCCCACAGACCCCATAGGGACCCCATAACACCCCACAGACACCATAGAGACACATAGACCCCATAGAGACCCCATAAAACCCACAGACCCCATAGAGACACATAGACCCCATAGAGACCCCATAAAACCCCACAGACCCCATAGAGACACATAGAGACCCCATAAAACCCCACAGACCCCATAGAGACCCCATAAAACCCCACAGACCCCATAGAGACACATAGAGACCCATAGACCCCATAGAGACACATAGACCCCATAGAGACCCCATAAAACCCCACAGACCCCATAGAGACACATAGAGACCCCATAAAACCCCACAGACCCCATAGAGACCCCATAAAACCCCACAGACCCCATAGAGACACATAGACCCCATAGAGACCCCATAAAACCCCACAGACACCATAGGGACCCCATAACACCCCACAGACCCCATAGAGACACATAGAGACCCATAGACCCCATAGACACCCATAGACCCCATAGAGACCCCATAAAACCCCACAGACCCCATAGAGACACATAGAGACCCATAGACCCCATAGAGACACATAGAGACCCCATAAAACCCACAGACCCCATAGAGACACATAGAGACCCCATAAAACCCCACAGACCCCATAGAGACACATAGAGACCCATAGACCCCATAGAGACAAATAGACCCCATAGAGACCCCATAACACCCCACAGACCCCATAGAGACCCCATAACACCCCATAGACCCCATAGAGACCCCATAAAACCCCACAGACCCCATAGAGACACATAGACCCCATAGAGACCCCATAAAACCCCACAGACCCCATAGGGACCCCATAACACCCCACAGACCCCATAGAGACACATAGAGACCCATAGAGACAGATAGAGACCCCATAAAACCCCACAGACCCCATAGAGACCCCATGAAACCCCACAGACCCCATAGAGACACATAGAGACCCCATAAAACCCCACAGACCCCATAGAGACACATAGAGACCCCATAGAGACCCCATAAAACCCACAGACCCCATAGAGACACATAGAGACCCCATAAAACCCCACAGACCCCATAGAGACACATAGAAACCCATAGACCCCATAGACACAAATAGAGTTCCCATAAAGCCCCACAGACCCCATAGAGACACATAGACCCCATAGAGACCCCATAAAACCCCACAGACCCCATAGAGACACATAGAGACCCATAGAGACCCATAGACCCCATAAAACCCCACAGACCCCATAGAGACACAAAGACCCCATAAAGACACATAGAGACCCATAGACCCCATAGAGACCCATAGGGACCCCATGAAGCCGCATAGACCCACCCACAACCCCATACCCACCCCATAACCCCACAACCCCATAACCCCATAACCCCATACAACCCCATACCCACCCCCCTACCCCATAACCCCACAACCCCATAACCCCATACCTCACCCTATAACCCACCCCATAACCCCATACCCACCCCATAACCCCATAACCCCATACCCACCCCACAACCCCATAACCCCATAACCCCACAACCCCAATGATCCCACATAACCCCATAACCCCATAACCCACCCCACAACCCCATACCTCACCCTATAACCCACCCCATAACCCCATAACCCCATAACTGACCCCATACCCCCCCATAACCCCATAACCCCATACCCACCCCATAACCCCATAACCCCATAACCCCATACCTCACCCTATAACCCACCCCATAACCCCATACCCACCCCATAACCCCATAACCCCACAACCCCATACCCACCCCATAACCCCATACCTCACCCTATAACCCACCCCATAACCCCATAACGGACCCCATAACCCCATAACTGACCCCATAACCCCATAACCCCACAACCCCAATGACCCCACATAACCCCATAACCCCATAACCCCATAACCGACCCCACAACCCCAAACCCACCCCACAACCCCATAACCCCATAACCCCATACAACCCCATACCCACCCCCCTACCCCATAACCCCACAACCCCATAACCCCATACCTCACCCTATAACCCACCCCATAACCCCATACCCACCCCATAACCCCATAACCCCATACCCACCCCACAACCCCATAACCCCATAACCCCACAACCCCAATGATCCCACATAACCCCATAACCCCATAACCCACCCCACAACCCCATACCTCACCCTATAACCCACCCCATAACCCCATAACCCACCCCATAACCCCATACCTCACCCTATAACCCACCCCATAACCCCATAAGTCACCCCATAACCCCATAACCCCATAACCCCATAACCCCATACCCACCCCATAACTCACCCCATACCCACCCCATACAACCCCATAACCCCATAACCCCATACCCACCCCATAACCCCATAACCCCATAACCCCACAACCCCATAACCCACCCCATAACCCCATACCCACCCCATAACCCCGTAACCCCATAACCTTGTAACCCACCCCATAACTCCATACCTCACCCTATAACCCACTCCATAACCCCATAACCCCATATCGTCCCCATAACCATATAACTGACCCCATAACCCCATAACCGACCCCATAACCCCGTAACTGACCCCATAACCCCATAACCCCATAACTGACCCCATAACCCCATAACCCCAATGACCCCAATGACCCCAATGACCCCACATAACCCCCCATAACCCCATAACCCCATAACCCCATAACCCCATACCCACCCCATACCCACCCCACAACCCCATACCTCACCCTATAACCCACCCCATAACCCCATACCCCCCCAACCCCATAACCCCATAACCCCATACCCACCCCATAACCCCATAAGTCACTCCATAACCCCATAACCCCATAACCCCATAACCCCATACCCACCCCATAACTCACCCCATACCCACCCCATACAACCCCATAACCCCATAACGCCAATGACCCCATAACCCCATAAGCAACCCCACACAACCCCAATGTCCCCACATAACCCCATAACCCCATACCCCCCCAACCCCATAACCCCATAACCCCATAACCCACCCCACAACCCCATACCCACCCCATAACCCCATACCTCACCCTATAACCCACCCCACAACCCCATAATCCACCCCATAACCCCATACCTCACCCTATAAGCCACCCCATAACCCCATAACTGACCCCATACCCACCCCATAACCCCATAACCCCATAACCCACCCCATAACCCGATACAACCCCATACCCACCCCATAACCCCATAACCCCATACCTCACCCCATAACCCAATAACCCCATAACCCCATACCTCACCCTATAACCCCATAACCCCATAACCCCATAACCTACCCCATAACCCCACACAACCCCATAACCCCATAACCCCTTACCCACCCCATAACCCCGTAACTGACCCCATAACCCCATAACCCACCCCATAACCCCATACCTCACCCTATAACCCACCCCATAACCCCACAACCCCATACCCCCCCATACCCACCCCATAACCCCATAACCCCATAACCCACCCCATAACCCCATAACTGACCCCATAACCCCATAACTGACCCCATACCCACCCCATAACCCCATAACCCCATACCTCACCCCATAACCCACCCCATAACCCCATAACCCCATAACCCCAATGACCCCACATAACCCCATAACCCCATAACCCCATAACCGACCCCACAATCCCATAACCCACCCCATAACCCCATAACCCCATACAACCCCACAACCCCATAACCCCATAACCCCATACAACCCCATAACCCCATAACCCCATAACCCCATAACCCCATAACCCCATACCCACCCCATAACCCCATAACCCCATAACCCCACAACCCCATACCCACCCCATAACCCCATACCCACCCCATAACCCCACAAACCCATAACCCCACAACCCCATAACCCACCCCATAACCCCATACCCACCCCATAACCCCATACCTCACCCTATAGCCCACCCCATAACCCCATACCTGACCCCATAACCGACCCCACAACCCCAATGACCCCCCATAACCCCAATGACCCCACATAACCCCAATGACCCCCCATAACCCCAATGACCCCACATAACCCCATTGACCCCCCATAACCCCAATGACCCCACATAACCCCAATGACCCCCCATAACCCCAATGACCCCAATGACCCCATTGACCCCCCATAACCCCAATGACCCCAATGACCCCAATGAGCCCCCACAACCCCATTGACCCCCCATAACCCCAATGACCCCACAACCCCAATGACCCCAATGACCCCCCATAACTCCAATGACCCCCCATAACCCCAATGACCCCACATAACCCCATAACCCCATAACCCCACAATCCCATAACTGACCCCATAACCCCACACAACCCCATAACCCCATAACCCCACAACCCCATAACTGACCCCATACAACCCCACAACCCCATAACCCACCCCATAACCCCATACCCACCCCATAACCCCATAACCCCAATGACCCCCCACAACCCCACAATGACCCCAATGACCCCAATGACCCCCCATAACCCCACAACCCCCCACAACCCCACACGTGACCCCGCCCCCACCCCTGCAGCTCGGCTCGGTTCCGCTCCACGCGCCGCCCTCGAGGCAGCGGCGCACGGCGGATCCCAGCAGCACCAAACCGGCGGCGCAGCGGAAGCGGACGGCGTCCTCCAGCCCGTAGCGCGAGCCCTCCTTCGTACCGCCCGCCGGAACCGCCGGCGCCGGGCAGTCGGACGCTGAGGGACGGCGGGGTCACGTGGGGTCAGTGCGGTCACGTGGGGTCATATGGGGGGTTATTGGGGTTATGTGGGGTTATTGGGGTTATGTGGGGTCATTCGTTGGGGTTATGTGCGGTCATTGGGGGAGTTATTGGGGTTATGTGGGGTCAGTGGGGTTATTGGGGTTATGTGGGGTTATTGGGGTTATTGGGGTTATATGGGGTCATTCGTTGGGGTTATGTGCGGTCATTGGGGGAGTTATTGGGGTTATGTGGGGTCAGTGGGGTTATTGGGGTTATGTGGGGTCATTGGGGTTATTGGGGTTATGTGGGGTCATTGGGGGAGTTATTGGGGGGGGTTATTGGGGTTATGTGGGGTCATTGGGGTTATTGGGGTTATGTGGGGTCATATGGGGGGTTATTGGGGTTATGTGGGGTCATTGGGGTTATTGGGGTTATGTGGGGTCATTGGGGGAGTTATTGGGGGGGGTTATTGGGGTTATGTGGGGTTATTGGGGTTATTGGGGGGGGTATGGGGTTATGTGGGGTCATTGGGGTTATGTGGGGTTATTCGTTGGGGTTATGTGGGGTCAGTGGGGTTATGTGGGGTCATTCGTTGGGGTTATGTGGGGTCATTGGGGGGGGTATGGGGTTATGTGGGGTTATTGGGGTTATTGGTGTTATTGGGGTTATTAGGGGGGGTTATTGGGGTTATGTGGGGTTATTGGGGTTATTGGGGTTATTGGGGGGGGTTATTGGGGTTATGTGGGGTCATTCGTTGGGGTTATGTGGGGTCATTGGGGTTATTGGGGTTATTGGGGATATGTGGGGTTATTGGGGTTATTGGGGTTATTGGGGGGGGTGTGGGGATATGTGGGGTCATTGGGGTTATGTGGGGTCATTGGGGGGTTATTGGGGTTATTGGGGTTATGTGGGGTTATGTGGGGTCATTGGGGTTATTGGGGTTATTGGGGGGGGTTATTGGGGTTATGTGGGGTTATTGGGGTTATTGGGGTTATTGGGGTTATGTGGGGTCATGTGGGGGGTATGGGGTTGTAGGGGGGGATATGGGGTCGCGGAGGGGGATATGGGGGGATATGGGGGGATATGGGGGGATATGGGGAGGATATGTGGGGATATGGGGTTGTATGGGGTTGTATGGGGTTGTATGGGGTTGTATGGGATTCTATGGCACCGCCGGCGCCGGGCAGTCGGACGCTGAGGGACGGCGGGGTCACGTGGGGTCAGTGCGGTCACGTGGGGTCATATGGGGGGTTATTGGGGTTATGTGGGGTTATTGGGGTTATGTGGGGTCATTCGTTGGGGTTACGTGGGGTCATTCGTTGGGGTTATGTGCGGTCATTGGGGGAGTTATTGGGGTTATGTGGGGTCAGTGGGGTTATTGGGGTTTTGTGGGGTCATTCGTTGGGGTTATGTGGGGTCGTTGGGGGCGGTATGGGGTTATGTGGGGTCATTGGGGTTATTGGGGTTATGTGGGGTCATATGGGGGGTTATTGGGGTTATGTGGGGTCATTGGGGGAGTTATTGGGGGGGGTTATTGGGGTTATGTGGGGTTATTGGGGTTATTGGGGTTATTGGGGTTATTGGGGGGGTTATTGGGGTTATGTGGGGTCATTGGGGTTATTGGGGTTATGTGGGGTCATATGGGGGGTTATTGGGGTTATGTGGGGTCATTGGGGGAGTTATTGGGGGGGGTTATTGGGGTTATGTGGGGTTATTGGGGTTATTGGGGGGGGTATGGGGTTATGTGGGGTCATTGGGGTTATGTGGGGTTATTCGTTGGGGTTATGTGGGGTCAGTGGGGTTATGTGGGGTCATTCGTTGGGGTTATGTGGGGTCATTGCGGTTATTGGGGTTATTGGGGTTATTGGGGTTATTGGGGGGGGTTATTGGGGGGGGTTATTGGGGTAATGTGGGGTCGTTGGGGTTATGTGGGGTTGTGGGGGGGGGTGTGGGGTTATATGGGATTCTATGGGGTCGTGGGGGGGGATATAGAGGGATATGGGGGGGATATGGGGGGATATGGGGAGATATGGGGTTGTATGGGGGGGATATGAGGGGATATGTGGTTGTAGAGGGGGTTATGGGGTGGTATGGGGAGATATGGGGTCGTGGGGGGGGATATGGGGGATATGGGGGGATATGGGGAGGATATGGGGGGATATGGGGTTGTATGGGGTTGTATGGGATTCTATGGCACCGCCGGCGCCGGGCAGTCGGACGCTGAGGGACGGCGGGGTCACGTGGGGTTATGTGGGGTCACGTGGGGTCAGTGGGGTCACGTGGGGTATGGGGGGTTATGTGGGGTCATTCGTTGGGGTTATGTGGGGTCATTGGGGGAGTTATTGGGGGGGGTTATTGGGGTTATGTGGGGTTATTGGGGTTATTGGGGGGGGTATGGGGTTATGTGGGGTCATTGGGGTTATGTGGGGTTATTCGTTGGGGTTATGTGGGGTCAGTGGGGTTATGTGGGGTCATTCGTTGGGGTTATGTGGGGTCATTGGGGGGGGTATGGGGTTATGTGGGGTTATTGGGGTTATTGGTGTTATTGGGGTTATTAGGGGGGGTTATTGGGGTTATGTGGGGTTATTGGGGTTATTGGGGTTATTGGGGTTATTGGGGTTATGTGGGGTTATTGGGGTTATGTGGGGTCGTTGGGGTTATGTGGGGTCATTCGTTGGGGTTATGTGGGGTCAGTGGGGTTATTGGGGTTATGTGGGGTCATTCGTTGGGGTTATGTGGGGTCGTTGGGGGGGTATGGGGTTATTGGGGTTATGTGGGGTCATTGGGGTTATGTGGGGTCATTCGTTGGGGTTATGTGGGGTCATTCGTTGGGGTTATTGGGGTTATTGGGGTTATTGGGGTTATTGGGGGGGGGTGTGGGGGGGTATGGGGTTATGTGGGGTCATTGGGGTTATGTGGGGTCATATGGGGGGTTATTGGGGTTATGTGGGGGCATTGGGGGGGTTATTGGGGTTATGTGGGGTTATTGGGGTTATGTGGGGTCATTCGTTGGGGTTATGTGGGGTTATTGGGGTTATTGGGGTTATTGGGGTTATTGGGGGGGGTTATTGGGGTTATGTGGGGTCATTGGGGTTATTGGGGTTATTGGGGGGGGTTATTGGGGTTATGTGGGGTCATTGGGGTTATTGGGGTTATGTGGGGTCATATGGGGGGTTATTGGGGTTATGTGGGGTCATTGGGGGGGGTTATTGGGGTTATGTGGGGTTATTGGGGTTATTGGGGTTATTGGGGGGGTTATTGGGGTTATGTGGGGTCAGTGGGATTATGTGGGGTCATGTGGGGGGTTATTGGGGTTATGTGGGGTCATTGGGGTTATTGGGGTTATTGGGGGGGTATGGGGTGATGTGGGGTCATTGGGGTTATGTGGGGTCATTCGTTGGGGTTATGTGGGGTCGTTGGGGTCATGTGGGGTCATTGGGGGGGTTATTGGGGGGGGTTATTGGGGTTATGTGGGGTCATTGGGGTTATGGGGGGTCATTGGGGTTATTGGGGTTATGTGGGGTCATTCGTTGGGGTTACGTGGGGTCATTGGGGTTATGTGGGGTTATTGGGGTTATTGGGGGGGGGTGTGGGGGGATATGGGGTTATGTGGGGTCATTGGGGGGGTTATTGGGGTTATTGGGGGGTGTTATTGGGGTTACGTGGGGTCATTCGTTGGGGTTACGTGGGGTCATTCGTTGGGGTTATGTGGGGTCGTTGGGGGGGGTATGGGGTTATGTGGGGTTATTGGGGTTATTGGGGTTATATGGGGTCATTCGTTGGGGTTATGTGGGGTCGTTGGGGGGGGTATGGGGTCATGTGGGGTCAGTGGGGTTATGTGGGGTCATGTGGGGGGTTATTGGGGTTATGTGGGGTCATTGGGGGGGTTATTGGGGTTATGTGGGGTTATTGGGGTTATGTGGGGTCATTGGGGTTATGTGGGGTCATTCGTTGGGGTTATGTGGGGTTATTGGGGTTATTGGGGTTATTGGGGGGGGTTATTGGGGTTATGTGGGGTCATTGGGGTTATTGGGGTTATGTGGGGTCATATGGGGGGTTATTGGGGTTATGTGGGGTCATTGGGGTTATTGGGGTTATTGGGGGGGGTTATTGGGGTTATGTGGGGTTATTGGGGTTATTGGGGTTATGTGGGGTCATATGGGGGGTTATTGGGGTTATGTGGGGTCATTGGGGTTATTGGGGTTATTGGGGGGGGTTATTGGGGTTATGTGGGGTTATTGGGGTTATTGGGGTTATGTGGGGTCATTGGGGTTATGGGGGGTCATTGGGGTTATTGGGGTTATATGGGGTCATTCGTTGGGGTTATGTGGGGTCATGTGGGGGGGTATGGGGTTATGTGGGGTTATTGGGGATATGTGGGGTTATTGGGGTTATGTGGGGTTATTGGGGTTATGTGGGGTCGTTGGGGATCATTGGGGTTATTGGGGTTATGTGGGGTCGTTGGGGTTATGTGGGGTCATTCGTTGGGGTTATTGGGGTTATTGGGGTTATTGGGGTTATTGGGGGGGGGTGTGGGGGGATATGGGGTTATGTGGGGTCATTGGGGTTATGTGGGGTCATTGGGGTTATTGGGGTTATTGGGGGGGATATGGGGTTATGTGGGGGGTTATTGGGGTTATTGGGGTTATTAGGGGGTGTTATTGGGGTTATGTGGGGTCGTTGGGGTTATGTGGGGTCATTGGGGTTATTGGGGTTATTGGGGTTATGTGGGGTTATTGGGGGGATATGGGGTTGTAGGGGGGTTGTAGGGGGGGGTATGGGGAGATATGGGGGTGTATGGGGGGATATGGGGGGATATGGGGGGATATGGGGGGTATGGGGGGGGATGTGGGGATATGGGGGGATATGAAGGGATATGGGTTTGTAGAGGGGGATATGGGGGGATATGGGGGGATATGGGATTCTATGGGGTCGTGGGGGGGTTATGGGGGGATATGGGGTTGTATGGGGGGATATGGGGGGGTTATGGGGGGATATGGGGTTGTATGGGGGGATATGGGGTTGTATGGGGGGTATGGGGTTGTATGGGGGGATATGGGGGGATATGGGGGGATATGGGGAGATATGGGGTAGGGTGGGGGGCTATGGGGGGATATGGGGTTATATAGGGTTGTATGGGGGGATATGGGGTTGTATGGGGGCGATATGGGGTTGTATGGGGGGATATGGGGGGGTATAGGGTTGTATGGGGGGAGATGGGGGGTATGGGGGGATATGGGGGAGAATGGAGGGGATATGGGGGGTATGGGGGGGTATGGGGGATATGGGGTTGTATGGGGCGATATGGGGTTGTATGGGGGGATATGGGGGGATATGGGGTCGTGGGGGGGGGTATGGGGGGATATGGGGTTATATAGGGTTGTATGGGGGGATATGGGGTTGTAGGGGGGCGATATGGGGTTGTATGGGGGGATATGGCGGGGTTATGGGGGGATATGGGGTTGTATGGGGGATATGGGGTTGTATGGGGGGATATGGGGGGATATGGGGTTGTATGGGGGGATATGGGGGATATGGGGTTATATAGGGTTGTATGGGGGGATATGGGGTTGTATGGGGGGGATATGGGGTTGTATGGGGGGATATGGGGTTGTATGGGGGATATGGGGTTGTAGGGGGGGATATGGGGTTGTATGGGGCGATATGGGGTTGTATGGGGCGATATGGGGTTGTATGGGGGGATATGGGGGGATATGGGGGGATATGGGGGGATATGGGGTTCTATGGGATTCTATGGGATTCTATGGGGTCGTGGGGGGGTTATGGGGGGAAATGGGGGGATATGGGGCGATACGGGGTTATATGGGATTCCATGGGGTTTGGAGGGGGTATGGGATGCACCCACATCCGTCGTCGCACACCGGGGTGACGCCGCTCCACCTTCCCCCCCCCCCGCAGGTCCGATTTTGGGCTCCCCGAAGGGAGAAGCCGTCGAAGCAGCCGAAGTGCAGCACGGAGCCGGGGGGGTAACGGGGCAACTGGGGCCAAAACGTGCCGTGCTCCAAATCCTGCGGGGCCGGGCACCACACCGCTGGGGGGGGGGGAGGAGGGGAAACCATATATGGGGGATGTAGGGATGCTTAGGGAGCCATAGGGATGCATAGGGACACATAGGGAGCCATACGGAGCCATAGGGAAACATAGGGACACACAGGGACCCATAGAGACCCATAGTGACCTATAGGGAGCCATAGAGAACCATAGAGACCTATAGGGACCTATAGGGAGCCGTAGGGAAACATGGGGACACATAGGGAAACATAGAGAACCATAGAGACCCATAGGGACCTATAGGGAGCCATAGGGAAACATAGGGACCCATAGGGACACACAGGGACACATAGGGACCCATAGGGACACATAGGGACACATAGGGACACATGGGGACACATGGGGACACATAGGGATGCATAGGGATGCATAGGGATGCATAGAGACCCATAGGGATTCATTGGGACCCATAGGGATCCATAGGGATCCATAGGAACACATAGGGACCCATAGAGATCATAGGGACCCATAGGCACCCATAGGGACACATAGGGACACGTAGGGACCCACAGGGACACATAGGGATACATAGGGAAACATAGGGAGCCATAGGGACACATAGGGATGCATAGGGACACATGGGGACACATAGAGACCCATAGAGATCATACGGACCCATACAGACCCATAGGGACACATAGGGACACATAGGGACACATAGGGAGCCATAGGGAAACATAGGGACCCATAGGGAGCCATAGAGACCTATAGAGACCCATAGGGACCCATTGGGACCCATAGGGAAACATAGAGAACCATAGGGACCCATAGAGACCTATAGGGAGCCATAGGGAAACATAGGGACCCATTGGGACACATAGGGACACGTAGGGACCCATAGGGACACATAGGGACACATAGGAACCCATAGAGACCCATACGGAACCATAGACACCTATAGAGACCCATAGGGACCCATAGGGACCCATTGGGACACATAGGGACCCATAGAGACCCGTAGGGACACATAGGGACCCATAGAGACCCATAGAGACCCATAGAGACCCATAGGGACCCATAGGGACCCATAGAGACCCCATAACGCCCCATAGGGACCCATAGAGACTCATAGAGACCCATAGAGACCCACAGAGACCCATAGGGACCCATAGGGACCCATAGAGACTCATAGAGACCCATAGAGACCCACAGAGACCCATAGGGAGCCATAGGGACCCATAGAGCCCCATAGTGACCCATAGAGCCCCATAGAGACTCATTGGGACCCATAGAGACCCATAGAGACCCATAGAGACCCATAGGGACACATAGAGACCCATAGAGACCCATAGAGACACAGCGCCCCCTGGTGGCCATAGACAGCAATAGCAACCCCATAACGCCCCATAAAGACCCCATAGAGACCCCATACAGACCCCATAGAGACCCATAGAGACCTATAGGGACCCATAGAAACACATGGAGTATCCATAGAGACCCATAGAGACCCACAGAGACACATAGGGACCCATGGGGACCCATAGAGACCCATAGGGACCCATTGAGTCCCCATAGAGACACATAGAAATGCATGGGGAACCACAGCGCCCCCTAGTGGCCATAGGCAGCAATAGCAACCGCATAACGCCCCATAAAGACCCCATAGAGACCCCATAACGCCCCATAGAGACCCTTATAAAGACCGCATAACGCCCTATAGAGACCCCATTACGCCCCATAGAGACCCCATAACCCATAATAACCCCACAACCCCTCCCCCTTTACCTCTGCACTTGGGCTGCCCGAGTTCTGGCAGCAGCGGCACCCACCGCCCATAGAGACCCATAGAGACCCATAGGGACCCATAGAGACCCATAGAGACCCACAGAGACCCATAGAGACCCGTAGGGACCCATAGAGACCCATAGAGACCCATTGGGACACATAGAGCCCCATAGAGCCCCATAGAGACCCATAGAGACCCATAGAGACACATAGAGACCCATAGGGACCCATAGAAACGCAGTGAGTCCCCATAGAGACGCATAGAGACCCATAGAGACCCATAGAGACCCATAGAGCCCCATAGAGACCCATAGAGACCCATAGAGACCCATAGAGCCCCATAGAGACTCATTGGGACACATAGAGCCCCATAGAGCCCCATAGAGACCCATAGAGACCCATAGAGACCCATTCGGACCCATAGAAACGCATTGAGTCCCCATAGAGACCCATAGAGACCCATTGGGACACATAGAGCCCCATAGTGACCCATAGAACCCCATAGGGACCCATAGAGACCCATAGAGCATCATAGAGACCCATAGAGACACATAGAGACCATAGAGACCCATAGAAACGCATTGAGTCCCCATGGAGACACATAGAGACCCATAGAGACACATAGGGACCCATTGGGACACATAGAGCCCCATAGTGACCCATAGAGACCCATAGGGACCCATAGAGACCCATAGGGACCCATAGGGACACATAGAGCCCCATAGTGACCCATAGAACCCTATAGGGACCCATAGAGACCCATAGAGACCCATAGAGACCCCATAGAGACTCATAGAGACCCCATAACCCATAATAACCCCACAAACCCCCCCCCTTTACCTCTGTACTTGGGCTGCCCGAGTTCCGGCAGCAGCGGCACCCACCGCCCATAGAGACCCATAGAGACCCATAGAGACCCATAGGGAACCATAGAGAGCCATAGAGTCCCATAGAGACCCATAGGGAGCCATAGGGACCCATAGAGCCCCATAGTGACCCATAGAGCCCCATAGAGACTCATTGGGACCCATAGAGACCCATAGAGACCCATAGGGACCCATAGAAACGCATTGAGTCCCCATAGAGACACATAGAGACCCATAGAGACCCACAGAGACCCATAGAGACCCATAGGGACCCATAGAGACCCATAGAGACCCCATAGGGACACATAGAGACCCATAGAGACCCATAGAGACCCATAGAGACCCATAGGGACCCATAGAGACCCATAGGGAACCATAGAGAGCCATAGAGTCCCATAGAGACCCATAGAGAGCCTTAGAGCCCCATAGAGACCCATAGAGACCCATAGAGACACAGCGCCCCCTAGTGGCCATAGACAGCAATAGCAACCCCATAACGCCCCATAAAGACCCCATACAGACCCCATAGAGACCCATAGAGACCTATAGGGACCCATAGAAACACATGGAGTATCCATAGAGACCCATAGAGACCCACAGAGACACATAGAGACCCATAGGGACCCACTGAGTCCCTATAGACACATAGAAATGCATGGGGAACCACAGCGCCCCCTAGTGGCCATAGGCAGCAATAGCAACCCCATAACGCCCCATAAAGACCCCATACAGACCCCATAGAGACCCCATAACCCCCCATACAGACCGCATAACGCCCTATAGAGACCCCATTACGCCCCATAGAGACCCGATAACCCATAATAACCCCACAACCCCCCCCCTTACCTCTGCACTTGGGCTGCCCGAGCTCCGGCAGCAGCGGCACCCACCGCCCATAGAGACCCATAGAGACCCATAGGGACCCATAGAGACCCATAGAGACCCCATAGGGACACATAGAGACCCATAGAGACCCATAGAGACCCATAGAGACCCATAGGGACCCATAGAGACCCATAGGGAACCATAGAGAGCCATAGAGTCCCATAGAGACCCATAGAGAGCCTTAGAGCCCCATAGAGACCCATAGAGACCCATAGAGACACAGCGCCCCCTAGTGGCCATAGACAGCAATAGCAACCCCATAACGCCCCATAAAGACCCCATACAGACCCCATAGAGACCCATAGAGACCTATAGGGACCCATAGAAACACATGGAGTATCCATAGAGACCCATAGAGACCCACAGAGACACATAGAGACCCATAGGGACCCACTGAGTCCCTATAGACACATAGAAATGCATGGGGAACCACAGCGCCCCCTAGTGGCCATAGGCAGCAATAGCAACCCCATAACGCCCCATAAAGACCCCATACAGACCCCATAGAGACCCCATAACCCCCCATACAGACCGCATAACGCCCTATAGAGACCCCATTACGCCCCATAGAGACCCGATAACCCATAATAACCCCACAACCCCCCCCCTTACCTCTGCACTTGGGCTGCCCGAGCTCCGGCAGCAGCGGCACCCACCGCCCATAGAGACCCATAGAGACCCATAGGGACCCATAGAGACCCATAGAGACCCACAGAGACCCATAGAGACCTATAGGGACCCATAGAGACCCATAGAGACCCATAGACAGACCCATAGAGACCTATAGGGACCCATAGAGACCCGTAGAGACCCATAGAGACCCGTAGGGACCCATAGGGACCCATAGAGACCCACAGAGACCCATAGGGATCCACAGGGACCCATAGAGACCCATAGAGACCCATAGAGACCCATAGGGACCCATAGGGACCCATAGAGACACATAGAAACGCATTGAGTCCCCATAGAGACCCATAAGAGACCCATAGAGACACATAGAGACCCATAGAACCCCATAGGGACCCATAGTTCCCCATAGAGACACATAGCGCCCCCTAGTGGCCAGAGGCCGCAATAGCAGCCCTATAACGCCCCATAAAGACCCCATAGAGCCCCATAAAGACCCCATAACCCCCCATACAGACCCCATAGAGACCCATACCGACCCCATAACCCATAATAACCCCACAACCCCCCCCCCTTTACCTCTGCACTTGGGCTGCCCGAGTTCCGGCAGCAGCGGCACCCACCGCCCATAGAGACCCATAGGGACCCATAGGGACCCATAGAGACCCATAGAGACCCATAGAGACCCATAGAGACCCATTGGGACACAGAGCCCCATAGAGCCCCATAGAGACTCATTGGGACCCATAGAGCCCCATAGAGCCCCATAGAGACCCATAGAGACCCGTAGGGACCCATAGAGACCCACAGAGACCCATAGAGACCCGTAGGGACCCATAGAGACCCACAGAGACCCATAGAGACCCGTAGGGACCCATAGAGACCCATAGAGACCCATAGAGACCCACAGAGACCCATAGAGACCCGTAGGGACCCATAGGGACCCATAGAGACCCATTGGGACACATAGAGCCCCATAGAGACCCATAGAGACCCATAGAGACACATAGAGACACATAGAGACCCATAGGGACCCATAGAAACGCAGTGAGTCCCCATAGAGACGCATAGAGACCCATAGAGACCCATAGAGACTCATTGGGACCCATAGAGACCCATAGAGACCCATAGAGACCATACAGACCCATAGGGACCCACAGAGACCCATAGAGACCCATAGGGACCCATAGGGACCCATAGAGACCCATAGGGACCCATAGAGACCCACAGAGACCCGTAGGGACCCATAGAGACCCATAGAGACCCATAGAGACCCATAGGGACCCATAGGGACCCATAGAAACGCATTGAGTCCTCATAGAGACACATAGAGACCCATAGAGACCCATAGGGAACCATAGAGACCCATAGAGACCCATAGGGACCCATAGAGACCCACAGAGACCCGTAGGGACCCATAGAGACCCATAGGGACCCATAGGGACCCATAGAAACGCATTGAGTCCTCATAGAGACACATAGAGACCCATAGAGACCCATAGGGAACCATAGAGACCCATAGAGACCCATAGTCCCCCATAGAGACACATAGGGACCCATAGGGACCCATTGAGTCCCCATAGAGACACATAGAGACCCATAGAGACACATAGAGACCCATAGAGACCCATTCGGACCCATAGAAACGCATTGAGTCCCCATAGAGACACATAGAGACCCATAGAGACCCACAGAGACCCATAGAGACCCATAGAGACACATAGCACCCCCTAGTGGCCAGAGGCCGCAATAGCAGCCCTATAACGCCCCATAAAGACCCCATAGAGCCCCATAGAGACCCCATTAATACCTCATAACCCCCCATACAGACCCCATAGCCCCCCATACAGACCCCATAGAGACCCATACAGACCCCATAACCCATAATAACCCCATAACCCATAATAACCCCACAACCCCCCCCCCCTTTACCTCTGCACTTGGGCTGCCCGAGCTCTGGCAGCAGCGGCACCCACCGCCCATAGAGACCCATAGGGACCCATAGGGACCCATAGAGACCCATAGAGACCCATAGGGACCCGTAGAGACCCATAGGGACCCATAGGGACCCATAGAGACACAGCGCCCCTAGTGGCCATAGACAGCAATAGCAACCCCATAACGCCCCATAAAGACCCCATAGAGACCCCATAGAGACCCCATAACCCCCCATACAGACCCCATAGACACTCATAGAGACGCATAGAACCCCATAGGGACCCATAGGGACACATAGAGACACATAGGGACCCATCGGGACCCATAGAGACCCATAGGGACCCATAGGGACCCATAGAGACCCATTGGGACCCATAGAAACGCAGTGAGTCCCCATAGAGACGCATAGAGACCCATAGAGACCCATAGAGCCCCATAGAGACTCATTGGGACCCATAGAGACCCATAGAGACCCATAGAGACCCATAGAGACCCATAGGGAACCATAGAAACGCATTGAGTCCCCATAGAGACCCATAGAGACCCATAGAGACACATAGAGACACATAGAGCCCCATAGTGACCCATAGAACCCCATAGGGACCCATAGAGACCCATAGAGACCCATAGAGACACATAGAGACACATAGAACCCCATAGGGACCCATAGAGACCCATAGAGACCCATAGAGACACATAGAGACACATAGTCCCCCATAGAGACACATAGGGACCCATAGGGACCCATTGAGTCCCCATAGAGACCCATAGAGACCCATAGGGAACCATAGGGAACCACAGCGCCCCCTTGTGGCCAGAGGCCGCAATAGCAGCCCTATAACGCCCCATAAAGACCCCATAAAGAGCGCATAACGCCCTATAGAGACCCCATAACCCCCCATACAGACCCCATAGAGACTCATAGAGACCCCATAACCGATAATAACCCCATAACCCATAATAACCCCATAACCCTGCCCCCCCTCCCCCCCTTTACCTCTGCACTTGGGCTGCCCGAGTTCCGGCAGCAGCGGCACCCATTGGCCGTCGCTCCCACAGCGCCGCCTGGCGGTGGGGGTGGGGAAGTGACCCGGCGGGCAGCGGTAGCGCAGCGCCCAGCCGCCCTCCTCAACTTCGCCCCAACCGCCGGAAATCGGAGCCGCCGCAGGGTCGCACGCGGGGGACGCTGGGAAATCAGTGGGGGCTTCTGGGAGTGGGGGGGGGTTATGGGGTCAGTGTGGGGTTGTGGGGTTGTGGGGTGGGTATGGGGTTATGGGGGATATGGGGTGGGTATGGGGTGGGTATGGGGTTATGGGGTCAGTGTGGGGTTGTGGGGTTGTGGGGTTGTGGGGTTATGGGGGATATGGGGTCAGTATGGGGTTGTGGGGGGGGTTATGGGGTTATGGGGTTATGGGGTGAGGTATGGGGTTGTGGGGTTATGGGGTGGGCTATAGGGTGGGTTATGGGTTTATGGGGTGGGTTATGGGGGATATGGGGTCAGTATGGGGTTATGGGGTGGGTATGGGGGTATAGGGTGGGTTATGGGGTGGGTTATGGGGTTATGGGGTGGCTTATGGGGTTGTGGGGTTATGGGGTGGGTATGGGGTCGGTATGGGGTTGTGGGGTGGGTTATGGGGTTATGGGGTGGGTATGGGGGAATGGGGTGGGTTATGGGGTTGTGGGGGGGGTTATGGGGTCAGTGTGGGGTTATGGGGGAGGTTATAGGGTGAGGTATGGGGTTGTGGGGTGGGTTATGGGGTTATGGGGTGGGTATGGGGTAATAGGGTGGGTTATAGGGTGAGGTATGGGGTTATGGGGGGGGGTTATGGGGTTATGGGGTGGGTTATGGGGGATATGGGGTGGGTATCGGGTTGGGGGGGGGGTTATGGGGTCAGTGTGGGGTTGTGGGGTTATGGGGTGGGTTATGGGGTCGGTATGGGGTTATGGGGTGGGTATGGGGTTGTGGGGTGGGTTATAGGGTGGGTTATGGGGTTGTGGGGTTATGGGGTGGGTATGGGGTGGGTATGGGGTTATGGGGTGGGTATGGGGTGAGGTATGGGGTTGTGGGGTGGGTTATGGGGTTATGGGGTGGGTATGGGGGATATGGGGTCAGTATGGGGTTATGGAGTGCGTTATGGGGTTGTGGGGGGGGTATGGGGTTATAGGGTGGGTTATGGGGTCAGTGTGGGGTTGTGGGGTTGTCGGGTTGTGGGGTTGTGGGGTTATGGGGTGGGTTATGGGGTCAGTATGGGGTTATGGGGTGGGTATGGGGTGGGTATGGGGTGAGGTATGGGGTTGTGGGGTGGGTATGGGGTTATGGGGTGGGTTATAGGGTGAGGTACGGGGTTGTGGGGTGGGTTATGGGGTTGTGGGGGGGGTTATGGGGTTATGGGGTCGGTATGGGGTTGTGGGGGGGGTTATGGGGTCGGTATGGGGTTATGGGGTGGGTATGGGGTGGGTAGGGGTGGGTATGGGGTTATGGGGTGGGTTGTGGGGTGGGTATGGGGTTGTGGGGTGGGTTATGGGGTGGGTATGGGGTTGTGGGGTTATGGGGTGGGTTATAGGGTGAGGTATGGGGTTATGGGGTGGGTATGGGGTTATGGGGGGGGTTATGGGGTTATGGGGTGGGTATGGGGGATATGGGGTCAGTATGGGGTTATGGGGTGGGTATGGGGTGGGTTATGGGGTTGTGGGGGGGGTTATGGGGTCAGTGTGGGGTTGTGGGGTTATGGGGTAGGTTATAGGGTGAGTTATGGGGTTGTGGGGTGGGTTATGGGGTTATGGGGTGGGTATGGGGGTATGGGGTGGGTATGGGGTTGTGGGGTGGGTTATGGGGTGGGTATGGGGTTGTGGGGTTATGGGGTGGGTTATAGGGTGAGGTATGGGGTTATGGGGTGGGTATGGGGTTATGGGGGGGGTTATGGGGTTGTGGGGGGGGTTATGGGGTTATGGGGTCAGTATGGGGTTATGGGGTGGGTTATGGGGTGGGTATGGGGGATATGGTGTCAGTGTGGGGTTATGGGGTGGTTTATGGGGTGGGTTATGGGGTAATAGGGTGGGTTATGGGGTTGTGGGGGGGGTTGTGGGATTGTGGGGGGGGTTATGGGGTCGGTATGGGGTTATGGGGTCGGTATGGGGTTATGGGGTGGGTTATGGGGTCGGTATGGGGTCAGTATGGGGTTATGGGGTGGATATGGGGTTATGGGGTTATGGGGTTATGGGGTGGGTATGGGGTTATGGGGTGGGTTATAGGGTGAGGTATGGGGTTATGGGGTGGGTTATGGGGTTTTGGGGTGGGTTATGGGGTTATGGGGTGGGTTATAGGGTGGGTTATGGGGTTATGGGGTAGGTATGGGGTTGTGGGGTGGCTTATGGGGTTGTGGGGTTGTGGGGTGGGTATGGGGCGGTTATGGGGAAGGGGGTTATGGGGCGGTTATGGGGCGGTTATGGGGTGGTTATGGGGCAGTTATGGGGTCTGGGTGTTATGGGGTGGTTATGGAGCAGTTATGGGGTCAGGGGTTTATGGGGCACTTATGGGGCAGTTATGGGGCGGTTATGGGGCAGTTATGGGGCAAAGCTGTGGGTCGCTTATGGGGCGGTTATGGGGCAGCTATGGGGCGGTTATGGGGCAGCTATGGGGCGGTTATGGGGCAGTTATGGGGCGGTTATGGGGCAGCTATGGGGCGGTTATGGGGCAGTTATGGGGCGGTTATGGGGTGGCTATGGGGCAATTATGGGGTCAGGGGGTTATGGGGCGGCTATGGGGCAGTTATTGGGCAGTTATGGGGCGGTTATGGGGCAGAGCTGTGGGTCGCTTATGGGGCAGTTATGGGGCGGCTATGGGGCAGTTATGGGGTCTGGGGTTTATGGGGCACTTATGGGGCAGTTATGGGGTGGTTATGGGGTGATTATGGGGCAGTTATGGGGCGGCTATGGGGCGGTTATGGGGCGGTTATGGGGTCAGGGGGTTATGGGGTTGTTATGGGGCAGCTATGGGGTTGTTATGGGGTGGTTATGGGGCGGCTATGGGGTGGCTATGGGGCAATTATGGGGTCGGGGGTTATGGGGTGGTTATGGGGCGGCTATGGGGCGGCTATGGGGCAATTATGGGGTCGGGGGTTATGGGGCAGTTATGGGGCAGTTATGGGGCGGTTATGGGGCAAAGCTGTGGGTCGCTTATGGGGCAGTTATGGGGTGGCTATGGGGCAGTTATGGGGCAGTTATGGGGCGGCTATGGGGCGGTTATGGGGCAGAGCTGTGGGTCGCTCACCAGCCGCGCTGTGGGGCAGCAGGAGGACGAGGCCCAGCAGAGCTGCAGCCATTGGGGCAGAATCTGTGGGGTCCGGATCTGTGGGGCAGAAATCTATGGGGCAGGGAAATCTATGGGGCTGGGATCTATGGGGCAGGGAAATCTACGGGGCTGGGATCTGTGGGGCTGAGATTTGTGGGGTTGGGATCTGGGGAGTCCGGATCTGTGGGGCAGAAATCTATGGGGCAGGGAAATCTATGGGGTTGAGATCTATGGGGCAGGGAAATCTATGGGGCTGGGATCTATGGGGCAGGGAAATCTATGGGGCTGGGATCTGTGGGGCTGAGATTTGTGGGGTTGGGATCTGGGGGGTCCGGATCTGTGGGGCAGAAATCTATGGGGCAGGGAAATCTATGGGGCTGGGATCTGTGGGGCAGGGAAATCTATGGGGCTGGGATCTGTGGGGCAGGGAAATCTATGGGGCAGGGAAATCTATGGGGCTGGGATCTGTGGGGCTGAGATTTGTGGGGTTGGGATCTGGGGGGTCCGGATCTGTGGGGCAGGGAAATCTATGGGGCAGGGAAATCTATGGGGCTGGGATCTATGGGGCAGGGAAATCTATGGGGCTGGGATCCGTGGGGCTGAGATTTGTGGGGTTGGGATCTGTGGGGTCTGGATCTGTGGGGCAGAAATCTATGGGGCTGGGATCTATGGGGCAGAAAACTACAGGGCAAGGAAATCTATGGGGCAGGGAAATCTATGGGGCAGAAATCTACAGGGCAGGGAAATCTATGGGGCAGGGAAATCTATGGGGCTGGGATCTATGGGGCAGGGAAATCCATGGGGTCTGGATCTATGGGTCCAAATCTATGGGGCAGGGAAATCTATGGGGCTGGGATCTATGGGGCAGGGAAATCTATGGGGCAGGGAAATCCATGGGTCCAAATCTATGGGTCCAAATCTATGGGGCAGGGAAATCTATGGGGCAGGGAAATCTATGGGGCAGGGAAATCTATGGGGCTGGGATCTATGGGGCAGGGATCGATGAATCCAAATCTATGGGGCAGGGAAATCTATGGGGCTGAGACCTGCAGGTCTGGGATCTGTGGGTCCGGATCTGTGGGGCTGGAATCTATGGGGTAGGGATTGATGAATCCAAATCTATGGGGCTGGGATCTATGGGGGTGAAATCTATGGGGCAGGGATCTCTGGGGCAGGGAAATCTATGGGGCTGGGAAATCTATGGGGCAGGGATCTATGGGTCCAAATCTATGGGGCAGGGAAATCTATGGGTCCAAATCTATGGGTCCAAATCTATGGGGCAGGGAAATCTATGGGGCTGGGATCTATGGGGCAGGGATCGATGAATCCAAATCTATGGGGCAGGGAAATCTATGGGGCAGGGAAATCTATGGGTCCAAATCTATGGGTCCAAATCTATGGGGCAGGGAAATCTATGGGTCCAAATCTATGGGGCAGGGAAATCTATGGGTCCAAATCTATGGGGCAGGGAATTCTATGGGGCAGGGAAATCTATGGGGCTGAGACCTGCAGGTCTGGGATCTGTGGGTCCGGATCTGTGGGGCTGGAATCTATGGGGTGAAAATTGTGCAACTCCGTTGCCGTTCCGGGAATCGGTGGGGCCGCCCCACAACCCCCCGCCCCACAACTCCGCCCCACAACTCCGCCCCACAACAAAGCCGCCCTACAGGTCGCTGCCCCGAGGGGCCCCGCTCGCCTCATTAAGGACGAAGGTCATTAAGGGCGGAGTTAATTAGCGGATAAACGCGCAGATCCACGGAGACCCCATAGCGACCCCAAACCCCATAGAAACCCCATAGGGATCCTATAGGGACCCCAAATCCCATAGAGACCCCATAGAGACCCCATAGGGACACATAGGGACCCCATAGAGACCCGAAACCCCATAGGGACCCTATAGAGCCCCATAGAGACCCCAAAACCCATAGACCCCATAGGGACCCCATAGGGATCCACAGAGACCCCAAACCCCATAGAGACCCCATAGAGACCCATAGAAACCCATAGAGACCCCATAGGGACCCCATAGAGATCCCAAACCCCATAGAGACCCCAAATCCCATAGGGACCCCATAGGGACCCCATAGAGACCCCATAGGGACCCCAAATCCCATAGAGACCCCATAGGGCCCCCAAACCCCATAGACCCCATAGGGACCCCATAGGGACCCCATAGGGATCCATAGAGACCCCAAACCCCATAGAGACCCCATAGGGATCCCATAGGGATCCATACAGACCCCAAATCCCATAAAGACCCCATAGAGACCCAGAGAGACCCCATAGAGACCCCAAACCCCATAGAGACCCCATAGGAACCCATAGAGACCCGATAGCGACTCCATAGAGACCCCATAGAGACCCCAAACCCCATAGAGACCCCATAGGGACCCCAAACCCCATAGAGACCCCATAGAGACCCCATAGGGACACATAGGGACCCCATAGAGACCCGAAACCCCATAGGGACCCCATAGAGCCCCAGAGACCCATAGAGACCCCAAACCCCATTGAGACCCCATAGAGACCCCATAGAGACCCTCAGACCCCATAGCGACCCCATAGGGACCCCTAGAGACCCCATAGAGACCCCAAACCCCATAGAGACCCCATAGAGACTCCAAACCCCATAGAGACCCCAAATCCCATAGAGACCCCATAGGGACCCTAAACCCCATAGAGACCCCATAGAGACCCCATAGGGACCCCATAGGGACCCCATAGAGACCCGAAACCCCATAGGGACCCTATAGAGCTCCATAGAGCCGCATAGAGACCCCAAACCCCATAGACCCCATAGGGACCCCATAGGGACCCCATAGGGATCCATAGAGACCCCAAATCCCATAGAGACCCCATAGGGACTCATAGAGATCCCATAGAAACCCCAAACCCCATAGGGACCCCATAGGGACCCCATAGTGACCCCATAGAGACCCCATAGGGACCCCAAACCCCATAGGGAGCCTATGGAGCCCCATAGAGACCCCATAGGGACCCCATAGAGACCCCAAACCCCATAGAGACTCCATAGGGACCCCAGAGAGACCCCATAGGGCCCCCAAACCCCATAGACCCCATAGGGACCGCATAGGGATCCATAGAGACCCCAAACCCCATAGAGACCCCATAGAGACCCAAAAACCCATAGGGACCCCATAGGGACCGCATAGGGACCCCAAATCCCATAGAGACCCCACAGGGATCCCATAGGGATCCATAGAGACCCCAAATCCCATAAAGACCCCATAGAGACCCATAGAGACCCCATAGGGACCCCATAGGGACCCCATAGGGACCCCAAACCCCATTGAGACCTCATTGAGACCCCATAGGGATCCCATAGAGACCCCATAAAGACCCCAAACCTTATAGAGACCCCATAGAGACTCCAAACCCCATAGAGACCCCATAGAGTCCCCAAACCCCATAGAGACCCCATAGAGACCCCATAGGGACCCCAAACCTCATTGAGACCCCATAGAGACCCCATAGGGACCCCCAGACACCATAGAGACCCCATAGAGACCCCAAACCTCATTGAGACCCCATAGAGACCCCATAGAGACCCCCAGCCCCAGAGGCACCCCATAGAGACCCTAAACCCCATAGAAACCTCATAGGGACCCCATAGGGACCCCAAATCCCATAAAGACCCCATAGAGACCCCATAGAAACTCCAAACCCCATACAGACCCCATAGAGACCCCATAGGGACCCCATAGAGACCCCAAACCCCATAGAGACCCCATAGAGGGGATGCGGCCCCAAAATTGGGGGGAATGGCCCCAAAATGGGGGGAAATGACCCCAAAATTGGAGGAAATGGCCCCAAATTGGGGGAAGTGACCCCAAAATTGAGGGAAGTGACCCCAAAATGAGGGGAAATGACCCCAAAATTGAGGGAAATGGTCCTAAAATGGGGGAAGTGGACCCAAAATTGGGGGAAATGGCCCCAAAATTGAGGGAAATGACCTCAAAATTGGAGGAAATGGCCCCAAAATTGGAGGAAATGGTCCTAAAATGAAGGGAAGTGGCCCCAAAATTGAGGGAAATGACCCCAAAATTGAGGGAAATGGACCTAAAATGGGGGAAGTGGCCCCAAAATGGGGGGAAATGACCCCAAAATTGGAGGAAATGGTCCTAAAATGGGGGAAGTGGCCCCAAAATGGGGGGAAATGACCCCAAAATTGGAGGAAATGGTCCTAAAATGGGGGAAGTGGCCCCAAAATTGAGGGAACTGACCCCAAAATTGAGGGAAATGACCCCAAAATTGGGGGAAATGGCTCCAAATTGGGGGAAGTGGCCCCAAAATTGAGGGAAGTGGCCCCAAAATTTGAGGAAATGGCCCCAAATTGGAGGGAAGTGGCCCCAAAATTGGGGGAAATGACCCCAAAATGAGGGGAAGTGGAACCAAAATTGAGGGAAATGACCCCAAAATTGGGGGAAATGGCTCCAAATTGGGGGAAGTGGCCCCAAAATTGAGGGAAGTGGCCCCAAAATTTGAGGAAATGGCCCCAAATTGGGGGAAATGGCCCCAAAATTGGGGGAAATGGTCCTAAAATGGAGGGAAGTGGCCCCAAAATTGAGGGAAATGGCCCCAAATTTGGGGAAGTGGAACCAAAATTGAGGGAAATGACCCCAAAATTGTGGGAAATGGCCCCAAAATTGGGGGAAATGGCCCCAAAATTGAGGGAAATGGTCCTAAAATGGGGGAAGTGGCCCCAAATTGGGGGAAATGGCCCCAGAATTGGGGGAAATGACCCCAAAATTGGAGGAAATGGTCCTAAAATGGGGGAAGTGGCCCCAAAATTGAGGGAACTGACCCCAAAATTGAGGGAAATGACCCCAAAATTGGGGGAAATGGCTCCAAATTGGGGGAAGTGGCCCCAAAATTGAGGGAAGTGGCCCCAAAATTTGAGTAAATGGCCCCAAATTGGAGGGAAGTGGCCCCAAAATTGGGGGAAATGACCCCAAAATGAGGGGAAGTGGAACCAAAATTGAGGGAAATGACCCCAAAATTGGGGAAAATGGCTCCAAATTGGGGGAAGTGGCCCCAAAATTGAGGGAAGTGGCCCCAAAATTTGAGGAAATGGCCCCAAATTGGGGGAAATGGCCCCAAAATTGGGGGAAATGGTCCTAAAATGGAGGGAAGTGGCAACAAAATTGAGGGAAATGGCCCCAAAATGGGGGAAATGGCCCCAAAATTGGAGGAAATGGTCCTAAAATGGGGGAAGTGGCCCCAAATTGGGGGAAGTGGCCCCAAAATTGGGGGAAATGGCTCCAAATTGGAGGAAATGGCCCCAAAATGTGGGGAAATGGCCCCAGAATTGGGGGAAATGACCCCAAAATTGGAGGAAATGGTCCTAAAATGGGGGAAGTGGCCCCAAAATTGAGGGAACTGACCCCAAAATTGAGGGAAATGACCCCAAAATTGGAGGAAATGGCTCCAAATTGGGGGAAGTGGCCCCAAAATTGAGGGAAATGACCCCAAAATTGGGGGAAATGGCTCCAAATTGGAATTGGAGGAAATGGTCCTAAAATGGGGGAAGTGGCCCCAAAATTGAGGGAAGTGGCCCCAAAATTGGAGGAAATGGCCCCAAATTGGGGGAAGTGGCCCCAAAATTGAGGGAAGTGGCCCCAAAATTTGAGGAAATGGCCCCAAATTGGAGGGAAGTGGCCCCAAAATTGGGGGAAATGACCCCAAAATTTGAGGAAATGGCCCCAAATTGGAGGGAAGTGGCCCCAAAATTGAGGAAAATGACCCCAAAATTGGGGGAAATGACCCCAAAATGAGGGGAAGTGGAACCAAAATTGAGGGAAATGACCCCAAAATTGGGGGAAATGGCTCCAAATTGGGGGAAGTGGCCCCAAAATTGAGGGAACTGGCCCCAAAATTTGAGGAAATGGCCCCAAATTGGGGGAAATGGCCCCAAAATTGGGGGAAATGGTCCTAAAATGGAGGGAAGTGGCCCCAAAATTGAGGGAAATGGCCCCAAAATGGGGGAAATGGCCCCAAAATTGGAGGAAATGGTCCTAAAATGGGGGAAGTGGCCCCAAATTGGGGGAAGTGGCCCCAAAATTGGGGGAAATGGCTCCAAATTGGAGGAAATGGCCCCAAAATGTGGGGAAATGGCCCCAAAAGTGGGGGAAATGGCCCCAAATTGGGGGAAATGACCCCAAAATTGGAGGAAATGGTCCTAAAATGGGGGAAGTGGCCCCAAAATTGAGGGAAGTGGCCCCAAAATTGGAGGAAATGGCCCCAAAATGGGGGAAGTGGCCCCAAAATTGAGGGAAATGGTCCTAAAATGGGGGAAGTGGCCCCAAAATGGCCAGAAGTGGCCCCAAATTGAGTGAAATGACCCCAAAATTGGGGGAAATGGCCCCAAAATGGGGGAAGTGGCCCCAAAATTGGGGGAAATGGTCCTAAAATGGGGGAAATGGCCCCAAAATTGGGGGAAATGGCCCCAAAATGGGGGAAGTGGCCCCAAAATTGCCGGAAGTGGCCCCAAAATTGGGGGAAATGGCCCCAAAATGAGGGGAACTGGCCCCAAAATGGGGATGAAGATGAAGATGGGAGGAAGGTGAGGATGAGGAGGGGAGGAGGAGGAGGAGGAGGAGGAGGAGGAGGAAGAGGAAGAGGAGGATGAGGATGAGGAGGAGATGAGGATGAGGATGGGGGTGGGAGGAGGAAGAGGGGAGGAAGAGGAGGAGGGGATGAAGATGAGGAGGAGGAGGGGGAGGTTGGAGGACGGGGGGAGGAAGAGGAGGAAGATGAGGGTGGGATGAAGATGAGGAGGAGGAGGGGGAGGTTGGAGGAGGGAGGGGGGGAGGAAGAGGAGGAGGGGATGAAGATGAGGATGAAGATGAGGAGGGGAGGAAGATGAGGAGGAGGAGGGGGAGGAAGAGGGGAGGAAGAGGAGGATGGGAGGAAGATGAGGATCAGGAGGGGGAGGTGGGAGGGGGGGAGGAAGAGGAGGAGGGGATGAAGATCAGGAGGAGGAGGGGAGGAGGAAGAGGAGGAGGATGAGGAGGGGATGAAGATCAGGAGGATGGGAGGAAGATGAGGAGGGGATGAAGATGAGGAGGAGGAGGAGAGGAAGAGGAGGGTGGGAGGAAGATGAGGAGGAGGAGGGGAGGAGGAGGAGGAGGAGGAGGAGGAGGAGGGGATGAAGATGAGGAGGAGGAGGAGAGGAAGAGGAGGGTGGGAGGAAGATGAGGATGAGGAGGGGAGGAAGATGAAGATGGGAGGAAGATGAGGATGGGATGAAGATGAGGAGGAGAGGAAGAGGAGGGGATGAAGATGAGGATGAGGAGGGGGAGGTTGGAGGGGGGGGGGGGGGGGGGGGGGGAAGAGGAGGAGGATGAGGAGGGGATGAAGGCGGCACTTCCGGGGTCACCGCCGGCGCCTCCATTGCGGGGCTGCGCCGGAAACCAACCGGGCGGCTGGAGCGAAAACTGCCGAACCGGACCGGAAACGGCCGAACCGGGACCAACAGCAGCCGAACCGGACCGGAAACGGCCGAACCGGGACCAAGAGCGGCAGAACCGGGACCGATAGCAGCCGGACCGAGGCTGACAACGGCCGGACCGGGACCAATAGCAGCCGAACCGGGACCGGGAACGGCCGAACCGGGGCTGGAACGGCAGAACCGGGACCAGGAACGGCAGAACCGGGACCGGCAACAGCAGAACCGGGACCGGGACCGGCAGAACCGGGGCTGGAACGGCAGAACCGGGGCTGGGAACGGCGGAACCGGGACCGGCAACGGTAGAACCGGACCGGGAACGGCGGGACCGGGACCAATAGCAGCCGAACCGGGATCAATAACAGCCGAACCGGGACCGGGAACGGCAGAACCGGGGCCGGGAACGGCGGAACCGGGACCAAGAGTAGCCGGACCGGGGCTGACAACAGCCGGACCGGGACCGGCAACGGCAGAACCGGACCGGGAACGGCGGAACCGGAGCCAGCAACAGCCGAACCGGGACCGGGACCGGCAGAACCGGGGCTGGAACGGCAGAACCGGGACCGGGAACGGCAGAACCGGAACCAATAGCAGCCGGGCCGGGACCGGGAACGACCGAACCGGGGCTGGAACGGCGGAACCGGGACCAATAGCAGCCGATCCGGAGCTGGAACCCGGACTGGAGTTGGGAGCAACAGGTGGGGTGGGAATAAAACCCGGAGTGGAGCTGACGGTAAAACCCGGACTGGAGTTGGGAGCTGGACTGGGAATAAAACCCGGACTGGAGCTGAAGGTAAAACCCGGATTGGATTTGGGATCTGGACTGGGAATAAAACCCGGACTGCAGCTGATGGTAAAACCCGGATTGAAGTTGGGAGCTGGACTGGACTGGGAATAAAACCCGGACTGGAGCTGATGGTGAGACCTGGACTGGAGTGGGAATAAAACCCGGAGTGGGAATAAAACCCGGACTGGAGCTGACGGTAAAACCCGGATTGGAGTTGAGAGCAACAGGTGGAGTGGGAATAAAAACCGGACTGGAGCTGACGGTAAAAACCGGACTGGAGTTGGGAGCTGGACTGGAGTTGGAAGCAAAACCCGGAGTGGGAATAAAACCTGGACTGGAGCTGACGGTGAGACCTGGACTGGAGTTGGAAGCAAAACCTGGAGTGGGAATAAAACCCGGACTGGAGCTGGCAGTAAGACCTGTACTGGAGTGGGAATAAAACCCGGAGTGGGAATAAAACCCGGACTGGAGCTGGCGGTGAGACCTGGACTGGAGTTGGGAGCAACAGGTGGAGTGGAAGCAAAACCCGGAGTGGGAATAAAACCCGGACTGGAGTTGGGAGCAAAACCCGGACTGGGAATAAAACCCGGACTGGAGTTGGGAGCAAAACCTGGACTGGGAATAAAACCCGGACTGGAGCAGACGGTAAAACCCGGACTGGAGTTGGGAGCTGGACTGGAGTTGGAAGCAAAACCGGAGTGGGAATAAAACCCGGACTGGAGTTGGGAGCAACACCTGGACTGGAACCGGTAAAACCTGGACTGGAGTTGAGAGCAAGAGCTGGGCTGGGAATAAAGCCTGGACTGGATTAAAATTTGGACCGGGAGCGACACCGGAACCAGCAGTACCACCAGAACCGGAACCAACAGTGGGACTGACAGCAATACTGGGTCTGACACCGGGACCAGAACCGACACCAGGACCAGGAACAACACCAGGACCAGAACTGACACCAGAACCGGAACAACACTGGGACCAGAACCAACACTGGGACCAGAACCGACACCAGGACCAGAACCGACACCGGGACCAGGAACAACACCTGGACCAGGAACAACACCGGGACCAGAACCGACACTGGGACCAACAGTGGGACTGTAAGGGACACCAGGACTGGGAACAACACCGGGACCAGAACCGGCACCAGAACCAGAACCAACACCGGGACCAGGAACGACACCAGGATCAGAACCAACACCAGGACCAGGAACAACACCAGGACCAGAACCGACACCAGAACCAGAACCAACACTGGGACCAGAACCGACACCAGAACCAGAACCAACACCGGGACCAGGAACAACACCAGGACCAGAACTGACACCAGAACCAGAACCGACACCGGGACCAACACCAGGACCATAAGGTACACCAGGACCGGAACAACACCGGGACCAGAACCGACACCAGAACCAGAACCGGCATCAGGACCAGAACAACACTGGGACCAGAACCGACACCGGTCCAACAACGGGACCAGGGGCTGACACTGGGACTGTCATCAACACCAGAACCAGAACCGACACCGGAACCGGGACTGACACCAGGACCAACACCTGGACCAATACTGGGACCGGAACTGACACCAGGACCAGGACCAAAACCTGGACCAACACCAGAACCAGGACCGACACCGGGACCAGGAAAAACACCTGGACCAACACCAGAACCAGGACCAACGCTGAGATCAACACTGGGGACAGAACTGATACCAGAACCAGGACAAAACCTGGACCAACACCAGAACCAGGACCAACACCAGGACCAGGAAAAACACCCGGACCAACCCTGGGACCAGAACTGACACCAGAACCAGGACCAGCACCTGAACCAACACTGGGACCAGAACCAACAATTGGACCAGGACCAACAATTGAACCAACACCAGAACCAGGACCAACACCAGAACCAACACCAGGACCAGAACCAACAGTTGGACCAGGACCAACACCACAACTGACAACACCGTGACCAGAACCAACAACTGGACCAGAACCGACACCAGAACCCACAACACCGTGACCAGAACCAACAATTGGACCAGAACTGACACCAGAACCCACAACACCGTGACCAGAACCAACAACTGGACCAGATCCGACACCAGAACCCACAACACCGTGACCAGAACCAACAACTGGACCAGATCCGACACCAGAACCCACAACACCGTGACCAGAACCAACAATTGGCCCAGAACTGACACCAGAACCCACAACACCGGGACCAGAACCAACAACTGGACCAGAACCGACACCAGAACCAACAACACCGGGCCCAAAACGGTGCCAGCAGCGCTGTGGGGCAACAGCCCCCAGGTACCAGGATTTGGGGGGGGGGAGGGAAAGAGATGGAAAAATGAGGAACAATCACCCCAATATCACCCCAAAATCACCCCAAAATCATCCCCCCCTCCCCCTCCCAACATCCTACCCCCAAATCGCCCCAAAATTGGGGTCTGACCCCCCCCCCCCCCCCCACCTCAACCCCCCCCCAAAATCTCTTGCAGGCGCTGTGGGGTCGCATCATGCAGGAAAGTTTCGAGGCGCTGATCCTGATGGGTGAGCGGGGTTTTGACCCCATCGGGGACCCCCACATTTTTCCCCCCCCACGATTGTCCCCAAAACGTCCCCCAAAATCGGACCCCCCTAAAACGGTCCCCCGTCATCGTCCCCATCGTGGTCCCCAAAGTCCCACATCGTTGTCCCCAACGTCCCCCAAAATGGGACCCCATCGTTGTCCCCATCCTTGTCCCCAACGTCCCCCAAAATGTTCCCCCATTATTGTCCCCATCCTTGTCCCCAATGTCCCCCAAAATGTTCCCCCATTGTCGACCCCAAAGTCCCCCATCATTGTCCCCATCATTGTCTCCATTATTGTCCCCAACGTCCCCCAATATGGGACCCCAAAAAGGTCCCCCATCATCGTCCCCATCGTGCTCCCCAAAATCCCCCATTGTTGTCCCCATCATTGTCCCCAACGTCCCCCAAAAGGTCCCCCATCATTGTCCCCATTGTTGTCCCTATTATTGGTCCCAACATCCCCCAAAACGGGACCCCATCATTGTCCCCATCATTGTCCCCATTATTGTCCCCATTATTGTCCCCAACGTCCCCCAAAATGTTCCCCCATCGTTGTTCCCAAACTCCCCCATCGTTGTCCCCATCATTGTCCCCAATATCCCCCAAAATGGGACCCCATTATTGTCCCCCATCATTGTCCCCATCATTGTCCCCATCATTGTCCCCATCGTCGACCCCAACGTCCCCCAAAATGTTCCCCCATTGTCGACCCCAACGTCCCCCATCGTTTTCCCCATTATTGTCCCCAACGTCCCCCAAAATGGGACCCTAAAAAGCTCCCCCATCATTGTCCCCATCCTTGTCCCCATTATTGTCCCCATTATTGTCCCCAATGTCCCCAAAATGTTCCCCCATTGTTGTCCCCAAAGTCCCCCATCATTGTCCCCATCATTGTCCCCATTATTGATCCCAACGTCCTCCAAAATGGGACCCCAAAAAGGTCCCCCATCATTGTCCCCATCATCGACCCCAGTGTCCCCCACCATTGTCCCCGTCATTGTCCCCAACGTCCCCCAAATGGGATCCCATTATTGTCCCCATCGTCGACCCCAATGTCCCCCATCGTTGTCCCCATTATTGTCCCCAACGTCCCCCAAAATGGGACCCCAAAAAGGTCCCCCATCCTTGTCCCCATTATTGTCCCCAATGTCCCCCAAGATGGGACCCCAAAAACGTCCCCCATCCTTGTCCCCATTGTTGTCCCCAAAGTCCCCCATCATTGTCCCCATTATTGTCACCAACGTCCCCCCAAAATGGGACCCCATTATTGTCCCCCATCGTTGTCCCCATCATTGTCCCCATTATTGTCCCCAATGCCCCCAAAATGTTCCCCCATCGTTGTTCCCAAACTCCCCCATCGTTGTCCCCATCATTGTCCCCAATATCCCCCAAAATGGGACCCCATTATTGTCCCCATCGTCGACCCCAATGTCCCCCATCGTTGTCCCCATTATTGTCCCCAACGTCCCCCAAATGGGACCCCAAAAAGGTCCCCCATTATTGTCCCCATTATTGTCCCCAACGTCCCCCAAAATGTTCCCCCATTGTCGACCCCAAAGTTCCCCATTGTTGTCCCCATCATTGTCCCCAACGTCCCCCAAAATGGGACCCCAAAAAGGTCCCCCATCCTTGTCCCCATCCTTGTCCCCATTATTGTCCCCATTATTGTCCCCAATGTCCCCCAAAATGTTCCCCCATTGTCGACCCCAAAGTCCCCCATCATTGTCCCCATCATTGTCCCCATTATTGTCCCCAACGTCCTCCAAAATGGGACCCCAAAAAGGTCCCCCATCGTTGTCCCCATCGTCGACCCCAATGTCCCCCATCGTTGTCCCCATTATTGTCCCCAATATCCCCCAAAATGGGACCCCATTATTGTCCCCATCGTTGACCCCAATGTCCCCCATCATTGTCCCCATTATTGTCCCAAATGTCCCCCAAAATGGGACCCCAAAAAGGTCCCCCATCCTTGTCCCCAATGTTCCCCAAAAGGATCCTCCATCGTTGTCCCCATTGTTGTCCCCAATTGTCGCCATGGGAAATGACCCCAAACTGGGGGGAAGTGGCCCCAAAATGGAGTGGAAATGACCCCAAAATTGGGGGAAATGGCCCTAAATGGAGGGGAAATGACCCCAAAATTGTGGAAATGGCCCTAAATGGGAGGGGAAATGACCCCAAAATTGGGGGAAATGGCCCTGAAAGGAGGGGAAATGACCCCAAAATTGGGGGAAATGGCCCTAAAAGGAGGGGAAATGACCCCGAATGGGAGGGGAAGTGACGCCAAAATTGGGGGAAATGGCCCTGAATGGAGTGGAAATGACCCCAAAATTGGGGGAAATGGCCCTAAATGGAGGGAAGTGACCCCAAAATTGGGGGAAATGGCCCTAAATGGAGGGGAAATGCCCCGAAAATTGGGGGAAATGTCCCAGATGGGAGGGGAAATGACCCCAAAATTGGGGGAAGTGGCCCTGAAAGGAGGGGAAATGACCCCAGAATTGGGGGAAATGGCCCTGAATGGAGGGGAAATGACCCCAAAATTGGGGGAAGTGGCCCTAAATAGGGGGGAAATGACCCCAAAATTGGGGGAAGTGGCCCTGAAAGGAGGGGAAATGACCCCAAAGTGGGGGGGAAGTGGCCCTAAAAGGAGGGGAAATGACCCCAAAATTGGGGGAAATGGCCCCAAATGGAGGGGAAATGACCCCAAAATTGGGGGAAATGGCCCTAAATAGGGGGGAAATGACCCCAAAATTGGGGGAAATGGCCCTGAAAGGAGGGGAAGTGACCCCAAAATTGGGGGAAATGGCCCTAATGGAGGGGAAGTGACCCCAAAATTGGGGGAAATGGCCCTGAAAGGAGGGGAAATGATCCCAGAATTGGGGAAACGGCCCCAAATGGGAGGGGAAGTGACCCCAAAATTGGCGGAAATGGTCCCAAATTGGGAGGAAGTGACCCCAAAATTGGGGGAAATGGCCCCAAATGGAGGGGAAATGACCCCAAAATTGGGGGAAATGGCCCTGAATGGACGGGAAATGGCCCCAAAATTGGGGGAAATGTCCAAGATGGGAGGGGAAATGACCCCAAAATTGGGAGAAATGGCCCCAAATTGGGAGGAAATGACCCCAAAATTGGGGAAATGGCCCCGAATGGACGGGAAATGACCCCAAAATTGGGGGAAATGGCCCTAAATGGAGGGGAAATGCCCCCAAAATTGGGGGAAATGGCCCTAAATGGAGGGGAAATGACCCCAAAATTGGGGGAAATGTCCCAGATGGGAGGGGAAATGACCCCAAAATTGGGGGAAATGGCCCCAAATGGAGGGGAAATGACCCCAAAATTGGGGGAAATGGCCCTAAATAGGGGGGAAATGACCCCAAAATTGGGGAAATGGCCCCGAATGGACGGGAAATGACCCCAAAATTGGGGGAAATGGCCCTAAATGGAGGGGAAATGCCCCCAAAATTGGGGGAAATGGCCCTAAATGGAGGGGAAGTGACCCCAAAACTGGGGGAAGTGGCCCCAAACTGAGGCCCCCCCACCCCCCCCAGACTTCCCCGTCCCCAAACCCGTGGTGGTCTCTCGGCTGGAGGTGGAGGAGGAGCTGGGGGGGCCCGAGCCCAACGAATGCAAGGAGTGGGAGACCCTCAGGGTGGCCCCCGCTGGTGAGGGGACGGCGGGGACAGTGGGGACAGGGGGGACATGGGGGGGCAGTGGGGACAATGGGGGGCAATGGGGGATTTGGGGGACATTGGGGGACATGGTGGGCAGTGGGGATAATGGGGAGCAATGGGGGATTTGGGGGACAATGGGGGCAATGGGGGGCAATGGGGACATTGGGGACATTGGGGGCAGTGGGGACAATAGGGGGCAATGGGGGATTTGGGGGGGAATGGGGGCAATGGGGGACAATGGGGGACATTGGGGGCAATGGGGACAATGGGGACAAAGGGGGCAATGGGGGACATGGGGGGGAATGGGGACAATGGGGGGCATTGGGGGCAATGGGGACAGTGGGGACAATGGGGGGCAATGGGGGATTTGGGGGACATTGGGGGTAATGGGGACAAAGGGGGCGATGGGGGACATGGGGGGGAATGGGGACAATGGGGACAATGGGGACATGGGGGGCAATGGGGACAATGGGGGCAATGGGGACATTGGGGACACGGGGGGCAATGGGGGACATTGGGGGACAATGGGGTCAAGGGGGACATTGGGGACAGTGGGGACAATGGGGGATAATGGGGACAATGGGGGACATGGGGGGGAATGGGAACAATGGGGGGCAATGGGGGATTTGGGGGACATTGGGGACAATGGGGGACATTGGGGGCAATGGGGGGCAATGGGGACATTGGGGACATGGGGGCAATGGGGACAATGGGGGATTTGGGGGACATTGGGGACAATGGGGGGCAATGGGGACATGGGGGGGAATGGGGACAATGGGGGGCAATGGGGGATTTGGGGGACAATGGGGACAATGGGGACATGGGGGGCAATGGGGACATTGGGGACACTGGGGACAATGGGGGCAATGGGGGCAATGGGGGATTTGGGGGACATTGGTGACAATGGGGACATGGGGGGCAATGGGGTCAATGGGGACATTGGGGGGCATTGGGGGCAATGGGGACAGTGGGGACAATGGGGGGCAATGGGGGATTTGGGGGACATTGGTGACAATGGGGACATGGGGGGCAATGGGGTCAATGGGGACATTGGGGACACTGGGGATAATGGGGGGCAATGGGGAAAATGGGGGACATTGGGGGCAATGGGGACAATGGGGGCAATGGGGACATTGGGGGCAGTGGGGATAATGGGGGGCAATGGGGGATTTGGGGGACATTGGGGACATTGGGGACAATGGGGACATTGGGGACATGGGGGGCAATGGGGACATGGGGGGCAATGGGGGATTTGGGGGACATTGGGGGACATTGGGGACTATGGGGGACAATGGGGGGCAATGGGGGACATTGGGGGCAATGGGGACAATGGGGGACAATGGGGGGCAATGGGGGACATTGGGGGCAATGGGGGGCAATGGGGACATTGGGGACATTGGGGGCAGTGGGGACATGGGGGGCAATGGGGGATTTGGGGGGCAATGGGGGACATTGGGGGGCAATGGGGGATTTGGGGGACAGTGGGGACAATGGGGGACATTGGGGGCAATGGGGGGCAATGGGGACAATGGGGGACATGGGGGGCAATGGGGACAATGGGGGGCAATGGGGGACATTGGGGGCAATGGGGGATTTGGGGGACATTGGGGACAATGGGGGGCAATGGGGACATTGGGGGTAATGGGGACAAAGGGGGCGATGGGGGACATGGGGGGGAATGGGGACAATGGGGGACATTGGGGGCAATGGGGGGCAATGGGGTGAATGGGGGACAATGGGGACAATGGGGACATTGGGGACATGGGGGCAATGGGGACAATGGGGGGCAATGGGGGATTTGGGGGACATTGGGGGACAATGGGGTCAAGGGGGGCAATGGGGACATGGGGAGCAATGGGGTGAATGGGGGACAATGGGGACATGGGGGGCAATGGGGACAATGGGGGGCAATGGGGGATTTGGGGGACATTGGGGGTAATGGGGACAAAGGGGGCGATGGGGGACATGGGGGGGAATGGGGACAATGGGGGGCAATGGGGGATTTGGGGGACAATGGGGACAATGGGGACATGGGGGACAATGGGGACAATAGGGGGCATTGGGGGCAATGGGGACAGTGGGGACAATGGGGGATTTGGGGGAAAATGGGGGACATGGGGGGCAATGGGGACAATGGGGGGCAATGGGGGCAATGGGGGACATTGGGGTCTATGGGGACATGGGGAGCAATGGGGTGAATGGGGGACAATGGGGACATGGGGGGCAATGGGGACAATGGGGGGCAATGGGGGATTTGGGGGACATTGGGGGCAATGGGGACAATGGGGGATTTGGGGGAAAATGGGGACAATGGGGGGCAATAGGGACAATGGGGGGCAATGGGGGATTTGGGGGACATTGGGGGCAATGGGGGGCAATGGGGACATTGGGGACATGGGGGGCAGTGGGGACAATGGGGGGCATTGGGGGCAATGGGGACAGTGGGGACAATGGGGGGCAATGGGGGATTTGGGGGACATTGGGGGTAATGGGGGATTTGGGGGACAGTGGGGACAATGGGGACATGGGGGGCAATTGGGACACGGGGGGCAATGGGGGACATGGGGGGCAATGGGGACATTGGGGACATGGGGGACATTGGGGGCAATGGGGGACATTGGGGGCAATGGGGGGCAATGGGGACAATGGGGGACATTGGGGGCAATGGGGGGCAATGGGGACATTGGGGACATGGGGGGCAGTGGGGACAATGGGGACATTGGGGACAATGGGGGACAATGGAGGACATGGGGGGCATTGGGGGCAGTGGGGACAATGGGGGGCAATGGGGGATTTGGGGGGCAGTGGGGACAATGGGGACATTGGGGACAATGGGGGACAATGGAGGACATGGGGGGCATTGAGGGACAATGGGGGGCAATGGGGACATTGGGGACACTGGGGATAATGGGGGGCAATGGGGGATTTGGGGGACATTGGGGGCAATGGGGGGCAATGGGGACATTGGGGACATTGGGGGCAGTGGGGATAGTGGGGGGCAATGGGGGATTTGGGGGACATTGGGGGCAATGGGGGACATTGGGGGACAATGGGGTCAAGGGGGGCAATGGGGACATCGGGAGCAATGGGGTGAATGGGGGACAATGGGGACATGGGGGGCAATGGGGACAATGGGGGGCAATGGGGGATTTGGGGGACAATGGGGACAATGGGGGATAATGGGACAATGGGGGACATTGGGGGGCAATGGGGGACATTGGGGGCAATGGGGGATTTGGGGGACATTTGGGACAGTGGGGACAATGGGGGCAATGGGGGATTTGGGGGACATTGGGGACAGTGGGGACAATGGGGGATTTGGGGGACAGTGGGGACATGGGGGGCAATGGGGACAATGGGGGACATTGGGGGACAATGGGGTCAAGGGGGGCAATGGGGACATGGGGGGCAATGGGGTGAATGGGGGACAATCGGGGACAATGGGGACAATGGGGGATTTGGGGGACATTGGGGGGCAATGGGGGACATGGGGGGCAGTGGGGTGAATGGGGACAACGGGGACAATGGGGGGCATGGGGGATTTGGGGGACATTGGGGGCAATGGGGGACAATGGGGGGCAATGGGGACATTGGTGACAATGGGGACAATGGGGTAAATGGGGACGATGGGGGACAATGGGGGGCAATGGGGGATTTGGGGGACATTGGGGACAATGGGGGGCAAAGGGGACAATGGGGGACATTGGGGACATGGGGGGCAATGGGGACATTGGGGGACATTGGGGGCAATGGGGACATGGGGGGCAATGGGGACAGTGGGGACAATGGGGGACATTGGGGGGCAATGGGGGACATGGGGGGGAATGGGGACATTGGGGGACATTGGGGGACATTGGGGGCAATGGGGACATTGGGGACATTTGGGGACACGGGGGGTAATGGGGACAATGGGGGACAATGGGGGACATGGGGGGGAATGGGGACAATGGGGGACATTGGGGGGCAATGGGGGACATTGGGGGGACAATGGGGTCAAGGGGGGCAATGGGGGATTTGGGGGACATTGGGGACAATGGGGGATAATGGGGGACAATGGGGGGCAATGGGGCAAATGGGGACGATGGGGGTCAATGGGGACATGGGGGGGTAATGTGGACAATGGGGACATTGGGGACAATGGGGGGCAATGGGGACAGTGGGGACAATGGGGGATAATGGGGACATGGGGGGCAATGGGGGATTTGGGGGACATTGGTGACAATGGGGAAATTGGGGGACATTGGGGATAATGGGGGGCAATGGGGACATTGGTGACCATGGGAACAATGGGGCAAATGGGGACGATGGGGGACAATGGGGACACGGGGGGGTAATGGGGACAATGGGGGGCAGTGGGGACAATGGGGGGCAATGGGGGACATGGGGGGCAGTGGGGTGAATGGGGGACAATGGGGACGATGGGGGGCATGGGGGGGAATGGGGACAGTGGGGACATTGGGGACACTGGGGATAATGGGGGGCAGTGGGGGGGATTTGGGGGAATTGGGGGTGGGAGCCCCCCTGCCCTCCCTGACCCCCATATTCCCCCATATCCCCCCCAAATCCCCCCCATAACCCCCCATATCCCCCCAAATCCCACCCTATTCCCCCATATCCCCCCCATATCCCCCCCATATCCCCCCATAAACCCTCAACCCCCCCCAAATAACCCCAAATCCCACCGACCCCCCCAACGCCCCCCCCCATAACTCCCAAATCCCCCCCAAATCCCCCCCAAATCCCCCTATATCCCCCCCATATCCCCCCATAACCCCCATATCCCCCCCAAATCCCACCCTATTCCCCCATATCCCCCCCAAATCCCCCCATAAACCCTCAACCCCCCCCCAAATAACCCCAAATCCCACCAACCCCCCCAACCCCCCCCCTAACCCCCATATCCCCCCCATATCCCCCCATCTTCCCCCCCAAATCCCCTAAAACCCCCATATGCCCCCATATACCCCCCCAATACCCCCCTAAATCCCCCAAATCCCCCCCTACCCCCCCAAACCCCCCCAAATCTTCCCATATCCCCCCCAAATCCCCCCCAATACCCCCCCCATAACCCCCCAACACACCCCATATCCCCCCCCCAAATCCCCCAAGCCCCCCCCAAAACCCCCAAACGCCCCCAAATCCCCCCCATATTCCCCCATATCACCCCATAAGCCCCCCAATGCCCCCCCAAAGCCCCCCATATCCTCCCATATCCCCCATATTCCCCCCCAAATCCCCCCAAACCCCCCAATACGCCCCCAAATCCCCCATATCTCCCCCATATCCCCCCAAATTCCCCCATATCTCCCCCATATCCCCCCCAAATCCCCCCATCTCCCCCTCTGCCCCCCCCAAACACCCCCCAAATCCCCCCAAAGCCCCCATTAATAACCCCATATCCCCCCAAATCCCTCCATATCCCCCTCTGACCCCCCCAAACACCCCCCAAATCCCCCCATAACCCCCAAATTCCCCTTCTATTCCCCCAAATCCCCCCCAAACACCCCCTAAATCCCCCCATGACCCCCCAAATCCCCCCATATCCCCCATATCCCCCCAAATACCCCTTCTATCCCCCCAAATCCCCCCATATCCCCCCCATATTCCCCCAAATCCCCCCCAAGTCCCCCCCAAATCCCCCTAAATCCCCCCATAACCCCCCATTAATAACCCCATATCCCCCCAAATCCCCCCAAATCCCCCCAAATCCCCCCCATAAGCCCCCAAATACCCCTTCTATCCCCCCAAATCCCCCCATATCCCCCCCATATCCCCCCAAATCCCCCCATATCCCCCATATCCCCCCAAATACCCCTTCTATCCCCCCCATATCCCCCATATCCCCCCCATATCCCCCCCAAATCCCCCCAAATCCCCCATATCCCCCCAAATACCCCTTCTATTCCCCCAAATCCCCCCAAATCCCCCCATATCCCCCCATATCCCCCCAAATCCCCCCATATCCCCCCATGTCCCCCCAAACCCCCCCCATATCCCCCCAAATCCCCCCATATCCCCCATATCCCCCCAAATACCCCTTCTATCCCCCCAAATCCCCCCATATCCCCCCCATATGCCCCCCAAATCCCCCCATATCCCCCCCATATCCCCCCAAATCCCCCCCCACCCCCCCCAACACCCCCATTCACCCCCTCAAACCCCCCCCCCCTTAACCCCCCCCCCTAAAAACCCTCCTCCTTTCCCCCCCCCCCCCTGCAGACGACGCCAGCGACGCCGACGACGCCGACCCCCAACCCCTGGATCTCCACCACCCCCCCCCCTCCACCCCGACCCCCCCCCCGACCCCGATAACCCCTCACCCCCCCCCAAAAAAACCCCACCAATGCCAGCAGTGTGGCAAAGCTTTCACCCGCAGCTCCAACCTCAACGCCCACCAACGCAACCACCCGCAAGAAAACCCCCGACGTTCAACCAACCCCAAACCCAAAAGGTCCTCCCACACCAATACGGCAACGACCAGACCCTACAGAACCACCAATAGGGTCACAACCAGACCCTACAACTGTCCCGAATGCGGGAAGGGTTTCAGTTACAGCTCAGCCTACATCAAACATCGCCGAGCTCACGGCGACGTCCAGCAACTCAACTCTCACTGCTGTGCCACGTGTGGGAAGGGATTCGCTGGGGGTGCTGCGTTGAGGAGGCATCAGAGGGTGCATATGGGGTAGGGGAGGGGGATGTGGGGGTTTTTGGGGTGAAAAAATGGAGTTTTGGGGTCAATTTGGGGGTGAAAAGTGGAGTTTTGATGAAGAAGTTGGTCAACGGTTGAGCGGTTGAGGTTGGGGTTTTGCTGCTTGACCTTTGGGGGTTGGTTGGGGTCACAATGGATGTAAGGCATCAAATAACATCAGAAATGATCAAAAAGTCCCATTCTGACCCACAAAAGATCCCATTTTTGGTCAATTTTGGGGTGAAATGTTGAGTTTTTGCGATGGCGATGGTCAACGGTAGAGCGGTTGAGGTTGGGGTTTTGGTGCTGGAGCTTTGGGGGTTGGTTGGGGTCACAATGGATGTAAGGCACCAAACATTGAGTTTCCTATCAGAGTTGAGACAGAAATGATCAAAAAGTCCCATTCTGACCCCAAAAATAAACCATTTTTGGTCAATTTTGGGTTGAATTGTTGAGTTTTTGCGATGACGATGGTCAACTCTCACTGCTGTGCCACGTGTGGGAAGGGATTCGCTGGGGGTGCTGCGTTGAGGAGGCATCAGAGGGTGCATATGGGGTAGGGGAGGGGGATGTCGGGGTTTTTGGGGTGAAAAAATGGAGTTTTGGGGTCAATTTGGGGGTGAAAAGTGGAGTTTTGATGAAGAAGTTGGTCAACGGTTGAGCGGTTGAGGTTGAGGTTTTGTTGCTGGAGCTTTGGGGGTTGGTTGGGGTCACAATGGATGTAAGGCATCAAATAACATCAGAAATGATCAAAAAGTCCCATTCTGACCCCAAAAGATCCCATTTTTGGTCAATTTTGGGGTGAAATGTTGAGTTTTTGCGATGGCGATGGTCAACGGTAGAGCGGTTGAGGTTGAGGTTTTGGTGCTGGAGCTTTGGGGGTTGGTTGGGGTCACAATGGATGCAAGGCATCAAATAACATCAGAAATGATCAAAAAGTCCCATTCTGACCCCAAAAGATCCCATTTTTGGTCAATTTTGGGGTGAAATGTTGAGTTTTTGGGATGGCGATGGTCAACAGTAGAGCGGTTGAGGTTGGGGTTTTGTTGCTGGAGCTTTGGGGGTTGGTTGGGGTCACAGTTGATGTAAGGCACCAAACATTGAGTTTCCGATCAGAGTTGAGTCAGAAATGATCAAAAAGTCCCATTCTGACCCCAAAAATAAACCATTTTTGGTCGATTCGGGCTAGAATTGTTGAGTTTTTGCGATGACGATGGCCAACTCTCACTGCTGTGCCACGGGTGGGAAGGGATTCGCTGGGGGTGCTGCGTTGAGGAGGCATCAGAGGGTGCATATGGGGTAGGGGAGGGGGAGGCGGGGGTTTTTGGGGTGAAAAAATGGAGTTTTGGGGTCAATTTGGGGGTGAAAAGTGGAGTTTTGATGAAGAAGTTGGTCAACGGTTGAGCGGTTGAGGTTGAGGTTTTGTTGCTGGAGCTTTGGGGGTTGGTTGGGGTCACAATGGATGTAAGGCATCAAATAACATCAGAAATGATCAAAAAGTCCCATTCTGACCCCAAAAGATCCCATTTTTGGTCAATTTTGGGGTGAAATGTTGAGTTTTTGCGATGGCGATGGTCAACGGTAGAGCGGTTGAGGTTGAGGTTTTGGTGCTGGAGCTTTGGGGGTTGGTTGGGGTCACAATGGATGCAAGGCATCAAATAACATCAGAAATGATCAAAAAGTCCCATTCTGACCCCAAAAGATCCCATTTTTGGTCAATTTTGGGGTGAAATGTTGAGTTTTTGGGATGGCGATGGTCAACAGTAGAGCGGTTGAGGTTGGGGTTTTGGTGCTGGAGCTTTGGGGGTTGGTTGGGGTCACAGTTGATGTAAGGCACCAAACATTGAGTTTCCGATCAGAGTTGAGTCAGAAATGATCAAAAAGTCCCATTCTGACCCCAAAAATAAACCATTTTTGGTCGATTCGGGCTAGAATTGTTGAGTTTTTGCGATGACGATGGCCAACTCTCACTGCTGTGCCACGGGTGGGAAGGGATTCGCTGGGGGTGCTGCGTTGAGGAGGCATCAGAGGGTGTATATGGGGTAGGGGAGGGGGAGGCGGGGGTTTTTGGGGTGAAAAAATGGAGTTTTGGGGTCAATTTGGGGGTGAAAAGTGGAGTTTTGATGAAGAAGTTGGTCAACGGTTGAGCGGTTGAGGTTGAGGTTTTGTTGCTGGAGCTTTGGGGGTTGGTTGGGGTCACAATGGATGCAAGGCATCAAATAACATCAGAAATGATCAAAAAGTCCCATTCTGACCCCAAAAGATCCCATTTTTGGTCAATTTTGGGGTGAAATGTTGAGTTTTTGCGATGGCGATGGTCAACGGTAGAGCGGTTGAGGTTGAGGTTTTGGTGCTGGAGCTTTGGGGGTTGGTTGGGGTCACAATGGATGCAAGGCATCAAATAACATCAGAAATGATCAAAAAGTCCCATTCTGACCCCAAAAGATCCCATTTTTGGTCAATTTTGGGGTGAAATGTTGAGTTTTTGGGATGGCGATGGTCAACAGTAGAGCGGTTGAGGTTGGGGTTTTGTTGCTGGAGCTTTGGGGGTTGGTTGGGGTCACAGTTGATGTAAGGCACCAAACATTGAGTTTCCGATCAGAGTTGAGTCAGAAATGATCAAAAAGTCCCATTCTGACCCCAAAAATAAACCATTTTTGGTCAATTTTGGGTTGAATTGTTGAGTTTTTGCGATGACGATGGTCAACTCTCACTGCTGTGCCACGTGTGGGAAGGGATTCGCTGGGGGTGCTGCGTTGAGGAGGCATCAGAGGGTGCATATGGGGTAGGGGAGGGGGATGTCGGGGTTTTTGGGGTGAAAAAATGGAGTTTTGGGGTCAATTTGGGGGTGAAATGTTGAGTTTTTGTGATGGCGATGGTCAACGGTAGAGCGGTTGAGGTTGGGGTTTTGTTGCTGGAGCTTTGGGGGTTGGTTGGGGTCACAATGGATGTAAGGCATCAAATAACATCAGAAATGATCGAAATTGTCCATTCTGAGCCCCAAAAGATCCCATTTTTGGTCAATTTTGGGGTGAAATGGTGAGTTTTTGCATTGGCGATGGTCAAATAAGGAGGAATTGGGGGGGGGAAAGGAGGGAAAAAGGAGGAAAAAAGGGGGAAAATAGGGGGAAAAAAGGGGGGGAAAGGGGGAAAATGGGGGGAAAAAAAGGGGAAAAGGGGGGAAAAGGGGGAAAAATGTAAAAAGGGGGAAAAAGGGGGGAAAAAGGGGGGATAAAAGGGGGATAAAAGGGGGAAAAAGGGAAAAAGGGGGAAAAAGAGGGAAAAAGGGGGAAAAAGGGGGAAAAGGGGGAAAAGGGCAAAAGGGGGAAAAAGGGGGAAAGGGGGGAAAAGGGGGGAAATGGAAAAAGGGGGAAAAGGGGAGGAAAAAAAGGAGGAAAAAAGGGGGAAAAGGGGGAAAAAGGAAAACGGGGGGAAAAGGGGGAAAAAGGGGGAAAAGGGGGGAAAAGGGGGGAAAAAGGGGGAAAAGGGGGAAAAGGGGGAAAAGGAAGGAAAAAAGGAGGAAAAATGGAGGAAAAGGGGAGAAAAGGAGGAAAAAAGTAAAAAAGGAGGAAAAAAGTGGAGAAAGGAGGAAAAAAGTGGAGAAAGGAGGAAAAAAGAGGAAAAGGGGGGGGGGGAAAGAGGAAAAAAAGAGGAAAAAAAGAGGAAAAAAAGCGGAAAAAAGAGGGAAAAAAAGAGGAAAAAAAGAGGAAAAAAGAGGAAAAAAGAGGAAAAAAGAGGAAAAAAAGAGGAAAAAATGAGGAAAAAAGGAGGGAAAAAGGAGGGAAAAGGAGGAAAAAGGAGGAAAAATGAGGAAAAAATGAGGAAAAAAGGAGGAAAAAAGGAGGAAAAAGATTGAAAATGAGAAAAAAAAGAAAAACTAACAAAAAATGAGAAATGCTAAAAAAGGGAAAATGCATTAAAAACAGGATGGGGAAAACAAATAAATGAAAAAAAAACGGGTAAAGAAAGTGGAAAAAAAGTGAAGTGGAAGGAAAGTAAAGAAGAAAAGAAGGGAAAATGTATTAAAAATGGGGAAAAAAAGATAAAAATGACGAAAAAAATGGTAAAAATGATAAACAATGGACATTTTTAATAAAAATAGTAAAAATAGTAAAAAAAAAACACCATAAATCACGTGTTTGTGTTGAACTCCGCGATAATCCACGCAGTTACCCCAACCTCCCTCGTTTCTCGCCCTTAAAAATCCCCCAAAATGCCCCAAATCGCCCCAAAATGCTCCAAAATCCCTCAGAACTGGAAGCAGGCCGCGCAAGATGGCGGCCTCCGACAAAATGGCGGCGCCCACGGATCCACTTCCGCTCCGCTCTCAGCGCTCCCTGAGGGCAACGGGAAAACGGGGGGAGCTTCCGGGGGTAACGGGGGGGGTCTTTTCTGTTGGGGGGGGGAGGGCGAGGGTCGGTTTGGGGTCTCGGTGCCGCGGCGAGGCCGAACCGGAAGGCGGAAAGTCCGTAGAAGCGGCGGTGATAAGGAGGAGGTGGGTGCCGCCATGTTGTACGGAACGGAAGTGACGGGTGAGAGAGGCACATCCGCTTCCGGCGGATGTGGGAGGAGTGGGGGGAAGCGGAGGCGCAGTGGCGGAGGTAAACAGAAGGGGGGGGGGGGGGAGGGGGGGAAAATGGGGTAAAAAAAGGGAAATTTGGGTAAATTTGGGGGGTTTGGGGGGATTTGAGGGGTTTGGGGGGGTTAAGGGGTTTGGGGGGAAGAAAGTTGAGCGGTTTGGGGGGAAATTTGGGGGATTTTGGGGCTTTTGGGGGGAAAATTGGGGGATTTGGGGTTTTTTTGGGGGGGATTTTGGGGGATTTTGGTGAAATTTGGGGATTTTGGGGGAAAATGTGGGGATTTTGGGGCTTTTTGGGATTTTGGGGGAGAAAACCTGGGGAATTTGGGGGCATTTTAGGGGAAAATTCGGGGAGTAAAATTGTGGGATTTGGGGTCATTTTGGCGGAGAAAATTGGGGATTTTGGGTCATTTTGGGGGAAATTTGGGGGATTTTGGTGAAATTTGTGGATTTTGGGGGAAATTTGGGGATTTTGGGGCTTTTGGGGGAGAAAAATTGGGAAATTTGGGGACATTTTGAGGAGAAATTTGGGGGGTAAAATTGTGGGATTTGGGGTCATTTTGGTTCATTTTGGGGGAGAAAATTGGGGATTTGGGGGAATTTTGGGTCATTTTGGGGGGAATTTGGGGGAAATTTGGGGGATTTTGGTGAAATTTGGGGATTTGGGGGGAAAATTTGGGGATTTTGGGGGGGATTTTGGGGTTTTGGGGGAGAAAATCAGGGAATTTGGGGACATTTTAGGGGTCAAATTTGGGGGTAAATTGGGGGATTTGGGGTCATTTTGGGGGAAATTTGGGGATTTTGGGTCATTTTGGGGGAAATTTGGGGGTTTTGGTGAAATTTGGGGATTTTGGGGGAAAATTTGGGGATTTTCGGGGGATTTTGGGGCTTTTTGGGGAGAAAATCAGGGAATTTGGGGACATTATAAGGTGACATTTGGGGTAAAATTGTGGGATTTGGGGCCATTTTGCGGGAAAAATTGGGGATTTTGGGTCATTTTGGGAGAAATTTGTGGGATTTTGAGGTGAAATTTGGGGATTTTAGGGGTAATTTGGGGATTTTGGGGGGGGATTGGGGGATTTTGGGGGAAAATTTGGGGATTTTGGGGGGGATTTGGGGATTTTGGGGGAGAATTTGGGGATTTTGGGCCTTTTGGGGGAGAAGAATTGGGAAATTTGGGGGACATGTGGGGGGAAATTTGGGGTAAAATTGTGGGATTTGGGGCCATTTTGGGGGAAAAATTGGGGATTTTGGGTCATTTTGGGGGAAATTTTGGGGATTTTGGTGAAATTTGGGGATTTTGGGGGAAAATTTGGGGATTTTGGGGGGGATTTTGGGGCTTTTTGGGGAGAAAATCAGGGAATTTGGGGACATTTTAGGGGAAAATTTGGGGGGGTAAAATAGTTGATTTGGGGCTATTTTGGGGAAAAAATTGGGGATTTGGGGTCATTTTGGGGGAAAAATTGGGGATTTTGGTGAAATTTGGGGATTTTGGGGGAAAATTTGGGGATTTTAGGGGGGATTTTGGGGTTTTTGGGGAGAAAATCAGGGAATTTGGGGACATTTTAGGGGGAAATTTGGGGGTAAATTGGGGGATTTGGGGCCATTTTGGGGGAAAAATTGGGGATTTTGGGTCATTTTGGGGGAAATTTGGGGAATTTTGGTGAAATTTGGGGATTTTGGGGGGGATTTTGGGGTTTTTGGGGAGAAAATCAGGGAATTTGGGGACATTTTAGGGGGAAATTTGGGGTAAAATTGGGGGATTTGGGGTCATTTTGGGGGAAATTTGGGGATTTTGGGTCATTGTGGGGGAAATTTGGGGGATTTTGATGAAATTTGGGGATTTTGGGTCATTTTGGGGGAAATTTGGGGGATTTTGATGGAATTTGGGGATTTTGGGGGAAAATTTGGGGATTTTGGGGGGGATTTGGGGGTTTTGGGGGAGAAAATCAGGGAATTTGGGGACATTTTAAGGGGACATTTGGGGTAAAATTGTGGGATTTGGGGCCATTTTGCGGGAAAAGTTGGGGATTTTGGGTCATTTTGGGAGAAATTTGTGGGATTTTGAGGTGAAATTTGGGGATTTTAGGGGTAATTTGGGGATTTTGGGGGGGATTTGGGGATTTTGGGGGAGAATTTGGGGATTTTGGGGGAAAATTTGGGGATTTTGGGCCTTTTGGGGGAGAAGAATTGGGAAATTTGGGGGACATGTGGGGGGAAATTTGGGGTAAAATTGTGGGATTTGGGGCCATTTTGGGGAAAAAATTGGGGATTTTGGGTCATTTTGGTTGAAATTTGGGGGATTTTGGTGAAATTTGGGGATTTTGGGGGGATTTGGGGCCATTTTGGGGTGAAAATTGGGAATTTTGGGACATTGGGGCGGATTTTTTGGGGAAATTTTCGTGGATTTTGGGTCATTTGGGGAATTTGGGGTCATTTTGGCTGGAATTTGTGGGATTTAGGATCATTTTGTGGAGAAAATTGGGGAATTTTGGGTCATTTTGGGTCAAATTTGTGTATTTTTGGATTTTTTGGGGGGAATTTTGGGGGATTTGGGGCTATTTGGGGTCATTTGGGGTTGAATTTCTGGGGTTTTGTGTCATTTTGGGGTGAAATTTGGGTCTTTTTGTGTCTTTTGGGGGGAAATTTGGGGCATTTTGGGGAGAAAAGTGGGGAATTTGGATCATTTTGGGGGGAGTTTGGGGGAGTTTGGGTCATTTTGGGGTCAAATTTGGGTCATTTTGGGGTGAAATCTGGGGGGAATTTGTGGGATTTGGGGTCATTTGGGGGGAATTTGTGGGATTTTGGGTCATTTTGGGGGGAAATTTGGCACATTATGGGTTCATTTTGGGGGGAATTTGAGGGGTTTTGGGTCATTTGGGGTCATTTGGGGTTGAATTTCTGGGGTTTTGGGTCATTTTGGAGGGGATTCATTGGATTTTGGGTCATTTTGGGGGGAATTTGTGGGATTTGGGGTCATTTTGGGGTGAAATTTGGGTCACTTTGGGTCTTTTTGGGGGAATTTGGGGCATTTTTGTGAGAAAAGTGGGGAATTTGGGTCATTTTGGGGGGACTTTGGGGGATTTTGGGTCATTTTGGGGTGAAATTTGGGTCATTTTGGGTCTTTTGGGGGGAATTTGGGGCACATTTTGGGTCATTTTGGGGGGAATTTGGGGGATTTTGGGTCATTTGGGGTGAAATTTGGGTCATTTTGGGGGGAACTTGTGGTATTTTGAGTCATTTTGGGACGAAATTTGGGTCATTTTGGGTCTTTTTGGGGGGAATTTCTGGGGTTTTGGGTCATTTTGGAGGGGATTCATTGGATTTTGAGTCATTTTGGGGGGAATTTGTGGGATTTTGGGTCATTTCAGGTGAAATTTGGGTCATTTTGGGGTGAAATTTGGGTCATTTTGGATCTTTTGGGGGGAATTTGGGGCACATTTTGGGTCATTTTGGGGGAAATTTATGGAATTTTGGGTCATTTTGGGGAATTTTTTGCTCTAATCCCCCCCTTTTTTTTTTGTGCAGCCCCCCAACCAAAAATGTCCCCCTCTCCTCCCTCCCCCCCCCCTCCCCTCTATGAGATTTTTGGGTCCAATTCTTGGATTTTTGGGCAAAATTTGAGCTGAATTTTTTTCTTGGGGGGGGGGTGGGTGGGGGGGGTGGGGGTCAATGGGGGACGTGGAACAAAAAGGGGGGGGGGAAGAACCCAAAACCCCCCCGAAAGGGGAGGGGGAGGAAGAAGAGGAAGAAGAGGAGGAGGAAGAGTTGGACCCCAGGATCCAGGTGAGGGATTTTGGGGTGGATTTGGGGGATTTTGGGGTGGATTTGGGGGGAATTTGGGGGATTTTGGGGTGAATTTGAGGGATTTTGGGGTGGATTTGGGGGGAATTTGGGGGATTTTGGGGTGAATTTGGGGGATTTTTGGGCATTTTAGGGTGAAATTTGGGGGATTTTGTGGATTTGGGGGCATTTTAGGGTGAAATTTGGGGGATTTTGGGGGGGATTTGGAGGTGAATTGGGGATTTTGGGTGAATTTGGGGGATTTGGGGGGATTTTGGGGTGAATTTGGGGGATTTTGGGGCATTTTAGGGAGAAATTTGGGGGATTTTGGGGTGGATTTGGGGGTGAATTTGGGGGATTTTGTGAATTTGGGGGATTTTGGGGTCAAATTGGGGGAATTTGGGGCATTTTAGGGTGAAATTTTGGGGATTTTGGGGAGGATTTGAAGGATTTGGGGTGAATTTGGGGGATTTTGGGGTGAATTTGGGGCATTTTGGGGCATTTTGGGGTCAAATTTGGGGCATTTGGGGGGAAATTTTGGGGCATTTTGGGGTCAAATTTGGGGGATTTGGGTTGAAATTTGGGGGATTTGGGGGCATTTTAGGGTGAAAATTTGGGGGATTTTGGGGTGGATTTGGGGGTGAATTTGGGGGATTTTGGGGTGAATTTGGGGGATTTGGGGGCATTTTAGGGTGAAATTTGGGGGATTTGGGGGTGGATTTGGGGGATTTTGGGGTGAATTTGGGGTGGATTTGTGGGATTTTTGGGTGAATTTGGGGGATTTTGGGGCATTAGGGTAAAATTTGGGGGATTTTGTTGTGAATTTGGGGGCATTTTGGGGGATTTCAGGTGAAATTTGGGGGATTTGGGGGGATTTTGGAGTCTTTTGTTGTGGATATGGAGTGAATTTGGGGGATTTTGGGATGAATTTGTGGGATTTGGGATTTTTTGGGGGGGAATTAGGGGATTTGGGGGTCACTTGTTGCAGATTTGGGGTGAATTGGGGCATTTTGAGGTGTTTTGGGGTCAAATTTGTGGCATTTTGGGGTAAATTTGGGGGATTTTGGGGCATCTTGGTGTCCTTTATTACAGATTTAGGGGAAATTTAGGGGATTTTGAGGTGAATTTGGGGCAAATTTGGGGGATTTTGAGGTGAATTTGGAGGATTTTGGGGGAAAATTTAGGGGATTTTAGATCATTTTGAGGGGTTTTGGGGTCCATAATTTGGGTTTTTTAATGGGGGGGGATTTGGGATCTTTTTGGGGGCGTTTTGAGGCATTTTAGGGTCTCTTATTTGGGTTTTTTGGGGGCTGCGTTTGGGGTCCTTCGTTGTACGTTTGGATTTGGGGTTGGGGGGGGGGGTGACCCCTCTCATTTTTGGGGTCATTTGGGGCCTTTTTGGGGTCTTCAGGAGGAGTTGGAACACCTGAATGAGGCCAACGCCGAAATCAACCGCGTAGAGCTGCAGCTGGATGTGAGTGGGGACCCCAAAAAAAACCCCACAGATGGGAGGGGACCCCAAAAACTCCACCATAGGGACCCCAAAACCCCACAGCTGGGGGAGACCCCAAAAATTTCCCCATAGGGACCCCAAAATTCTACCATAGGGACCGCAAAACCCCACAGCTGAGGGAGACCCTAAAGATTCCCCCATAGGGACCCCAAAATTCCCCCATAGAGACCCCAAAATGCTACTATAGGACCGCAAAACCCCATAGCTTGAGGGGACCGCAAAAATTCCCCCATAGGGACCCCAAAATTCCCCCATAGAGACCCCAAAACTCCTCAGCTTTGGGAGAGACCCCAAAAATTCCCCCATAGGGACCCCAAAACCCCACAGTTGGGAAACGTTGACCTCAAATCCCGCATTGAGAAACGTTGACCCCAATCTCATTCCAGTTGGGAATGAAAACCCCAAATCCTTTTCATTAGGGAAATGTTGACCCCAAATCCCCTCCAGTTGGGAATGAAGACCCCAAATCCCTTCCAGTAGGGAAACGTTGACCCCAAATCCCTTCCAGCTGGAAACGTTGACCCCAAATCCCTTCCAGTAGGGAAACATTGACCCCAAATCCCTTCCAGTTGAGAAAAGTTGACCCCAAATCCCTTCCAGTTGGGAACGAAGACCCCAAATCCCTTCCAGTTGAGAAAAGTTGACCCCAAATCCCTTCCAGTTGGGAACGAAGACCCCAAATCCCTTCCAGTTGGGAACGAAGACCCCAAATCCCTTCCAGTTGAGAAAAGTTGACCCCAAATCCCTTCCAGTTGGGAACGAAGACCCCAAATCCCATCCTATTGTTTCCGAGAACCCCCCAAACCCCCCTTTGTGGTACCAGGACCCCATAAGTTCTTTTTGGGGTCCTCGTTGGCCACCCCATATTTTTATTTGGGAACAGAGACCCCAAAGATCCCCCATCTGGGAAGGAAGACCCCAAATCCCTTCCAGTTGGCAACAATGACCCCAAATCCCTTCCAGTTGGGAAGCAAAGACCCCAAATCCCTTCCAGTTGGGAAACGTTGACCCCAAATCCCTTCCAGCTGGGAATTGTTGACCCCAAATCCCTTCCAGCTGGGAATTGTTGACCCCAAATCCCTTCCAGTAGGGAATGAAGACCCCAAATCCCTTCCAGTTGGGAAACAAAGACCCCAAATCCTTTCTTGTTGGGAACGAAGACCCCAAATCCCTTCTTGTTGGGAGTGAAGACCCCAAATCCCTTCCAGTTGGGAACGTTGACCCCAAATCCCTTCCAGTTGAGAAAAGTTGACCCCAAATCCCTTCTTGTTGGGAACGAAGACCCCAAATCCCTTCCAGTTGGGAACAGAGACCCCAAATCCCTTCCAGTTGGGAAATGAAGACCCCAAATCCCTTCCAGTAGGAAAACGTTGACCCCAAATCCCTTCCAGTAGGGAAATGTTGACCCCAAATCCCTTCCAGTTGGGAAACATTGACCCCAAATCCCTTCCATTTTGAAACATTGACCCCAAATCCTTTCTACTTTGAAACAAACTCCCCAAATCCCTTCTAGTAGGGAAATGTTGACCCCAAATCCTTTCTAGTTTGGAATGAAGACCCCAAATCCCTTCCAGTTGAGAAAAGTTGACCCCAAATCCCTTCCAGTTGGCAACAATGACCCCAAATCCCATCCTATTGTTACCTTAACCCCCAAAACAACCCCTTTGTGGTACCGGGACCCCATAAGTTCTTTTTGGGGTCCTCGTTGGCCACCCCATATTTTTATTTGGGAACAGAGGCCCGAAAGATCCCCCGTTGGCAACGATGACCCCAAATCCCTTCCAGTTGGGAAGCAAAGACCCCAAATCCCTTCTAGTAGGGAAATGTTGACCCCAAATCCCTTCCAATTGAAAAAAGTTGACCCCAAATCCCTTCTTATTGGGAACGAAGACCCCAAATCCCTTCCAGTTGGGAACAGAGACCCCAAATCCCTTCCAGCTGGAAACGTTGACCCCAAATCCCTTCCAGTTGGGAAAAGTTGACCCCAAATCCCTTCCAGTTTGGAATGAAGACCCCAAATCCCTTCCAGTTGGGAAACATTGACCCCAAATCCCTTCCATTTTGAAACATTGACCCCAAATCCTTTCTAGTTTGAAACAAACACCCCAAATCCCTTCTAGTAGGGAAATGTTGACCCCAAATCCCTTCCAGCTGGGAATTGTTGACCCCAAATCCCTTCCAGTTTGGAATGAAGACCCCAAATCCCTTCCAGTTGGGAAAAGTTGACCCCAAATCCCTTCTTGTTGGGAACGAAGACCCCAAATCCCCTCCAGTTGAGAAAAGTTGACCCCAAATCCCTTCCAGTTGGGAACAAAGACCCCAAATCCCTTCCAGTTGGGAACAAAGACCCCAAATCCCATCCTATTGTTTCCGAGAACCCCCCAAACCCCGCTTTGTGGTACCAGGACCCTATAAATTCTTTTTGGGGTCTTTTTTTGGCCACCCCATAGGACGCCCGCACGGCGTACCGGCGGATCCTATCGGAGTCGGCCCGGAAGCTGAACGCTCAGGGATCTCAGCTGGGCGCCTGCATCGAAAAAGCGCGGCCCTATTACGAGGCACGGCGCCTGGCCAAGGAGGTGAGGGGTTTTGGGGTCGTCCTATGGGGTGGGGAGTCCCTATAGGGTGACTTTGTGGGGTTGGGAGATGATCCTATGGGGTAGGGATGATCCTATGCGATGCGGATGATCCTATGGGGTAGGGATGATCCTATGGGGTGGGGGAGATTGTATGGGGTTGGGAGACGATCTTATGGGGTGGGGATGACCCTATGGGGTTGGAAGTTGACCCTATGGGGTTGCGGTCGACCCTATGGGGCTGGGGTCGACCCTATGGGGCTGGGGTAGTTCCTATGGGGCTGGGGTCGACCTTATAGGGCTGGGGTCGACCCTATGGGTTTGGGGACCATCCTATGGGGCCAGGGATGACCCTATGGGGCCGGGGAATCGAGGGCACGGCGCCTGGCCAAGGAGGTGAGGGGTTTTTGGGGTCATCCTATGGGGTGGGGAGTCCCTATAGGGTGATTCTGTGGGGTTGGGGGGTGATCCTATGGGGTAGGGATGATCCTATGGGGTGGGGGAGATTGTATGGGGTTGGGAGACGATCTTATGGGGTGGGGATGACCCTATGGGGTTGGAAGTTGACCCTATGGGGTTGCGGTCGACCCTATGGGGTTGGGGTCGACCCTATGGGATTGAGATCGACCCTATGGGGCTGGGGATGACCCTACGGGGCCGGGGTCGACCCTATGGGGCTGGGGATGACCCTACGGGGCCGGGGTTGACCCTATGGGGTTGGGGACGACCCTATGGGGCTGGGATCGACCCTACGGGGCCGGGGTTGACCCTATGGGGTTGGGGACGACCCTATGGGGCTGGGGATGACCCTATGGGGCCAGGAATCGAGGGCACGGTGCCTGGCCAAGGAGGTGAGGGGTTTTGGGGTCACCCTATGGGGTGGGGAGTCCCTATAGGGTGATTCTGTGGGGTTGGGGGGTGATCCTATGGGGTAGGGATGATTCTATGGGGTGGGGGAGATTGTATGGGGTTGGGAGACGATCTTATGGGGTGGGAGACGTTCTTATGGGGTGAGGATGACCCTATGGGGTTGGGGTCGACCCTATGGGACTGGGATCGACCCTACGGGGCCGGGGTCGACCCTATGGGGTTGGGGACGACCCTATGGGGCCAGGGATGACCCTATAGGGCCGGGGAATCGAGGGCACTGCGCCTGGCCAAGGAGGTGAGGGGTTTTAGGGTCACCCTATGGGGTGGGGAGTCCCTATAGGGTGATTCTGTGGGGTTGGGGGGTTATCCTATGGGGTAGGGATGATTCTATGGGGTAGGGATGATTCTATGGGGTGGGGGAGATTGTATGGGGTTGGGAGATGTTCTTATGGGGTATGGATGACCCTATGGGGTTGGGGTCGACCCTATGGGACTGGGATCGACCCTACGGGGCCGGGGTTGACCCTATGGGGTTGGGGACGACCCTATGGGGCCAGGGATGACCCTATGGGGCCAGGAATCGAGGGCACGGCGCCTGGCCAAGGAGGTGAGGGGTTTTGGGGTCGTCCTATGGGGTGGGGAGTCCCTATAGGGTGATTCTGTGGGGTTGGGGGGTGATCCTATGCGATGCGGATGATCCTATGGGGTAGGGATGATCCTATGGGGTAGGGATGATCCTATGCAGTAGGGATGATCCTATGGGGTGGGGGAGATTGTATGGGTTTGGGAGATGATCTTATGGGGTGGGAGACGTTCTTATGGGGCTGGGGTCGACCCTATGGGGCTGGGGTCGACCCTATGGGGCTGGGGTAGTTCCTATGGGGTTGGGGTAGACCCTATAGGGCCGGGGTCGACCCTATGGGGCTGGGGTAGATCCTATGGGGCCAGGGATGACCCTATGGGGCCGGGGAATCGAGGGCACGGCGCCTGGCCAAGGAGGTGAGGGGTTTTGGGGTCGTCCTATGGGGTGGGGAGTCCCTATAGGGTGATTCTGTGGGGTTGGGGGGTGATCCTATGGGGGAGGGATGATCCTATGGGGTAGGGATGATTCTATGGGGTGGGGGAGATTGTATGGGGTTGGGAGACGATCTTATGGGGTGGGGATGACCCTATGGGGTTGGGGTTGACCCTATGGGACTGGGATCGACCCTACGGGGCCGGGGTTGACCCTATGGGGTTGGGGACGACCCTATGGGGCCAGGGATGACCCTATGGGGCCAGGAATCGAGGGCACGGCGCCTGGCCAAGGAGGTGAGGGGTTTTGGGGTCATCCTATGGGGTGGGGAGTCCCTATAGGGTGATTCTGTGGGGTTGGGGGGTGATCCTATGGGGGAGGGATGATCCTATGGGGTAGGGATGATCCTATGGGGTGGGGGAGATTGTATGGGGTTGGGAGACGATCTTATGGGGTGGGGATGACCCTATGGGATTGGAAGTTGACCCTATGGGGTTGCGGTCGACCCTATGGGGTTGGGGTCGACCCTATGGGATTGAGATCAACCCTATGGGGCTGGGGATGACCCTATGGGGCCGGGGTCAAACCTATGGGTTTGGGGACCATCCTATGGGGCCGGGGATGACCCTATATGGCCGGGGAATCGAGGGCATGGCGCCTGGCCAAGGAGGTGAGTGGTTTTGGGGTCGTCCTATGGGGTGGGGAGTCCCTATAGGGTGATTCTGTGGGGTTGGGGGGTGATCCTATGGGGGAGGGATGATCCTATGGGGGAGGGATGATCCTATGGGGTGGGGGAGATTGTATGGGGTTGGGAGATGTTCTTATGGGGTATGGATGACCCTATGGGGTTGGGATCGACCCTATGGGGTTGGGGTTGACCCTATGGGGTTGGGGATGACCCTATGGGGTTGGGAGGCGATCGTATGGGGTGAGGTCGACCCTATGGGGCCGGGGTCGATCCTATAGGGCCGGGGTCGACCCTATGGGACTGGGGTCGATCCTATAGGGCCAGGGTCAATCCTATGGGGTTGGGGACAATGCTATAGTGTTGTGAGGCGGTCCTATGGAATGGGCATGATCCTATGGGATGTGGATGATTGTATGGGGTGAGGTCGACCCTATGGGGCCGGGGCTGATCCTATAGGGCCGGGGTTGATCCTATGGGACTGGGGTTGACCCTATGGGACTGGGGTTGACTCTACGGGGTTGGGGACGACCCTACGGGGCCGGGGTCGACCCTATGGGGCTGGGGGTGACCCTATGGGGTTGAGAGGCGATTCTATGGAATGGGCATGATCCTATGGGATGTGGATGATTGTATGGGGTGAGGTCGACCCTATGGGGCCGGGGTCGATCCTATAGGGCTGGGGTTGATCCTATGGGACTGGGGTTGACTCTGCAGGGTTGGGGACGACCCTATGGGGCCAGGGTTGACCCTATGGGACTGGGGTTGACTCTATGGGGCTGGGGTCGACCCTATGGGGCCGGGGATGAATTTATGGGGCTGGGGTTGACCCTATGGGACTGGGGATGACCCTATAGGGCCGGGGTTGATCCTATGGGACTGGGGTCGACCCTATGGGGCTGGGGATGACCCTATGGGGTTGAGAGGCGATTCTATGGAATGGGGATGATCCTATGGGATGTTTATGATTGTATGGGGTGAGGTCGACCATATGGGGCCGGGGTCGATCCTATAGGGCCGGGGTTGACCCTATGGGGCCGGGGTTGACCCTACGGAGCCGGGGTCGACCCTATGAGGCTGGGGATGACCCTATGGGGTTGGGAGGCGATCGTATGGGGTAAGGTCGGCCCTATGAGGCCGGGGTCAATCCTATAGGGCCTGGGTTGATCCTATGGGGCCGGGGTTGACCCTGTGGGACTGGGGTCGACCCTACGGGGTTGGGGACGACCCTACGGGGCCGTAGTCGACCCTATGGGGCTGGGGTCGACCCTATGGGGCCGGGGATGACTTTATGGGGCTGGGGTTGACCCTATGGGACTGGGGATGACCCTATAGGGCTGGGGATGACCCTATGGGATTGAGAGGCGACCCTATGGAATGGGGATGATCCTATGGGATGTGGATGATTGTATGGGGTGAGGTCGACCCTATGGGGCCGGGGTCAATCCTATAGGGCCGGGGTTGACCCTATGGGGCCTGGGTTGACCCTATGGGACTGGGGTTGACTCTACAGGGTTGGGGACGACCCTACGGGGACGGGGTTGACCCTATGGGACTGGGGTTGACTCTACAGGGTTGGGGACGACCCTATGGGGCCGTAGTCGACCCTATGGGACTGGGGTCGACCCTATGGGGCCGGGGATGACTTTATGGGGCTGGGGTTGATCCTATGGGACTGGGGATGACCCTATAGGGCCGGGGTTGATCCTATGGGACTGGGGTCGACCCTATGGGGCCGGGGATGACTTTATGGGGCCGGGGTCGACCCTATGGGGCCGGGGTCAATCTTATGGGGCTGGGGTTGATCCTATAGGGCCGGGGTTGACCCTATGGGGTTGGGCTCGACCCCACAGGCCCAGCAGGAGACGCAGAGGGCTGCTCTGAGGTACGAGCGGGCGGTCAGCATGCACAACGCCGCCAGGGAAATGGTTTTCGTGGCCGAGCAGGGCGTCATGGCCGACCGAAACCGCCTGGACCCAACGTGGCAGGAGATGCTCAACCACGCCACCGCCAAGGTGGGGGGGGATGGGGGGATTGGGGGTGGGGGGTATGGGGTTGGGGTTTGGGGGTGGCCGCTGGGGGGGAGGTGGTGGCCATGGGGATGAGGTGGTGGCCATGGGGTCAAGATGGCGGCCATGGGGTCAAGATGGCGGCCATGGGATTGAGGTGGTGGCCATGGGGTCAAGATGGCGGCCGTGGGGTCAAGATGGCGGCCATGGGATTGAGGTGGTGGCCATGGGGTCAAGATGGCGGCCATGGGGTCAAGATGGCGGCCATGGGATTGAGGTGGTGGCCATGGGGTCAAGATGGCGGCCGTGGGGTCAAGATGGCGGCCGTGGGGATGAGGTGGTGGCTGTGGGGACAAGATGGTGGGCATCGGGATGAGGTGGTTGCCATGGGGTCAAGATGGCGGCCATGGGGTTGAGGTGGTGGCCATGGGGTCAAGATGGCGGCCGTGGGGATGTGGTGGTGGCCATGGGGACAAGATGGCAGCCGTGGGGATGAGGTGGTGGCCATGGGGTCAAGATGGTGGCCGTGGGGTCAAGATGGCGGCCGTGGGGTCAAGATGGCGGCCGTGGGGATGAGGTGGTGGCCGTGGGGATGAGGTGGTGGCCATGGGGACAAGATGGCGGCCATGGGGTCAAGATGGCGGCCATGGGATTGAGGTGGTGGCCATGGGGTCAAGATGGCGGCCGTGGGGTCAAGATGGCGGCCGTGGGGATGTGGTGGTGGCCATGGGGTCAAGATGGCGGCCGTGGGGTTGAGGTGGTGGCCATGGGGTCAAGATGGCGGCCATGGGGATGAGGTGGTGGCCATGGGGATGAGGTGGTGGCCATGGAGACAAGATGGTGGCTGTGGGGATGAGGTGGTGGCCGTGGGGATGAGGTGGTGGCCATGGGGACAGGATGGTGGCCGTGGGGATGAGGTGGTGGCCGTGGGGACAAGATGGTGGGCATCGGGATGAGTTGGTAGCCATGGGGACAAGATGGCGGCCATGGGATTGAGGTGGTGGCCATGGGGTCAAGATGGCGGCCGTGGGGTCAAGATGGCAGCCGTGGGGATGAGGTGGTGGCCGTGGGGATGAGGTGGTGGCCATGGGGTCAAGATGGCGGCCATGGGATTGAGGTGGTGGCCATGGGGTCAAGATGGTGGCCGTGGGGTCAAGATGGCGGCCGTGGGGATGTGGTGGTGGCCATGGGGTCAAGATGGCGGCCGTGGGGTTGAGGTGGTGGCCATGGGGTCAAGATGGCGGCCATGGGGATGAGGTGGTGGCCATGGGGATGAGGTGGTGGCCATGGAGACAAGATGGTGGCTGTGGGGATGAGGTGGTGGCCGTGGGGATGAGGTGGTGGCCATGGGGACAGGATGGTGGCCGTGGGGATGAGGTGGTGGCCGTGGGGACAAGATGGTGGGCATCGGGATGAGTTGGTAGCCATGGGGACAAGATGGCGGCCATGGGATTGAGGTGGTGGCCATGGGGTCAAGATGGCGGCCGTGGGGTCAAGATGGCAGCCGTGGGGATGAGGTGGTGGCCGTGGGGATGAGGTGGTGGCCATGGGGTCAAGATGGCGGCCATGGGATTGAGGTGGTGGCCATGGGGTCAAGATGGTGGCCGTGGGGTCAAGATGGCGGCCGTGGGGTCAAGATGGCGGCCGTGGGGATGAGGTGGTGGCCGTGGGGATGAGGTGGTGGCCATGGGGACAAGATGGCGGCCATGGGGTCAAGATGGCGGCCATGGGATTGAGGTGGTGGCCATGGGGTCAAGATGGCGGCCGTGGGGTCAAGATGGCGGCCGTGGGGTCAAGATGGCGGCCATGGGATTGAGGTGGCGGCCATGGGGATGTGGTGGTGGCCATGGGGACAAGATGGCAGCCGTGGGGATGAGGTGGTGGCCATGGGGTCAAGATGGCGGCCGTGGGGATGAGGTGGTGGCCATGGGGACAAGATGGTGGCTGTGGGGATGAGGTGGTGGCCGTGGGGTCAAGATGGCGGCCATGGGGCTGAGGTGGTGGCCATGGGGACAAGATGGTGGCTGTGGGGATGAGGTGGTGGCCATGGGGTCAAGATGGCGGCCATGGGATTGAGGTGGCAGCCATGGGGATGAGGTGGTGGCCGTGGGGATGAGGTGGTGGCCATGGGGTCAAGATGGCGGCCATGGGGATGAGGTGGTGGCCGTGGGGACAAGATGGTGGCCATGGGGATGTGATGTTGGCCATGAGGATGTGATGGTGGCCATGGGGATGTGATGGTGGCCATGGGGATGTGATGGTGGCCATGGGGATGTGATGGTGGCCATGAGGATGAGCTGGTGGCCCTGAGGATGTGATGGTGGCCTTGAGGAGTGAAGTGGCGGCCATAGGGATGTGATGTTGGCCATCAGGATATGATGGTGGCCATGAAGATGACCTGGTGGCCCTGAGGATGTGATGGTGGCCATGAGGACCTCAGGGTGGCCATGAGGATGTGATGGTGGCCATGGGGATGCGATGGTGGCCATGAGGACCTCAGGGTGGCCATGGGGATGTGATGGTGGCCGTGAGGATATGATGGTGGCCATGAGGATGACCTGGTGGCCATGGGGATGCGATGTTGGCCATGAGGATGACCTGGTGGCCATGGGAGTGAAATGGTGGCCATGGGGACCTCAGGGTGGCCATAGGGATGTGATGGTGGCCATGGGGATGTGATGGTGGCCCTGAGGATGCGATAGTGGCCATGGGGATGCGATGGTGGCCATGGGGATGCGATGGTGGCCATGAGGACCTCACGGTGGCCATGGGGATGTGATGGTGGCCATGGGGATGCGATGGTGGCCATGAGGACCTCAGGGTGGCCATGAGGACCTCAGGGTGGCCATGGGGACGTGATGGTGGCCATGGGAATGTGATGGTGGTCATGAGGACCTCAGGGTGGCCATAGGGATGTGATGGTGGCCATGGGGATGTGATGGTGGCCATGAGGATGACCTGGTGGCCATGGGGATGCGATGGTGGCCATGGGGATGTGATGGTGGCCATGGGGATGCGATGGTGGCCATGAGGACCTCAGGGTGGCCATGGGAATGTGATGGTGGCCATGGGGATGTGATGGTGGCCATGAGGATGACCTGCTGGCCATGGGAGTGAAATGGTGGCCATGGGGACGTGATGTTGGCCATGGGGACGTGATGGTGGCCATGGGGATGCGATGGTGGCCATGAGGACCTCAGGGTGGCCATGGGGATGTGATGGTGGCCGTGAGAATATGATGGTGGCCATGAAGATGATCTGGTGGCCCTGAGGATATGATGGTGGCCATGGGGATGCGATGGTGGCCATGAGGATGCGATGGTGGCCATGGGGATGCGATGGTGGCCATGAGGACCTCACGGTGGCCATAGGGATGCGATGTTGGCCATGAGGATGACCTGATAGCCATGAAGATGACCTGGTGACCTTATTTAACCCCCCCCCGTGGCCACCAAACCCATCCCGTTGGCCACCAGGTGAACGAGGCGGAAGAGGAACGGCTGCGCAGCGAACGCGAGCATCACCGCGTCACCAGGCTGTGCCAGCAGGCGGAGGCCAAAGTGCAGGGCCTGCAAAAAACCCTCAAACGGGTCATCGTCAAAAGCAAACCCTACTTCGAGCTCAAGGCTCAGTTCAACCAAATCCTCGAGGTGAGACCTTTGGGTTTTGGGGGAAATTCGGGTGGATTTGGGGCAATTCTGGGGGATTTCAGTGCTTTCTTGGGGCTGGGATTCGTGGGTTTGGGTTTTGGGGGAAATTCGGGTGGATTTGGGGTAATTTTGGGGGGATTTCGGTGCTTTTTTGGGACTGGGATTCATGGATTTCTTTTTTGGGGTAAATTCATGTGGTTTTGGGGTAATTCTGGGGGATTTCGGTGCTTTTTTGGGGCTGGGATTCGTGGGTTTGGGTTTTGGGGAAAATTCGGGTGGTTTTGGGACACTTTTGGGAGGGTTTGGGGGCTGATTTGGGGTTGGGAGACGTTGGGATTCGTGGGTTTGGGTTTTGGGGGAAATTCGGGTGGTTTTGGGGTAATTTTGGGGGGATTTCGGTGCTCTTTTGGGTCTGGGTTTCGTGGGTTTGGGCTTTGGGGGAAATTCGGGTGGTTTTGGTTAATTTTGGGAGGGTTTGGGGGCTGATTTGGGGTTGGGAGACGTTGGGATTCATGGATTTCGTTTTTGGGGTGAATTCGGGTGGTTTTGGGGTAATTTGGGGGGATTTCGGTGCTTTTTTGGGGCTGGGATTCGTGGGTTTGGGTTTTGGGGGAAATTCGGGAGGATTTGGGTAATTTTGGGAGGGTTTGGGGGCAGATTTGGGGTTGGGAGACGTTGGGATTCGTGGGTTTGGGTTTTGGGGGAAATTCTGGGGAGTTTGGGGGCAGATTTTGGGCTGAGATTCCTGGATTTGATTTTTGGGTGGAATTCGGGTGGTTTTGGTGTAATTTCGGGGGATTTCGGTGCTTTTTTGGGGCTGGGATTTGTGGGTTTGGGTTTTGGGGGAAATTCGGGTGGTTTTGGGCAATTTTGGGAGGGATTGGGGGCTGATTTGGGGTTGGGAGACGTTGGGATTCGTGGATTCGGGTTTTGGGGGAAATTCGGGTGGTTTTGGGGTAATTTTGGGGGGATTTCGGTGCTTTTTTGGGGCTGGTTTTCGTGGGTTTGGGTTTTGGGGTGAATTCAGGTGGTTTTGGGGTAAATTCAGGTGGTTTTGGGGTAATTTCGGGGGGATTTCGGTGCTTTTTTGGGGCTGGGATTCGTGGATTTGTTTTTGGGGTGTAAATTAGGGTGGTTTTGGGGTAATTTGGGGGGATTTTGGTGCTTTTTGGGGCTGGGGCGCTTTGGGATTCATGCATTTAGTTTTGGGATGGGGATTTTCTACGGAATTTTGTGCAATCCCGATGGGACAACGGCCCCAATTTTGTCATTTCTGACCCCATCCCATGGGATGGAACTGACCCAACCCAAATTCCACCGACCCCAATGATGGAATGTCCCCAATTTCCCCATTTTTAACCCCATCCCAATGGATGGGATCGACCCAACCCAACTTTGTCCAACCCCAATGATGGAATGTCCCCAATTTCCCCATTTTTAACCCCATCCCAATGGATGGGATCGACCCAACCCAACTTTGTCCAACCCCAATGATGGAATGTCCCCAATTTTGTGTTTTTTAACCCCATCCCAATGGATGGAACCAACCCAACCCAAATTCCACCAACCCCAATGATGGAATGTCCCCAATTTCCCCATTTTTAACCCCATCCCATGGGATGGAACCGACCCAACCCAGCTTTGCCCAACCCCAACCTTTGGACATCCCCAATTTCCCCATTTTTGACCCCATCCCAATGGATGGAACCAACCCAACCCAAATTCCTCCAACCCCAATGCTGGAATGTCCCCAATTTCCCCATTTTTAACCCCATCCCATAGGATTGGATCGACCCAACCCAACTTTGTCCAACCCCAATGATGGAATGTCCCCAATTTCTCCATTTTTAAGCCCATCCCATGGGATGGAACCGACCCAACCCAAATTCCACCAACCCCAATGCTGGAATGTCCCCAGTTTTCCCATTTTTAACCCCATCCCATAGGATGGGATCGACCCAACCCAACGTTGGCCAACCCCAATGCTGGAATGTCCCCAGTTTTCCCATTTTTAACCCCATCCAATAGGATTGGATCGACCCAACCCAACTTTGCCCAACCCCAATGATGGAATGTCCCCAATTTCCCCATTTTTGACCCCATCCCATAGGAAGGAACCAACCCAACCCAAATTCCACCAACCCCAATGATGGAATGTCCCCAATTTCCCCATTTTTAACCCCATCCCATAGGATGGAACCAACCCAACCCAAATTACACCAACCCCAATGATGGAATGTCCCCAATTTCCCCATTTTTAACCCCATCCCATAGGATGGAACCAACCCAACCCAAATTCCTCCAACCCCAATGCTGGAATGTCCCCAATTTCCCCATTTTTAACCCCATCCCATAGGATGGAACCGACCCAACCCAACGTTGGCCAACCCCAATGATGGAATGTCCCCAATTTCCCCATTTTTAACCCCATCCCATAGGATGGAACCGACCCAACCCAACTTTGCCCAACCCCAAGGATGGAATGTCCCCAATTTCCCCATTTTTAACCCCATCCCATAGGATGGAACCGACCCAACCCAACTTTGTCCAACCCCAACCTTTGGACATCCCCAATTTCCCCATTTTTGACCCCATCCCATAGGAAGGAACCAACCCAACCCAAATTCCTCCAACCCCAATGCTGGAATGTCCCCAATTTCCCCATTTTTAACCCCATCCCATAGGATGGAACCGACCCAACCCAACGTTGGCCAACCCCAAGGATGGAATGTCCCCAATTTCCCCATTTTTAACCCCATCCCATAGGATGGAACCGACCCAACCCAACTTTGCCCAACCCCAAGGATGGAATGTCCCCAATTTCCCCATTTTTAACCCCATCCCATAGGATGGAACCGACCCAACCCAACTTTGCCCAACCCCAATGATGGAATGTCCCCAATTTCCCCATTTTTAACCCCATCCCATAGGATGGAACCGACCCAACCCAACTTTGTCCAACCCCAACCTTTGGACATCCCCAATTTCCCCATTTTTGACCCCATCCCATAGGAAGGAACCAACCCAACCCAAATTCCTCCAACCCCAATGCTGGAATGTCCCCAATTTCCCCATTTTTAACCCCATCCCATAGGATGGAACCGACCCAACCCAACGTTGGCCAACCCCAAGGATGGAATGTCCCCAATTTCCCCATTTTTAACCCCATCCCATAGGATGGAACCGACCCAACCCAACTTTGCCCAACCCCAATGCTGGAATGTCCCCAATTTCCCCATTTTTAACCACACCCAACCTCATCCAACCCCATCCCCCTCTCCTCCCCCCTCTAACCTCCCTCCATCCCATCCTTCCCAAGGAACACAAATCCAAGGTGACAGCCCTGGAGCATCGCGTGGCCCAAGCCAAAACCCGTTACTCCGTAGCCCTCCGGAATTTGGAGCAAATCAGTGAACAGATCCACGCCCGTCGCCTCCACCGCCTCGTCCTCCGCCGCGCTTCGCCGGTCGGCGCCGAATCCTCACACCGGGGTGCCTCCGAAGGACCCCCATCCGATTCAGTTTCAGTTTTGAGCCTTCAAACCATCGCTTCCGACCTTCAGAAATTCGATTCGGTCGAACATTTGCTCGGCCTTTCGGATTCCAGCAGCCTCCAAGGTGAGGAGATGGAAGAAACGACGACGGCGAGGAGTCGGGGTGGGAAAGGACGATTCCGGCATCATCGAAGCATCAGCCTTTAATCAGCAGCTCTTCCTTCTTTTTCCTTCTTTTTCCGGACGGACGGACGGACGGACGGACACGCGGCCCTCGGTGCTGCCAATGAGGGAGATGGGTGGGCCTGGCTTTGGTTTGATGGTGAACCCAACGTTGGTTGGGTTGAGGTTGGGTTGGTCAACGTTCTACCGGAGGTGCTGGCTCTTGAGTGGCCAAAAATGGGGTGAAAAAAACCCCAAAATCGGGCGATCCTAAAATGTGGTTTTTCCCCAGAACACCACTGGTTGGGTCTCCCGTCTTCTGGTTGGGCAAAATGGGGCAAAAAACCCCAAAATCGGGCGATCCTAAAATGTGGTTTTTCCCCAGAACGCCACTGGTTGGGTCTCCCGTCTTCTGGTTGGGCAAAATGGGTCAAAAAAACCCAAAATCGGGCACTTTTGAGGTGTGTTTTCCCACCAAACCCCACTCGTTGGATCTCCCAACATTACTTGGGTCTCCCATCTTCTCGTTGGTCAAAATGGGCCAAAAAACGTCAAAATCGGGCGATCCTAAAATGTGGTTTTTCCCCAGAACATCACTGGTTGGGTCTCCTGTCTTCTGGTTGGGCAAAATGGGTCAAAAAAACCCAAAATCGGGCACTTTTGAGGTGTGTTTTCCCACCAAACCCCACTCGTTGGATCTCCCAACATTATTTGTGTCTCCCATCTTCTCATTGGTCAAAATGGGGCAAAAAACCCCCAAATTGGGCACTCCTAAAATATGTTTTTTCCCCAGAACGCCACTGGTTGGGTCTCCCATCTTCTCATTGGCCAAAAATGGGTAAAAAACCCCAAAATGGGGCACTTTTGAGGTGTGTTTTCCTACCAAACCCCACTTGCTGGATCTGCCAACATTACTTGGGTCTCCCATCCTCTCGTTGGTCAAAATGGGGCAAAAAACCCAAAATCGGGCACTCCTAAAATGTGGTTTTTCCCCAGAACGCCACTGGTTGGGTCTCCCGTCTTCTGGTTGGGCAAAATGGGGCAAAAAACCCCAAAATCGGGCGATCCTAAAATGTGGTTTTTCCCCAGAACGCCACTGGTTGGGTCTCCCATCTTCTTGTTGGGCAAAAACAGTGAAAAAACCCAAAATTGGGCACTTTTGAGGTGTGTTTTCCCACCAAACCCCACTCGTTGGATGTCCCAACATTACTTGGGTCTCCCATCTTCTCGTTGGTCAAAATGGGGCAAAAAACCCCAAAATCGGGCGATCCTAAAATGTAGTTTTCCCCCAAATGCTACCAGTTGGGTTTCCCATCTTCTCGTTGGGCAAAAAAGGGTGAAAAAACCCAAAATTGGGCACTTTTGAGGTATGTTTTCCCACCAAACCCCACTCGTTGGATCTCCCAACATTACATGGGTCTCCCATCTTCTCGTTGGTCAAAATGGGGCAAAAAACCCCCAAATCAGGCACTCCTAAAATGTGTTTTTTCCCCAGAACGCCACTGGTTGGGTCTCCCGTCTTCTCATTGGCCAAAAATGGGTAAAAAACCCCAAAATCGGGCGATCCTAAAATGTGGTTTTTCCCCAGAACGCCACTGGTTGGCTCTCCCGTCTTCTGGTTGGGCAAAATGGGGCAAAAAACCCCAAAATTGGGCACTTTTGAGGTGTGTTTTCCCACCAAACCCCACTCGTTGGATCTCCCAACATTACTTGGGTCTCCCATCTTCTCGTTGGTCAAAATGGGGCAAAAAACCCCAAAATCGGGCACTTTTGAGGTGTGTTTCCCCCCCAAATCCCACTCGTTGGATCTCCCACTACTACCAGTTGGGCCTCCCATCTTCTCATTGGCCAAAATGGGTCAAAAAACCCCAAAATCGGGCACTTTTGAGGTGTGTTTCCCCCCAAACTCCCCCAGTTGGGCCTCCCATCTTCTCGTTGTCCAAAATGGGTCAAAAAACCCCAAAATCGGGCACTTCTGAAGTGTGTTTCTCCCCAAAATCAGACTCGTTGGATCTCCCATCTTTTCGTTGGCCAAAATGGGGCAAAAAACCCCAAAATCGGGCACTTTTGAGGTGTGTTTCCCCCCAAAATCCCACTCGTTGGATCTCCCACTACTAACAGTTGGGTCTCCCATCTTCTCATTGTCGAAAATGGCTCAAAAAAACCCAAAATCGGGCACTTTTGAGGTGTATTTTTCCCCCAAACCCCCCCAGTTGGGCCTCCCATCTTCTCATTGCCCAAAATGGGTCAAAAAACCCCAAAATCGGGCACTTTTGAGGTGTTTTATCCCCCAAAAAAGCACTGGTTGGATCTCCCTTCTTCCCATTGACCAAAATGGGTCAAAAAACCCCAAAATCGGGCATTTTTGAGGTGTATTTTCCCCCCAAAATCCCACTTTTGGATCTCCCACTACTACCAGTTGGGCCTCCCATCTTCTCATTGCCCAAAATGGGTCAAAAAACCCCAAAATCGGGCACTTTTGAGGTGTATTTTCCCCCCAAATCCCACTCGTTGGATCTCCCACTACTACCAGTTGGGCCTCCCATCTTCTCGTTGCCCAAAATGGGTCAAAAAACCCCAAAATCGGGCACTTTTGAGGTGTGTTTCCCCCCAACGCTCCCCAGTTGGGCCTCCCATCTTTTCGTTGGCCAAAATGGGTCAAAAAACCCCCAAATCGGGCACTTTTGAGGTGATTTATCCCCCAAAAAAGCACTGGTTGGGTCTCCCTTCTTCCCATTGACCAAAATGGGTCAAAAAACCCCAAAATCGGGCACTTTTGAGGTTTATTCCCCCCCAAATCCTCCCCATTTGGGGCGGCCATGAGAACCTGTTGGATTCGAGCAGCCCCATTCATTTCCATTTTTGGGGTGGGGGTCTCAATTCTGTCCCCCCCCCCCAACCCCAAATATTTCCCCTATATCCACCCCAACCCAAAACTGAGACGATTTTTGGGGTATTTTGGGAGAATTTCGAGGTTTTTCTGCCCCGGAATGAAGTGAGGATAAGAAATAAAAATGAATTTAATGAATTCTTGGTTCTTCCCAGCCCCAAATTTGCCTTTTTTTAACCCATTTCTGAGATTGAAAAGTGGTGGTGTTATTTTTTTTTTGGATCAATGATTCCCCAAATCACAAGTTTTCACCCCAAAATCACCCGAATCCCCATAAAAAAAACCCCAAATCCACCATTTTCCTGCCCCCAAAACCACCATTTTTCACCCTAAAATCCCCCCAAATCCCCACAAAAGCCCCAAATCCTCCCATTTTAATGCCCCAAATCCCCCATTTTTCACCCCAAAATGACCCCAAAGCCCCATTTTTCACCCCAAAATCCCCATAAAGCCCCCAAATCCACCCCAAAATCCCCCCAAATCCAAGAAAACCCCCATTTTTCGCCCCCAAATCCCCCCATTTTTCCCCCCAAAACCTCAAATCCTCCCTTTTTAATGCCCCAAATCCCCCATTTTTCACCCCAAAATCCCTCAAATCCCCCATTTTTCACCCCAACCCCCCCATTTTACACCCCAAAACGACCCCAAAACCCCCATTTTTCACCCCAAAATCCCCCAAATCCCCCATTTTTCACCCCCAAATGACCCCAAATCCCCCATTTTCACCCCAAAATCCCCCATTTTTCACCCCAAAAACCCCACAATACCTCATTTCCCTACCCCAAACCCCCCATTTTTCACCCCAAAACGACCCCAAAACCCCCATTTTTCACCCCAAATCCCCCATTTTTCACCCCAAATCCCCCAACCCTTTATTTCCCTACCCCAAAAACCCCATTTTTCACCCCAAAATGACCCCAAATCCCCCATTTCCCTCCCCCAAATCCCCCATTTTTCACCCCAAAACCTCAAATCCCCCATTTTCACCCCAAAATCCCCATTTTTCACCCCAAAACGACCCCAAATCCCCCATTTTTCACCCCAAAACCCCCATTTTTCACCCCAAAACGACCCCAAACCCCCCATTTTCACCCCAAAATCCCCCAAATCCCCCATTTTTCACCCCAAATGACCCCAAATCCCCCATTTTCACCCCAAAATCCCCCATTTTTCACCCCAAAAACCCCACAAAACCCCATTTCCCTACCCCAAACCCCCATTTTTCACCCCAAAACGACCCCAAAACCCCCATTTTTCACCCCGAATCCCCCATTTTTCACCCCAAATGACCCCAAATCCCCCATTTTCACCCCAAAATCCCCCATTTTTCACCGCAAAAACCCCACAAAACCCCATTTCCCTACCCCAAACCCCCCATTTTTCACCCCAAAACGACCCCAAATCCCCCATTTTAATGCCCCAAATCCCCATTTTTCACCCCCAAACCCCCCATTTTTCACCCCAAAACCCCCATTTTTCACCCCAAACCCCCCATTTTTCACCCCAAAACGACCCCAAATCCCCCATTTTCACCCCAAAATCCCCCAAATCCCCCATTTTTCACCCCAAAACGACCCCAAAACCCCCATTTTTCACCCCAAAACCCCCATTTTTCACCCCAAATCCCCCATTTTTCACCCCAAATCCCCCAACCCTTTATTTCCCTACCCCAAAACCCCCATTTTTCACCCCCAAATCCCCCAAATCCCCCATTTCCCTCCCCCAAATCCCCCATTTTTCACCCCCAAACCCCCATTTTTCACCCCAAAACGACCCCAAAACCCCCATTTTTCACCCCAAAATCCCCCAAACCCCCATTTTTCACCCCCAAATGACCCCAAATCCCCCATTTTTCGCCCCCAAATCCCCCATTTTTCAACCCAAAAACCCCACAAAACCCCATTTGCCTACCCAAAACCCCCCATTTTTCTCCCCAAAACGACCCCAAATCCCCCATTTTAATGCCCCAAATCCCCATTTTTCACCCCAAACCCCCCATTTTTCACCCCAAATCGACCCCAAACCCCCCATTTTCACCCCAAAATGCCCCAAATCGCCCATTTTTCACCCCAAAATCCCCCAAACCCCCATTTCCCTCCCCCAAATCCCCCATTTTTCACCCCAAATCGACCCCAAATCCCCCATTTTAATGCCCCAAAACCCCCATTTTTCACCCCAAATCCCCCATTTTCACCCCAAAATCCCCCATTTTTCAACCCAAAAACCCCACAAAACCCCATTTGCCTACCCAAAACCCCCCATTTTTCACCCCAAAACGACCCCAAATCCCCCATTTTAATGCCCCAAATCCCCATTTTTCACCCCCAAATCCCCCATTTTTCACCCCAAATCGACCCCAAACCCCCCATTTTCACCCCAAAATCCCCCATTTTTCACCCCAAAACCTCAAATCCCCCATTTTCACTCCAAAATCCCCATTTTTCACCCCAAAACGACCCCAAATCCCCCATTTTTCACCCCAAACCCCCCATTTTCACCCAAAAATGCCCCAAATCCCCCATTTTTCACCCCAAAATCCCAGAAATCCCCCATTTTTCACCCCAAAACGACCCCAAATCCCCCATTTTTACCCCAAATCGACCCCAAATCCCCCATTTTAATGCCCCAAAACCCCCATTTTTCACCCCAAAACGACCCCAACCCCCCCATTTTTCACCCCAAAATCCCAGAAATCCCCCATTTCTCACCCCAAAACGACCCCCAAACCCCCATTTTTCACCCCCAAATCCCCCAATCCCCCCTTTTCCCTCCCCCAAATCCCCCATTTTTCACCCCAAACCCCCCATTTTTCACCCCAAAACGACCCCATACCCCCATTTTTCACCCCAAAATCCCCCAAATCCCCCATTTTTCACCCCAATTGACCCCAAATCCCCCATTTTCACCCCAAAATCCCCCATTTTTCACCCCAAAAACCCCACAAAACCCCCATTTTTCACCCCAAACCCCCCATTTTTCACCCCAAAACGACCCCAAAACCCCCATTTTTCACCCCAAATCCCCCATTTTTCACCCCAAATCCCCCAACCCTTTATTTCCCTACCCCAAAACCCCCATTTTTCACCCCAAAATGACCCCAAATCCCCCATTTTAAAGCCCCAAAACCCCCATTTTTCACCCCAAATCCCCCATTTCCCTCCCCCAAACCCCCATTTTTCACCCCAAATCCCAATTTCTCACCCCAAATCGACCCCAAATCCCCCATTTCCACCCCAAAAACGAGCACGCACCACTCCAGGCTCCATTTATTCCTACACAACACAGCGACAAAAAACAGCGAACGCACCGACCCCAAAAACGGCCTTTTTTCCCCCAAAACCGACAACGGAAATTCTCCATTTCCCCCCATTAGGACCCCAAAACCCCATAGGGATCCCCTAAAACCCCATTGGAATCCCCCAAAACCCCATAGGGATCCCAAAACCCCATAGGAATCCCCCTAAAACACCATCAGGATCCCAAAGCCCCATAGGGATCCCCAAAACCCCATAGGGATCCCCTAAAACCCCATTGGAATCCCCAAAAACCCCATAGGGATCCCAAAACCCCATAGGGATCCCAAAACCCCATAAGGATCCCAAAACCCCATTAGGATCCCCTAATACCCCATTGGAATCCCCCAAAACCCCATAGGGATCCCCAAACCCCATCAGGATCCCAAAACCCCATAGGGATCCCAAAACCCCATTAGGATCCCCTAAAACCCCATTGGAATCCCCTAAAACCCCATTGGGATCCCCAAAAACCCCATTGGAATCCCCCAAACCCCATAGGAAAACCCTAAAACCCCATAAGGATCCCAAAACCCCATAGGGATCCCCAAAACCCCATAGGGATCCCAAAACCCAATTAGGATCCCCTAAAACCCCATTGGAATCCCCCAAAACCCCATAGGGATCCCAAAACCCCATAGGGATCCCTCCAAACCCCATAGGGATCCACAAAAACCCCATTGGGATCCCCCGAAACCCCATAAGGATCCCCAAACCCCATCAGTATCCCAAAACCCCATAGGAATCCCCCAAAACCCCATAGGGATCCCCCAAAAGCCCATAGGGATCCCAAAACCCCATAGGGATCCCCCTAAAACCCCATCAGGATCCCAAAACCCCATTAGGATCCCCTAAAACCCCATAGGGATCCCCAAAAACCCCATAGGGATTTGGGATCCTAATGGGGTTTTGGGGATCCCTATGGGGTTTTGGGGGGATCCTAATGGGGTTTTGGGATCCCTATGGGGTTTTAGGGGATCCCTATGGGGTTTTGGGGGGATCCTAATGGGGTTTTGGGATCCCTATGGGGTTTTAGGGGATCCCTATGGGGTTTTGGGGGGACTCCTGTGGGGTTTTGGGATCCCAATGGGGGTCCCTATGGGGTTGGAGGGATCCTAATGGGGTTTTGGAATCCTTATGGGGTTTTGGGGGCATCCTAATGGGGTTTTAGGGGATTCCAATGGGATTTTGGGATCCTTATGGGGTTTTTGGGGATCCCTATGGGGTTTGGGGGGATTCCTATGGGGTTTTAGGGGATTCCAATCGGGTTTTTAGGATCCTAATGGGGTTTTGGGATCCCTATGGGGTTTTTGGGGATTCCAATGGGTTTTTGGGGATCCCGATGGGGTTTTTGGGATTTCCTATGGGGTTTTGGGATCCCAATGGGGATCCCTATGGGGTTGGAGGGATCCTAATGGGGTTTTGGGATCCTTATGGGTTTTTGGGGGCATCCTAATGGGGTTTTGGGGATCCCAATGGGGTTTTGGGGGATTCCAATGAGGTTTTAGGGGATTCCTATGGGGTTTCGGGATCCCTATGGGGTTTTGGGGGATTCCAATGGGGTTGGAGGGATTCCTATCGGGTTTTGGGATCCCTATGGGGTTTTAGGGGATCCCAATGGGGTTTTGGGGATCCTAATGGGGTTTTGGGGATCCCTATGGGGTTTTGGGATCCCAATGGGGTTTTGGGGGATTCCAATGGGGTTCTGGGATCCTAATGGGGTTTTGGGGATCCCTATGGGGTTTTGGAGGGATCCTAATGGGGTTTTGGGATCCCTATGGGGTTTTGGGATCCTTATGGGGTTTTGGGGGATCCTAATAGGGTTTTGGGACCCGTATGGGGTTTTGGGATCCTGATAGGGTTTTAGGGGATTCAATGGGGTTTTAGGGGATTCCAATGGGATTGAAGGGATCCCAATGGGTTCAGGGGGGTTGCAATGGGGTTGGAGGGATCCCAATGGGTTTTGGGGGATCCCATTGGGGTTAGGGGGATCCCAATGGGATTGGAGGGATCCCAATGGGTTTTGGGGGAACCCAATAGGATTGGGGGATCCCAATGGGTTTTGGGGGATCCCATTGGGGTTAGGGGGATCCGAATGGGATTGGAGGGATCCCAATGGGGTTTTGGGGGATCCCAATGGGTTTTGGGGGATCCCAATGGGATTGGAGGGATCCCAATGGGTTTTGTAGGGATCCCATTGGGGTTAGGGGGGATCCCAAAGGGACTTGGGGGGATTCCAATGGAGTTTTGGGGGATCCCAATGGCTTTTAGGGGATCCAAATAGGGTTGGAGGGATCCCAGTGGATTTTGGGGGATTCCAATGGTATTGGAGGGATCCAAATGGGGTTTTGGGGATCCCATTGGGGTTGGGGGGATCCCTATGGGGTTGGGATGGATTGCAATGGGACTGAAGGGATCCCAATGGATTTTGGGGGATCCCAATCGGGTTGGAGGGATCCCAATGGGGTTTTGGGGATTCCAATGGGGTTTTGGGGATCCCAATGGGGTTTTGGGGATTCCAATGGGGTTGGGGGGATCCCTATGGGGTTGAGATGGATCCCAATGGGATCGGAGCGCTCCCAATGGGGTTGCAGTGACCCCAAATGGGCAGAGAGGTGTTGGGATGAATCCCAATGGGGATTGGGGGGATTCCAATGGGGTTTGGGGGATCCAAACGGGGTTTTGGGGGATCCCAATGGGGTTGGAGGGTTCTCAATGGGACTGGAGGGATCCCAATGGGTTTTGGGGGATTCCAATGGGACTGGGGAGATCCCAATGGGGTTGGGGGCAACCCAGTGGATTTTGGGGGATCCCAATGGGATTGGAGGGATCCCAATGGGTTTTGGTGGATCCCAGTGGGACTGGAGGGATCCCAATGGGGTTTTGGAGGATCCCAGTGGGACTGGAGGGATCCCAATGGGGTTTTGGGGGATCCCAATGGGATTGGAGTGGCACTGGAAATGGGAATGGATGGATCCCAATGGATGGATGACCCCATATGGACCCAGAAATGGGAACTGATGGATCCCAATGGATGAATGACCCCAAATGGACCCAGAAATGGGAACTGATGGATCCCAATGGATGGGTGACCCCATATGGACCCAGAAATGGGAACTGATGGATCCCAATACATGGATGACCCCATATGGACCCAGAAATGGGAACTGATGGATCCCAATACATGGATGACCCCAAATGGACCCAGAAATGGGAACTGATGGATCCCAATGGATGGATGACCCCATATGGACCCAGAAATGGGAACTGATGGATCCCAATACATGGATGACCCCATATGGACCCAGAAATGGGAACTGATGGATCCCAATACATGGATGACCCCAAATGGACCCAGAAATGGGAACTGATGGATCCCAATGGATGGGTGACCCCATATGGACCCAGAAATGGGAACTGATGGATCCCAATGGATGGGTGACCCCATATGGACCCAGAAATGGGAACTGATGGATCCCAATACATGGATGACCCCAAATGGACCCAGAAATGGGAACTGATGGATCCCAATGGATGGGTGACCCCATATGGACCCAGAAATGGGAACTGATGGATCCCAATGGATGGGTGACCCCAAATGGACCCAGAAATGGGAACTGATGGATCCCAATACATGGATGACCCCAAATGGACCCAGAAATGGGAACTGATGGATCCCAATGGATGGGTGACCCCATATGGACCCAGAAATGGGAACTGATGGATCCCAATGGATGGATGACCCCATATGGACCCAGAAATGGGAACTGATGGATCCCAATACATGGATGACCCCATATGGACCCAGAAATGGGAACTGATGGATCCCAATGGATGGGTGACCCCATATGGACCCAGAAATGGGAACTGATGGATCCCAATACATGGATGACCCCAAATGGACCCAGAAATGGGAACTGATGGATCCCAATACATGGATGACCCCAAATGGACCCAGAAATGGGAACTGATGGATCCCAATGGATGGGTGACCCCATATGGACCCAGAAATGGGAACTGATGGATCCCAATGGATGGATGACCCCATATGGACCCAGAAATGGGAACTGATGGATCCCAATACATGGATGACCCCATATGGACCCAGAAATGGGAACTGATGGATCCCAATGGATGGGTGACCCCATATGGACCCAGAAATGGGAACTGATGGATCCCAATACATGGATGACCCCAAATGGACCCAGAAATGGGAACTGATGGATCCCAATACATGGATGACCCCAAATGGACCCAGAAATGGGAACTGATGGATCCCAATGGATGGGTGACCCCATATGGACCCAGAAATGGGAACTGATGGATCCCAATGGATGGATGACCCCAAACAGACCTGAAAATGGGAACTGACGGATCCCAATGGTTCAACTGATCCCATACAGACACAGAAATGGGAACGAATGGATCCCGATGGATCAATGTCCACAAAAAGACCCCAAAATGGTAACTGACGGATCCCAATGGGTCAATGTCCCCAATAGACCCCAAAATGGGAAACGACTGTGGGTCAACGTCCTCATATAGACCTGGAAACGGGAACTGATGGATGTCAATGGATGGATGACCCCATAAAAACCTGGAAATGGGAACTGATGAATTCCATTGAGTCAATGTCTCCAAACAGACCCCAAAATGGGAACTGACGGATCCCAACAGGTCGGTGTCCTCATAAAGACCCAGAAATGGGAACTGATGGATCCCAAAGGGTCAACATCCTCATACAGACCCCAAAATGGGAACTGACGGATCCCAACAGGTCGGTGTCCTCATAAAGACCTGGAAATGGGAACTGATGGATCCCAACGCGTCGAAATCCTCCTATAGACCTGGAAATGGAAACTGACGGATTCCATTGGGTCAACGTCTCCAAACAGATCCAAAAATGGGAGCTGATGGATCCCAGCAGGTCAATGTCCCCAAACAGACCCCAAAAATGGGAACTGATGGATCCCAGTGGGTCAGTGTCCCCAAACAGACCTGGAATGGGAACTGATGGATTCCTGTGGATCAGCATCTCCAAACAGACCCCAAAATGGGAACGGATGGATCCCAGCAGGTCAGTGTCCCCAAACAGACCCCAAAATGGGAACTGACAGATCCCAGTGGGTCAGTGTCCCCAAACAGACCCCAAAATGGGAACGGATGGATCCCAGCAGGTCAGTGTCCCCAAACAGACCCCAAAATGGGAACTGACAGATCCCAGTGGGTCAGTGTCCCCAAACAGACCCCAAAATGGGAACGGATGGATCCCAGCAGGTCAGTGTCCCCAAACAGACCCCAAAATGGGAACTGACAGATCCCAGTGGGTCAGTGTCCCCAAACAGACCCCAAAATGGGAACTGACAGATTCCAGTAGGTCAGCGTCTCCAAACAGACCCCAAAATGGGAACTGACAGATTCCAGCGGGTCAGCATCTCCAAACAGATCCAAAAATGGGAACTGACAAATCCCAACGGATGGATGTCCCCAAACAGACCCGGAAATGGGAACTGACGGATCCCAATGGATGGATGTCCCCAAACAGACCCGGAAATGGGAACTGATGGATCCCAACGGGTCGGTGTCCTCATATAGACATGGAAACGGGAACTGACGGATCCCAGCAGGTCAGTGTCCCCAAACAAACCCAGAAATGGGAACTGACGGATCCCAGTGGGTGGATGTCCCCAAACAGACCCCAAAATGGGAGCTGACAGATTCCAGTGGATCAGCATCTCCAAACAGATCTGAAAATGGGAACGGATGGATCCCAGCAGGTCAGTGTCCCCAAACAGACCCCAAAAATGGGAACTGACGGATCCCAACAGATGGATGTCCCCAAACAGACCCAAACATGGGAACTGACGGATCCCAATGGATGGATGTCTCCAAACAGACCCCAAAATGGGAACTGACAGATCCCAGTGGGTCAGCATCTCCAAACAGACCCCAAAATGGGAGCTGACAGATTCCAGCGGGTCAGCATCTCCAAACAGATCCCAAAATGGGAACTGACGGATCCCAATGGATGGATGTCCCCAAACAGACCCGGAAATGGGAACTGACAGATCCCAATGGGTCGGTGTCCTCATATAGACATGGAAACGGGAACTGACGGATCCCAGTGGGTCAGTGTCCCCAAACAGACCCCAAAATGGGAACTGACAGATTCCAGTGGGTCAGCATCTCCAAGCAGATCCCAAAATGGGAACTGACGGATCCCAACGGATGGATGTCCCCAAACAGACCTGGAAATGGGAACTGATGGATCCCAACGGGTCGGTGTCCTCATATAGACATGGAAACGGGAACTGACGGATCCCAGCAGGTCAGTGTCCCCAAACAGACCCCAAAATGGGAACTGACAGATTCCAGTAGGTCAGCGTCTCCAAACAGATCCCAAAATGGGAACTGACAGATTCCAGTAGGTCAGCGTCTCCAAACAGACCCCAAAATGGGAACTGACGGATCCCAACGGATGGATGTCCCCAAACAGACCCGGAAATGGGAACTGATGGATCCCAACGGGTCGGTGTCCTCATATAGACATGGAAACGGGAACTGACGGATCCCAGCAGGTCAGTGTCCCCAAACAGACCCCAAAATGGGAACTGACAGATTCCAGTGGGTCAATGTCTCCAAACAGATCCCAAAATGGGAACTGACGGATCCCAATGGATGGATGTCTCCAAACAGACCCGGAAATGGGAACTGACGGATCCCAATGGATGGATGTCCCCAAACAGACCCGGAAATGGGAACTGACGGATCCCAACGGGTCGGTGTCCTCACAAAGACATGGAAACGGGAACTGACGGATCCCAGCAGCCATCATTCCCCCAACACAGTGACCTGCAGCTCCCCGTGCCGCGCTCACTCGGCCAGGGACGACGCCGGAGCTCCGGGTGCCGCAGCGGCAGGCGGTGGGAACCCAGGGGGCACAAAGGCTCGGGCGGGGAAGGAGAGAGCCCAGGGCAGCTCCAGGGGGGACAACGGCAGGGGGGGTCCGGTGGAAGGGAAGGGTGGGGGTCCAACGTCGGCTCGGAGGTCAGCGGGGGGCGGCGCGGGGGTCTTTTCCCCGGCGTGGGTGCGCCGGTGCCGGTTGAGATGGGAGCTCCGGCTGAAGCATTTGCCACAGGCTGGGCAGGCGTAGGGCTTCTCTCCAGTGTGCACACGGCGATGGATGGTGAGCTCAGAGCGTTGGATGAAGCTCTTGCCACATTCGGGGCAGCCGTAGGGCTTCTCTCCCAGGTGGATCCGTTGGTGTTTGATGAGGTTGGAGGAGACGCTGAAGCATTTCCCGCAGACGTTGCAAGAATAGGGTTTTTCCCCGGTGTGCATCCGCCGGTGTTTGGTCAGGTCTGATTTTTGGATGAAACCTTTCCCGCAATCGGGGCATTTGTAGGGTTTTTCACCCAGGTGGGTGCGTTGGTGTTTGATGAGGTTGGAACGGACCCCGAAACTCTTCCCGCAATCCCCGCATTTGTAGGGTTTTTCCCCAGTGTGCATCCGCCGGTGCTTCACCAGCGCCGAGTTTTGCCCGAATCCTTTTCCGCATTCGGGGCAGACGTAGGGTTTCTCTCCAGTTTGGGTCCCTTGATGTTTCACGCTCTCAGCTCTGCTCGCCACGCTCTTCCCACACTCGCTGCACTTCCCTCCATCCGATTTCCACCTCCTCCCTTTTTCTTTACCGCATCCTTCGGCGTGGATCCTCCGGTGCCTCTCCAAATGGGAACTTTGAGAGAAGCTCTTCCCGCAATCCCCGCATTTATAGGGTTTATCACCGGCGTGGATACGCCGGTGTCTGTCCAGGTGAGAACTCCAAGCAAAACTCTTCCCACAATCCCCACATTGATAAGGTTTGCCGGCACCGTGCCCGCGTTGGTGCTGCGCCAACGCCGCGCTCAACCCGAATCCCTTCCCACACTCCACGCATTTGTAGGGTTTCTCACCCACGGTGCCCCGACGGCGTTGTTTGCCCGGCGGCGTCGCCATCCCCACCGCCAAACTTTTGCCAAAGCTTTTCCCACAGCATTCACCGCATTGAGCCGAATCGGAACCGTGAGTTCGCCGGTGCCGGTCCAGATGTGAACTCCAACTAAAGCTTTTCCCACATTCGGGACAGGCGTAAGGTTTTTCTCCAGTATGGATACGTCGATGCCTTTCCAAGTGAGAATTCCAATTGAATCCTTTCCCGCAGTCCCCGCATTTGTAAGGTTTCTCTTCCAGGTGTTGTTTTTGGTGTTTAACCAAACCGGAGCTCGCCGGGAAGGTTTTCCCACAAACCCCACATTGGCAAGGGGTCGGAGACGTCGCGGTGCCACCGTGAACCCGTTGGTGTTGGATGAAGGCTGAACCCACGCTGAAGGTTTTCCCGCATTCGGGGCACTTATAGGGTTTCTCACCGTTGTGCCTTTGTTGATGGGTGATGAGCGTCGAGCTCAACCGAAAGCATTTCCCACATTCGGGGCACTTATAGGGTTTCTCGGCCCCTCGCCGACGTTTGGGGAAAGCAGAACCAAAGGCCAAAGCTTTGCCACAATCGTGGCACCTCCCGTGCCCCAAAAGGCTCTTTTGGGGGAATTTCTTAAAGCCACGATGCCCCGTTTTGCCACCTCCTCCCCTTTTGCCGACGCGGGGCGGATCTTCGGCTTTAGGGGGTTCTCCCGGTGCCGGCGTCGGCCCTTCGGTTGTGGGTGGGTTGGGGGGTTTGGTTTTGGGGGCCGGGGTGGTTTCGGGGTCACCGGATTCGGGGTGAGGAGGCGGTGGTGGTGGTGGTGGTGGTGGTGGTTCGTCTTCCTCTTCCTCCTCTTCCTCTTCCTCTTCTGGGTCGCTCTGCAGCGCCGGGTCTGCGGGAGGAGCGGGTGGTTCTGGGAGGAAAAGGAGATGGGGGGCATAAAGGGACCCCGTGGGTTGGGTTGGTTGGGTTGGTTATGGTGGGTTGGGATGGGTTGGTTATGATGGGTTGGGTTGGGTTGGTTATGTTGGGTTGGGATGGGTTGGTTATGTTGGGTTGGGATGGGTTGGGATGGGTTGGTTATGATGGGTTGGGTTGGTTATGGTGGGTTGGGTTGGTTATGTTGGGCTGGGTTGGTTATGTTGGGCTGGGATGGGTTGGTTATGTTGGGTTGGAATGGGTTGGGATGGGTTGGTTATGTTGGGTTGGGATGGGTTGGGTTGGGTTGGGATGGGTTGGTTATGTTGGGTTGGGATGGGTTGGGATGGGTTGGTTATATTGGGTTGGGATGGGTTGGTTATGATGGGTTGGGTTGGGTTGGTTATGTTGGGTTGGGATGGGTTGGTTATGTTGGGTTGGGATGGGTTGGTTATGTTGGGTTGGGATGGGTTGGGATGGGTTGGTTATGATGGGTTGGGTTGGTTATGTTGGGTTGGGTTGGTTATGGTGGGTTGGGTTGGTTATGTTGGGTTGGGTTGGTTATGTTGGGTTGGGATGGGTTGGTTATGTTGGGCTGGGATGGGTTGGTTATGTTGGGTTGGGTTGGGATGGGTTGGTTATGTTGGGTTGGGTTGGGAGAGGTTGTTTATGTTGGGTTGGGATGGGTTGGTTATGTTGGGTTGGGATGGGTTGGTTATGTTGGGTTGGGATGGGTTGGGATGGGTTGGTTATATTGGGTTGGGATGGGTTGGTTATGTTGGGCTGGGATGGATTGGTTATGATGGGTTGGGATGGGTTGGTTATGATGGGTTGGGATGGGTTGGTTATGTTGGGTTGGGATGGGTTGCTTATGATGGGTTGGGATGGGTTGGTTATGTTGGGATTGGTTGGGTTGGGAAGAATTGAGATAGGATGGGTTGGTTGAGTTGGGTTGGGATGGGTTGGTTATGATGGGTTGGGTTGGGATGGGTTGGTTATGATGGGTTGGGTTGGTTATGTTGGGTTGGGTTGGTTATGGTGGGTTGGGTTGGTTATGGTGGGTTGGGATGGGTTGGTTACATTCGGTTGGGATGGGTTGGGATGGGTTGGGATGGGTTGGTTATGATGGGTTGGGTTGGGTTGGTTATGTTGGGTTGGGATGGGTTGGGATGGGTTGGTTATGATGGGTTGGGATGGGTTGGTTATGATGGGTTGGGATGGGTTGGTTATGTTGGGATTGGTTGGGTTGGGAAGAATTGAGATGGGATGGGTTGGTTGAGTTGGGTTGGGATGGGTTGGTTATGTTGGGTTGGGATGGGTTGGTTATATTGGGTTGGGATGGGTTGGTTATGTTGGGTTGGGATGGGTCGGTTATGTTGGGATTGGTTGGGTTGGGAAGAATTGGGATGGGATGGGTTGGTTGAGTTGGGTTGGGATGGGTTGGTTACATTGGGTTGGGATGGGTTGGGATGGGTCCCCCCGAAATGCCCCCCCAAAAGCCCCCAAATCCCCATTTTTCACCCCAAAATTGCCACTCATTGACCCTCATCCCGCAGCGTCGATGCAACTCAGCAAATGCCCCCAAAACCCCAAGAACCCCGGCTTTCACCCCAAAATCCCCCCCAAAAAGCCCCAAAATCCCAACTTTTAACCCCCAAATCTCCACTTTTGACCCAAAATCCCCATTTTTCACCCCAAAAGCACCCAAATCCCCATTTTTCACCCCAAAATCCAAACTCACCACCCCCCATCCCGCGGCATCAATGCAACTCAGCAAACGCCCCCAAAACCCTGATTTTCACCCCCAAATCAGCCCCAAAAAGACCCAAAATCCCCACTTTTCACCCCAAAATCCCCACTTTTGACCCAAAATCCTCATTTTTCACCCCAAAACCCCCCAAATCCCCATTTACACCCCAAAATCCAAACTCACCACCCCCCATCCCGCGGCGTCGATGCGACTCAGCAAAGTCCACAAAACCCCCATTTTTCACCCCAAAATCCGCCCCAAAAAGCCCCCAAATCCCCACTTTTCACCCCCAAATCCCCACTTTTGTCCCAAAATCCCCATTTTTCACCCCAAGAGCCCCAAAATCCCCATTTTTCACCCCAAAATCCCCACTCACCACCCCCCATCCCGCGGCATCAATGCGACTCAGCAAACGCCCCCAAAACCCCCATTTTTCACCCCAAAATCCCCCCCAAAAAGCCCCCAAATCCCCACTTTTCACCCCAAAATCCCCACTTTTGTCCCAAAATCCCCATTTTTCACCCCAAAATCCAAACTCACCACCCCTCATCCCGCGGCGTCGATGCGACTCAGCAAAGTCCCCAAAACCCCAATTTTCACCCCAAAATCCGCCCCAAAAAGCCCCCAAATCCCCACTTTTCACCCCCAAATCCCCACTTTTGTCCCCAAAATCCCCATTTTTCACCCCAAGAGCCCCAAAATCCCCATTTTTCACCCCAAAATCCAAACTCACCACCTCCCATCCCGCGGCGTCGATGCGACTCAGCAAACGCCCCCAAAACCCCCATTTTTCACCCCAAAATCCCCCCCCAAAAGCCCCCAAATCCCCACTTTTCACCCCAAAATCCCCACTTTTGTCCCAAAATCCCCATTTTTCACCCCAAGAGCCCCAAAATCCCCATTTTTCACCCCAAAATCCAAACTTACCACCCCCCCTCCCGTGGCATCAATGCGACTCAGCAAACGCCCCCCAAACCCCAATTTTCACCCCAAAATCCACCCCAAAAAGCCCCAAAATCCCCACTTTTCACCCCAAAATCCCCACTTTTGTCCCAAAATCCTCATTTTTCACCCCAAGAGCCCCAAAATCCCCATTTTTCACCCCAAAATCCCCACTCACCACCCCCCATCCCGCGGCGTCGACGCGACTCAGCAAACGCCCCCCAAACCCCATTTTTCACCCCAAAATCCCCCCCAAAAAGCCCCAAAATCCCCACTTTTCACCCCAAAATCCCCACTTTTGACCCAAAATCCTCATTTTTCACCCCAAAACCCCCCAAATCCCCATTTTCACCCCAAAATCCAAACTCACCACCCCCCATCCCGCGGCGTCGATGCGACTCAGCAAACGCCCCCAAAACCCCCAATTTTCACCCCAAAATCCACCCCAAAAAGCCCCAAAATCCCCACTTTTCACCCCAAAATCCCCACTTTTGTCCCAAAATCCTCATTTTTCACCCCAAGAGCCCCAAAATCCCCATTTTTCACCCCAAAATCCCCACTCACCACCCCCCATCCCGCGGCGTCGACGCGACTCAGCAAACGCCCCCAAAACCCCCATTTTTCACCCCAAAATCCCCCCCAAAAAGCCCCAAAATCCCCACTTTTCACCCCAAAATCCCCACTTTTGACCCAAAATCCTCATTTTTCACCCCAAAACCCCCCAAATCCCCATTTTCACCCCAAAATCCAAACTCACCACCCCCCATCCCGCGGCGTCGATGCGACTCAGCAAACGCCCCCAAAACCCCCAATTTTCACCCCAAAATCCCCCCCAAAAAGCCCCCAAATCCCCACTTTTCACCCCAAAATCCCCACTTTTGTCCCAAAATCCCCATTTTTCACCCCAAGAGCCCCAAAATCCCCATTTTTCACCCCAAAATCCCCACCTACCCCCCCCCATCCCACGGCGTCGATGCGACTCGGCGAAGGCGGTGATTCGGGGCCAACTGATGGCGATTTCCTCCGCTGTGGGAAGCACCAAAATCCCCTGATTTTACCCCAAAACGACACCGAGAAAAATGCAGATTTTTGTTCAACCCCAAATTGGTGTTTTTTGGGGTTTTTTTGGTGTGAATTTGGGTCAAAAACGGTCAATTTTAGGGAAAAACTTGGGTCAAAAATCTCAATTTTAAGGGGGTTGGCAAATTTTGGGTCAAAATTCCTCAATTTTGGGACCCAACTTTGGGGCAAAAACGGACAATTTTAGGGAAAAATGTGGGCCAAAAATCTCAATTCTTAGGGGTGAAATTTGGGGTGAAAACCTCCAATTTTGGGGTCCAATCTTGGTCAAAAATGCTCAATTTTAGTGAAAAATTTGGGTCAAAAATCTCAATTCTTGGGGGTCAAATTTTGGGGGAAAACCTCCGATTTTTAGGCCCAATTTTGGGTCAAAAATGATCAATTTTAGGGAAAAATTTGGGTCAAAAATCTCAATTTTAAGGGGGTTGGCAAATTTTGGGTCAAAATTCCTCAATTTTGGGACCCAACTTTGGGTCAAAAATGGACAATTTTAGGTAAAAATGTGGGTCAAAAATCTCAATTATTTGGGGTCAAATTTTGGGTCAAAACCTTCAATTTTTGGGTCCAATTTTGGGTCCAAAATACTCAAATTTGGGGAGAAATTCAGGTCAAACATCTCAATTTTTAGGGGCCAAATTTTGGGTGAAAACCTCCAATTTTTGGGTCCAATTTGGGTCAAAACCACTCAATTGTAGTGAAAAATTTGGGTCAAAAATCTCAATTTTTGAGGCCCAACTTTGGGTCAAAATCCCTCAATTTTGGGACCCAACTTTGGGTCAAAAATGGTCAATTTTAGGGAAAAAATTGGGGTAAAAAATCTCAATTTGGGGGGGTTGGCAAATTTTGGGTCAAAATTCCTCAATTTTGGGTCCAAAAAGGTAAATTTAGGGATAAATTTCGGTCAAAAATCTCAATTTTTGAGGCCCAACTTTGGGTCAAAAATGTTCAATTTTAGGGAGAAATTTGGGTCAAAAATCTCAATTTTTAAGGGTCAAATTTTTGCGTCAAAAATCTCAATTTTTGGAGCCAACTTTGGGTCAAAATTCCTCAATTTTAGGGAGAAATTTGGGTCAAAAATCCGATGTTTGCATAATTTGGGGTCAAAAATGGTCATTTTTCTGGTGAAATTTGGGTCAAAAATCTCAATTTTTGGACCCAACTTTGGGTCAAAAACTCCAATTTTGCTCAAAACCTCCAAATTTGGCGCTCAATTTTGGGTCAAAAATGCTCAATTTTAGGGATAAGTTTGGGTTAAAAATTCGATGATTTAGATAAATTTGGGTCAAAAATGGTCGTTTTTATGGTGAAATTTGGGTCCAAACCTTTCAATTTTGGGACTAAATTTTGGGTCAAAACCACCAAATTTGGGTCAAAACCTCCCATTTTTGGTGCCCCAATTTTTGGACCCAACTTTAGGTCAAAATCTCCAATTTTGGGGTCCAACTTTGGGCCCAAATTTCTCAATTTTGGGTCAAAAATGCTCAATTTTGGGGCCCAATTTTGGGTCAAAACCCCTCAATTTTGGCTCAAAACCTCTAATTTTGGGTCAAAAATGCTCAATTCTGGGTCAAAACCTCAAACTTTTGGGCCCAATTTTGGGTCAAAACTCCTCAATTTTGGGTCAAAACCTCCAATTTTGAGTCAAAACCTCCAATTTTGGGGCCCAATTTTGGGTCAAAACCCTTCAATTTTGGGTCAAAACCTCCAATTTTGGGTTAAAACGCCTCAATTTTGGGTCAAAATTTAGGTCAAAACCTCCAATTTTGGGTCAAAACCTCCAATTTTGGGGCCCAATTTTGGGTCAAAACCCTTCAATTTTGGGTCAAAACCTCCAATTCTGGGTCAAAACCTCCAATTTTGGGTCAAAACGCCTCAATTTTGGCTCAAAATTTGGGTCAAAACCTCCAATTTTGGGTCAAAACCTCCAATTTTGGGGCCCAATTTTGGGTGAAAACCGCTCAATTTTGGGTCAAAACCCCTCAATTTTGGGTCAAAACGCCTCAATTTTGGGTCAAAACCTCCAATTTTGAGTCAAAACCTCCAATTTTGGGTCAAAACCTCCAATTTTGGCTCAAAACTCCTCAATTTTGGGGCCCAATTTTGGGTCAAAACTCTTCAATTTTGGGTCAAAACCTCCAATTTTGGGGCCCAATTTAGGGTCAAAACCTTCAATTTTTGGGCTGAACTTTGGGTCAAAACCTCCCATTTTGGGTCAAAACGCCTCAATTTTGGCTCAAAATTTGGGTCAAAACCTCCAATTTTGGGTCAAAACCTCCAATTTTGGGGCCCAATTTTGTGTCAAAACCTCCAATTTTGAGTCAAAACCTCCAATTTTGGGGCCCAATTTTGGCTCAAAACTCCTCAATTTTGGGTCAAAACCTCCAATTTTGGCTCAAAACCTCCCATTTTTGAACCCAACTTTCGATCAAAACCCTTCAATTTCGGGGCTGAATTTTGGGTCAAAACCCCTTGATTTTTGTCCTTCCCCCCCCCCCAAACGACCAATTTTTCCCCCCCTTCCCCCCATCCCATTTTTTGGGGTAAAAAACCCCAATTTTGGGTCCCCCCCCCCCCCCAAAGCCCCCTCACCCAATGAGATGACGTTCTCGTAGCTCTCCTGCATGGCGGCCTTTTGGGGGGGGGGGGGGGGCGAATATTATGGGATGTGGAGCTGAAAAGGAAACGGGGGGGGGGGGTCTGCAATTAATTGGGGTAATTAATTAACGGGGGGGGGTCCTAATGAGGGGGTTCTAAGTTAATTGGGATGGTTAATTAATGGGGGGGGGGGAGAAGTAAGTGAAGGGGGAAATGGGGGGGGATTGGGATCTTAAGTTAATTGCGGGGGGGGCTTAATGGGGGGGGGGGCCTAATTAATTAGGATCGTTAATTAATGAAGGGGGGTCTTAATGATGGGGTTCTCGATTAATTGGGATCACTAATTAATGAGGGGGGGGTCTTAAAGATGAGGGGGGGATGTGAAAGGGAAAATGGGGGGGAATTGGGATCTTAATTGGGGGGACTTAATGATGGGGGGGTCTGCAATTAATTGGGGTAATTAATTAACGGGGGGGGGTCCTAATGAGGGGGTTCTAAGTTAATTGGGATGGTTAATTAATGGGGGGGGGGGGGAGAAGTAAGTGAAGGGGGAAATGGGGGGGGGTTGGGATCTTAAGTAAATTGGGGGGGTCTTAATGGTGGGGGGGTGTCCTAATTAATTAGGGTCGTTAATTAATGAGGGGGGGGTCTTAATGATGGGGTTCTCGATTAATTGGGATCACTAATTAATGAGGGGGGGGTCTTAAAGATGAGGGGGGGATGTGAAAGGGAAAATGGGGGGGGATTGGGATCTTAATTGGGGGGTATTAATGATGGGGGGGGCTGCAATTAATTGGGGTAATTAATTAACAGGGGGGGGGTCCTAATGAGGGGGTTCTAAGTTAATTGGGATGGTTAATTAATGGGGGGGGGGGGAGAAGTAAGTGAAGGGGGAAATGGGGGGGGATTGGGATCTTAAGTTAATTGCGGGGGGGGCTTAATGGGGGGGGGGCCTAATTAATTAGGATCGTTAATTAATGAGGGGGGGTCTTAATGATGGGGTTCTCGATTAATTGGGATCACTAATTAATGAGGGGGGGGTCTTAAAGATGAGGGGGGGATGTGAAAGGGAAAATGGGGGGGAATTGGGATCTTAATTGGGGGGGTCTTAATGATGGGGGGGGTCTGCAATTAATTGGGGTAATTAATTAACGGGGGGGGGGTCCTAATGAGGGCGTTCTAAGTTAGTTGGGATGGTTAATTAATGGGGGGGGGGGAGAAGTAAGTGAAGGGGGAAATGGGGGGGGATTGGGATCTTAAGTTAATTGGGGGGGGTCTTAATGATGGGGGGGTCCTAATTAATTAGGTTCGTTAATTAATGAGGGGGGGGGTTCCTAATGATGGGGTTCTAAGTTAATTGGGATGGTTAATTAATGAGGTGGGGGGGGGGAGAAATAAGTGAAGGGGGAAATGGGGGGGGATTGGGATCTTAAGTTAATTGCGGGGGGGGCTAAATGGTGGGGGGGGGTCCTAATTAATTAGGATCGTTAATTAATGAGGGGGGGTTTTAATGATGGGGTTCTCAATTAATTGGGATCACTAATTAATGAGGGGGGGGGTCTTAAAGATGACGGGGGGATGTGAAAGGGAAAATGGGGGGGAATTGGGATCTTAATTGGGGGGTATTAATGAAGGGGGGGCTGCAATTAATTGGGGTAATTAATTAACGGGGGGGGGTCCTAATGAGGGGGTTCTAAGTTAATTGGGATGGTTAATTAATGGGGGGGGGGAGAAGTAAGTGAAGGGGGAAATGGGGGGGGATTGGGATCTTAAGTTAATTGGGGGGGGTCTTAATGATGGGGGGGTCCTAATTAATTAGGTTCGTTAATTAATGAGGGGGGGGGTTCCTAATGATGGGGTTCTAAGTTAATTGGGATGGTTAATTAATGAGGTGGGGGGGGGGAGAAATAAGTGAAGGGGGAAATGGGGGGGGATTGGGATCTTAAGTTAATTGCGGGGGGGGCTAAATGGTGGGGGGGGGTCCTAATTAATTAGGATCGTTAATTAATGAGGGGGGGTTTTAATGATGGGGTTCTCAATTAATTGGGATCACTAATTAATGAGGGGGGGGGTCTTAAAGATGACGGGGGGATGTGAAAGGGAAAATGGGGGGGAATTGGGATCTTAATTGGGGGGTATTAATGAAGGGGGGGCTGCAATTAATTGGGGTAATTAATTAACGGGGGGGGGTCCTAATGAGGGGGTTCTAAGTTAATTGGGATGGTTAATTAATGAGGTGGGGGGGGAGAAATAAGTGAAGGGGGAAATGGGGGGGGATTGGGATCTAAAGTTAATTGGGGGGGGTGTTAATGATGGGGGGGGTCCTAATTAATTAGGATCGTTAATTAATGAAGGGGGGGGCCTAATAATGGGGTTCTCAATTAATTGGGATCACTAATTAATGAGGGGGGGGTCTTAAAGATGAGGAGGGATGTGAAAGGGAAAATGGGGGGGAATTGGGATCTTAATTGGGGGGGTCTTAATGATGGGGGGGGGTCTGTAATTAATTGGGGTAATTAATTAACGGGGGGGGGTCCTAATGAGGGGATTCTAAGTTAATTGGGATGGTTAATTAATGGGGGGGGGGGGGGAGAGAAATAAGTGAAGGGGGAAATGGGGGGGGATTGGGATCTTAATTGGGGGGGGGTCTTAATGGTGGGGGGGGCCTAATTAATTAGGATCGTTAATTAATGAGGGGGGGGATTCCTAATGTTGAGGAAGATCCTAATTAATGGGGGATCCCAAATTAATTGGGGGGTCCTAATTAAGGGGGGGGGGGGTCCCAACTAATTGGGATCCTAAATTAATTGGGGGAGCATCCTAATGATGGGGGGGGGGGGGTCCTAATTAATTGGGATCATTCATTAACGAGGAAGAGAAGAGTCCTAATAATGAGATCTTAATTAATTGGGGTCCCAAATTAATTGGGGGGTCCCAAAATAATGGGGGGGGGGAGGGGGGGGCGCTCCTAATTAATTGGGCTCGTTCATTAATGGGGGGGGGGTCCTAATTAATTGGGGGCGGGGGGCGTAATTAATTGGGGATCATGAATTAATGGGGGGGGTCCTAATGATGGGGGGGGGGGGGGAGTATTATGGGATGGGGGCGTGGGGGGGGGGGGCAGAGGGTATTATGGGACGGGGGTGGGGCGGAGGGTATTATGGGATGGCGGGGGGGGGTCTATAGGGGGTGGGGGTCCATGGGGGGGGGCAGAGGGTATTATGGGATGGGGGGGTGAGGGGGAGGGGAAGGTTTGGGGTATTATGGGATGGCGGGGGGGGGGTCTATAGGGGGAAGTGGGGTCTATGGGGGGGGTGGGGGGGAGAGGGGTATTATGGGATGGCGGGGGGGGTCTGTACGGGGTGGGGGTCAATGGGGGGGGGGAGGAGAAGAGTATTATGGGATGGGGGTGCGGGGGGGGGGGGCAGAGGGTATTATGGGATGGTGGGGGGGAGGTCTATAGGGAGGGGGTCCATGGGGGGGGGGAGGAGAGAGGAGAGGAGTATTATGGGATGGGGGGGGGTGCGGGGGGGGGGGAGGCAGAGGGTATTATGGGATGGGGGGGGGGTCTATAGGGGGTGGGGGTCCATGGGGGGTTGGAGGGGGGAGGAGTATTATGGGGTGGGGGCGTGGGGTGGTGGGGGGGCAGAGGGTTTGGGGTATTATGGGATGGCTGGGGGGAGTCTATAGGGGGTGGGGGGCCATAGAGTGGGGGGGGTTGGGGGTATTATGGGGTGGAGGGGGGGTCCGGAGGGTTTGGGGTATTATGGGATGGCGGGGGGGGGTCTATGGGGGACAGGGGGTCCATAAGGGGAAGAGAAGTATTATGGGATGGGGTCGTGGGGGGGTTGGGGGGGGCAGAGGGTTTGGGGTATTATGGGATGGGGTGGGGGGGTCTATAGGGGGAAGGAGAGTCGATAGGGTGGGAGGGGGGGGTATTATGGGATGGGGTGGGGGGGTCCGGAGGGTTTGTGGTATTATGGGATGGATGGGAGGGGGTCTATGGGGGATGAGGGGTCCATGGGGGGAAGAGGGGTATTATGGGATGGCGGGGGGGGGTCTATGGGGGACAGGGGGTCCATAGGGGGAAGAGGGGTATTATGGGATGGGGTCGTGGGGGGGGGGGGGGGGGCGGAGGGTTTGGGGTATTATGGGATGGCTGGGGGGAGTCTATAGGGGGTGGGGGGCCATAGAGTGGGGGGGGTTGGGGGTATTATGGGGTGGAGGGGGGGTCCGGAGGGTTTGGGGTATTATGGGATGGTGGGGGGGGGTCTGTAGAGGGAGAAGGGGGAGTATTATGGGATGGGGGCCCATAGGGGGGAGAGGGGGGGAAAGGGGTATTATGGGATGGGGTCGTGAGGGGAGGAGGGGGGGGTCCGGTGGGTTTGGGGTATTATGGGATGGCGCAGGGTCGTCTATGGGGTGGAAAAAGGAGTTCTAGGGTGGTGGGGGGGTGGTGGGGAGGGGTATTATGGGATGGGGTCGTGGGATGGAGGAGGGGGGGGTGGGGGGGGGGGGGAGTGGTTCCGGAGGGTTTGGTGTATTATGGGATGGCGGGAGGATGGGGAAGGGGGGGTTCATCGAGGGGGGGGGGGGGGGGAAGGGGATATTATGGGATGGGGTCGTGGAGGGGTGGGGGGGGGAAGAGGGGGGGGGTCCGGTGGGTTTGGGGTGGGGGTACCTGCGGTGCGCGCGGCTCCGGGAGAGGAGAGGGGGGGGGGCACAGGAAGGGGCCGGACCCGGTGGGGGGGGGGGGGGAGGCGGAGCTTTGGGTTGATTGGAGGTGGGGGGGGGGGGGGGGGGGGTTGGCGGAAATACAACGGGAATCGGGAAAAGGGTCGGGAGGTAACGGGGGGGAAATGATGGGGATGGGGGGAATGGGAATTTGGGGGGGGGTGGGGTGGGGATGGATGGGGGGGGCGGTGGGAATGGGGGTTGGAATTGGGGGGAGGGGGCGGTGGGAATGGAATGGGGGGCTGGGAATGGGGGGGGGGATGGGAATGAGAATGGAATGGGGGGGTACTGGGAATGGGGGGGGATGGGAATGGAATGGGGGGGTACTGGGAATTGGGGGGGTACTGGGAATGGGGGGGTGGGAATGGTGGGGGGGGATGGGAATGGGAATGGAATGGGGGGGGTACTGGGAATTGGGGGGGGATTGGGAATGGGGAGAGTGGGAATGGGGGGGGGATGGGAATGGAATGGGGGGGGTACTGGGAATTGGGGGGGGATTGGGAATGGGGGGCTGGGAATGGGGGGGGGGATGGGAATGGGAATGGAATGGGGGGGTACTGGGAATTGGGGGGGGATTGGGAATGGGAATAAGGATGGGAATGGGGGGGATGGGAATGGGAGTGGAATGGGGGGGGGTACTGGGAATTGGGGGGGGAATGGGAATGGGGGGGAGATTGGGAATGGGGGGATGGGAATGGAATGGGGGGGTACTGGGAATGGGGGGGGATGGGAATGGAATGGGGGGGTACTGGGAATGGGGGGGGGATGGGAATGGTGGGGGGGGATGGGAATGGAATGGGGGGGTACTGGGAATGGGGGGCTGGGAATGAGGGGGGGATGGGAATGGGAATGGAATGGGGGGGTACTGGGAATTGGGGGGGGATTGGGAATGGGAATAAGGATGGGAATGGGGGGGTGGGAATGGGAATGGAATGGGGGGGTACTGGGAATGGGGGGGGGATGGGAATGGTGGGGTGGGAATGGGAATGGGGTGGGGATGGGAATTGAATGGGGGGGTACTGGGAATGGGGGGGGGATTGGGAATGGGAATAAGGATGGGAATGGGGGGGTGGGAATGGGAGTGGAATGGGGGGGTACTGGGAATGAGGGGGGAATTGGGATTGGGGGGGATTGGGAATGGGAATGGAATGGGGGGGTACTGGGAATTGGGGGGGGATTGGGAATGGGAATAAGGATGGGAATGGGGGGGTGGGAATGGGAGTGGAATGGGGGGGTACTGGGAATGGGGGGGGATGGGAATGGTGGGGTGGGAATGGGGGGGGGTGGGGATGGGAATTGAATGGGGGGGTACTGGGAATGGGGGGCTGGGAATGAGGGGGGGATGGGAATGGGAATGGAATGGGGGGGTACTGGGAATTGGCGGGGGGATGGGAATGAGACTGGGAATGGGAATGAGGATGGGAATAGGGGGGGCTGGGAATGGGAATGGAATGGGGGGGTACTGGGAATTGGGGGTGGGGCTGGGAATGGGAACGGGGGGGCTGGGAATGGTGGTAGGGATTGGGAATGGGGGGGGTGGGAATGGTGGGGGGGGATGAGAATGGGAATGGAATGGGGGGGTACTGGGAATTGGGAGGGTATTGGGAATGGGGGGGTGGGAATGGGATTGGGATTGGCGGGGGGGACTGGAAGGGGGGGCTGGGACTGGGAATGGAATGGGGGGGTACTGGGAATTGGGGGGGGTGGGAATGGGGAGGGTGGGAATGGGGGGTTGGGAATGGGAATGGGATGGGATGGGACTGGGAGTGGGATGGAACTGGGAACAGAATGGGATGGAAATGGGATGGGGTGGGAATGCGTTTGAACTGGGAATGGGGTGGGGTGGGGTGGGAATGGGACTGGGAATGGGATGGGATGGGACTGGGAGTGGGATGGAACTGGGAATGGGATGGGAATAGAGTGGGATGGGATGGGACTGAGAATGGGATGGAAATGGAATTGGGTGGGAATGGGTTTGGACTGGGAATGGGATGGGGTCGGAATGGGATTGGGATTGGGAATGGGGTGGGAAGGGACTGGGAGTGGGATAGAAATGGGACGGGCTGGGAATGGGATTGGGACTGGGAATGGGGTGGGGTGGGAATGGGACTGGGAATGGAGTGGGATGGGACTGGGATGGGATGGAACTGGGAATGGAATGGGATGGAATGGAAATGGGATGGGATGGGAATGGGTTTGGACTGGGAATGGGATGGGGTGGAAATGGGACTGGGAATGGAGTGGGATGGGACTGGGAGTGGGATGGAACTGGGAACTGAATGGGATGGAAATGGGATGGGGTGGGAATGCGTTTGAACTGGGAATGGGGTGGGGTGGGAATGGGACTGGGAATGGGATGGGATGGAGTGGGAATGGGTTTGAATTGGGAATGGAATGGGATGGGATGGGACTGGGACTGGGATGGGAATGGGATGGGAATGGGATGGAGTGGGAATGGGTTTGAATTGGGAATGGAATGGGATGGGATTGGGATAAGAATGGGATGGGATGGGAATGGAATGGGGATGGGATGGGATGGGAATGGGAATGGGTTTGGACTGGGAGTGGGATGGGGTGGGAATGGGATGAGGTAGGAATGGGACTGGGAATGGGATGGGATGGGACTGGGAGTGGGATGGAACTGGGAATGGGATGGAACGGGGGATGGAATGGGATGGAACTGGGACTGGGAATGGGATGGGATGGGACTGGGAATGGGTTTGGACTGGGAGTGGGATGGGGTGGGAATGGGATGAGGTGGGAATGGGACTGGGAATGGCATGGGATGGGACTGGGAGTGGGATGGAACTGGGAATGGGATGGAAATGGGGTGGGGTGGGAATGGGTTTGGACTGGGAATGGAATGAGGTGGGAACGGGATTGGACACAGAATGGGATGGGGATGGGAATGGGAGTGGGATTAGGATAGGAATGGGAGTGGGATGGAACTGGGAATGGAATGGGGTGGGAACGGGATGGGATTGGGAATGGGAGTGGGATGGGACTGGGAGTGGGGTGGGATGGGACTGGGAATGGGACTGAGATGGGACTGGGAATTGGAAAGAAATGGGATGGGCTGGGACTGGGAATGGGGTGGGGTGGGAATGGGACTGGGAATGGGATGGGATGGGATTGGGAGTGAGATGGAACTGGGAATGGAATGGGATGGGATGGAAATGGGATGGGATGGGATGGGAATGGGTTTGGACTGGGAATGGGATGGAGTGGAAATGGGACTGGGAATGGAGTGGGATGGGACTGGGAGTGGGATGGAATTGGGAATGGGATGGGATGGAACTGGGAAGGGACCGGATCCCGTGACCCCAGTGTCACATTTTGGGATGCAGAACGGCACCAAACCCACCCCCCCGGACCCCCCCCCCCAACCCCCCGACCCCATGGAGCTGTGGGACGAGGCGGATGGGGAGCAGGAACCGCTGGGGGGCAGCGAGGAGGAGGAGGAGGACGGCGCAGGGATGAAGGGTAGGGGTTGGGGGTCCTCTATGGGGTGGGGGGCTGCTATGGGGTTGAGGGAGTCATCTGTGGGGCTGGGGGTCCTCTATGGGGCTGGTGGTCCTCTATGGGGTTGGGGGGGAGACGTGTAGGGCTGGGGGTTCTCCATGGGGCTGGGGGTCCTCTATGGGGGTGGGGGGGGTCCTCTATGGGGTTGGGGGTTCTCTGTGGGGTTGGGGGGGGTCATCTATGGGGTTGGGGGTTCTCTGTGGGGTTGAGGGAGTCATCTGTGGGGCTGGGGGTCCTCTATGGGGTTGGGGGGGAGACGTGTAGGGCTGGGGGTTCTCTATGGGGTAGGGGTCTGCTATGGGGTTGGGGGGGTCATCTATGGGACTGGGGGTTCCCTATGGGGCTGGGGGTCATCTATGGGGTTGGGGGGGTCCTCTATGGGGCTCGGGGTCCTCTATGGGGTGGGGGGGAGAAGTGTAGGGCTGGGGGTTCTCTATGGGGCTGGGGGTCCTCTATGGGGTTGGGGGGGTCATCTATGGGGTTGGGGGTTCTCTATGGGGTTGAGGGAGTCATCTGTGGGGCTAGGGGTCCTCTATGGGGCTGGGGGTCCTCTATGGGGTTGGGGGCGTCATCTGTGGGGCTGGGGGGCCTCTATGGGGTTGGGGGGCTCATTTGTGGGGCTGGGGGTTCCCTATGGGGTTGGGGGGGTCATCTGTGGGGTTGGAGGAGATCATCTATGGGGCTGGGGGTCCTCTATGAGGTTGGGGGGGTCATTTATGGGGCTGGGGGTCCTCTATGGGGTTGGGGTCCTTTATGGGGCTGGGGGGATCCTCTATGGGGTGGGGTGGGGTCTCCCCCCCCACCTTTGGGGTCTATGGGTTCTCTCCCCCCCCCCCCACCCCAATGGGGTCTACAGGGTCTCCCCCCAGGATTGGGGTCTACGGGTTCTCCTCTCTTCCCCCCCCCCCCCACAATTGGGGTCTATGGGGTCTCCTCCCCCCTCCCACCATTGCGATCTATAGGACATCTGTGTATCCCCCCCCCTCCAATCTCCCCACCAACCACAGTGGGGAGGGTCTCCAGTTCTCACCCCCCACCCCCTAACCCCCCTTTTTCTCCCCCCACAGCCCCCCACCCCGTCAGCCCCCCCCCTCTGGACCCCCCTTCCCCCCTCACCTTCCATTGGACGGTCATCCAACAACCGGAACCCGCCGACGTCACCGTGGGGGTCCCACTCCCCTCCTCCCCCCACCCATCCCATAATCTCCTGGTCCTCCAACCCCTTTTCCCTTGCCCTGACTGTGGCAAAACCTTTGGTTGCCGTTCCCACTTCGGCAAACACCGGCGCGGCCGCACCAAACAACGACCTTACGGCTGCTGGCACCGTGGCAGAACCATCACTGGCACCTCCAACCTCTACCGAGCCCACCTGGAGACCACCACGACCACCAAGACTTCGCCAAAACCCACCGCGGCCACCGCCACGTCACCAAAACCCAACGCTGGATCCACGGCGTGGCCGAAACCCACCGACACATCACCAAAACCCACCACCAGATCACCAAAACGCACCAGGACGTCACCAAAACCGGTCGCCGTTTCACCAAAACCCACCGCCGTGCCACCAAAACCCAACAGCAGCAAAAGCTCTTCACTGAAACCCAACAACACGTCACCAAAACCCAACAACTCTTCACCGAAACTCAACAACTCGTCACCAAAACCCAACAACTCTTCACCGAAACCCAACAACTCTTCACCAAAACCCAACAACTCTTCACCAAAACCCAACACCGCCAACAGTGCGTCACCAAAATCCAACACCACGTCACCAAAACCCGACGCCGTGTCACCAAAAGCCAACGCTGGATCCACAGCGTCACTGAAACCCACCAACACTTCACCAAAACCCAACGCCATCAGTAGCAACGGATCCATGGCACCACCAAAACCCACCACCACCACCACCGCATCACCAAACCCCAGCAACGCATCACCAAAAGCCACCACCCCATCACCAAAACCAACCACCACCACCAGTGGATCTACCACGTCACCAAAAACCACCACCCCATCACCAAAACCCAACACCACCACATCAGCATCACTGAAACGCAACACCACGTCACCGAAACCATCCACCACCACCAGATCCATGGCATCACCGAAACCCTCCACCCCATTACCAAAACCCTCCACCCCATCACCAAAACCCACCACCACCACGTCAGCATCGCCAAAACCCACCACCACCAGCACCACCAATGGATCCGCGCCATCACCAAAACCAACCACCACCACCACCAGATCCACAGCATCACCAAAACCACCCACCCCGTCACCAAAACCCACCACCACCACCACCACATCACCAAAACCCACCACCCCGTCACCAAAACCCCCCACCATGTCGCCAAACCCCAACCCCACCTCTCCTTACCAATGCGCCGATTGCCAGCGAACCTTTCGCCGTGCCAAAGAATTGGCCACTCACCGCCGGGCTCACACCGGCCTTTCCCCATTCCAATGTTCCCACTGTGGCAAAACCTTCACCTGGAGCTCCCATTGGGAACGACACCGACGGACCCACACCGGCGAGCGACCTTACCGATGCGCCGAATGCGGTAAAAGCTTTGGTAGAAGCTCACACCTTTACCGGCATCAACGAGGCCACGCCGGTGGTCGTTCCTACATCTGTACCTATTGTGGGAGAAGTTTTGGTAGCACCACTCATTTCGAAAGGCATCAAAAAACCCACGTTGGGAGGAGGCCTTATAAATGTACGAGGTGCCGGAAGAGTTTCGGCGACGCGCCGGCGTTGGTTCGGCATCAAAGGGGACATTTGGTGGAAGGGTCGTCGTGGTGTGGCCGTGGGGTGGGGGGAAAAGGGAGGAGGTGTGGGGATTGTGGGACGGTGTTCTCGTGGAGCTCCCACTGGGAATGGCATTGGTGCGGGGATGGGGGTGATGGTGGGGGTGGGAGCAACGGTGGAAGCTCCATGGCTGATGGTAGAACCTCCATCTCCCATGGTGGGGTCTCCAATGGTGGGATGTCCAATGGTGGAACCTCCAAGATCGATGGTAGAACCTCCATCTCCAACGGTGGGGTCTCCAATGGTGGGATGTCCAATGGTGGAACCTCCAAGATCAATGGTAGAACCTCCATCTCCAACGGTGGGGTCTCCAATGGTGGGATGTCCAATGGTGGAACCTCCAAGATCAATGGTAGAACCTCCATCTCCAGTGGTGGGGTCTCCAATGGTGGGATGTCCAATGGTGGAACCTCCAAGATCGATGGTAGAACCTCCGTCTCCAACGGCGGGGTCTCCAATGGTGGGATCTCCATCTCCAATGGTGGGATCTCCAATGGTGGAACCTCCATCTCCAATGGTGGGATGACCAATGGTGGGATCTCCATCACCAGTGGTGGGATCTCCATTGGTAGAACCTCCATCTCCAGTGGTGGGATCTCCAATGGTGGGATCTCCAACGATAGAACCTCCACGACCAATGGTGGAACCTCCACGGCCAATATTGGGATCTCCATGACCAATGGTGGGATCTCCAGTGGTGGAACCTCCATCACCGATGGTAGAACCTCCATCTCCACTTGTGGGATCTCCATGGCAAACGGTGGAAGCTCCATGGCCAATGGTGGGATCTCCAATGGTGGGATCTCCAATCGTGGGATCTCCAATGGTGGATGCTCCATCTCCAGTGGTAGAACCTCCACAGCCAACGGTGGAACCTCCATGGCCAATGGTAGGACTTCCATCTCCAATGGTGGGATCTCCAGTGGTGGGATCTCCAATGGTAGAACCTCCATGGCCAATGGTGAGATCTCCACGGCCAATGGTGGGATCTCCACGGCCAATGGTGGGATCTCCAACGATTGGACCTCCATCTCCAATGGTGGAACCTCCACGGCCAATGGTAGAACCTCCATCACCAACGGTGGGATCTCCAGTGGTGGCATCTCCATCACCAGTGGTGGAAGTTCTGTCTCCAGTGGTAGAACCTCCATCACCGATGGTAGAACCTCCATCACCAACGGTGGGATCTCCAATGGCGGGACCTCCATCACCAATGGTGGAAGTTCCATCACCAAAGATGGTGGGACCTCCGTCACCAAAGATGGTGGGACCTCCGTCACCAAAGATGGTGGGACCTCCATCACCAAAGATGGGACCTCCATCACCAAAGATGGGACCTCCATGGCCGATGATGGGATCTCCGTCACCAATGGTGGGACCTCCGTCGCCGATGACCCCGTTGGCGTCACCAACGACCCCAATGGCATCACCAACGACGCCCCCAGTGCCACCAAACCCCGGCGTTGTGGCGATTGTGGGGTGATGTTCTCATGGAGCTCCCATTGCCGGTGCACCGACGTCGCCGCCATCGCCAACGATGGGACCTCCATCACTGTTGACCCCATTGGCATCACCAACTCCACCAAACCCTACCGTTGTGCCGACTGTGGCAAATCCTTTTCTTGGAGCTCCCATTGGGAACGGCACCGGTGCACCAACACCGCCGCCATCACCAATGGTGGAACCTCCATCGCCGATGACCCTGTTGGCATCACCGATGACCCCAATGGCATCACCAGCGACCTCATTGGTGTCACCAACGACCCCATTGGCGTCACCAACTCCACCAAACCCTACCGTTGCGCCGACTGTGGCAAATCCTTTTCTTGGAGCTCCCATTGGGAACGGCACCGGTGCACCCATGCCGCCGCCATCACCAACGGTGGAACCTCCATCGCCGATGACCCTGTTGGCATCACCAACGACCCTATTAGCATCACCAGTGACCCCATTGGTGTCACCAACGACCCCATTGGCATCACCAACTCCACCAAACCCTACCGTTGCGCCGACTGTGGCAAATCCTTTTCTTGGAGCTCCCATTGGGAACGTCACCAACGCATCCACACCGGCGAGAGGCCGTACCGATGCGGCGATTGCGGCAAAAGTTTTGGTCGTACCTCACACCTCTACAGGCACCAAAGGAGCCACCAAGGGGGTCGACCCCATATTTGTGGGGTTTGCGGGAGGAGCTTTAACAGCACCCTTCATTTCCTACGGCACCAAAAGGGGCACCGGCAAAACACGGCGAAGCCGCGACGGCGGGCGGCGGTGATGGCGGAAGCACCGGAGGAGGAGTGATGGATGGATGGATGGATGGATGGGGGAGGGTGGGGGGGAGGGGTCTTATGGGGTATTTTATGGGGTATTTTATGGGGTCCAGTGTGTACAGTGGGGTCTTGTGGGGTTTTATGGGGCCCTATGGGGTCTTTTGTGGGGTCTTATGGGGTTGAATGTGTTCAGTGGGGTTTTATGGGGTTCAGTGTGTACAGTGGGGTCTTGTGGGGTTTTATGGGGCCCTATGGGGTCTTTTGTGGGGTCTTATGGGGTTGAATGTGTTCAGTGGGGCTTTATGGGGTTCAGTGTGTACAGTGGGGTCTTGTGGGGTTTTATGGGGCCCTATGGGGTCTTTTGTGGGGTCTTATGGGGTTGAATGTGTTCAGTGGGGTTTTATGGGGTTCAGTGTGTACAGTGGGGTCTTGTGGGGTTTTATGGGGCCCTATGGGGTCTTTTGTGGGGTCTTATGGGGTTCAGTGTGTTCAGTGGGGTCTTATGGGGTCATATGGGGTCTTATTGGGTCCAGTGTGTTCAGTGGGGTCTTATGGGGTCCTATGGGGTCTTTTGTGGGGTCTTATGGGGTTCAATGTGTTCAGTGGGGTTTTATGGGGTCCAGTGTGTTCAATGGGATCTTATGGGGTCCTATGGGGTCTTTTGTGGGGTCTTATGGGGTTCAATGTGTTCAGTGGGGTTTTATGGGGTCCAGTGCGTTCAGTGGGGTCTTTTATGGGGTCCTATGGGGGTTTATGGGGTCCAGTGCATTCAGTGGGGTCTTATGGGGTCAAATGTGGTCTTTTGTGGGGTCTTATGGGGTCTCATGTAGTACATTGTGTCATATGGGGTCCTATGGGGTCTTTTATGGGGTCCTATGGGGTCCTATTGATCCAGTGTGTTCAATGGGGCCTTATGGGGTCTTTTGTGGGGTCTTATGGGGTCCAGTGTGTTCAGTGAGTCCTATTAGGGTGATATGGTCTTTTATGGGGTCTTATGGCACCTTATGGGGTTCAGTGTGTTCAGTGCGGTCTTATGGGGTCGTCTGAGGTACTGTAGGGTTTTATGGGGTCCAGTGTGTTCAATGGGGTCTTTTATGGGGTCCTATGGGGTCCTATTGGGTCCAGTGTATTCAGTGGGGTCTTATGGGGTCCAGTGTGTTTTATGGGGTCCTATGGGATCCTATGGGGCTTTTATGGGGTCTTACGGGGTCCAGTGTGTCCAATGGGGTCTTTTATGGGGTCCTATGGGGGCTTTTATTGGATCCAATGGGGTCTTTTGTGGGGTCTTATGGGGTCTTATAAGGTCCAGTGCAGTCTTATGAGGTCCAATGGGGTTTATGGGGTCTTTTATAGGGTCTTATGGGGTCCAGGGGGGTCTTATGGGGTCCTATAGGGACCTGTGAGGCTTTATAGGGTTCTATGGGACCTTATGGGGTCTTATAGGGTCCTGTGGGGACCAAGGGGTTCTGTGGGGCCTTATAGGGTCCTATGGAGTCCAGTGCATCCCATGGGGTCCTATGGAGCCCTATGGGGTCCAGTGGAGTCTTATGGGGTTCTATGAGGACCTCTGGCGTCCTGTGAGGCCTTATAGGGTTCTATGGGGCCTTATGGGGTCCTTTGGGGTCCAGTGGGGTCTTATAGGGTCCTATGGGGTCTTATGGAATCCTATGGGACCTTATAGGGTTCTGTGGGGCCTTATAGGGTTCTGTGGGGCCTTATAGGGTCTTATAGGGTCCTATGGGACATTATAGGGTTCTGTGGAGCCTTATAGGGTCTCATAGGGTCTTATGCACTGAATACAGGATAAAACATCATTTCGGGGACAAAAGGAACAGTTTTGGGGTTTCCACTGCCCCCCCACCCCCCTTTTTTTTGGGTAGAATTCATCGATTTTTAGTTAAAACCACGTGTGGGGTTGGTGGGGGGGGGGGGGGTGGGCACCTCTTTTTGGGGCCGATCGGAGCGATTTTGGGACTGTGTTTGTTTGGTGAATAAAATAGAGCGTAGCCACGTCCGGCCTCCGTGGTTTTTTGGGGTGAAAAAGGGTGGTTTTGGGGTCCCTATAAAGGGCACTATAGCCCCTATATCCCCAATCCTATAGGGCTGCCCCATAACAGATCCCATATCTCACCCCATAAATGCTTCCCCTCCCCATTTCCCTACCCATATAGGGCCACCCCATATCCCTGCCCCATAACAGACCCCATATCTCACCCCATAAGCACATCCCCCCCCATATCCCCACCCATATAGGGCCACCCCATATCCCTGCCCCATAGCAGACCCCATATCTCACCCCATAAATACGTCCTCCCCATAATAACCCACACATCCACCCCATAACCACGTCCCTGCCCCTATAGGGCCACCCCATACATCCCCACCTCTATAGGGCCACCCCATACATCCCCACCTCTATAGGGCCACCCCATATCCCCACCCTTATAGGGCTGCCCCATAGCAGACCCCATATCTCACCCCATAAATGCGTCCCCCCCCCCATAATAACCCACATATTCACCCCATAAGCACATCTCTCCCCACTCCTATAGGGCCACCCCATAGCAGACCCCAGAAATGCATCCCCCATAGCATCCTCGGCCCTATAAAAGCACCCCATAGCATCATCACCCTTATAGGGCCGCCCCATAGCATCCCCGCCCCTATAGAACAGCCCCATATCCACACCCCTATAGAGCCGCCCCATAGCAGACCCCATAAATGCATCCCTCATCCCTGCCCCTATAGGGCCGCCCCATATCCACATCCCTATAGAGCCGCCCCATAGCAGACCCCATAAATGCATCCCCCATAGCATCCCTGCCCCTATAGGGCCGCCCCATAGCAGACCCCATAAATGCATCCCTCATCCCTGCCCCTATAGGGCCGCCCCATATCCACATCCCTATAGAGCCGCCCCATAGCAGACCCCATAAATGCATCCCCCATAGCATCCCTGCCCCTATAAGGCCGCCCCATAGCAGACCCCATAAATGCATCCCTCATCCCTGCCCCTATAGGGCCGCCCCATATCCACATCCCTATAGAGCCGCCCCATAGCAGACCCCATAAATGCATCCCCCATAGCATCCCTGCCCCTATAGGGCCGCCCCATAGCAGACCCCATAAATGCATCCCTCATCCCTGCCCCTATAGGGCCGCCCCATATCCACATCCCTATAGGACCGCCCCATAGCAGACCCCATAAATGCATCCCTCATCCCTGCCCCTATAGGGCCGCCCCATATCCACATCCCTATAGAGCTGCCCCATAGCAGACCCCATAAATGCATCCCCCATAGCATCCCTGCCCCTATAGGGCCGCCCCATAGCATCCCCGCCCCTATAGGGCCGCCCTTATAGGACCGACCCATATCCCTTCCCTTATAGGACCGCCTACATATCCCCGCCCCTATAGGACCGCCCCGTATCCCCGCCCTTATAGGGCCGCCCCATATCCCCGCCCCTATAGGACCGCCCCATATCCCCGCCCTTATAGGGCCGCCCCACACCGCCAGGGGGCGGCGGAGGAAGAGGAGGATAATGGGGCGGGGGAGGAAGGAGACGCTCGGCCCTATATCCGGGGCGGTGCTTTTTTGGGGGTCTTTGGGGCCTCCCCGACCCTAAAAAACGGCCCCAAAAAACGACCCCCCCCCTCTCCTTCCCCCAGACCCCAAACCCTAAGCGAGGGTGAAGGTAATTATGGGGTTATGGGGGTGGTTATGGGGTTATGGGGTGATTATGGGGTTATGGGGTGGTTATGGGGTTATGGGGGGGATTGGGGAGGGGGAGGGGATGGTAACGAAATAATGGGAAATGGCCCCAAAATGTGGGGTCGGTAATAGGGGAAGGGAGAGGAGGGGGGGGGGAGGATGGGGGAAATGGCCCCAAAAAGGGGGAAATGGCCCCAAAATTGGGGGAAATTGCCCTAAAATGGGGAAATTCGGAAGGAGGGGGGGGGGAGAGGGGAGAAATGATCCAAAATTGGGGGAAATGGCCCCAAAATGGGGAAATATGGAAGGAGGGGGGGGGGAGAGGGGAGAAATGATCCAAAATTGGGGGAAATGGCCCCAAAATGGGGAAATTCGGAAGGAGGGGGGGGGGAAGAGGGGAGAAATGAACCAAAATGGGGGGAAATTGCCCCAAAATTGGGGGAAATGGCCCCAAAATGGGGAAATTCGGGGGGGGGGAGGGGGAGAAGAGGGGAGAAATGATCCAAAATTGGACAAAATTGGGCAAAATTGGACCAAAACGGGGAAATTTGGAGGGGGGGGGGGGGATCAAAATGAGGAGAAATGCCCCAGAAATGGGGAAATTGACCCAAAAAATGGGGGAAATGACCCAAAATTGGGGGAAATGACCCAAAATTGGGGGAAATTGGCCCAAAATGGGGAAATTTGGAGGGCAGGAGGATCAAAATGGGGAGAAATGACCCAAAAATGGGGAAATTGATCCCAAAAAATGGGGGAAAAACACCAAAATGGGCAGAAATGACCCAAAATTGGGGAAAATGACCCAAAATTGGGGGAAATTTGGAGGGGGGGTGAAACAAAATGGGGAGAAATGACCCCAAAATGGGGAAATTTGGAGGGAGGAGGGATGGGGGGGGGGGGGGAATAGGGGAGAAATGAACCAAAATGGGGGGAAATGGCCCCAAAATGGGGGGAAATGGCCCCAAAATGGGGAAATTCGGGGGGGGGAGGGGGAGAAGAGGGGAGAAATGATCCAAAATTGGGCAAAATTGGACTAAAATGGGGAAATTTGGAGGGGGGGTGGACAAAATAGGGGAGAAATGACCCAAAAATGGGGAAATTGACCCAAAAAATGGGGGAAATGACCCAAAATTGGGGGAAATGACCCAAAATTGGGGGAAATTGGCCCAAAATGGGGGAATTTGGAGGGCGGGAGGATCAAAATGGGGAGAAATGACCCAAAAATGGGGAAATTGATCCCAAAAAATGGGGGAAAAACACCAAAATGGGCAGAAATGACCCAAAATTGGGGAAAATGACCCAAAATTGGGGGAAATTTGGAGGGGGGGTGAAACAAAATGGGGAGAAATGACCCAAAAATGGGGAAATTGATCCCAAAAATGGGGGATAAACACCAAAATGGGCAGAAATGACCCCAAAATGGGCAAAAATGACCCAAAATTGGGGGAAATGACCCCAAATTTGGAGGAATTTGGCCCAAAATGGGGAAATTTGGAGGGGGGTGAAACAAAATGGGGAGAAATGACCCAAAAATGGGGAAATTGATCCCAAAAATGGGAAATAAACACCAAAAAGGGCAAAAATGACCCCAAAATGGGCAAAAATGACCCAAAATTGGGGGAAATGACCCCAAATTTGGAGGAATTTGGCCCAAAATGGGGAAATTTGGAGGGGGGGTGAAACAAAATGGGGAGAAATGACCCAAAAATGGGGAAATTGATCCCAAAAAAGGGAAATAAACACCAAAAAGGGCAAAAATGACCCCAAAATGGGCAAAAATGACCCAAAATTGGGGGAAATGACCCCAAATTTGGGGGAAATCGGCCCAAACTTGGGGGAAATTTGGGGGGGGGACAAAGTAGGGGAGAAATGACCCAAAACTGGGGAGATTGACCCCAAAAATTGGGGAAAAGCCCCAAAATGGGCAAAAATGACCCCAAAATGGTCAGAAATGACCCAAAATTGGGGGAAATGACCCCAAATTTGGAGGAATTTGGCCCAAAATGGAGAAATTTGGAAGGTGGGGGCTGGGGGGGGAGGGGGGGGGGCATCAGAATGGAGAGAAATGACCCAACCGTAGGGCAGAAATGACCCAAAAATGCAGGAATTCGCCCCAAAAATGGCAATAAAAATGAAATATTCCCCCCCCCTTCTCCCCAAATGACCCAAAATTTGGCTTTTTTGACCCATTTTTTGGGGGTCTTTTTAGGGCTTGGACGACCCCCCGCCCCCCCCCGGTGCCATGCAGGAGAACTACGAGAATGTCATTTCTTTGGGTGAGGAAAAATAACCTTTTTTTTTTTGCCCAAAATCGCCCTTTTTCACCCCAAAATCAGAATGGGTCCCCATTCGTTCCCATTAATCCCCATTTCCCTCACAAAATGACCCCAAAATGTCCCAAATCCCCACCCAAAAAAACCCCAAAATCCCATAAATTGATTGACCCCCCCCCCATATTTCTCTTTTTTTGCCCAAAATTGTCATTTTTCACCCCAAAATTGGATTGCTTCCCATTTATTCCCATCCCCTCCCATTAACCCTCATTTCCCCAACAAAAAAAACCCCAAAATGTCCCAAATCCCCTCCAAAAAACCCCAAAATCCCATAAATTGACCACATCCCCCCCATTATTTCCTACTATTTCCCCTTTTTGCCCAAAATCAACGTTTTTCACCCCAAAATCATAGTGGGTCCCCATTCGTTCCCAATTAACCCCCATTAATCCCCATTTCCCTCACAAAATGACCCCAAAATGCCCCAAATCCCCACCCAAAAAAACCCCAAAATCCCATAAATTGATTGACCCCCTCTCCTATATTTCCCTTTATTTCTCTTTTTTTGCCCAAAATTGTCATTTTTCACCCCAAAATTAAAGCAGGTTCCCATTTATTCCCATCCCCTCCCATTAACCCTCATTTCCCCAACAAAAAAAACCCCAAAATGTCCCAAATCCCCTCCAAAAAACCCCAAAATCCCATAAATTGACCACATCCCCCCCCATTATTTCCCATTATTTCCCCTTTTTGCCCAAAATTGTCATTTTTCACCCCAAAATTGGATTGGTTCCCATTTATTCCCATCCCTTCCCAGTAATCCCCATTTCCCTCACAGGATGACCCCAAAAAGTCCCAAATCCCCTCCAAAAAACCCCAAAATCCCATATACTGACCACATCCCCCCCATTATTTCCCCTTTTTGCCCAAAATCGCCGTTTTTCACCCCAAAATCCCTCAGCTGAGGAGATCGCCATCAGCTGGCCCCGGATAACGGCCTTCGCCGAATCGCAGCGGCGCCGCGGGATGGTGCAGGGTGAGGAACCCCAAAAAGACCCCATTTTGGGGTGAATTTGTGGGACTTGGGGCAAATTTGGGGCGAATTCGAGAGATTTGGGGATTTTGGGATGAATTTGTGGGATTTAGGGCGAATTCGGGCGGTTTTGGGGGTGATTTCTGAGGGATTTTGGGGATTGATTGGAATATGGGTTGAAATCTGGGGTGAATTTGGGGGATTTGGGATTTGGGGGTGAATTTGTGGGATTTTGGGTCAAATTCATGGGATTTTGGGCAAATTTGGGGCGAATTTGGGGGATTTCGGGATTTTGGGGTGAGTTTGTGGGATTTGGGGCAAATTCATGGTGAATTCAGGTGGTTTTGGGGGTGATTTCTGGGGACTTTGGGGATTGATTGGGATATGGGGTGAATTTGTGGGATTTGGGGGTGAATTTGTGGGATTTTGGGCAAATTTGGGGCGAATTCGGGAGATTTGGGGATTTTGGGATGAATTTGTGGGATTTTGGGCAAATTCAGGGCGAATTCGGGCGGTTTTGGGGGTGATTTCTGAGGGATTTGGGGGATTGATTGGGATATGGGTTGAAATCTGGGGCGAATTTGGGGGATTTGGGATTTGGGGGTGAATTTGTGGGATTTTGGGTCAAATTCATGGGATTTTGGGCAAATTTGGGGCGAATTTGGGGGATTAGGGGATTTTGGGGTGAGTTTGTGGGATTTTGGGCAAATTCATGGTGAGTTCAGGTGGTTTTGGGGGTGATTTCTGGGGACTTTGGGGATTGACTGGGATATGGGGTGAATTTGTGGGATATTCGGGTGAATTTGTGGGATTTGGGGCAAATTTGGGACGAATTTGGGAGATCTGGGATTTTGGGGTGAATTTGTGGGATTTTGGGCAAATTGAGGGCGAATTCGGGCGGTTTTGGGGGTGATTTCTGAGGGATTTTGGGGATTGATTGGGATATGGGTTGAAATCTGGGGCGAATTTGGGGGATTTGGGATTTGGGGGTGAATTTGTGGGATTTTGGGTCAAATTCATGGGATTTTGGGCAAATTTGGGGTGAATTTGGGGGATTTGGGGATTTTGGGGTGAGTTTGTGGGATTTTGGGCAAATTCATGGTGAATTCAGGTGGTTTTGGGGGTGATTTCTGGGGACTTTGGGGATTGATTGGGATATGGGGTGAATTTGTGGGATTTGGGGGTGAATTCATGGGATTTTGGGATGAATTTGTGGTATTTGGGGGCAAATTTGGGGCGAATTTGGGGGATTTGGGATTTGGGGGTGAATTTGTGGGATTTTGGGCAAATTCAGGGCGAAATCGGGCGTTTTTGGGGGCGATTTCTGGGGACTTTGGGGATTGATTGGGATATGGGGTGAATTCATGGCATTTTGGGTTGAATTCATGGGATTTTGGGGTGAATTTGTGGGATTTGGGGCAAATTTGGGGCGGATTTGGGAGATTTGAGGATTTGGGGTGAATTTGGGGGATTTGGGGCAAATTCAGGGCAAATTTAGGTGGTTTTGGGTGCGATTTCTGGGGGACTTTGGGGATTGATTGGGATATGAGGTGAATTCATGGGATTTTGGGGTGAATTCATGGGATATTGGGGTGAATTTGTGGGATTTGGGGGTAAAATCTTGGGATTGAGGGTGAAAATCCAGGGATTTGGGATGAAAATACTGGAATTTTGGGATTGAAGTCTTGGGATTTGGGAAGAAATCTTGGGATTTGGGGTAAAATCTTGGGATTTGGGGTATAAATATTGGGATTTGGGGGTGAAATCTTTGGTTTTGGGGCAAATTCGTTGGATTTAGGGTGAAAATCTTGGGATTTGGGATGAAAATCTTGGGACTTTGGGATGTAATCTTGGGATTTGGGGTAAATTTTTTTATTTTGGGTAATCATTTTGGGATTTGGGGGTGAAATCTTGGGTTTGGGGGCAAATTAATTGGATTTAGGGTGAAAATCTTGGGATTTGGGATGAAAATCTTGGGATTTGGGATGTAATCTTGGGATTTGGGGTAAATTTTTTATTTTGGGTGATAATCTTGATCTTGGGATTTGGGGGTGAAATCTTGTGTTTGGGGGTGAAATCTTGGGTTTGGGGGCAAATTCATTGGATTTAGGGTGAAAATCTTGGGATTTGGGATGAAAATCGTGGGTTTTTGGGATGAAATCTTGGGATTTGGGGTTAAATCTTGGGATTTTGGGGCCAGACCTCGCTATTTCACCCCGTACCCTCGGGATTTTGGGATGAACTCTTGCCATCCAGGCACCGACGCCGACTGTGACCCCCACCCCACAGAAGCCGCCCCCCCAGCGCCACCGGGGTCTGGGTCTGGGGTTGGGGGGACCCCCGATTTGAGGAGGCAGTTGGGGTTGCTGCTGCAGACTGCGGGGCGCTGTCAGGTGGAAAGGATGCTGCGGGAGCTGGTGCGGGAACAGGGCCCGGGGGGGACCCGACGTGGGAGGAGGAGAGCGGCACGAAACCCCAGGGATGGAGGTGGGGGCAAAAATTGGGGATTGGGAGCCTCAAATCTGGGGGTTGGAATGTGAGATTTGGGGTTGGGAGATGTAAATTTGGCGTCTGAAGCCCCAGATTTTGGAGGGTGGGATTGAGAATGTGGGGGTGGGAGCCCCAAATTTGGAGTGGGATTGAAAATGTGGGGGTGGGAGCTCCAAATTTGGCATTGGGAGCTGCAAATTAGGGGGGTGGGACTGAGAATTTGGGGGTGGGAGTCCCAGATTTGGGGCTGGAATGTGAGATTTGGGGTTGGGAGATGTAAATTTGGCGTCTGAAGCCCCAAGTTTTGGAGGGTGGGATTGAGAATGTGGGGGTGGGAGCCCCAAATTTGGAGTGGGATTGAAAATGTGGGGGTGGGAGCTCCAAATTTGGCATTGGGAGCTGCAAATTAGGGGGGTGGGACTGAGAATTTGGGGGTGGGAGTCCCAGATTTGGGGCTGGAATGTGAGATTTGGGGTTGGGAGATGTAAATTTGGCGTCTGAAGCCCCAAGTTTTGGAGGGTGGGATTGAGAATGTGGGGGTGGGAGCCCCAAATTTGGAGTGGGATTGAAAATGTGGGGGTGGGAGCTCCAAATTTGGCATTGGGAGCTGCAAATTAGGGGGGTGGGACTGAGAATTTGGGGGTGGGAGTCCCAGATTTGGGGCTGGAATGTGAGATTTGGGGTTGGGAGATGTAAATTTGGCGTCTGAAGCCCCAAATTTTGGAGGGTGGGATTGAGAATGTGGGGGTGGGAGCTCCAAATTTGGCACTGGGAGCCCCAAATTAGGGGGGTGGGACTGCAAATCTGGGGGTGGGGACCCAAACTTGGGGACTGGTGACCCAAAACTTAGGGTTGGGAACCCCAAGTTTGGCATCAGGAGGACAAAATTTGGGAGGAGGAACTGAGAATTTGGGGGTGGGAGCCCCAGATTTGGACTGGGAGTGAAAATGTGGGAGTGGGACCCCCAGATTTGGTATTGGGAGCCCCACTACGGGCACAAAACCCCAACTTTGGACACAGGACCCCCAGTTTTGGCACAGGAACCCAACTTTGGGCACAGGACCCCCAGTTTTGGCATAGGACCACAAATTATGGCACGGAACCCTCGATTTTGGCATAGGATTTCCAATTTTGACATAGGAACCCAACTTTGGGGACGGGACTCCCAATTTTAGCACAGGACCACAAATTAGGGCTGGGGACTCCCAGTTTTGGCACAGGACCACAAATAAGGGCATGGGACCCCAAATTTTGGCACAGGAACCAAACTTTGGGCACGGGACCCTCAGTTCTGGCATAGGACCCTCAATTTTGGCATAGGACCCCCAATTTTGGCACAGGAACCCAACTTTGGTTACAGAACCTCCAATTTTGGCACAAGATGCCCAATTACGGCACAAGCTTCCCAGCATCGGCATGGGGACCCCCAGTATTGGCAAAGGACCCCAAATTTGGGCACGGAACCTCCAATTTTGGGATGGAAACAGGGGTGTATTCAGAGCACACGGTTCAGGGACACCTACGGGTGCTAATGTTGCTCCCACGGCACAGGTGCCGGCGCCGAGGACCCATCCCCAAACGGAGCGGATCCATCCCCATCTCCATCTCAACCAGAACCCGTTGCCAAAACCCAACGCCGCAGCACCAAGAAGAGCGACCCAACGCCGGCGCCGTGCGCCGAATGCGCCCGCAGTGCCGCCTCCAAACCACGCTGTTGCCTGGGCTGCTCCCGGCGTTGCCGCGCCGCCGTCGTCGCCGCCGAAAAACCACACCGTTGCGTCGAGTGTGGCAAAGGCTTCAGCCGTGGTTCCAACTTGACCCAACACCGACGCATCCACACCGGAGAACGGCCGCACCGTTGCGGCGATTGCGGCAAAGGTTTCATCCAACGCTCCGATCTGGAGAGGCACCGCCGCGTGCACACCGGAGAGAGGCCGTATCCTTGCGGGGATTGTGGGAAGAGCTTCAGTGTCAGCTCACATCTGGATCGGCACCGCCGGACGCATGCAGGAACCGTGGTGGGTAGCCGTAGCACGCATCGCCCGGTGCCGGTGAATGACGTCGGTTCGTCGGCGTCGCATCGGTGCCCGGAGTGTGGCAAAGGATTTGGCCAACGCTCGGCTCTTTCCAAACACCGTAAGACGCACGGAGGTGAACGGCCTCATCGATGTGGGGATTGTGGCAAGAGTTTCAGCCGCGGTTCTAACCTGACCCAACACCGGCGTATCCATACCGGAGAGAGGCCGTTTGCTTGCGGTGATTGCGGCAAAGGTTTCATCCAACGCTCTGATCTGGAGAGGCACCGCCGCGTGCACACCGGAGAGAGGCCGTATCAGTGTGGGGAGTGCGGGAAGAGTTTCAGTGTCAGCTCACATCTGGAGAGGCACCGGAAGATCCACGTGGCCGAGCGGTGCCATGAGCACGTGGAGGAGTTTTTGGCTGCGCACCGACACGGCCGGGCTTATAAATGTGGGGAGTGCGGGCGCTGCTTTGGCCAAGGGGCCGCGTTGCTGAAGCACCAGCGGGCTCACGCCGGTGGGCGCCCACCACCCCATCAGTGCTCCCATCAAAGCGATGGGGACGGGGATGGCACGGCGACGCCGGCGCCTCCGGAGAAGCCCTACAAGTGTGGGGATTGCGGGAAGGGCTTCGGGCAGCGTTCGGCCTTGGTGAAACACCGGAGGATCCACACCGGGGAGAAGCCGTACGCCTGCGGGGATTGCGGGAAGGGTTTCATCCAAAAGTCAGATCTGACCATCCACCGACGGATGCACACCGGAGAGAAGCCGTACCGCTGCGGGGAGTGTGGGAAGTGCTTCAGTGTCTCCTCCAATCTCCTCACCCATCGGCGTACCCACCTCGGAGAGAAGCCCTACGGCTGCCCTGAATGTGGCAAGAGCTTCATCCAACGCTCTGAGCTCACCATCCATCGCCGTGTGCACACTGGAGAGAAGCCCTACGCCTGCCCAGCCTGTGGCAAATGCTTCAGCCGGAGCTCCCATCTCAACCGGCACCGGCGCACCCACGCCGGGGAAAAGACCCCCGCGCCGCCCCCCGCTGACCTCCGAGCCGACGTTGGACCCCCACCCTTCCCCTCCACCGGACCCCCCCTGCCGTTGTCCCCCCTGGAGCTGCCCTGGGCTCTCTCCTTCCCCGCCCGAGCCTTTGTGCCCCCTGGGTTCCCACCGCCTGCCGCTGCGGCACCCGGAGCTCCAGCGTCGTCCCTGGCCGAGTGAGCGCGGCACGGGGAGCTGCAGGTCACTGTGTTGGGGGAATGATGGCTGGTGGGATCCGTCAGTTCCCATTTTCATGTCTATGTGAGGACACCGACCCATTGGGATCCGTCAGTTCCCATTTCCGGGTCTGTTTGGGGACATCCATCCATTGGGATTCGTCAGTTCCCATTTCCGGGTCTGTTTGGGGACATCCATCCATTGGGATCTGTCAGTTCCCATTTTTGGATCTGTTTGGAGACATTGACCCACTGGAATCTGTCAGTTCCCATTTTGGGGTCTGTTTGGGGACACTGACCCACTGGGATCCGTCAGTTCCCATTTCCATGTCTATATGAGGACTTTGACCTGTTGGGATCCATCAGTTCCCATTTCCATGTCTGTTTGAGGACACTGACCCATTGGGATCTGTCAGTTCCCATTTTTGGGTCTGTCTGGGGACATTGACCTGCTGGGATTCATCAGTTCCCATTTTTGGGTCTATATGGGGTCATCCATCCATTAGGATCTGTCAGTTCCCACTTCCACGTCTATACTGGGGACATCCATGCATTGGGATCCATCAGTTCCCATTTCCATGTCTATGTGGGGACATCCACCCACTGGGATTCATCAGTTCCCATTTCCAGGTCTGTTTGGGAACATCCATCCATTAGGATCCATCAGTTCCCATTTCCTGGTCTCTTTGAGGATGCTGATCATTTGGGATCCATCATTTTCTCCCTTCACATCCCTTTGGGGACATCCACCCACTGGGACATGCCTGTCCCCAGCTCCAGTCCCACTGTGGGACAGCTGATAGTAGGGATCCATCCGTTCCCATTTCCAGCCACATCGGGATCCATCCCAACACTTCTTTGCCTATTGGGCTCACTGCAATCCCACTGGAATCCATCCTAATATCTCTATATCCATTTGGGATCACCACGATCCCATCAGGATCCATCCATCCCAACACCTCTGCATCCTTTGGGATCTCCCCAGTCCCATCGGGATGATTCATCCATCCCAAAAACTCTGTGCCCACTGAGATCACTCCAATCCCATTGGGATCCATCCCAACGCTTTGGGATCTCCCCAATCCCACAGGGATCCCATTGGGATTCATCCCAACGCTTCCATGTCCATTTGGGATCACTCAGATCCCATTGGGATTCATCCCAGTACCTTCATGTCATTTGGGATCACTCAGATCCCATTGGGATTCATCCCAGTACCTTCATGTCATTTGGGATCACTCAGATCCCATTGGGATTCATCCCAGTACTTCCATGTCATTTGGGATCACCATGACTCCATTGGAGTCCATCCCAACACCTCTGCGCCCATTGGGATCATTCCAATCCCACTGGGATCCATCCCAACACTTCGTGTCCTTTGGGATCTCTCAGATCCCACTGGGATCCATCTCAATGCCTTTGTGCCCATTGGGATCTCTCCAATCCCATTGGGATCTCTCCAGTCCTATCATGATCTATCCCAACACTTTGGGATCTCTCCGATCCCATGGGGATCCATCCCAACACCTCTGCACCCATTGGGATCATTCCAATCCCACTGGGATCCATCCCAACACTTTGTGTCCTTTGGGATCTCTCAGATCCCACTGGGATCCATCTCAATGCCTTTGTGCCCATTGGGATCTCTCCAGTCCTATCATGATCTATCCCAACACTTTGGGATCTCCCCGATCCCATGGGGATCCATCCCAACACCTCTGTGTCCATTGGGATCACCCCAATCCCATGGGGATCCATCCCAACACCTCTGTGTCCTTTGGGATCGCTCCAATCCCATTTTGGTGCTGCAGCTGCAAATTCAATCAATTCCCTACTTTGTTTCTATTTTTAAATCCTTTTCCCCACTTAATTACCCTTTTTTTACCCCAATTCCCCACCCCATTTCCTCATCCCGCCCTATTTCCCCTAAGATTTACCAAATCTCCTCGGGCCGTCCCCGAGAAAACTTACAAACTGAAGCAGAAAAATGGGTAATTTTGGGGTTATTTTCACCTATTTCTGCTGAAACACATGAATTATCAAGGGTGGTTTCGGGGCAGGTTCAGTTGAACGGTATCAACGGACAGTATTGTTTTTTTTTTTTTTTAATTATTATTATTTTTTACTGTTTTGTGTCTCTGTGATTTCTCAACGCGTGGGGGGTCCTCCTGTGGGTGCACAAAATGGGGAGAAAACACCCAGATTTGGGTCAGCTGCACAGGACGTTGGAACTGAACAACGTGGACTCATCACTCCACACGGAGCTGCAGCCGCTCACGCTGGGTTTACCCAATTCCCCATTTCTGTACCCAAAACGGGAGAAAAAAAAAAAAAAAAAAATGGGCCTTTTTCAGTTGTCTGGGTTTGTTCTTTTTTTTAAGAAAAAAAAAAAATATAGATTTTTGTTGTTAGTTGTGGTGTGATGGTTTATTTCAGAGCAGCCTCAGAATTGGGGCCCAAATCAGGATGAAAAAAGTTTTCCATGTAAAAATGTTTTTTCACCTAAACTTACCGTTTTCCACCTCAAAAAATGGCATTTCCCACCCCAAAAGACCCATTTTCTACCTAAAATATAGCAGCCTTTGGCTTGAGAAGACTCATCTTCAACGTAAAATTTACACAGAAATTGAGTTTTCTACCTTGAAGTGGTGATTCTCAGCTTACAAATGCCAGTTCTCTACCCAAAACCAATCTTTTTCCACCCAAAATGGTTTTCACTCACCTAAAAAAACCTTTTTCCTACTCAAATACGGCCTTTTCTACCTAAAAATCATCCCATCATATGTTTTCTGACACAAAAAGCTTTTCCTACCTTAAAAACTTGTCATTTTCCACCTGAAAAAGAATGATGTTCTAATCAAGAACACTAAAAAGTGAAAACTTGAGTTTTTCGACCCAAAAATGGCGTTTTCTATGTAAAAAATGGACTTTTGCACCTAAGAACTGTCTCCTTGAGTCCACTTCGTTTTCTGTCCAATCCAAAAATGGTCCTTTCTACCTAAAAACCGATCCTTTCCTACCTAAAAGTTGGATTTTTCTACTTAAAGGGACTCATTTTTTAACTCCAAATCCATGCTTTCTACCTAAAATTAATGTTTCCCCACCTCAAAGTGGCCTTTTCTTCTAACTAAAAAATGGTGTTTTTTCCCCCTCCAAGTCATTTTTTCCACCCAAAACCTTTTGCTGACCCCAAAACGGGACTTCTGGACCCAAACATGGCGTTTTCTTTCAGCATTCCACGACAAAGCCTTACAAATTGGGTCACAAAAACACAAAATCCTTAAGTTTGAACCTCCCCCCCCCCCAGATGCAGTGCTCCAATGACGACACAGCGACAACACACGTTGTAAACAACAGTTTCTGTAATAAATAACCCCAAATGGGGGTTAAACAGCTCTGAAATAAATAGTGTTAAATATTAAATACCCTACAATTAAATAACCCCTTAAATAAATACAAACGACGACCCAATAAATAACGGTGTGACCCACAAAGAACTGGGGCTCTGAGGGTGAGGTAGAGGCACCCACGGGTGCTCGGTGCCACCGCAGCATCGTTACCGCGGTGTCGGTCCCCCAAAGCATCTCCAAATCCATCGGGTGTCACCACCAATGACACAGCAACAGGCACAGCATGGCACCAGGTGTCACCTCCAGGTGGAGGTGACAATCGTACGGTGTCACCCGGACAACAGGGTGACCGTCTGAGTTGTCAGTGTGCAGTGATGTTGTAGGCCCGCAGGGTCGGTGACGGCAACAACCGTGGGCAGGAGGTGCCCACGGGTGTCACCTGTCCCCCATGGGGTGGGCACGTTGTCACCGGTGGTGTCACAGTCGTCCCAAGTCGCGCTGTCACCACGACCATCTCCGGTGTCACCACTTCTTCAGGTTGTGACGTCCCCACGACCGTCTCCTTGGGTTGTGTTGGTTGTGGTGACAAGTGAGGTGGTAACGATGACACGTTGAGCGTCACCGCGACCACCCCGGGTGTCACCACCACCTCTCCTGGTTGTGTTGTCACCGTGACCGCTTCAGGTGTCACCACCACCTCTCCTGGTTGTGTTGTCTTCCCAACCTCGTTGGGTGTCACCACCACCTCTCCCAGTTGTGTCGTCTTCCCAACCACTTTGGGTGTCACGGCCACCATCTTGGGTGTCATGACCACCATCTTGGGTGTCACGGCCACCTCTCCTGGTTGTGTCGTCACCTCAACCACCTCAGATGTCACCACCACCACCAATTCCCCAGGTTGTGTTGTCACCGTCTCCACCGGCGCGCTGTAAACCTGAACGCCGACCACTGCCAACAACACCAGGAGGAGCCGCGTGGCCAGGCTGACTTCTTCCGTTGGGGGCGGCCGTCGTACCTGAAGGGGGGACAAAAAAGGGTTAATATACAATTTTTCGGGGGGTGAAAAGCCTTAAAATGAAGATAAACAGCGTTATCAAGGAGGATTCCCCCCATTTTAGGCGACGTTCTCGGTGTTTGTGTAGAGGGGACCCAGCTGAGAGCAAAGCCAACCCGATCCTAATTAGCTGCTGGGGTTAATGGGTTAATAACCCCGCTCCTGCAGGGGCAACGCTGTCTGAATTTTGGGTTAAAAACTCCTGAAACGAAGGAAAACGTAATCCTTGAGGGGATGAATGCAATCGTCTGGTGGGAAATCCCTCGATTTTGGGTTGCTTCCGTGAGGTTTAATGGGTTAATAAAACACTGAGGGGAATTATTGCTTTAATTTTGGGTTAAAAAAACCCAAATTGTGGGTAACTATCAATCCCTGAGTGACAAAACGTAATTTTAAGGGGAAATTCCCTCATTTCAGGTTCTAGCTTCAGGGGTTCTATGGGATCTTATGGGGTCCTTATAGGGTCCTTAGGAGGGCTCACGAAATGCCCGTTATTTTCCCCCTAAACGCTGCTTCAATTTGGGGTTAAAAGCCCTAAAATGAGGGAAAATGTAATTCTAGGGGGAAACGCAGCTCCAGTTTTAGTTACGAAAACCCTAAAACGGGAGAAAATATTACTTGAAGGTGGGGTGGGGTGAATACTGCCCTAATTTTGGGTTAAAAAAGCATAAATTATAAGCAAACAGAATACAGACGGGGATATCCTGCTCTAGTTCGGGGGTAAGAAGTCCTAAGAAGAGGAAAAATGTCATTCAAAGGGGAAAATACCACCCCAGATTTGAGTTAAAACACCTAAAACAAGGAAAAAATCTGACTAGGTAGGGGAAATTCCCTCCTTCCCCCCCCCCCTCCTCCCCCCCAGTGCCATACGTGGGGCTGTGACTCATGTAGGGTTGTGACTCAACACTCTCCCCTTCATCCCCCCCCCTCCCCCAGGAAATGCGTCCCTTCCTGTCTCCTCCCCCCCCCCAAAATGGGGGCTTTGTGAAGATGGGGGGGGTTTAGAGGGGGTCCCATGGAAAACGGGACAAAAATGGGGGTTGAGGGGGGGGGTCCTATGTGGGGTCCCCCAGAAATAGGGGCCACACAGAAGTAGGGGGATATTTCCTGACAGAAATGGGGGTCATGGGGGAAGGGGGGGGTCCACCATCCCTATTTCTTCACAGAAATGGGGGTTCCATCCCAATTTTCACATAGGCCCCGGGGGGAGGGAGGGGCAGGGGGGTTCTGAGGTGGGGGAGGAATCCTCCATCCCCAATTTCTGACAGAAATGGGGGTCCTAGGGGGGGTCCTCTATCCCAATCTCCTCAAGGAAATGGGGTGCTGAGCAGGGGGGGGGGTCCTGGAGGGAGAGGGGTCTCCATCCCAATTTCCTCATAGAAATGGGGGTCCATGAGGGGGGGGGAAGGGGGCAGAGGGGATCCTGAGGTGAGGGAGGGGTCTTCCATCCCAATTTCCTTACAGAAATGGGGGTCCTGGGGGGGGAGAGGGGTCTCTAACCCCATTTCCTGATAGAAAAGAGGGTCCTGGGTGGGGGGCAGAGGGAGTCTTGAAGGGGGGGGGGTCCTCCATCCCAATTTCCTCACAGAAATGGGGGGTCCTGGGGGGGCTCAGAGGGGGGGTCCTGAGGTAGGGGAGGGGTCCTCCATCTCCTGACAAAAATAGGGGTTCTGGGGGGTCTCCATCCCCAATTTCCTCACAGAAACGGGGGTCCTGAGGTGGGGGAGGGGTCCTCCATCTCCTAATGAAAATGGGGGTCCTGGGGGGGGGTCTCCATCCCCAATTTCCTCACAGAAATGGGGATTCTGGGGGGGTCTTCCACCCCCAATTTCCTCACAGAAAAGGGGCTCCTGGGGGGGGTCCTAGGTGGAGGGGGGGGGGATGGGGGAGGGATCTCCACCCCAATTTCCTCACAGAAATGGGGGTCCTGGAGGGGGGGGTCTCCACCCCAATTTCCTCACAGAAATGGAGGTCCTGGGGGGGGGGGGCGGGGGGGTCCTCCACCACCCCAGTTTCCTCACAGATATGGGGGTTTTGGGGGAGGGTAGGGGGGGGTCTTCCATCCCCAATTTCCTCACAGAAACAGGGGTCCTAGGTGGAGGGATGGGGGAGGGGTCCTCCACCCCAATTTCCTCACAGAAATGGGAGTTCTGGGGGGGGGGGGGGGGGGGGTGTCTTCCATCCCCAATTCCCTCATAGAAATGGGGGTCCTGGGGGGGTCTTCCATCCCCAATTCCCTCACAGAAATGGGGGTCCTGGGGGGGTCTTCCATCCCCAATTCCCTCACAGAAGTGGGGGTTCTGGGGGGGGGGGTCTTCCATCCCCAATTCCCTCACAGAAACGGGGGTCCTGAGGCGGGGGGGGGGGGGGGGGGGGGTAAATGCTTACCACGGGTGGATACAGGACCCTGCGGTGGCGACGACGCGGCCGTGGGGTCCCGCTGGGGTTCGGGGGGATGTCGAAGGTGAAATAGCGCGGCGGGGATGGGGTGAGGCCGCCGGGACCCCCACAGACACCGCCAGGAGCCGCCGCTGCTGTCGTCGCCGCCATCACAACACCTTCGCGGCTCTGAAATAAAATGGCGCCCGCGCCTCAGAGCGGTGCTTTTATATCCGGAGGCGGCGGGCCCGCCCACCGCGGCTTCCTATTGGCTGAGAGTGTAGCGAGCGGGTGGGCGCAGCGGCTTCCTATTGGCTGAGAGCGGGGCGAGCTGGGGAGGGGGGGCGTGGCCTTGGGCGTGGAGGGGCGGGGCTGAGCGTGATGTGGGCGGGGCTTGATCGGGAGAGGGGCGTGGCCTGGCGGGGGATTTTCCATTCCTTATAGGGGCCTATGGGGGATATAGGGGGTCTATAAGGGGCTATGGGGAGATATAGGGGGGCTACAGGGGGTCTGTAAGGGGCTATGGGGAGATATGGGGGGGCTATAGGGGGTCTATAAGGGGCTATGGGGTGATATAGGGGATATAGGGGTCTTTAGGGGCTCTATAAGTTGCTATGGGGAGATATAGGGGGGTCTATAAGGGGCTATGGGGTGATATAGGGGATATAGGGGTCTTTAGGGGCTCTATAAGTTGCTATAGGGAGATATAGGGAGTCTATAAGGGGCTATGGGGAGATATAGGGGGGATATAGGGGCCCCATAAGAGGTTATGAGGCAATATAGGGGGGATATAGGGGGTCTATAGGGACTCTGTAAGTGGCTATGGGGAGATATAGGGGGGCTATAGGGGGTCTATAAGGGGCTATGAGGAGATATGGGGGGGGGATATAGGGGGTCTATAAGGGGCTATGGGGAGATATAGGGGGGATATAGGGGGTCTATAAGGGGCTATGGGGAGATATAGGGGGGATATAGGGGGTCTATAAGGGGCTATGGGGAGATATGGGGGGCTATAGGGGGTCTGTAAGGGGCTATGGGGAGATATGGGGGGGATATAGGGGGTCTATAAGGGGCTATGGGGAGATATAGGGGGGCTATAGGGGATCTATAGGGGGCTATGGGGAGATATAGGGGGGATATAGGGGGTCTATAAGGGGCTATGGGAAGATATAGGGGGGATATAGGGGGTCTATAAGGGGCTATGGGGAGATATAGGGGGCTATAGGGGATCTATAAGGGGCTATGGGGAGATATAGGGGGGATATAGGGGGTCTATAAGGGGCTATGGGGAGATATAGGGGGCTATAGGGGATCTATAAGGGGCTATGGGGAGATATAGGGGGCTATAGGGGATCTATAAGGGGCTATGGGGAGATATAGGGGGCTATAGGGGATCTATAGGGGGCTATGGGGAGATATAGAGGGAGATATAGGGGGCTATAGGGGACTATGGGGGTCTATAGGGTTCTATAGGAGCTGTATAGGGAAGCTAGAGGATTCTATAAGGGGTCTTTTCCAGCCTATAGGGGGACCTCAAAGGGTTCTATGAGGGGTATGTAGGGGTTGTATAGGGGGTCTGTAGGGGTCTATAGGGTTCTATGAGGGGTCTGTAGGGGGCATATAGGGGTCCATGTGGGTCTATAGGGTTCTATGAGGGGTCTGTAGGGGATGTATAGGGTTCCATGGGGGTCTATAGGGTTCTATGAGGGGTCTGTAGGGGGCATATAGGGGTCCATGGGGGTCTATAGGGTTCTATGAGGGGTCTGTAGGGGATGTATATGGTTCCATGGGGGTCTATAGGGTTCTATGAGGGGTCTATAGGGGTTTTATAGGGGTCCATGGGGGTCTATAGGGTTCTATGAGGTGTCTATAGGGGACATATAGGGGTCCATGGCGGTCTATAGGGTTCTATGAGGGGTCTGTAGGGGACATATAGAGGTCCATGTTAGGGTCTATAGGGTTCTACGAGGGATCAGTAGAGGACATATAGGGGTCCATGGTGGGGGGGGGGGGCTATAGGGGTGGTATAGGGGTGTGTAGGGGTCTATATGGTTCTATGAGGGGTCTAAAGGGGTTGTATATGGGGTCTGTAGGGGTCTATAGGGTTCTATGAGGGGTCTGTAGGGGTTGCATAGGGGGTCTGTAGGGGTCTATAGGGTTCTATGAGGGGTCTGTAGGGGACATATAGGGGTCCATGGGGGTCTATAGGGTTCTATGAGGGGTCTGTAGGGGTTGTATAGGGATCCATGGGGGTCTATAGGGTTCTATACGGGGTCTGTAGGGGATGTATAGGGTTCCACGGGGGTCTATATAGGGCTCTATATGTGAGCCTATAGGGGTTTATAGGACCAACATCAGGGGAGGGGGATTTGGGGATGCATTGGGGTCTATGGGAGGGTACAGCCCCCCCCATATCCCCCCTATAGACCCCTCCATAGACCCCACAGCCCCCCTTTCCACCTGCCCCTCCCCCCCCCCATTTCCTCCCCCCTTCATTTTTATGGGATTTCCCCACATTGCACAACCCTGGGGGGGGGGGGGAGGGGAGGGGAGGGAAAATTTCCAGTGCTTTGAGTCACGCAGGGAGGTGGGGGGAGGGGGTGTGACGTCATCAGAGTCGCCTCCCCCCCCTTCCCCCCCCCCATGGCACCATGACCTTTGGTCCCCCATTGTCCCCATTGTCCCCCATTGTCCCCATTGTCCCCCAGTATCCTCACTGTCTCCCCATTGTCCCCCAAAGTCCCATACTATCACCCAATATCCCCCAATGTCACCCATTATCCCCCACTGTCCCTCCCCTGTCCCCCAATGTCCCCAATGTCCCATAATATCCCCAATATCCCCCAATGTCCCATAATGTCCCCCAATATCCCCCATTGTCCCCAAAGTCCCATAATATCACCCAATGTCCCCCATTGTCCCCCAATGTCCCATAATATCCCCAATGTCCCCCATTATCCCCTATTATCCCCCCACTGTCCCTCCCCTGTCCCCCAACGTCCCATAATATCCCCCAGTATCCCCCATTGTCCCCCACTGTCCCTCCCCTGTCCCCCAATGTCCCCAATGTCCCATAATATCCCCCATTGTCCCCCACTGTCCCCCATTGTCCCCCAATGTCCCATAATGTCTCCCAATATCCCCCATTGTCCCCCAAAGTCCCATAATATCCCCCATTGTCACCCATTATCCCCCACTGTCCCTCCCCTGTCCCCCAATGTCCCCAATGTCCCACAATATCCCCATTGTCCCCCATTGTCCCATAACGTCCCCCAATGTCCCCCATTGTCCCCCAAAGTCCCATAATATCCCATAATGTCCCCCAATATCTCCCATTGTCCCCCAAAGTCCCATAATATCACCCAATGTCCCCCATTATCCCCTATTATCCCCCCACTGTCCCTCCCCTGTCCCCCAATGTCCCCACTGTCCCCCACTGTCCCCCAATTGTCCCCATTGTCCCATTATATCCCCATTCTCCCCCCATTCTCCCCCAATGTCCCATAATATCCCAAATATCCCCATTGTCCACCTACTGTCCCCCAAAGTCCCCAATGTCCCATAATATCCCAAATATCCCCCACTGTCCCCCCAAAATGTCCCCAATGTCCCCCAATGTCCCATAATATCCCTCAATATCCCCATTGTCCCCCTACTGTCCCCCAAAGTCCCCAATGTCCCATAATATCCCAAATATCCCCCATTGTCCCCCCAAATATCCCCCACTGTCCCCATTGTCCCATAATATCCCTCAATGTCCCCCAATGTCCCCTAATTGTCCCATTATATCCCCATTGTTCCCCCATTCTCCCCCAATGTCCCATAATATCCCAAATATCCCCCACTGTCCCCCCAAAATGTCCCCAAAGTCCCATAACATCCCAAATATCCCCCATTGTCCCATAATGTCCCATAACGTCCCATAATGTCCCCCATTCTCCCCCGATGTCCCACAATATCCCAAATATCCCCCATTGTCCCATAATGTCCCAAATATCCCCCATTGTCCCCAAAGTCCCCCCAAATATCCCCCACTGTCCCCCATTGTCCCATAATATCCCCCAATATCCCCCACTGTCCCCCAATTGTCCCCATTGTCCCATTATATCCCCATTGTCCCCCCATTCTCCCATAATATCCCAAATATCCCCAATGTCCCCACTGTCCCCCCAAAATGTCCCCAATGTCCCCCAAAATGTCCCATAATATCCCCCACTGTCCCCCCACTGTCCCCCAAAATGTCCCCAATATCCCCCATTGTCCCCTAATTGTCCCATAACATCCCATAATGTCCCCCATTCTCCCCCGATGTCCCACAATATCCCAAATATCCCCCATTGTCCCATAATGTCCCATAACGTCCCATAATGTCCCCCATTCTCCCCCGATGTCCCCCATTGTCCCATAATATCCCCCACTGTCCCCCACTTGTCCCCATTGTCCCATTATATTCCCATTGTCCCCCCATTCTCCCCCAATGTCCCATAATATCCCAAATATCCCCCACTGTCCCCCCAAAATGTCCCCAATGTCCCATAACATCCCATAATATCCCAAATTTCCCCCATTGTCCCCCAATGTCCCCCCAAATGTCCCCCAAACGACCCCAAAAACAACGCAGCGACAGCAGTGTAAAAAAAATCTCCATTTTGGCAGCGCAATATTTACAGCCCCTCCCCTCCCACGAACAGGGCCTTCGTTAACGAGGCCGCGCTAATTAATGCCAACCTCCCCCCTCCCACATGGGGTAACGGTGGGGTGGGGGGGGGGGGGGGGGGAGGTGTTGGGCGAGGAGGAGGAAATGGGAGGAGGAAGAGGAAGTTGAGGTTGAGGGAGGGGGAAGAGAAGGAAGAAGGAGGAAGAGGAAGAGAAAAAAGAGGAAGGAGGAGGAAGAGGAGGAAGAAGGAGGAAGAGGAAGCTCAGGTTGAAGGAGGAAGAAGAGGAAGGAGAAAGAAGAGAAGAAGAGGAGGAAGGAGGAAGAGGAGGAAGGAGGAAGAGGAGGAAGGAGGAAGAGGAGGAAGGAGGAAGAGGAGGAAGGAGGAAGAGGAGGAAGGAGGAAGAGGAGGAAGGAGGAAGAGGAGGAAGGAGGAAGAGGAGGAAGGAGGAAGAGGAGGAAGGAGGAAGAGGAGGAAGGAGGAAGAGGAAGCTGAAGTTGAAAGAGGAGGAAGAGAAGCTGAGGTTGAAGCTGGAGGAAGAGGAGGAAGGAGGAGGAAGAGGAAAAAGAGGAAGGAGGAGGAAGAGGAAAAAGAGGAAGGAGGAGGAAGAGGAAGGTGAGGTTGAAGGAGGGGGAAGAGGAGGAGGAAGGAGGAAGAGGAAGGTGAGGTTGAAGGAGGGGGAAGAGGAGGAAGAAGGAAGAGGAAGAGAAAGGAGGAAGAGGAAGCTGAAGTAGGAGGAAGAGGAAGAAGGAGAAAGAAGAGAAAGGAGGAAGAGGAAGCTGAAGTTGAAAGAGGAGGAAGAGAAGTTGAGGTTGAAGCCGGAGGAAGAGGAGGAAGAGGAGGAATTGGAGGAGGGGGAGGAAGGGGAGGAATTGGAGGAGGAAGTGGAAGAGGAGGAAGAAGAAGAAGATGAGGAAGCGGAGGAGGAGGAAGGCAAGGAGGAAGAGGAGAAAGAAGGAGAGGAAGATGAGGAAGGAGAGGAGGAAAGGAGGGAGAAATGGAAGAGAAAGAGGTGGAGGAAGTGGAAGAAGGGGAGAAAGAAGAGGAGGAAGAGGAGGAAGTGGAAGAGGAAGAGGAGGAAGAAGGGAAGGAGGAAGAGGAGGAAGAAGGGAAGGAGGAAGAGGAGGAAGAAGGGAAGGAGGAAGAGGAGGAAGAAGGGAAGGAGGAAGAGGAGGAAGAGGAAGGCAAGGAGGAAGAGCAGAAAGAAGAAGAGGAAGATGAGGAAGGGGAGGAGGAAAGGAGGGAGAAGCAGAAGAGGCTGAGGAAGGGGAGGAAGAAGAGGGGGGAGGAAGAAGAGGAAGCGGAGGAGGAAGCGGAGGAGGAAGAGGAAGCTCTGTGAGGCCGAAGGCTCATCCCAGCTCCCTCAGCAGGCGGTGCAGGACGCCGAAGGTCGGCCGTTCCGCCGCATCCCGCGCCCAGCAGCGCCGCATCACCGCGTGCAGCGCCGGGGGGCAGCCGGGGGGGCAGGGCAGGAACTGATTTTGGGGGGGGGAGGGGGGAAAAGAGGCCCACCAGTATGGCCCAGTTCAGCCCAGTGCCTCCCAGTATGGCCCCGGTGCCTACTGGTGCTCCCCTTCCCCCCCAACACCGTTCCTCTCCCGGTCTCATTTCTTGCAGTCCCCACCAGTTTGTTCCAGTGCTCCCAGTGCCCCCCCCTCATTTGTCATCCCAGTCCCTCCCAGTTTGTCCCAGTGCTCCCAGTGCCCCCCATTCGCCATCCCAGTCCCCCCCAGTTTGTCCCAGTGCTCCCAGTACCCCCAGTGCCCCCCATTCGCCATCCCAGTCCCCCCCAGTTTGTCCCAGTGCTCCCAGTACCCCCAGTGCCCCCCATTCGCCATCCCAGTCCCTCCCAGTTTGTCCCAGTGCTCCCAGTCCCTCCCAGTACCCCCCCTTCATTCTCCATCCCAGTTTGTCCCAGTTTGTCCCAGTCCCTCCCAGTGCTCCCCCCATTCGCCATCCCAGTCCCCCCCAGTTTGTCCCAGTGCTCCCAGTACCCCCAGTGCCCCCCATTCGCCATCCCAGTCCCTCCCAGTTTGTCCCAGTGCTCCCAGTCCCTCCCAGTACCCCCCCTTCATTCTCCATCCCAGTTTGTCCCAGTTTGTCCCAGTCCCTCCCAGTGCTCCCCCCATTCGCCATCCCAGTCCCCCCCAGTTTGTCCCAGTGCTCCCAGTACCCCCAGTGCCCCCCATTCGCCATCCCAGTCCCTCCCAGTTTGTCCCAGTGCTCCCAGTCCCTCCCAGTACCGCCCCCTTCATTCTCCATCCCAGTCCCTCCCAGTTTGTCCCAGTGCTCCCAGTGCTCCCCCCAATTGCCATCCCAGTCCCTCCCAGTTTCTCCCAGTCTCTCCCAATCCCTCCCAGTACCCCCCCATTCTCCATCCCAGTCCCTCCCAGTTTGTCCCAGTCCCTCCCAGTCCCCCCCCATTCTCCATCCCAGTCCCTCCCAGTTTGTCCCAGTGCTCCCAGTTTGTCCCAGTACCCCCCCTTCATTCTCCATCCCAGTCCTTCCCAGTTTGTCCCAGTGCTCCCAGTGCCCCCCCATTCTCCATCCCAGTCCCTCCCAGTTTGTCCCAGTGCTCCCAGTACCCCCAGTGCCGCTCATTTGTCATCCCAGTCCCTCCCAGTTTGTCCCAGTGCTCCCAGTCCCTCCCAGTACCCCCCCCTTCATTCTCCATCCCAGTCCCTCCCAGTTTGTCCCAGTGCTCCCAGTCCCTCCCAGTACCCCCCCCTCATTTGTCATCCCAGTCCCTCCCAACGCTCCCAGTCCCCCCCATTCTCCATCCCAGTCCCTCCCAGTTTGTCCCAGTCCCTCCCAGTGCCCCCCCCTCATTTGTCATCCCAGTCCCTCCCACCGCTCCCAGTCCCCCCCATTTGTCATCCCAGTCCCTCCCAGTTTGTCCCAGTGCTCCCAGTGCTCCCCCCAATTGCCATTCCAGTCCCTCCCAGTCCCCCCCATTTTCCATCCCAGTCCCTCCCAGTTTGTCCCAGTGCTCCCAGTCCCTCCTGGTACCCCCCCATTTTCCAACCCAGTCCCTCCCAGTATGGCCCCAGTGCTCCCAGTATGGCCCCAATACAGCCCCAGAGCTCCCAGTACGGCCCCAGTACAGCCCCAGTGCTCCCAGTATGGCCCCAATACAGCCCCAGTGCTCCCAGTACGGCCCCAATATGCTCCCAGTGCTCCCAGTATGGCCCCAGTGCTCCCAGTATGGCCCCAATACAGCCCCAGCGCTACCAGTATGGCCCCAATATGCTCCCAGTGCTCCCAGTACGGCCCCAATACAGCCCCAGTGCTCCCAGTATGGCCCCAGTGCTCCCAGTATGGCCCCAATACAGCTCCAGTGCTCCCAGTACGGCCCCAATACAGCCCCAGTGCTCCCAGTACGGCCCCAATATGACCCCAGTGCTCCCAGTATGGCCCCAGTGCTCCCAGTATGGCCCTAATATGACCCCAGTATGGCCCATTGCTCCCAATACAGCCCCAATACAGCCCCAGTGCTCCCAGTATGGCCCCAGTATGACCCCAGTATGGCTCCAATATGACCCATTCCTCCCAATACGGCCCCAATACAGCCCCAGTGCTCCCAGTATGGCCCCAATACAGCCCCAGTGCTCCCAGTATGGCCCCAATATGGCCCCAGTGCTCCCAGTATGGCCCCAGTGCTCCCAATACAGCCCCAATACAGCCCCAGTGCTCCCAGTATGGCCCCAATACAGCCCCAGTGCTCCCAGTACGGCCCCAATACAGCCCCAGTGCTCCCAGTACAGCCCCAATACAGTCCCAGTGCTCCCAGTACGGCCCCTGTATGGCCCAAGTGCTCCCAGTATGGCCCCAGTGCTCCCAGTATGGTCCCAATACAGCCCCAGTGCTCCCAGTATGGCCCCAGTGCTCCCAGTATGCCCCCAATATGATCCCAGTATGGCCCATTCCTCCCAATACAGCCCCAATACAGCCCCAATGCTCCCAGTACGGCCCCAGTACAGCCCCAGTGCTCCCAGTATGGCCCCAATACAGTCCCAGTTCTCTCAGTATGGCCCCAGTGTGGCCCCAGTGCTCCCAGTATGGCCCCAATACAGCCCCAGTGCTCCCAGTATGGCCCCAGTTCTCCCAGTATGGCCCCGATACGGCCCCAATACAGCCCCAGTGCTCCCAGTACGGCCCCAATACAGTCCCAGTGCTCCCAGTATGGCCCCAGTATGGCCCCAGTGCTCCCAGTATGGCCCCAGTATGGCCCCAGTGCTCCCAGTACGGCCCCAGTGCTCCCAGTACAGCCCCAATACAGCCCCATTGCTCCCAGTATGGCCGCAATATGCCCCCAGTGCTCCCAGTATGGCCCCGATACGGCCCCAATACAGCCCCAATATGGCCCCAGTGCTCCCAGTATGGTCCCAATACAACCCCAGTATGGCCCCATTGCTCCCAATACGGCCCCAGTACAGCCCCAGTTCTCCCAGTATGGCCCTAATATGACCCCAGTATGGCCCCATTGCTCCCAATACAGCCCCAATATGGCCCCAGTGCTCCCAGTATGGCCCTAATATGACCCCAGTATGGCCCACTGCTCCTAATACAGCCCCAATACAGCCCCAGTGCTCCCAGTACGGCCCCAGTATGGCCCCAGTTCTCCCAGTATGGCCCCAATACAGCCCCAGTTCTCTCAGTATGGCCCCAATATGGCCCCAGTGCTCCCAGTATGGCCCCAGTGCTCCCAATACAGCCCCAATACAGCCCCAGTGCTCCCAGTACGGCCCCAGTACAGCCCCAGTGCTCCCAGTATGGCCCCAGTATGGCCCCAGTATGGCCCCAGTTCTCCCAGTATGGCCCCAATATGGCCCCAGTGCTCCCAGTATGGCCCCAATACGACCCCAGTATGGCCCCATTACTCCCAATACGGCCCCAATACAACCCCAATTCTCCCAGTACGGCCCCAATACGACCCCAACCCCTCCCAGTTGATCCCAGTTTGTCCCAGTTCTCACCTCCCCGTGGCCTCGGCAGTGCCGGCCCGCGTTGGCGATCACCTGCTCATCACTCAGCTCCCCGTAGGGCTGCTCCCTGCACCGGGTCAGCACCTCCCACAGCGTCACCCCAAAAGCCCACGCGTCGCTGGCAGGGGTGAAGGTGCCCTATAGGGAAAGGGGGAGAGGGGAGAGAAGACCCCATAATCCCATTATCCACCCCATAACTCCATAATCCCCACCCTCACCCCATTACCCAGCCCACAACCCTACTACCCCCACCCTGACCCCAAAATCCCATTACCCACCTCATAACCCCACAATCCCCACCCTCACCCCATTACCCAGCCCACAACACCACAACCCCCACCCTCACCCCATTACCCACCCCACAACCCCACAATCCCCACCCTGACCCCATTACCCACCCCACAACCCCACAACCCCACAACCCCCCACCCTCACCCCATTACCCATCCCATAACCCCCCCAACTCCACCCTGACCCCATTACCTACCCCATAACCCCCCCAACTCCACCCTGACCCCATTACCCATCCCATAACCCCACAATCCCCACCCTCACCCCATTACCCACCCCATAACCCCCCCAACTCCACCCCAACCCCACAATCCCCACCCTGACCCCATTACCCACCCCATAACGCCCTCAACTCCATCCTGACCCCATTACCCACCCCACAACCCCAACCCTGACCCCATTACCCACCCCACAACCCCTCAACTCCATCCTGACCCCATTACCCACCCCATAACCCCACAATCCCCACCCTCACCCCATTACGCAGCCCACAACCCTACAACCCCCACCCTGACCCCAAAATCCCATTACCCACCCCATAACCCCATAATCCCCACCCTCACCCCATTACCCAGCCCACAACACCACAACCCCCACCCTGACCCCAAAATCCCATTACCCACCCCATAACTCCATAATCCCCACCCTCACCCCGTTACCCACCCCACAACACCACAATCGCCACCCTAACCCCATTACCCACCCCACAACCCCACAACCCCCACCCTGACCCCATTAGCCACCCCACAACCCCACAATCCCCACCCTGACCCCATTAGCCACCCCACAACCCCCCCAACTCCACCCCAACCCCACAACCCCCACCCTCACCCCATTACCCACCCCACTACCCCATAATCCCCCACCCTCACCCCATTACCCACCCCACAACCCCTCAACTCCATCCTGACCCCATTACCCACCCCATAACCCCACAATCCCCACCCTCACCCCGTTACGCAGCCCACAACCCTACAACCCCCACCCTGACCCCAAAATCCCGTTACCCACCCCATAACCCCATAATCCCAACCCTCACCCCATTACCCACCCCACAACCCCAACCCTGACCCCATTACCCACCCCACAACCCCCCTAATGCCACCCTCACCCCATTACTCACCCCATAACCCCATCAACTCCACCCTGACCCCATTACCCACCCCATAACCCCCCCAACTCCACCCCAACCCCACAACCCCCACCCTCACCCCATTACCCATCCAATAACTCCCTCAACTCCATCCTGACCCCATTACCCACCCCACAACCCCACAACCCCCACCCTCACCCCATTACCCACCCCACAACCCCCATCCTCACCCCATAAACCACCCCCTAATCCCCCTAACACTACCCTCACCCCATTACCCACCCTATAACACCATAATCTTCACCCTCACCCCATTACCCACACCACAACCCCCCAAATGCCACTCTCACCCCATTACCCACCCCACTACCCCATAATCCCCCACCCTAACCCCATTACCCACCCCACAACCCCTCAACTCCATCCTGACCCCATTACCCACCTCATAACCCCACAATCCCCACCCTCACCCCATTACCCAGCCCACAACCCTACAACCCCCACCCTGACCCCAAAATCCCATTACCCACCCCATAACCCCATAATCCCCACCCTCACCCCATTACCCACCCCATAACCCCCCCAACTCCACCCTGACCCCATTAGCCACCCCACAACCCCCACCCTCATCCCATTACCCCATAACCCCAAAACCCCCCCAAACTCTGCCATAACCCCATTACCCACCCTATAACCCCACAATCCACACCCTCACCCCATTACGCAGCCCACAACCCTACAACCCCCACCCTGACCCCAAAATCCCATTACCCACCCCATAACCCCATAATCCCCACCCTCACCCCGTTACCCACCCCACAACCCCAACCCTGACCCCATTACCCACCCCACAACCCCCCTAATGCCACCCTCACCCCATTACTCACCCCATAACCCCATCAACTCCACCCTGACCCCATTACCCACCCCATAACCCCCCCAACTCCACCCCAACCCCACAACCCCCACCCTCACCCCATTACCCATCCAATAACTCCCTCAACTCCATCCTGACCCCATTACCCACCCCACAACCCCACAACCCCCACCCTCACCCCATTACCCAGCCCACAACCCCCCTAATGCCACCCTCACCCCATTACTCACCCCATAACCCCATCAACTCCACCCTGACCCCATTACCCACCCCATAACCCCCCCAACTCCACCCCAACCCCACAACCCCCACCCTCACCCCATTACCCACCCCACAACCCCCATCCTCACCCCATAAACCACCCCCTAATCCCCCTAACACTACCCTCACCCCATTACCCACCCTATAACACCATAATCTTCACCCTCACCCCATTACCCACACCACAACCCCCCAAATGCCACTCTCACCCCATTACCCACCCCACAACCCCTCAACTCCATCCTGACCCCATTACCCACCTCATAACCCCACAATCCCCACCCTCACCCCATTACCCAGCCCACAACCCTACAACCCCCACCCTGACCCGAAAATCCCATTACCCACCCCATAACTCCATAATCCCCACCCTCACCCCGTTACCCACCCCACAACACCACAATCCCCACCCTAACCCCATTACCCACCCCACAACCCCACAACCCCCACCCTGACCCCATTACCCACCCCACAACCCCACAACCCCCACCCTGACCCCATTAGCCACCCCACAACCCCACAATCCCCACCCTGACCCCATTAGCCACCCCACAACCCCCCTAACGCCACCCTCACCCCATTACCCACCCCATAACCCACCCAAACTCTGCCATAACCCCATTACCCACCCCACAACCCCTCAACTCCACCCTCACCCCATTACCCACCCCATAACCCCCCCAACTCCACCCTGACCCCATTACCCACCCCACAACCCCCACCCTGACCCCATTATCCACCCCACAACCCCCACCCTCATCCCATAAACCACCCCCTAACCCCCCTAACGCTACCCTCACCCCATTACCCACCCCATAACCCCATCAACTCCACCCTGACCCCATTACCCACCCCACAACCCCCCCAACTCCACCCCAACCCCACAACCCCCACCCTCACCCCATTACCCACCCCATAACTCCCTCAACTCCATCCTGACCCCATTACCTACCCCACAACCCCACAACCCCCACCCTCACCCCATTACCCATCCCATAACCCCCCCAACTCCACCCTCACCCCATTACCCACCCCATAACCCCCCCAAAATCTGCCATAACCCCATTACCCACCCCACAACCCCCCACCCTCACCCCATTACCCACCCCACAACCCCACAACCCCCACCCTCACCCCATTATCCACCCCATAACCCCCCCAACTCCACCCTCACCCCATTACCCACCCCACAACCCCACAATCCCCACCCTGACCCCATTACCCATCCTATAAACCCCTCAACTCCACCCTAATGGCCCCAGTGCTCCCAGTATGGCCCCAGTGCTCCCAGTATGGCCCCAGTATGGCCCCAATCCCTCCCAGTATGGCCCCAGTGCTCCCAGTATGGCTCCAATATGGTCCCAATATGGTCCCAGTGCTCCCCATATGGCCCTAATAGGGCCCCAGTGCTCCCAGTATGGTCCCAATATGGCCCCAGTGCTCCCAGTATGTCTTCAATATGGCCCCAATCCCTCCCAGTATGGCCCCAGTGCTCCCAGTATGGTCCCAGTATGGCCCCTATGCTCCCAGTATGGCCCTAGTATGGCCCCAGTGCTCCCAGTATGGTCCCAGTATGGCCCCAGTATGGCCCCAGTATAGCCCCAATACGGCCCCAGTGCTCCCAGTATGGCTCTAATACATCCCCATTGCTCCCAGTATGGTCCCAATATGGCCCCAGTGTTCCCAGTATGGCCCCAATATGACCCCAGTATGGCCCCAATACGGCCCCATTGCTCCCAGTATGGCCCCAATATGCCCCCAGTGCTCCCAGTATGGCCCCAGTGCTCCCAGTATGGCCCCAGTATGGCCCCAATCCCTCCCAGTATGTCCCCAATCCTCCCAGTATGGCCCCAATATGGCCCCAGTGCTCCCAGTATGGTCCCAATATGGCCCCAATCCCTCCCAGTATGGCCCCATTGCTTCCAGTATGTTCCCAGTATGGCCCCAGTATGGCCCTAATACAGTTCCAGTGCTCCCAGCATGCTCCCAGTGCTCCCAGTAAGGCCCCAGTGCTCCCACTAAGGTGCCAGTATGGTGCCAGTATGGCCCCAGTGCTCCCAGTATGGTCCAGTATGGCCCCAGTATGGCCCCAATATGGCCCCAGTGCTCCCAGTATGGCTCCAATATGGTCCCAATATGGCCCCAATTCCTCCCAGTATGGCCCCAGTGCTCCCAGTATGGCTCCAATATGGTCTCAATATGGTCCCAGTGCTCCCAGTAAGGCCCCAGTATGGCCCCAGTGCTCCCAGTATGGTCCAGTATGGTGCCAGTATGGCCCCAATCCCTCCCAATATGCCCCCAGTGCTCCCAGTATGGCCCTAATACATCCCCATTGCTCCCAGTATGGCCCCAATATGACCCCAGTACGGCCCCAATACGGCCCCATTGCTCCCAGTATGGCCCCAATATGCCCCCAGTGCTCCCAGTATGGCCCCAGTGCTCCCAGTATGGCCCCAGTATGGCCCCAATCCCTCCCAGTATGGCCCCAGTGCTCCCAGTATGGCTCCAATATGGTCTCAATATGGTCCCAGTGCTCCCAGTAAGGCCCCAGTATGGCCCCAGTGCTCCCACTAAGGTGCCAGTATGGTGCCAGTATGGCCCCAGTGCTCCCAGTATGGTCCAGTATGGCCCCAGTAAGGCCCCAATATGGCCCCAGTGCTCCCAGTATGGCTCCAATATGGCCCCAATCCCTCCCAGTATGGCCCCAGTGCTCCCAGTATGGCCCCAATATGGCCCCAATCCCTCCCAGTATGGCCCCAGTATGGCCCCAGTGCTCCCAGTATGGCCCCAGTATGGCCCCAATCCCTCCCAGTATGGCCCCAGTGCTCCCAGTATGGCCCCAATATGGCCCCAGTGCTCCCAATACGGTCCCAGTATGACCCCAGTATGACCCCAGTATGGTCCCAGTATGGCCCTAATATGGCCCCAGTGCTCCCAGTATGGTCCCAGTATGGCCCTAACATGGCCCCAGTGCTCCCAGTATGGTCCCAGTATGGCCCCAGTGCTCCCAGTATGGCCCCAGTATGGCCCCAATATGGCCCCAGTGCTCCCAGTATGGCCCCAATATACCCCCAGTGCTCCCAGTATGGCCCCAATATGGCCCCAATCCCTCCCAGTATGGCCCCAGTGCTCCCAGTATGGCCCCAGTATGGCCCCAGTGCTCCCAGTATGGCTCCAATATGGTCCCAATATGGCCCCAATTCCTCCCAGTATGGCCCCAGTGCTCCCAGTATGGTCCCAATATGGCCCCAATCCCTCCCAATATGCCCCCAGTGCTCCCAGTATGGCCCCAATATGACCACAGTGCTCCCAGTATGGCCCCAATATGTCCCCAATCCCTCCCAGTATGGCCCCAGTGCTCCCAGTATGGTCCCAATATGGCCCCAATCCCTCCCAGTATGGCTCCAGTGCTCCCAGTATGGCCCCAATATGGCCCCAATCCCTCCCAGTATGGCCCCAGTGCTCCCAGTATGGCTCCAATATGGTCCCAATATGGCCCCAATTCCTCCCAGTATGGCCCCAGTGCTCCCAGTATGGCTCCAATATGGTCTCAATATGGTCCCAGTGCTCCCAGTAAGGCCCCAGTATGGCCCCAGTGCTCCCAGTATGGTCCAGTATGGTGCCAGTATGGCCCCAATCCCTCCCAATATGCCCCCAGTGCTCCCAGTATGGCCCTAATACATCCCCATTGCTCCCAGTATGGCCCCAATATGACCCCAGTATGGCCCCAATACGGCCCCATTGCTCCCAGTATGGCCCCAATATGGCCCCAGTGCTCCCAGTATGGCCCCAGTGCTCCCAGTATGGCCCCAGTATGGCCCCAATCCCTCCCAGTATGGCCCCAGTGCTCCCAGTATGGCTCCAATATGGTCCCAATATGGTCCCAGTGCTCCCCATATGGCCCTAATAGGGCCCCATTGCACCCAGTATGGCCCCAATACGGCCCCATTGCTCCCAGTAAGGCCCCAGTATGGCCCCAGTGCTCCCAGTATGGCTCCAATATGGTCCCAATATGCCCCCAGTGCTCCCATTATGGCCCCATTGCTTCCAGCATGACCCCAATACCCCCCCAGTACCCCCCCATTTACCAGCAGGATGCACTCCCAGGCCATCCAACGGATGGGCAGCAGGGCTCTGCCCCTCACCCGGTAATAATGAGCTCCGTACAGGTGCCGGCTCATACCGAAATCGGCCACTTTAACGGTGAAACCGTCGCCCACCAAACAGTTCCGGGTCGCCAGGTCACGGTGGACAAAATTGAGGCGGGCCAGGAAACGCATCCCGGAAGCGATCTGAGCTCCCACGTGGAGCAGCGTCCGCAGGCTGGGGGCAGGGCTTACAGTGGGCTGGGGGCGGGGCTTCGGGGAGCGGGCGCGGGTTGGTTGGGTAAGGAGGTGGGCGGGGCTAAAGCGGGAAAGGGGCTTCGGGGATTGGTTGGGTAAGGAAGGGGCGTGGCTTCGGGGAGAGGGAGGGGAGGGATGGGGGCGTGGCTTCGGGGAGCAGGCGCGGATTGGTTGGATATGGAGGGAGGCGGGGCTTCGGGGAGGAGGCGTGGTGAGACGGAGGCGGGGCTTCGGGGAGCGGGCGCGGGTTGTTTGGGTGAGGAGGGCGGGGCTGAAGGAGGGGCAGGGCTTCGGGGATTGGTTGGGTAAGGAGGGGGCGGGGCTTAGACAGGGCTGGGGCGGGGCTTCGGGGAGCGGGCGCAGGTTGGTTGGGTAAGGAGGTGGGCGGGGCTAAAGGGGGAAAGGGGCTTCGGGGATTGGTTGGGTAAGCAGCGGGGCGTGGCTTCGGGGAAGGGGCGTGGAGGGGCGGGGGCGGGGCTTAGGTGGGATGGGGCGGGGCTTCGGGGAGCGGGCGCGGATTGGTTAGGTAAGGAGGGGGCGTGGCTTCGAAGAGGGGGCGTGGTGAGACGGGGCGGAGCTTAGAAGGGCTGGGGGCGGGGCTTCGGGGAGCGGGCGCGGATTGGTTGGGAGATGAGGGCGGGGCTGAACGAGGGGGGGGTGGGTAATGGGTTTGGGATGGGGGTTTGGGGGTGGGTAATGGGGTTAGGATGGAGGTGGGGGGATTTGGGGGGGTGGGTAATGGGTTTGGGATGGAATTATGGGGGTTGGAGGGTGGGTAATGGGTTTAGGATGGAGGTGGGGGGATTTGGGGGTGGGTAATGGGGTTAGGATGGAATTATGGGGGTTGGAGGGTGGGTAATGGGTTTAGGATGGAGGTGGGGGGATTTGGGGGTGGGTAATGGGTTTGGGATGGAATTATGGGGGTTGGAGGGTGGGTAATGGGTTTAGGATGGAGGTGGGGGGGTTGAGGGGTGGGTAATGGGTTTGGGATGGGGGTTGGGGGGTGGGTAATTGGGTTAGGATGGAGGTGGGGGGGTTGTGGGGTGAGTAATGGGGTTGGGATGGGGGTTTGGGGGCGGGTAATGGTGTTGGGGTGGGGATGGGGGGTGTATAATGGGATTAGGATGGAAGTGGGGGGATTTGGGGGGGTGGGTAATGGGTTTGTGATGGGGGTTTAAAGGTGGGTAATGGGATTGGGGTGGGGGGGGGTGGGTAATGGGGTTAGGATGGAGGTGGGGGGGCTTTGGGGGTGGGTAATGGGGTTAGGATGGAGGTGGGGGGATTTGGGGATGGGTAATGGGGTTAGGATGGAATTATGGGGGTTGGAGGGTGGGTAACGGGTTTAGGATGGAGGTGGGGGGGGGTTGGGGGTGGGTAATGGGTTTGGGATGGGGGTTGGGGGGTGGGTAATGGGGTTAGGATGGAGTTATGGGTGTTGTGGGGTGGGTAATGGGGTTAGGATGGAATTATGGGGGTTTGGGGGTGGGTAATGGGATTGGGGTGGAGATTGGGGGTTGGTAATGGGGTTGGGATGGAGGTGGGGCAGTTGGAGGGGTGGGTAATGGGTTTGGGGTGGGGGCTTGGGGGTGAGTAATGGGATTGGGCTGGGGGTTGGGGGGTGTATAATGGGATTAGGGTGGAGGTGGGGGGGTTGAGGGGTGGGTAATGGGATTGGGGTGGGGGTTTGGAGGGTGTATAATGGGATTAGGATGGAGGTGGGGGGGTTTGGGGGTTGGTAATGGGTTTGGGGTGGCGGTTGGGGGTGGTTAATTGGGTTAGGATGGAGGTGGGGGGATTTGGGGGTGGGTAATGGGGTTGGGATGGGGGTTTGGGGGTGGGTAATGGGATTGGGATGGAGGTGGGGCAGTTGGGGGGGTGGGTAATGGGTTTGTGATGGGGGTTTGGGGGTGGGTAATGGGGTTAGGATGGAGGTGGGGGGGTTTGGGGGTGGGTAATGGGGTTGGGATGGGGGTCTGGGGGTGGGTAATGGGGTTAGGATGGAGGTGGGGGGGTTTGGGGGTGAGTAATGGGGTTGGGATGGGGCTTTGGGGGTGGGTAATGGGGTTAGGATGGAATTATGGGGGTTGGAGAGTGGGTAATGGGTTTAGGATGGAGGTGGGGGGGTTGAGGGGTGGGTAATGGGTTTGGGATGGGGGTTGGGGGGTGGGTAATGGGGTTAGGATGGAGGTGGGGGGGTTGAGGGGTGGGTAATGGGTTTGGGATGGGGGTTGGGGGGTGGGTAATGGGGTTAGGATGGAGGTGGGGGGGTTTGGGGGTGAGTAATGGGTTTGGGGTGGGGGTTTGGGGGTGGGTAATTGGGTTAGGATGGAGGTGGGGGGATTTGGGGGTGGGTAATGGGATTGGGCTGGGGGTTGGGGGGTGTATAATGGGATTAGGGTGGAGGTGGGGGGGTTTGGGGGTGGGTAATGGGATTGGGCTGGGGGTTGGGGGGTGTATAATGGGATTAGGGTGGAGGTGGGGGGATTTGGGGGTGGATAATGGGTTTGGGGTGGCGGTTGGGGGTGGGTAATGGGGTTAGGATGGAGTTATGGGTGTTGTGGGGTGGGTAATGGGATTGGGGTGGAGATTGGGGGTTCGTAATGGGGTTGGGATGGAGGTGGGGCGGTTGGAGGGGTGGGTAATGGGTTTGGGGTGGGGGCTTGGGGGTGAGTAATGGGATTGGGCTGGGGGTTGGGGGGTGTATAATGGGATTAGTGTGGAGGTGGGGGGGTTGAGGGGTGGGTAATGGGATTGGGGTGGGGGTTTGGAGGGTGTATAATGGGATTAGGATGGAGGTGGGGGGGTTTGGGGGTGGGTAATGGGTTTGGGGTGGCGGTTGGGGGTGGTTAATTGGGTTAGGATGGAGGTGGGGGGATTTGGGGGTGGGTAATGGGTTTGTGATGGGGGTTTGGGGGTGGGTAATGGGGTTAGGATGGAGGTGGGGGGGTTTGGGGGTGGGTAATGGGGTTGGGATGGGGGTCTGGGGGTGGGTAATGGGGTTGGGATGGAGGTGGGGGGGTTGTGGGGTGAGTAATGGGGTTGGGATGGGGCTTTGGGGGTGGGTAATGGGGTTAGGATGGAGGTGGGGGGATTTGGGGGTGGGTAATGGGTTAGGATGGAATTATGGGGGTTGGAGGGTGGGTAATGGGTTTAGGATGGAGGTGGGGGGGTTGAGGGGTGGGTAATGGGTTTGGGATGGGGGTTGGGGGGTGGGTACTGGGGTTAGGATGGAGGTGGGGGGGTTTGGGGGTGAGTAATGGGATTGGGCTGGGGGTTGGGGGGTGTATAATGGGATTAGGATGGAAGTGGGGGGATTTGGGGGGGTGGGTAATGGGTTTGTGATGGGGGTTTAAAGGTGGGTAATGGGATTGGGGTGGGGGGGGGGGTGGGTAATGGGGTTAGGATGGAGGTGGGGGGGGTTGGGGGTGGGTAATGGGGTTGGGATGGAGGTGGGGGGGCTTTGGGGGTGGGTAATGGGGTTAGGATGGAGGTGGGGGGATTTGGGGGTGGGTAATGGGGTTAGGATGGAATTATGGGGGTTGGAGGGTGGGTAATGGGTTTAGGATGGAGGTGGGGGGGTTTGGGGGTGGGTAATGGGATTGGGGTGGGGATGGGGGGGTGTATAATGGGATTAGGGTGGAGGTGGGGGGGTTTGGGGGTGGGTAATGGGGTTGGGGGGGGGGTGATGGGATGGGATGCAGCCCTACCTGAGGGTGGGTCCGCAGGGCCCCCCCAAGAAGCGGTGCAGGTCGCCGTGCTCCATGTACTCCGTGATGATGCAGAGGGGCCCCCCCTCCCCCGAGCAAACCCCCAGCAGCCTGATGATGTTGGGGTCCCGTAGGCGGCCCAGGGTTCGTGCCTCCTGCAGGAAATCCCTCCTGGAGGGAGGAATGGGGCATTGCAGGATCCCGTTGGATTGTAGGGAGGGCTGCAAACCCCACTGCATCACTGCAGGCCCCATTGCATCGCTGCAAACCCCATTGCATTACTGCAAACCCCATTGCATTACTGCAAACCCCATTGCATCACTGCAAACCCCATTGCATCGCTGCAAACCTCATTGCATCTCTGCAAACCCCATTGCATCACTGCAAACCCCATTGCATCACTGCAAACCCCACTGCAACATTGCAAACCCCACTGCAACATTGCAAACCCCACTGCAGCATTGCAAGCCCCATTGCATCGCTGCAAACCCCACTGCAGCATTGCAAGTCCCATTGCATGACTGCAAACCCCACTGCAACATTGCAAACCCCATTGCATTACTGCAGACCCCATTGTATCACTGCAAACCCCATTGCAACATTGCAAACCCCATTGCATCATTGCAAACCCCATTGCATCACTGCAAACCCCATTGCAACATTGCAAACCCCACTGCATCGCATGGAGGCACTGCAACATTGCAAACCCCACTGCATCACTGCAAACCCCATTGCATCACTGCAAACCCCACTGTATCACTGCAAACCCCATTGCAACATTGCAAACCCCATTGCAGCATTGCAAGTCCCATTGCATGACTGCAAACCCCACTGCAACATTGCAAACTCCATTGCATTACTGCAGACCCCATTGTATCACTGCAAACCCCATTGCAACATTGCAAACCCCATTGCATCACTGCAAACCCCATTGCATCGCTGCAAACCCGATTGCATCACTGCAAACCCCATTGCATCACTGCAAACCCCACTGCAACATTGCAAGCCCCATTGCATCGCTGCAAACCCCATTGCATCACTGCAAACCCCACTGCAACACTGCAAACCCCATTGCAACATTGCAAACCCCACTGCATTGCATGGAGGCATTGCAACATTGCAAAACCCATTGCAACGTTGCAATCCCCACTGCAGCATTGCAAGTGCGATTGCATCACTGTAAACCCCGTTGCATCAATGCAAACCCTATTGCATCATTGCAAACCCCACTGCAACACTGCAAACCCCACTGCAACATTGCAAACCCCATTGCATCACTGCAAACCCCACTGCAACATTGCAAACCCCATTGCAACATTGCAAACCCCACTGCAACATTGCAAACCCCTTTGCAGCATTGCAAACCCTAATGCATCTCTGCAAACCCCACTGCAACATTGCAAACCCCATTGCATCGCTGCAAACCCCATTGCAACATTGCAAACCCCACTGCAACATTACAAACCCCATTGCATCACTGTAAACCCACTGCATCACTGCAAACCCTATTGCAACATTGCAAACCCCACTGCACCATTGCAAACCCTACTGCAACACTCCAAACCCCATTGCAACATTGCAAACCCCATTGCAACATTGCAAACCCCACTGCAGCACTGCAAGCCCCATTGCAACATTGCAAACCCCACTGCAGCACTGCAAACCCCATTGCAACATTGCAAACCCCATTGCAACATTGCAAACCCCACTGCAGCACTGCAAACCCCATTGCAACATTGCAAACCCCATTGCAACATTGCAAACCCCACTGCAGCACTGCAAACCCCATTGCAACATTGCAAACCCCACTGCAGCATTGCAAGTCCCATTGCATGACTGCAAACCCCATTGCAACATTACAAATCCCATTGCATCGCTGCAAACCCCACTGCAACATTGCAAACCCCTCTGCAGCATTGCAGACCCCATTGCATCGCTGCAAGCCCCCCCCCACCCCCCCAAATAATGCAGATTTTTGGGCCCCACCTGGCGTTTTTGCTGGCGTCGGGTCGCAGCACTTTGACGGCCACCAACAGGGGGCGCCCTTGAGGCAGCGCCGGGGGGCGGGAGGGGGGGGGCAGCTCCTGCGGGTCCTCGACTTCGCACAGCAGAACCTGCGGGGAGGGGCGGGGCCACGGGCAAAAGGGGGGGGCGTGGCTTCGGGAAAGAGGAAGGGGAGTGGTCTGGACTGGGGGGCGTGGCTTGTCGTTGGGGGCGTGGCTTGGTGTTGGGGGCGTGGCTTCGCGGAAGGGGGCGTGGCCTGGGGAAGCGGGTGAGGCTTTTGCTGGGCGTGGCTACGAGGAAGGGGGCGTGGCTGTGTGTCAGTGGGCGTGGTTTTAGAGAAAGGGCGTGGCTTGGAGCAATGGGCGGGGTTTGGGTATGGGAGGGGGCGTGGCTTTGATGGATGGGCGGGGCTTTGCGAAAGGGGGAGTGGTCTGAGCCAATGGGCGTGGCTTAGTTTTGTGGGCGTGGCTTCACAGAAAGGGCGTGGTTTGGGGCAGTGGGCGTGGCTTGCGTTTGGGGGCGTGGTTGGAGACGGTGGGCGTGGTTTCATTCTGTGGGCGGGGCTTTATGAAAGGGGGCGTGGTCCGGGCCAGTGGGTGCTGCTCTGTTTGGGGGCGTGGCTATGAAGGAGGGGGCGTGGCTTGGACTTGAGGGCGGGGCTACAAGGAGGAGTGATTTGAGCTTGTGGGCGGGGCTTTTGTTGCAGGGGGCGTGGCCACTGCGATGGGGGCGTGGCTAGGAGGAAGGGGATGTGGCTACGTGGAAGGGGGCGTGGCTTGGTCTTGTGGGCGGGGCTTTTGTCATAAGGCGTGGCTTCCGAGACGGGGGCGTGGCTTGAGATAGTGGGCGTGGATTCGTTTCAATTGGGCGTGGCTCAGAATTGAGGGCGTGGTTTGGGTCAGTGGGCGTGGCTTCTTGAAAGGGGGCGTGGTCTCGGAAGGAGGGCGTGGCTTTGCTTTGGGGTGTGACTTAGAGGAAGAGGGCGTCGTTATGTTGTTTTGTGGGCGTGGCTTTGCGAAAGGGGGCGTGGCCTCGCTCAGGAGTTGCGGCTCTTTGTTGGTGGGCGTGGCTTTCCGGAAGAGGGCGTGGTTTTATGGAAGGGGGCGTGGCCACGGGTCGGAGGGCGTGGTCTCAATGTGGGTGTGCCCATGTAAAGAGTGTGCTCGTCGATTGGGGCGTGGCTTCAACGGTGGGCGTGGCTTCGGGATTGGGGGCGTGGCTTTCCGATATCAGGGCGTGGTCTCAACTTAGGGGGCGTGGCTTTTCCCGAGTGGGCGTGGCTTGGGGGTGGGCTTCCCTCACCTCTCCGAATTGCCCCTCCCCCAACTTCTCCCGGAAGCGGAGGCGGCCACGTGGGAATGCTGGGAGGGCGGGGCTGGGGGCGTGGCCATGGCAGTGGGCGGGGCCAGCGAGGGCGTAGGCGGAGCCTCCGGTGACGTCAGCTTCAGCATAGGCCCCCGCCCCCACCTCGGGTTCCATTACACCTATGGGGTGGAAATTGGGGGGGGGGTCAGAAAGGGGCGTGGCTTATGGGCAGAGGTTGGGAGGGGTGAGAAGTGGGCGTGGCCTCACCGTCGGTGTTGATTGGCTTGGCTCCGTCGGGCGGGTCGCGGGCGTGCCCTCCCATTGGCTGAGCGTAGGTGGCCAGCAGCAGGCGATAGGCTGGGTTGGCGAAGGGTGACGTTGGGGGGGCGGGGCCTGGGTAAGGGGCGGGGCTAACGATTAGGCTCCGCCCACTCCCACCAGACTCAGGTGGGTTTCAGGGTGGGGGTGGGGGATGGGGGGGTTGAGGTTGGAACCCTTCTTCCATACGTCTGTCCATCTGTCCGTCCATTTGTCTACCTGTCCATCTGTCTGTCCGTCCATCCGTCCATTTGTCCATCCACCCATTCATCTGTCCACCAGTCTGTCCGTCCATTCATCCACCTATCCATCCACCCATCTGTCCATCCATCCGTCCATCTGTCCGTCCATCCATCCATCCGTCTGTCCATCCACCCATCTATCCATCCATCCATCCATCCATCCATCCATCCATCCATCCATCCATCCATCTATCCATCCACCTATCTATCCTTCCTTCCATCCATCCATCCATCCATCTGTCCGTCCGTCCATTCATCCATCCACCCATCCGTCCATCCATCCGTCCATCCATCTGTCCGTCCGTCCATCCATCCATCTATTCATCCACCCATCTGTCCATCCATCCGTCCATCGTTCCAACCATACACTCCTTCCCTTCCCTTCCCTTCCCTTCCCTTCCCTTCCCTTCCCTTCCCTTCCCTTCCCTTCCCTTCCCTTCCCTTCCCTTCCCTTCCCTTCCCTTCCCTTCCCTTCCCTTCCCTTCCCTTCCCTTCCCTTCCCTTCCCTTCCCTTCCCTTCCCTTCCCCTTCCCCTCCCCCTCCCCATCCCCATCCCCATCCCCTCCCCATATCCACCCCACTCCCCCACCCCCCTCACCAGGCAGGGGTGGCACGGGGGGCAGTGGGGGCCGGGTGGGCTCCTGGTACTCCCCCAGGCCGGGTGGGATCCTCTCATAGCGCGGCGGCCCCCAGCCCACCCCCGTGGTGTTGTTGATGACAACGGTGTCACCCGGCACCGACAGCTGCACCCTCAGCTCCTCCTCTGACGGCCGGCGCTGTGCCTGTTGTGGGGACACGGCAATGGATGACCCCAGAACCCAATTAAGGACCCCAGAACCCAATTAACGACCCCATCGCCCAACCAACGGCCCCACCACACCATTAATGGCCCCCATCACCCAACCAACCATCCCACTGCTCAATTAATGACCCCACTACCCAATTAAAGACCCCATTTCCCAACCAACCATCCCATTGTTCAGTTAATGACCCCATTACTAAATGGATGACCCTATTACCCAATTAATGACCCCATTACCCAATTAAAGACCCCATCGCCCAACCAATGGTCCCACCAGCCTATTAATGGCCCCCATCACCCAATTAACAACCCTACTACCCAATTAAAGACCCCATCACTCAACCAATGACCCCACCAGCACATTAATGGCCCCACCACCCAACCAACCATCCCATTGTTCAATTAATGACTCCACTACCCAATAGATGACCCTATTACCCAATTAACGACCCCACTACCCAATTAAAGACCCCATCTCCCAACCAATGGCCCCACCACCCCATTAATGGCCCCCATCACCCAACCAACCATCCCACTGCTCAATTAATGACCCCATTACCCAATGGATGACCCTATTACTCAACTAACGACCCCACTATCCAATTAAAGACCCCATTTCCCAGCCAACCATCCCATTGTTCAGTTAATGACCCCACTACACAATGGATGACCCTATAACCCAATTAACAACCCCATCACCCAATTAATGACCCCATCGCCCAACCAGTGACCCCACCACACCATTAATGGCCCCATCACCCAACCAATAACCCCACTGCTTAATTAATGACCCCATTACCCAATTAATGGCCCCATCTCCCAACTGACCACCCCACTGCCCAATTAATGACCCCACCACCAAATTAACAACCCCATTACCCAATTAACGACCCCATCAGCCAACTAACCATCTCATCACACAAGTAATGACCTCATTACCCAACCAACAACCCCTTCACACAGCTAATGACCTCACCATCCAATTAATGACCCCATCACCCAATTAATGACCCCATCACCCAATTAATGACCACGTTACCCATTTAACAACCCCGTCACCCAACGAACCACCTCATCACTCAACTAATGACCTCATCACCTAACCAGTGACCCCCGTTACCTAATTAATGACCCCACCACCTATCCAACCACCCCATCACCCCAATTAACGACCTCATTACCCAACCAATCGCCCCATCTCCCCACACTCGGACCCCCCCCACTCACCTTCCCCAAGATCTTCCTCCAGTGATGCCGCCAGAGGATGAGGACGATGACGGCCAATAGGAGCAGGATGATGGCCACCAGGCAGCCAATCAGGATGGACGTGTGGCTGTGATCCTCTTTGGCCACCGGTTGCCCAGCCTTGGGCTCCCAGGGGGCTGCCATGGGGGGGGGGAGGGGACACCACCCCTATTGAGCTCCACCTACAGAGCCCCTCCCCTTTAAGCCCCTCCCCATTGAACCACGCCCCTTTAAGCCCCTCCCCCCTTTAAGGCCCACCCTTTTAAGCCCCGCCCCTTTAAGGCCCATTCATTTTAACCCCGCCCCCTTTAAGCCCCTCCCCTTAAAGCTCCACCAATCAGAGCCCCGCGCCCTTTACGCCCCACCAATCAGAGCCCCGCCTCTTTAAGCCCCTCCCCTCCCATTAAGCTCCGCCCCATTAAGGCCAGTTCATTTTAACCCCGCCCCCTTAAAGCCCCACCCATTTAAACCCCACCAATCAGAGCCCCGCCCCCTTTAAGCCCATCCCCTCCCTTTAAGCCCCGCCCCTTTCAGCCCCACCAATCAGAGCCCCGCCCTCTTTAAGCCCCTCCCCTTTCGTTAAGCCCCGCCCCCTGATAGCCAATTCATTTTCACCCTGCCCCTTTTAAGCCCCGCCCCTTTAAGCCCCGCCCCCTCCTTTAAGCCCCACCCACCCGAGGTGCTGTGATTGGTCGCTTCCTGGGGGGTCTCTGGGGGGGCTGCCGGCCCCCCCCCGCTGGCAGCCATTGATTCTTCCACCACATCTGCATAGGAAGAGCCTTAATGAAGCGGGTAACGAGGGGAGGGGAGGAGCCAGGATCCCCAGCTCGTTAACTAATTAGTGCAGCGGTCAATGGGCTGTGGGTTGGTTGGGGCTGTCGTCTAATTAACGAGCTCATCGGCCAATTAGTGATTTTGTTGCTAGTTAATGACCTGGCGACCCAACTAATGACCCCATCACTTAATTAATGACCCCACTGCTTAATTAATGACCCCTCCACCCAACCAGTCAACTCATTACCCAATTAATGACCCTATCACTTAATTAATGACCCCACCACCAGACTAATAACCCCATCACTTAATTAATGACCCCACCACCAGACTAACGACCGCATCACTTAATTAATGACCCCACCACCCAATTAATAACCCCTCCACCCAACCGACCAATCAATCCATCACCCAATTAATGACCCCATCACTTAATTAATGTCCCCACCACCAGACTAATGACCGCATCACTTAATTAATGACCCCACCACCCAATTAACGACCCCTCCACCCAACCGACCAATCCATCTATTTCCCAATTAATGACCCCATCACTTAATGAACCCACCACCCAATTAACAACCCCTCCACCCAACCAATCAATCCATCCATCACCCAGTTAATGACCCCATCACTTAATTAATGACACCACCACCAGACTAATGACCCCACCACCCAATTAACAACCCCTCCACCCAACCGACCAATCCATCCACCACCTAAATAATGACCCCATCTCTTAATTAATGACCCCACCACCAGACCAATGACCCCATCACTTAATTAATGACCCCTCCACCCAACCAATCAATCCATCACCCAATTAATGACCCCATCACTACATTAATGACCCCACCACCAGACCAATGACCCCATCACTTAATTAATGACCCCTCCACCCAACCAATCAATCCATCACCCAACTAATCACCCCATCACTTAATTAATGACCCCACCACCAGACCAATGACCCCATCACTTAATTAATGACCCCACCACCTAAATAATGACCCCATCACTTAATTAATGACCCCACCACCAGACCAATGACCCCATCACTTAATTAATGACCCCACCACCAGACCAATGACCTCACCACCCAATTAATGACCCCACCACCAGACTAATAACCCCACCACCCAATTAACAACCCCTCCACCCAACCTACCAATCCATCCATCACCCAATTAATCACCCCACCACTTAATTAACGACGCCACCCACCGGACACGAAGTTGACCTCGCTGAAAAGCATCCATTCACCCGCAAAGAAGAACCGACACCTAACGAAGCGTCCCCTGCGTCCCCCTAACGGCACGGTGACCCAACGAGCTCGGGGGTCCCCAATTGTCCCCTCGGGGTGGTGGGGGGCGTCGGGGGGCTCCCAGGGGGCATCCAGGCTGTGTTTGAAGCTGCACTCCACCGCCGTGAAGATGCTCACCCCCCGCGTGCGCATGTTGTTGCAGTGAACCTGGGGGGCGATAGGGGGCTGTCCTGGGTGGTCCTGGGGGGGGTCTCTCCCCTCCACCACCCGCCATGGTTCATCTTCTCCGGTGTAAATGATGGACCCCGTAACCTGATTAACAGCCCCATAACCCAGCCTGCCATCCTGCCATCCCATAATACAATCAGCCTTGCCATAATGTGATTATTTGACCCCATTACCCAACCATCGAACCCATTACCCAACCATTGACCCCATTACCAACCATTGACCCCATTACCCAACCATTGACCCCATTACCCAGCCTGCCATCCCATAATACAACCAGCCTTGTCATAATGTGATTATTTGACCCCATTACCCAACCATTGAACCCATAACCCAACCATTGACCCCATTACCCAGCCATTGAACCCATTACCAACCATTGACCCCATTACCCAACCATTGAACCCATTACCAACCATTGAACCCATTACCAACCATTGACCCCATTGCCCAACCATTGACCCCATTACCCAGCCTGCCATCCCATAATACAATCAGCCTTGCCATAATGTGATTATTTGACCCCATTACCCAACCATCGAACCCATTACCAACCATTGAACCCATTACCAACCATTGACCCCATTACCCAACCATTGACCCCATTACCAACCATTGAACCCATTACCAACCATTGACCCCATTACCAACCATTGACCCCATTACCCAGCCTGCCATCCCATAATACAACCAGCCTTGTCATAATGTGATTATTTGACCCCATTACCCAACCATCGAACCCATTACCCAACCATTGACCCCATTACCAACCATTGACCCCATTACCAACCATTGACCCCATTACCCAACCATTGACCCCATTACCAACCATTGACCCCATTACCCAACCATTGACCCCATTACCGAACCATAGACCCCATTACCCGACCACTGACCCCATTACCCAACCATTGACCCCATTACCAACCATTGACCCCATTACCCAGCCTGCCATCCCATAATACAACCAGCCTTGCCATAATGTGATTATTTGACCCCATTACCAACCATTGACCCCATTACCCAACCATTGACCCCATTACCAACCATTGACCCCATTACCCAACCATTGACCCCATTACCGAACCATTGACCCCATTACCCGACCACTGACCCCATTACCCAACCATTGACCCCATTACCCAGCCAGCCAGCCCATAACACAACCATTGACCCCATTACCAACCATTGAACCCATTACCAACCATTGACCCCATTACCCGACCATTGACCCCATTACCCAACCATTGACCCCATTACCCAGCCAGCCAGCCCATAACACAACCATTGACCCCATTACCCAGCCTGCCATCCCATAATACAACCAGCCTTGTCATAATGTGATTATTTGACCCCATTACCCAACCATCGAACCCATTACCCAACCATTGACCCCATTACCAACCATTGACCCCATTACCAACCATTGACCCCATTACCCAACCATTGACCCCATTACCAACCATTGACCCCATTACCCAACCATTGACCCCATTACCAACCATTGACCCCATTACCCAGCCTGCCATCCCATAATACAACCAGCCTTGCCATAATGTGATTATTTGACCCCATTACCAACCATTGACCCCATTACCCAACCATTGACCCCATTACCAACCATTGACCCCATTACCCAACCATTGACCCCATTACCGAACCATTGACCCCATTACCCGACCACTGACCCCATTACCCAACCATTGACCCCATTACCCAGCCAGCCAGCCCATAACACAACCATTGACCCCATTACCAACCATTGAACCCATTACCAACCATTGACCCCATTACCCGACCATTGACCCCATTACCCAACCATTGACCCCATTACCCAGCCAGCCAGCCCATAACACAACCATTGACCCCATTACCCAGCCTGCCATCCCATAATACAACCAGCCTTGTCATAATGTGATTATTTGACCCCATTACCCAACCATCGAACCCATTACCCAACCATTGACCCCATTACCAACCATTGACCCCATTACCAGCCATTGACCCCATTACCCAACCATTGACCCCATTACCAACCATTGACCCCATTACCCAACCATTGACCCCATTACCAACCATTGACCCCATTACCCAGCCTGCCATCCCATAATACAACCAGCCTTGCCATAATGTGATTATTTGACCCCATTACCAACCATTGACCCCATTACCCAACCATTGACCCCATTACCAACCATTGACCCCATTACCCAACCATTGACCCCATTACCGAACCATTGACCCCATTACCCGACCACTGACCCCATTACCCAACCATTGACCCCATTACCCAGCCAGCCAGCCCATAACACAACCATTGACCCCATTACCAACCATTGAACCCATTACCAACCATTGACCCCATTACCCGACCATTGACCCCATTACCCAACCATTGACCCCATTACCCAGCCAGCCAGCCCATAACACAACCATTGACCCCATTACCCAGCCTGCCATCCCATAACACAACCAGCCATCCCATAATGTGATTATTTGACCCCATTACCCAACCATTGACCCCATTACTCAACCATTGAACCCATTACCAACCATTGACCCTATTACCCAGCCATTGACCCCATTACCCAGCCATTGAACCCATTACCAACCATTGACCCCATTACCCAACCATTGACCCCATTACCCAACCATTGAACCCATTACCAACCATTGAACCCATTACCAACCATTGACCCCATTACCCAACCATTGAACCCATTACCAACCATTGACCCCATTACCCAACCATTGACCCCATTACCAACCATTGACCCCATTACCAACCATTGAACCCATTACCAACCATTGACCCCATTACCAACCATTGACCCCATTACCCAACCATTGAACCCATTACCAACCATTGACCCCATTACCCAGCCTGCCATCCCATAATACAATCAGCCTTGTCATAATGTGATTATTTGACCCCATTACCCAACCATTGAACCCATTACCAACCATTGACCCCATTACGCAGCCATTGACCCCATTACCCAACCATTGACCCTATTACCCAGCCATTGACCCCATTACCCAGCCATTGACCCCATTACCTGACCATTGACCCCATTACCCCGCCATTGACCCCATTACCCAACCATTGAACCCATTACCAACCATTGACCCCATTACCCAACCATTGACCCCATTACCCAACCATTGAACCCATTACCAACCATTGACCCCATTACCAACCATTGACCCCATTACCCGACCATTGACCCCATTACCCAACCATTGACCCCATTACCCAGCCAGCCAGCCCATAACACAACCATTGACCCCATTACCCAGCCTGCCATCCCATAACACAACCAGCCATCCCATAATGTGATTTTTTGACCCCATTACCCAACCATTGAACCCATTACCAACCATTGACCCCATTACCCAACCATTGACCCCATTACCCAGCCAGCCAGGCCATAACATAACCATTGACCCCATTACCCAGCCTGCCATCCCATAACACAACCAGCCATCCCATAATGTGATTTTTTGACCCCATTACCCAACCATTGACCCCATAACCCAACCATTGACCCCATTACCCAACCATTGATTTCATAACCCAGCCAGCCACCCCATAACACAACCAGCCATCCCATAATGCAACCATTGACCCCATAACCCAACCATTGACACCACAACCCAACCATTGACCTCATCACCCAACCAGCCACCCCATTACCCAATCATTGACCCCATTACCCAACCACTGACCCCATCACCCAACCACGGACCCCATCACCCAACCACAGACCCCATCACCCAACTATTCACCCCATTACCCAACAAACCACCCCATCACCCAACCACAGATCCCATCACCCAACAAACCACCCCATCACCCAACCACAGACCCCATCACCCAACTATTCACCCCATCACCCAACCACGGACCCCATCACGCAACCGCAGACCCCATCACCCAACAAACCACCCCATTACCCAACCACTGACCCCATCACCCAACCATGGACCCCATTACCCAACCACGGACCCCATCACACAACCACAGACCCCATTACCCAACCACTGACCCCATCACCCAACCAACCACACCATCACCCAACCAACCACCCCATTACCCAACCACGGACCCCACCACCCAACCACAGACCCCATCACCCAACCAACCACCCCATTACCCAACCACAGACCCCATCACCCAACCACGGACCCCACCACCCAACCACAGACCCCATTACTCAACAAACCACCCCATCACCCAACCACTGACCCCATCACCCAACCACAGACCCCATTACCCAACAAACCACCCCATCACCCTACCACAGACCCCATCACCCAACCAACCACTCCATCACCCAACCATGGACCCCATCACCCAACCACGGACCCCATCACGCAACCACAGACCCCATCACCCAACCAACCACCCCATCACCCAACCACGGACCCCATCACCCAACCATGGACCCCATTACCCAACCACAGACCCCATCACCCAACCACGGACCCCATCACACAACCACAGACCCCATCACCCAACAAACCACCCCATCACCCAACCAACCACCCCATCACCCAACCATGGACCCCATCACCCAACCACGGACCCCATCACCCAACCACAGACCCCATCACCCAACAAACCACCACATCACCCAACCACTGACCCCATCACCCACCCAACCACCCAACCACCAAACCCCACACCTGCATGGCACGGAACATCCGCAGCTGCTCAAACCCAAACTCCAGCTCCACATGGGGCTGGGGGCCGGGGGGTCTCCGCCAGCCCACGTAGTCGTAGCCAGGCCAGAGCCTTCGCTCTCGGCTCCGTGTGAAATCATCCAACCCCAAAACTCCATCTGCCAGCTGGCCCAGACCCCCATAGAGCAACCTGGGGACAGCAGGGGGTCCTGTCACCCACAGGGACCCCTCCCCGCTCACCTGGGTCACACTTGTGACACCTGGGGATGGGTTGGGGACGTTTGGAGGAGGTTGGGGACAGTTTGGGGGGGCACTTTGAGAAGGTCTGGGGATGCTTGGGGATGGTCATCGCTGGTTGGGGACGCTTGGGGACAGTTTGGGGACATTTAGGGGTGGTTTGGGGACAATTTGGGGTGGTTTGGGGACAGCTGGTGATGGCTATCCCTGGCTGGGGACATCTGGGGACAGTTTGGGACACTTAGGGATGGTTTGGGAACAATTTGGGGACAATTTGGGGACGGTTTGGGGACAATTTGGGAACACCTGGGGATGGCTATTGCTGGTTGGGGACGCTTGGGGACAGTTTGGGGACAATTTGGGGTGGTTTGGGGACACCTGGGGATGGCCATCCCTGGCTGGGGACATTTGGGGACAGTTTGGGGACATTTAGGGGTGGTTTGGGGACAACCTGGGGACAATTTGAGAACACCTGAGGGTGACCAAAGAGGTTGGAGACACTTGGGAACAATTTGGGGTCACCACATGATGGTTTGGGGACAATTTGGTGACAATCTGGGGACACTGAGGGATGGTTTGTGGGTAGGCGAGGACGGTCAAAGCTGAATGGGGACAGTTTGGGGACAACTTGGGGACATTTGGGGACTCACGGGCCGGCGCTGTCACCATCATAGGTGGAGTCATTGAGGACGATGGTTGTGGGGTGAAGGGACATCGTGTGTCCCCTTGGCGCGGTGTAGGACAGCAGCCCGGCTGGGGACAAGGATGTGTCACCATGGGGGCCACCGTGGGGACCACCCCCGAGGTGACACAGGGTGACAACGGGAGGGGTGGGGGGCGGTATGGGGTGACGTGGGGTGACGTGGGGTGAGATGGAGTGGTATCGGGTGAGATGGGGTGACAGGAGGGGACAGGAGGTGACACGAGGTGACATGGGTGACATGGGGTGACACAAGGTGACACGGGGTGTCGTGGGGTGACAGGAGATGGCACAGGGATGGCACAGGGTGACATGGGGTGACATTGGGTGACACGGGGTGAGACAAAGTGACACGAGGTGACATGGGTAACATGGGGTGACACAAGGTGACATGGGGTGACACGGGGTGACACTGGGTGACAGGAGATGGCACAAGGTGACATGGGGTGACATGGGGTGACCTGGGGTGACACAAGGTGACACGGGATGACACAAGGTGACAGGAGATGGCACAGGGTGACATGGGGTGTCACGAGGTGACACTGGGTGACATGGGGTGACAGGAGATGACACAGGGTGACAGGAGATGGCATAGGGTGACATAGGATGACATGGGGTGACATTGGGTAGCATGGGGTGACAGGAGATGCCACAGGGTGACAGGGGTGACGTTGGGTGACATGGGGTGACATCAGGTGACAGTGGGTGACATGGGGTGACAGGAGATGTGGCGCAGGGTGACATGGGATGACACGGGGTGACACTGGGTGACATTGGTTGACATTGGGTGACACAGGATGACAAGAGGTGACACGGGGTCACATCGGGTGACATCAGGAGATGACACAGGGTGACAGGGGTGACGCTGGGTGACATGGGGTGGCATCGGGTGACACAAGGTGACATGGGGTGACAGGAGATGTGGCACAAGGTGACATGGGATGACATGGGGTGACATTGGTTGACATTGGTTGACGTTGGTTGACACAGGGCGACAAGAGGTGACACGGGGTGACATCAGGAGATGACACAGCGTGACAGGGGTGACGTTGGGTGACATGGGGTGACATGGGGTGACATCGGGTGACATGGGGTGACAGGAGACGTGGCGCAGGGTGACATGGGATGACACGGGGTGACATTGGTTGACATTGGTTGACGTTGGTTGACACAGGGCGACAAGAGGTGACTCGGGGTGACATCGGGTGACATCGGGTGACATCAGGAGATGACACAGGGTGACAGGGGTGACATGGGGTGACATCAGGTGACACTGGTTGACATGGGGTGACAGGAGATGTGGCGCAGGGTGACATGGGATGACACGGGGTGACATTGGTTGACGTTGGTTGATGTTGGTTGACGTTGGTTGACACAGGGCGACAAGAGGTGACCCAGGGTGACATTGGGTGACATCGGGTGACAACGGGTGACACCGACCATCCCAGGGACATCCGTAGAGCTCCAGCCTCAGGCAGACGCTCATCGCTCGGGGGGCGCGGGGGTGAACCCGCAGTGCCACCGCCACCAGGGGGGGGGACAGATCCTTCAGCACCACCCCCTGCGGGTCCTCATTGCCACCGATCACCTGCGGAGTCACCCGAGGTGTCCCCAAGGTCACCTGATGTCACTTCACCACCCCAAAGTCCCCAGGATGTCCCCAAGGACTCCCGTGGCGTCTCACCACCCCAAAGTTCTCAAGGTCCCCAAGTTGTCCCCAAGGTCCCCCATGTCATCTCACCACCCCAATGTCCCCAAAGTGTCCCCAAGATCCCCCCGTGTCATCTCACAACCCCAATGTCCCCAAAGTGTCCCCAAGATCCCCCCATGTCATCTCACCACCCCAATGTCCCCAAAGTGTCCCCAAGATCCCCCCATGTCATCCCACAACCCCAATGTCCCCAAAGTGTCCCCAAGATCCCCCCCATGTCATCTCACCACCCCAATGTCCCCAAAGTGTCCCCAACACCCCCCCATGTCATCTCACCACCCCAATGTCCCCAAAGTGTCCCCAAGATCCCCCCATGTCATCCCACAACCCCAATGTCCCCAAAGTGTCCCCAAGATCCCCCCCATGTCATCTCACCACCCCAATGTCCCCAAAGTGTCCCCAACACCCCCCCATGTCATCTCACCACCCCAATGTCCCCAAAGTGCCCCCAAGATCCCCCCATGTCATCCCACAACCCCAATGTCCCCAAAGTGTCCCCAAGATCCCCCCATGTCATCTCACCACCCCAATGTCCCCAAGGTGTCCCCAAGATCCCCCCATGTCATCTCACCAGCCCAATGTCCCCAAAGTGTCCCCAAGATCCCCCCATGTCATCCCACAACCCCAATGTCCCCAAAGTGCCCCCAAGATCCCCCCATGTCATCCCACAACCCCAATGTCCCCAAAGTGTCCCCAAGATCCCCCCATGTCATCTCACCACCCCAATGTCCCCAAGGTGTCCCCAAGATCCCCCCATGTCATCTCACCAGCCCAATGTCCCCAAAGTGTCCCCAAGATCCCCCCATGTCATCCCACAACCCCAATGTCCCCAAAGTGTCCCCAAGATCTCCCCCATGTCATCTCACCACCCCGATGTCCCCAAAGTGTCCCCAACATCTCCCACATCATCCCACCACCCCAACACCTCTCAAGGTGACCCCAAAGTCCCAATGCCACCTCCAAATCCCCACGTGCCCAAAGTGTCCCCAAGGTGTCCCCAAGGTCCTCAAGGTCCCCCACATCATCCCAGCACCCCGATGTCCCCAAAGTGTCCCCAACATCTCCCACATCATCCCACCACCCCAACACCTCTTAAGGTGACCCCAAAGTCCCAATGCCACCTCCAAATCCCCACGTGCCCAAAGTGTCCCCAAGGTGTCCCCAAGGTCCTCAAGGTCCCCCACATCATCCCAGCACCCCGATGTCCCCAAAGTGTCCCCAACATCTCCCACATCATCCCACCACCCCAACACCTCCCAAGGTGACCCCAAAGTCCCAATGCCACCTCCACATCCCCACGTGCCCAAAGTGTCCTCAAAGTGTCCCCAAGGTGTCCCCAAGCTGTCCCCAAGGTCCTCAAGGTCCCCCACATCATCCCAGCACCCCGATGTCCCCAAAGTGTCCCCAACATCTCCCACATCATCCCACCACCCCAACACCCCCAAGGCCCCAGTGCCACCTCCAAACCCCCACGTGCCCAAAGCGTCCCCAAGGTGTCCCCAAAGTGTCCTCAAAGTGTCCCCAAAGTCCCTCACGTCACCTTGGCCACCCAATGTCCCCAAAGTGTCCCCAACATCTCCCACATCATCCACCCCAACACCCCAACACCCCCAATGCCACCTCCAAACCCCCACGTGCCCAAAGCGTCCCCAAAGTTCCCCCCACCCACGGAGACCCTCAGCACGGTTGTCCCCAAAGTGTCCCCGTGTCGTCCCCACGTCCCCTCCTTGTCACCTCGGTTCCCCATCGATCTTTCCATGGTAGCCAACGGTTCCGGTCGCGGCTGTAACGGAGGCGGTAAGTTTGGGCAAATTCTTTGCCGTGGCCACCGGCGTGTCGTCCCTGTGTCCCCACCAATGTCACCAAGTGAAGGTGACCCAGGTCCACCTGCAGGAATTCTTCTTCATCCGGGAACACCGGGCCGGCGGGACACCAAGCGCCGTCCCCGTCATTGCGACCTAATCTGGGGGACAGGGGGTGGGGGGGACAGATTGGGGACATCTTGGGGACGTGGTGACATCTGGGGGGTGTGAAATTTAGGGGGACATCGTAGGGACGTGGGGATGTTTGGGGGAGAAGTGATTCCTGGGGGGACATGGGGACATCTTGGGGACATCTTGGGGGATGAGAAACTTAGGGGGACATCTTGAGGACGTGGGGACATTTGGGTGATGTGAAATGTAAGGGGACATCTTGGGGACGTGGGGATGTTTGGGGGATGTGAAATTTAGGAGGACATCTTGGGGATGTGGGGACATTTGGGGGAGAAGTGAGACCTGGGGGGACATGGGGACACCTTGGGGACATTTGGGGGATGTGAATCCTATGGGGACATCTTGGGGACATGGGGACATTTGGGGGAGAAGTGAGTCCTGGGGGGACATGGGGACACCTTGGGGACATCTTGGGGGATGAGAAACTTAGGGGGACATCTTGGGGACGTGGGGACATTTGGGGGAGAAGTGAGTCCTGGGGGGACATGGGGACATCTTGGGGACATCTTGGGGGATGAGAAACTTAGGAGGACAACTTGGGGACATGGGGACATTTGGGGGAGAAGTGAGTCCTGGGGGGACATCTTGGGAACATCTTGGGGACGTGGGGACATTTAGGGGATGTGAAATTTAGGGGGACATCTTGGGGACGTGGGGACATTTGGGGGATGTGAAATTTAGGGGGACATCTTGGGGACGTGGGGACATTTGGGGGAGTAGTGATTCATAGGGGGACATGGGGACACCTTGGGGACAACTTGGGGGATGAGAAACTTAGGAGGACAACTTGGGGACATGGGGACATTTGGGGGAGAAGTGAGACCTGGGGGGACATGGGGACATCTTGGGGACATCTTGGGGGATGTGAAATGTAAGGGGACATCTTGGGGACATGGGGACATTTGGGGGGTGTGAAATTTAGGGGGACATCTTGGAGACGTGGGGACATTTGGGGGAGAAGTGAGTCCTGGGGGGACATGGGGACATCTTGGGGACATCTTGGGGACATCTTGGGGGATGAGAAACTTAGGGGGACATTGTGGGGACATGGGGATGTTTGGGGGATGTGAAATTTAGGGGGACAGATTGGGGACGTGGGGACATTTCGGGAAGAAGTGAGTCCTGGGGGGACATGGGGACATCTTGGGGACATCTTGGGGGATGAGAAACTTAGGGGGACATCTTGGGGACATGGGGATGTTTGGGGGATGTGAAATTTAGGGGGACGTCTTGGGGACGTGGGGACATTTGGGGGAGTAGTGATTCATAGGGGGACATGGGGACACCTTGGGGACATCTTGGGGGATGAGAAACTTAGGAGGACAACTTGGGGACATGGGGACATTTGGGGGAGAAGTGAGTCCTGGGGGGACATGGGGACATCTTGGGGACATCTTGGGGGATGAGAAACTTAGGAGGACAACTTGGGGACATGGGGACATTTGGGGGAGAAGTGAGACCTGGGGGGACATGGGGACATCTTGGGGACAACTTGGGGGATGAGAAACTTAGGAGGACATCTTGGGGACGTGGGGACGTTTGGGGGATGTGAAATTTAGGGGGACAGATTGGGGACGTGGGGACATTTGGGGGATGTGAAATTTAGGGGGACAGATTGGGGACGTGGGGACATTTGGGGAAGAAGTGAGTCCTGGGGGGACATGGGGACATCTTGGGGACATTTGGGGGATGTGAAACTTAGGGGGACATCGTGGGGACGTGGGGATGTTTGGGGGATGTGAAATTTAGGGGGACTTCTTGGGGACATGGGGACATTTGGGGGAGAAGTGAGACCTGGGAGGACATGGGGACATCTTGGGGACATCTTGGGGGATGTGAAACTTAGGGGGACATCTTGGGGACGTGGGGATGTTTGGGGGATGTGAAATTTAGGGGGACAGATTGGGGACGTGGGGACATTTGGGGAAGAAGTGAGACCTGGGGGGACATGGGGACATCTTGGGGACATGGGGACGTTTGGGGGATGTGAAATTTAGGGGGACAGATTGGGGACGTGGGGACATTTGGGGGAGAAGTGAGTCCTGGGGGGACATGGGGACATCTTGGGGACATCTTGGGGGATGAGAAACTTAGGGGGACATTGTGGGGACATGGGGATGTTTGGGGGATGTGAAATTTAGGGGGACTTCTTGGGGACATGGGGACATTTGGGGGAGAAGTGAGACCTGGGGGGACATGGGGACATCTTGGGGACATCTTGGGGGATGAGAAACTTAGGGGGACATCTTGGGGACGTGGGGACATTTGGGGGATGTGAAATGTAAGGGGACATCTTGGGGACATGGGGATGTTTGGGGGATGTGAAATTTAGGGGGACAGATTGGGGACGTGGGGACATTTGGAGAAGAAGTGAGTCCTGGGGGGACATGGGGACATCTTGGGGACATTTGGGGGATGCAAATCCTGGGGGGACATCTTGGTGACATGGGGACATTTGGGGAAGAAGTGAGTCCTGGGGGGACATGGGGACATCTTGGGGACAACTTGGGGGATGAGAAACTTAGGAGGACAACTTGGGGACATGGGGACATTTGGGGGAGAAGTGAGTCCTGGGGGGACATGGGGACATCTTGGGGACATCTTGGGGGATGAGAAACTTAGGAGGACAACTTGGGGACATGGGGATGTTTGGGGGAGAAGTGAGTCCTGGGGGGACATGGGGACATCTTGGGGACATTTGGGGGATGAGAAACTTAGGAGGACAACTTGGGGACATGGGGACATTTGGGGGACAAGTGAGTCCTGGGGGGACATCTTGGGGACATCTTGGGGACATGGGGACATTTGGGGGATGTGAAATTTAGGGGGACATCTTGGGGACGTGGGGACATTTGGGGGATGTGAAATTTAGGGGGACATCTTGGGGACGTGGGGACATTTGGGGGAGTAGTGATTCATAGGGGGACATGGGGACACCTTGGGGACATCTTGGGGGATGAGAAACTTAGGGGGACATCTTGGGGACGTGGGGACATTTGGGGGAGAAGTGAGTCCTGGGGGGACATGGGGACATCTTGGGGACATCTTGGGGGATGTGAATCCTATGGGGACATGTTGGGGACATGGGGACACCTGGGGTCACCACTGGGGGCATGGGGATACCTTGGGGACACCTTGGGGACATCGTGGGGACGTGGGGACTGAGAACATCTTGGGGACATCGTGGGGACATGGGAACATCCTGGGAGTATCTTGGGGACACCTTGGGGACATGGGGACATTTGGGGGATGCAAATCCTGGGGGGACAACTTGGGGACATCTTGGGGTCATCCCTGGGGGGCATGGGGACATCTTGGGGTCGTGATGGGCTGAATTGGTTTGTATTGGTCTGTACTGGTGTGCAGTGGCCTATACTGGTCTATAGTGGTTTATACTGGTCTATAGTGGTTTATACTGGTTTATACTGGTCTATACTGGTTTATACTGGTCCTACCGGCCGTGCTGTGCAGCGGTGGAGTCGGACCAGGAGCTGGAGGCTGAGAGGTGGCTGTCGGGGATGGAACCGTCCTGCATGCCCAGGGCAAAGCGACAGCGGGCTGGGGGACAGCAGGGGACATCAGGGGACAGCATGGGGACATCATGGGAGAGCGTGGGGACAGCATGGGGACGTCATCATGGGGGGTGGGGACGTCAAGAGGACATCAGGGGGACATCAGGGGACATTGGGGGGACATCAATGGGGACATCGTGGGGACATCAATGGTGGGGACATCGTCATGGGGATGGGGACATCACGGGGACATGAAGGGACATCAGGGGGACATCAGGGGACAATGGGGGGACATCAGGGGATGGCATCAGGGGACAGCATGGGGACAGCATGGGGACATCATCATGGGGGGTGGGGACGTCAAGAGGACATCAGGGGGACATCAGGGGACAGTGGGGGGACATCAATGGGGACATCAATGGTGGGGACATCAATGGTGGGGACATCGTCATGGGGATGGGGACATCATGGGGATGTGAAGGGACATCGGGGGACATCATTAGTGGGGACATCATCATGGGGATGGGGACACTATGGGGACATCAAGGGACATCAGGAGGACATTAATAGGGACATCAGGGGGACATCAATGGGGACATTGTGGGGACATCATTGGTGGGGACATCGTCATGGGGATGGGGACATCATGGGGATGTGAAGGGACATCGGGGGACATCAATGGGGACATCGTGGGGACATCAATGGTGGGGACATCGTCATGGGGATGGGGACATCATGGGGACATGAAGGGATATCAGGGGGACATCAGGGGACAATGGGGGGACATCAATGGGGACATTGTAGGGACATCATTGGTGGGGACATCGTCATGGGGATGGGGACATCATGGGGACATCAGTGGGGACATTGTGGAGACATCAGGGGGACATCAGTGGGGACATCAATAGGGACATTAGTGGGAACATCATGGGGACATCAATGGGGACATCATCGGTGGGGACATCAATGGGGACATCATCAGTGAGGACATCATCACGGGGGTGGGGACATCGTGGGGACATCAGTGGGGACCTCAGTGGGGACATTGTGGAGACATCAGGGGGACATCAGTGGGGACATCATCAGTGGGGACATCAATAGGGACATCAGGGGACATCGTGGGGACATCAATGGGGACATCATTGGTGGGGACATCGGTGGGGATCACCATAGGTCCCATATGGACCCCCAGAGCACCCTATGGCCCCTATAGGTCCCTGGAAACCTTCTATGAACCCTATGGACCCTATAGGTCCCTTATGGCCCCTTATCAACCCTATAGACCCCATAGCATCCCCATAGCCCCCTATGGATCTTACCGGTCCCATATGGACCCCCAGAGCCCTCTATGGTCCCCATAGGTCCCTTATGGCCCCTTATCAACCCTATAGACCCCATAGCATCCCCATAGCCCCCTATGGATCCTATTGGTCCCATATGGACCCCCAGAGCCCTCTATGGTCCCTATAGGTCCTTTGTAGTCTTCTATGGACCCTATGGCCCCCATAGGACCCTTATGGTCCCTTATCAACCCTATGGACCCCATAGCATCCCCATAGCCCCCTGTGGATCCCCTATATTCCCCATGTGGACCACCAGAGCCTTCTATGGCCCCTATAGGTCCTTTGTAGTCTCCTATGGACCCTATGGCCCCCATAGGACCCTTATGGTCCCTTATCAATCCTATGGACCCCATAGCATCCCCATAGCCCCCTATGGATCTTACCGGTCCCATATGGACCCCCAGAGCCCTCTATGGCCCCTATAGGTCCTGTGTAGCCTCTATGAACCCTATGGCCCCCATAGGACCCTTATGGCCCCTTATCAACCCTATAGACCCCATAGCATCCCCATAGCCCCCTATGGATCCTATTGGTCCCATATGGACCCCCAGAGCCCTCTATGGTCCCTATAGGTCCTTTGTAGTCTCCTATGGACCCTATGGCCCCCATAGGACCCTTATGGTCCCTTATCAATCCTATGGACCCCATAGCGTCCCCATAGCCTCCTATGGATCTTACCGGTCCCATATGGACCCCCAGAGCCCTCTATGGTCCCTATAGGTCCTTTGTAGTCTTCTATGGACCCTATGGCCCCCATAGGTCCCTTATGGCCCCTTATCAACCCTATAGACCCCATAGCATCCCCATAGCCCCCTATGGATCTTATTGGTCCCATATAGACCCCAGAGCCCTTTACGGCCCCCATAGGTCATTATGGCCCCTTATCAACCCTATGGACCCCATAGCGTCCCCATAGCCCCCTATGGATCCTATTGGTCCCATATGGACCCCCAGAGCCCTCTATGGTCCATATAGGTCCTTTGTAGTCTCCTATGAACCCTATGGCCCCCATAGGTCCCTTATGGTCCCTTATCAACCCTATGGACCCCATAGCATCCCCATAGCCCCCTATGGATCTTATTGGTCCCATATAGACCCCAGAGCCCTTTACGGCCCCCATAGGTCATTATGGCCCCTTATCAACCCTATGGACCCCATAGCGTCCCCATAGCCCCCTATGGATCCTATTGGTCCCATATGGACCCCCAGAGCCCTCTATGGTCCATATAGGTCCTTTGTAGTCTCCTATGAACCCTATGGCCCCCATAGGTCCCTTATGGTCCCTTATCAACCCTATGGACCCCATAGCATCCCCATAGCCCCCTATGGATCTTACCAGTCCCATACAGACCCCCAGAGCCCTTTATGGTCCCCATAGGTCATTATGGTCCCTTATCAACCCTATAGACCCCATAGCATCCCCATAGCCCCCTGTGGATCCTATTGGTCCCATACAGACCCCCAGAGCCCTTTATGGCCCCCATACGTCCCTTATGGCCCCTTATCAACCCTATAGACCCCATAGCATCCCCATAGCCCCCTATGGATCTTACCGGTCCCATATGGACCCCATAGGTCCCTTATGATCCCTTATCAACCCTATGGGCCCTACAGATCCCCAATACGCCCCCCCTTTCCCACCTTTTACATCCCCTATAGGATCCATAGATCCCCCCCCCCCCTTTTAAACCCCCCCCCATAGGTCTCACCCAGGTCCAGGTTCAGCCCCACCCCCACCGCAGGCAGCAACACCAGGAGGGGGAGGGGCAGCGGGACCCCCATCATCGCCCCCCCCCGGATCTGCAGAGAGTAATAAAAGGGGGGGGGGGGTCACTGGGTGAATCCCCAGTGCCCCCCAGTTCCTCCCAGTTCCCCCCATTGCTTCACAGTTCTCCCCAGTTCACCCATTGCTTCCATTATCTCCCAGTTCCCTCCCATAATCTCCCAGTTCCCCCCCAGTCCCTCCCAGTTCCCCCATTGCTTCCCATTATCCCCCAGTTCCCTCCCATTATCTCCCAGTTCCCCCCAGTCCCTCCCAGTTCCCCATTGCTCCCCATTATCCCCCAGTTCCCTCCCAGTAGCCCACCAGTTCCCCCCAGTCCCTCCCAGTTCCCCCCAGTGCCCCCCATTATCTCCCAGTTCCCTCCCAGTAGCCCACCAGTTCCCCCCAGTTCCCCCCAGTTCCCCCATTGCTTCCATTATCCCCCAGTTCCCTCCCATTATCTCCCAGTTCCCCCCCCAGTCCCTCCCAGTTCCCCCCATTGCTTCCCATTATCCCCCAGTTCCCTCCCATTATCTCCCAGTTCCCCCCCAAGTCCCTCCCAGTTCCCCCATTGCTTCCCATTATCTCCCAGTTCCCTCCCATTATCTCCCAGTTCCCTCCCATTATCTCCCAGTTCCCCCCCCCAGTTCCTCCCAGTTCCCCCCCATTGCTTCCCATTATCACCCAGTTCCCTCCCATTATCTCCCAGTTCCCCCCCAGTTCCTCCCAGTTCCCCCAGTGTCCCCCATTATCTCCCACTTCCCTCCCAGTAGCCCACCAGTTCCCCCCAGTCCCTCCCAGTTCCCCCCATTGCTTCCCATTATCCCCCAGTTCCCTCCCATTATCTCCCAGTTCCCTCCCATTATCTCCCAGTTCCCCCCCCAGTTCCTCCCAGTTCCCCCCCATTGCTTCCCATTATCCCCCAGTTCCCTCCCATTATCTCCCAGTTCCCCCCCAGTTCCTCCCAGTTCCCCCAGTGCCCCCCATTATCTCCCACTTCCCTCCCAGTAGCCCACCAGTTCCCCCCAGTCCCTCCCAGATCCCCCCATTGCTTCCCATTATCCCCCAGTTCCCTCCCATTATCTCCCAGTTCCCCCCCAGTTCCTCCCAGTTCCCCCATTGCTTCCCTTATCCCCCAGTTCCCTCCCATTATCTCCCAGTTCCCCCCCCAGTTCCTCCCAGTTCCCCCCCATTGCTTCCATTATCCCACCAGTTCCCTCCCATTATATCCCAGTTCCCTCCCATTATCTCCCAGTTCCCCCCAGTCCCTCCCAGTTCCCCCCATTGCTTCCCATTATCCCCCAGTTCCCTCCCAGTAGCCCACCAGTTCCCCCCAGTTCCCCCATTGCTTCCATTATCCCCCAGTTCCCTCCCATTATCTCCCAGTTCCCCCCCAGTCCCTCCCAGTTCCCCCCATTGCTTCCCAGTTCCCCCCAGTTCACCCATTGCTTCCCATTATCCCCCAGTTCCCTCCCATTATCTCCCAGTTCCCCCCCAGTTCCTCCCAGTTCCCCATTGCTTCCCATTATCCCCCAGTTCCCTCCCAGTAGCCCACCAGTCCTCCCAGTCCCTCCCAGTTCCCCCATTGCTTCCATTATCCCCCAGTTCCCTCCCATTATCTCCCAGTTCCCCCCCAGTCCCTCCCAGTTCCCCCCATTGCTTCCCAGTTCTCCCCAGTTCACCCATTGCTTCCATTATCACCCAGTTCCCTCCCATTATCTCCCAGTTCCCCCCCCAGTCCCTCCCAGTACCCCCCAGTCCTCCCCATTATCTCCCAGTTCCCTCCCATTATCTCCCAGTTCCCCCCCAGTCCCTCCCAGTTCCCCCATTGCTTCCCATTATCCCCCAGTTCCCTCCCATTATCTCCCAGTTCCCCCCAGTCCCTCCCAGTTCCCCCCATTGCTTCCCATTATCCCCCAGTTCCCCCCCAGTAGCCCACCAGTTGCCACTCAACTCCCCCCCCAGTCCCTCCCAGTTCCCCCCAGGGCCCCCCATTATCTCCCACTTCCCTCCCAGTAGCCCACCAGTTCCCCCCAGTCCCTCCCAGTTCCCCCATTGCTTCCCATTATCTCCCAGTTCCCTCCCATTATCTCCCAGTTCCCCCCCAGTTCCTCCCAGTTCCCCCATTGCTTCCCATTATCCCCCAGTTCCCACCCATTATCTCCCAGTTCCCCCCCAGTCCCTCCCAGTTCCCCCCAGTGCCCCCCATTATCTCCCACTTCCCTCCCAGTAGCCCACCAGTTCCCTCCCAGTTCCCCATTGCTTCCATTATCTCCCAGTTCCCTCCCATTATCTCCCAGTTCCCCCCCCAGTCCCTCCCAGTTCCCCCCATTGCTTCCCATTATCCCCCAGTTCCCTCCCATTATCTCCCAGTTCCCCCCCCAGTTCCTCCCAGTTCCCCCCATTGCTTCCCATTATCCCCCAGTTCCCTCCCATAATCTCCCAGTTCCCTCCCATTATCTCCCAGTTCCCCCCCCAGTTCCTCCCAGTTCCCCCCATTGCTCCCCATTATCTCCCAGTTCCCTCCCCTTATCTCCCAGTTGCCCCCTGTCCCTCCCAGTTCCCCCCACTGCCCCCCATTATCTCCCACTTCCGTCCCAGTTGCCCCCCAGTCCCTCCCAGTCCCCCCCATTGCTTCCCATTATCCCCCAGTTCCCTCCCATTATCTCCCAGTTCCCCCCAGTTCACCCCAGTTCCCCCCATTGCTTCCCATTATCCCCCAGTTCCCTCCCATTATCTCCCAGTTCCCCCCCAGTCCCTCCCAGTTCCCCCCAGTGCCCCCCATTATCTCCCACTTCCCTCCCAGTAGCCCACCAGTTCCCCCCAGTCCCTCCCAGTTCCCCCCATTGCCCCCCATTATCTCCCACTTCCCTCCCAGTAGCCCACCAGTTGCCCCTCAATACCCTCCCCAGTCCCTCCCAGTTTCCCCCCAGTGCCCCCCAGCGCCTCCCAGTAAGCTCCCAGTTTCCCCCAGTTCCCACCTCGCTCCTCTCCCTCTCCACTCCTCTGGGTTCCCCCCCTCACCCCCCCCCCATCCCCTCCCTCTCCCCCCTCCCCCTTCAATGGGGTGGGGGGACCGAAGGGGGGGTCGGGAGCCCCGAACGGGGGGGGGAACCCCAAAAGAATGGGGAAATCCCAAAAAGAATGGGGAAAACCCTAAAAGAATGGGAAAATCCCAAAAAGAGTGGAAAACGCCCCAAAAATGGGAAACCCCAAAACAACGATTCCTCAAAAATGGCCTTTTTTTGGCATCCCCCCCCCCACCTTTTGTAGGGAACACCAAAATTTTGGGGGAATCCCCCCAAAATTCTCATTGGGGGGAGACTTGAAAAGAATTTTTTAGGGGGAATCCCCAAAAATGTCGATTTTGGGGGCCCCTCGAAACGATTTTTTTGGGGGGAATACTAAAAATTGCACTTTTTAGGGAACCTTGAGATCAGTTTTGGGGGGGAATCACCAAAATTGAGTTTTTTAGGGATGCTTGAAACCATTTTTATGGGAATTCCCCAAAATACCCTTTTTGGGGTCCCTTGAAACCACTTTTTTGGGATGAATCCCCCCAAAATTGGCCTTTTGGGGTCCCTTAAAACCACTTTTTTGGGATGAATCCCCCCAAAATTGGCCTTTTGGGGTCCCTTGAAACCACTTTTTTGGGGGGAAATCCTAAAACTGCCCTTTTTGGGGCCACTTGACACCACTTTTTTGGGATGAATCCCCCAAAATTACACTTTTTGGGGTCCCTTAAAACCACTTTTTTTGGGGAAACCCTAAAAATGTTCTTTTTGGGGTCCCTTGACAAACTTTTTTGGGGGAAACGCCAAAATTGCCCTTTTGGGATCCATTGAAACCAATTTTTTGGGGAACCCCCCCCAAATATGCCCTTTTTGGGGTCCCTTGAAACCACTTTTTGGGGGAAACCCCAAAACTGCCCTTTTTGGGGTCCCTTGAAACCATTTTTTGGGGGGTAAACCCCAGAATTGCCCTTTTTGGAGTCCCCTGAAACCACTCTTTTGGGATGAATTCCCCAAAATTGCCCTTTTTGGGGTCCCTTGAAACTAATTTTTTGGGGAAACCCCAAAAATGTCCTTTTTGGGGTGCCCTGAAATAAATGTTTTTTTGAATCCCCTCCAAAATGCCCTTTTTGGGGTCCCTTGAAACCACTTTTTTTGAATGAATCCCCCAAAATTGCCTTTTTTGAGGTTCCTTGAAACTATTTTTTTAGGGAATCCCCCCAAAATTGCCCTTTTTGGGGTCCCTTGAAACCACTTTTTTGGGGAAACCCCAAAAATGTCCTTTTTAGGTTGCCTTGAAACCACTTTTTTGGGATGAATCCCCCAAAATGGCCCTTTTTGGGATCCCTTGAAACTAATTTTCAATGGAATCCCCCCAAGATTGACCTTTTTCTGGTGCCTTGAAACAAATTTTTGGGGGGAAATCCCAAAAATGCCCTTTTTGGGGTCCCTTGAAACTAATTTTTTATGGAATCTCCTCCAAAATGCCCTTTTTGGTGTCCCTTGAAACCACTTTTTTGGGGGAAGAAAACCCCAAAACTACCCTTTTTGGAGTCCCTTGAAACCAATTTTTTTGGGAAATCCCAAAAATGCCCTTTTTAGAGCCCCTTGAAACCACTTTTTTGGGAAGAAAACCCCAAAACTGCCCTTTTTGGGGTGCCTTGAAATGAACTTTTTGGAGAAATATCCCAAATGCCCTTTTTGGGGTCCCTTGAAACCACTTTTTTGGGGGAGAAAACCCCAAAAACTGCCCTTTTTGGGGTGCCTTGAAACCACTTTTTTGGGGAAATCCCAAAACTGCCCTTTCTGGGGTCCCTTGAAACCACTTTTTTGGGATGAATCCCCCACAAAATGCCCTTTTAGGAGCCCCTTGAAACGACTTTTTTGGGGAAGAAAACCCCAAAATGTCCTTTTTTGGTGTCCCTTGAAACCACTTTTTTGGGGAAGAAAACCCCAAAATGTCCCTTTTTGGGGTCCCTTGAAACGAATTTTTTGGGGAAATCCCAAAACTGCCCTTTTTGGGGTCCCTTGAAACCACTTTTTTGGGGCAGAAAACCCCAAAACTGCCCCTTATGTGCTCCTCCTCCCCCCCCAACCCCCCCTAAGGGGGGGGTCCCAAATACCGGGGGTCCCCCTCAGAGGGTCCCCATTGTGCCCTCCCCCCAAATGGCTGTAGGATGAGCGCACGTCTCGACCCTATAAATACATGGGGTGGGAGACGGGGGGGGGGGTCGCCCCTTTGTTCCCCCACAGCTGTCGGGGGAGGGGAACAGCTGTGGGGTGGGAACAGCTGTGGGGTGGGGGGAATTCCGGTGTTTGGTGTCATCTTCCCCCCCCCCCATCCCCCGGGTACAGAAGATTTGGTTCTAATTTTTGCAATGTTTGGTGTTTCCCCCCCGTTATTAGCAGTTATTTTTGCATTATTAGCAGTTATTTCCACATTATTAGCTGATATTCCCCATTATTAGCAGTTATTTCCCCATTATTAGCAATTATTTCCACATTAGTAGCGGGTATTTCCCCATTATTAGCTGATATACCCCATTATTAGCAGTTATTTTCACATTATTAGCAATTATTTCCACATTATTTGCAGTTATTTCCCCATTATTAGCGGTTATTCCCCATTATTTCCAGCTTTTCCCACATTATTAGCAGCTATTTTCACATTATTAGCTATTATTTCTACATTATTTGCTGTTATTTCCCCATTATTAGAGATAATATCCCCATTATTTACAGTTATTCCCCATTATTTGCAGTTATTTCCCCAATATTTGCAGTTATTCCCCATTATTAGCAGTTATTTCCCCATTATTAGCTGATATTCCCCATTATTAGCAGTTATTTCCCCATTATTAGGGGTTATTTCCCCATTATTAGCAGCTATTTCCACATTATTAGCAGTTATTCCCCATTATTAGCAGCTATTTCCCGATTAATAGTGGTTATTTCCCCATTATTTCCAGTTATTTTCACATTATTAGCAGTTATTTCCCCAATATTTGCAGTTATTTCGCCATTATTAGCAGCTATTTCCACATTATTAGCAATTATTCCCCATTATTAGCAGCTATTCCCATATTATTAGCAATTATTCCCCATTATTAGCAGCTATTCCCGTATTATTAGCAATTATTCCCCATTATTAGCAGCTATTTCCCCATTATTAGCAGCTATTCCCATATTATTAGCAATTATTCCCCATTATTAGCAGCTATTTCCCCATTATTAGCAGCTATTCCCGTATTATTAGCAATTATTCCCCATTATTAGCAGCTATTTCCCCATTATTAGCAGCTATTCCCATATTATTAGCAATTATTCCCCATTATTAGCAGCTATTTCCCCATTATTAGCAGCTATTCCCATATTATTAGCAATTATTCCCCATTATTAACAGTTATTTCCCCATTATTAGCAGCTATTTCCCCATTATTAGCAATAATTCCCCATTATTAGCTGCTATTTCCCCATTATTAGCTGATATTCCCCATTACTTACACTTATTCCTGCATTATTAGCAATTATACCCCTACTATTAATTATTATTTCCCCAATACAACCCTCCGGGTCCCATTATTAGGAGTTATTTTCTCATTATTAGCATTATTAATTACCCTTCCCCGTTTCTTACTCCCTATTTCCCGTTATTTGCTCTTCCATTTTCATTATTAGCAATTATTCCCTCGTTATCATCTGCTGTTTCACGACTATTAGCTCCTAATTGTCATTATTAGGAACTATTCTGCTATTAATTGCGGTTCTTCCTCATCATTAGCGATTAATTACCCGCTATTTCCCCATTATTATCAATTATTTTCCTTATTATTAGCACTTATTTCCCGTTATTATCCTTTATTTCCCATTATTAGCGATTATTTCCCGATTATTAACCCCATATTCCTCGTTATTAGCCGTCATTTTTCAACTTCATTTCCTATATCCCAATTATTGGCCACTATTAGTAATAATTTCCCATTATTAGCCATTATTAACCAATTATTAGCCATCATTAGCACTCGTGTCCCCATTATTACCCTTTATTTCCCAATTATTAGCCATTATTAGCCATCATTAGCATTCATGTCCCCATTATTACCCTTTATTTCCCATTATTAGCACCTATTTCCCCATTATTAGCAAATAATTACCCATTATTAGCATTGATTTCCCCATTATTAGCAAATAATTACCCATTATTAGCATTAATTTCCCCATTATTAGCAAATAATTACCTATTATTAGCACCTATTTCCCCGTTATCAGCAGCAGTTCCCCCATTATTAGACATTATCTCCCATCATTACCACTCACTTCCCTATTATTAGTATTTATTAGCCATTATTAGCCACTATTAGCCACCCTTCCCCCATTTCCGCTCCATTTCCAAGCCCCGCCCCTTGCCCAAGCCTCATCCAATCACAAGCCCCATTCTCGCCTTCAGTCCCGCCCCTTCCTCCAGCCTGTCCAATCACAAGCCCGGCCTACACCCTCAGCCCCGCCCCTTCACCTAGCCCCGCCTCCACCCCTCAACCCCGCCTCTTCCCTAAGCTCCGTCCAATCACGACCCCCATCCACACGCTCAGCCCCGCCCCTTCCCCCGGCCCCATCCAATCACAAACCCCGCCTACACCCTCAGCCCCGCCCCTTCACCGAGCCCCGGCTACTCCGCTCAGCCCCGCCCCTTCACCACTCCCCGCCCAATCACAAGCCCCACCCACACCCTCAGCCCCGCCCCTTCCCCTCCGCAGCCAATGAGAGGCGGAGGGCGTGGCCACGCCCCCCTCGCGGTGGGCGCCATGATGGGAGCGGGGTGGGAGGTGAAGGGCGGCCCTATAGGGGCTATAGGGGGGGATCTATGGGGGATGGGGGGGCGGTTTATGGGGTCAGATCGGGGTATGAGGGATATGGGGGCGTGGGGGGGGGTCTGTAGGGGTTTCTGGAGGGATCTGGGTGGGATCTATGGGATCTGTAGGGGATCTGTAGGGGATCTATAGGGGATTTATAGGGGATGGGGGGGTATATGGGGGTATAGGGGTGTATATTGGGGTTATATGTTGGGGGGGGGAGATGGGGAGGGGGGTGTGGGGGTGTCGGGGGAGTCTGAAGGGGATATTTATGGGATCCATAAGGGATTGGGGAGTATATAGGGTTTGGAAGGGGGGGGGGGGTATATTGGTGTATCCAGAGGGATCTATGGGGGATCTATAGGGGATCGGAGGGAGTATAGGGGATCTGTAGGGGTTTGGGGGGGATTGGGGTCTGGAGGGGTCTATGGGGGGTCTATAGGGGAACGGAGGGAGTATAGGGGATCTATAGGGGTTGGGAGGGGGGGATTGGGGTCTGGAGGGGTGTATGGGGGGTCTATAGGGGATCGGAGGGAGTATAGGGGATCTATAGGGGTTGGGAAGGGGGGATTGGGGGTCTGGAGGGGTCTATGGGGGGTCTATAGGGGAACTGAGGGAGTATAGGGGATCTGTAGGGGTTTGGGGGGGGATTGGGGTCTGGAGGGGTTTATGGGGGATCTATAGGGGATTGGAGGGAGTATAGGGGATCTATAGGGGTTGGGAGGGGGGATTGGGGTCTGGAGGGGTGTATGGGGGATCTATAGGGGAACTGAGGGAGTATAGGGGATCTGTAGGGGTTTGGGGGGGATTGGGGTCTGGAGGGGTGTATGGGGGATCTATAGGGGATCGGAGGGAGTATAGGGGATCTGTAGGGGTTGGAGGGGGGGATTGGGGGTCTGGAGGGGTGTATGGGGGGTCTATAGGGGATCGGAGGAAGTATAGGGGATCTATAGGGGTTGGGAGGGGGGAATAGGGGTCTGGAGGGGTCTATGGGGGATCTATAGGGGAACTGAGGGAGTATAGGGGATCTATAGGGGTTGGGAAGGGGGGATTGGGGGTCTGGAGGGGTCTATGGGGGGTCTATAGGGGAACTGAGGGAGTATAGGGGATCTGTAGGGGTTTGGGGGGGGATTGGGGTCTGGAGGGGTTTATGGGGGGTCTATAGGGGATTGGAGGGAGTATAGGGGATCTATAGGGGTTGGGAGGGGGGGATTGGGGTTTGGAGGGGTGTATGGGGGGTCTATAGGGGAACTGAGGGAGTATAGGGGATCTGTAGGGGTTTGGGGGGGATTGGGGTCTGGAGGGGTGTATGGGGGATCTATAGGGGATCGGAGGGAGTATAGGGGATCTGTAGGGGTTGGAGGGGGGGATTGGGGGTCTGGAGGGGTCTATGGGGGGTCTATAGGGGATCGGAGGAAGTATAGGGGATCTATAGGGGTTGGGAGGGGGGAATAGGGGTCTGGAGGGGTCTATGGGGGATCTATAGGGGAACTGAGGGAGTATAGGGGATCTATAGGGGTTGGGAGGGGGGGATTGGAGTTTGGAGGGGTGTATGGGGGGTCTATAGGGGATCGGAGGGAGTATAGGGGATCTATAGGGGTTGGGAAGGGGGATTGGGGTCTGGAGGGCTCTGTGGGGGTCTATAGGGGAACTGAGGGAGTATAGGGGATCTGTAGGGGTTTGGGGGGGGATTGGGGTCTGGAGGGGTGTATGGGGGGTCTATAGGGGATCGGAGGGAGTATAGGGGATCTATAGGGGTTGGGAGGGGGGATTGGGGTCTGGAGGGCTCTGTGGGGGTCTATAGGGGAACTGAGGGAGTATAGGGGATCTATAGGGGTTGGGAGGGGGGAATAGGGGGTCTGTGGGGGATCTATAGGGGATCGGAGGGAGTATAGGGGATCTATAGGGGTTGGGAGTGGGGGTTTGGGGGTCTGGAGGGGTCTGTGGGGGGTCTATAGGGGATCAGAGGGAGTATAGGGGATCTGTAGGGGTTGGAGGGGGGGATTGGGGTCTGGAGGGGTTTATGGGGGATCTATAGGGGATTGGAGGGAGTATAGGGGATTTATGGGGGTGGAGGATATATATAGGGGGCCTAAGGGGGTATATATGGGGGGAAATTGAGGGATATATGGGGGTGTCTGGAGGGATTTATGGGATCTGTAGGGGATCAGAGTGCATGGGGGGGGGGTTTATAGGGGTTTTGTGGGGGGGGGGGAATTGTGGGTTTATTGCTGTGTTGGGGGGGGGTTCTGGAGGGGTACATATGGGGTATAGGGGCTATTTGGGGGCATCTGGGGGGTTATATGGGGGCATATATGGGGTATGGGGTAAATATGGCTATTTGGGGGCATTTTGGGGGGGTCTGGAGGGACATATATGGGGTATAGGGGTAAATATGGCTATTTGGGGGCATTTTGGGGGGGATGTATAGGGGAATATATGGGGTATAAGGGTAAATATGGCTATTTGGGGGCATTTTGGGGGGGATGTATAGGGGAATATATGGGGTATAAGGGTAAATATGGCTATTTGGGGGCATTTTGGGGGGGTGTATGGGGGTATATATGGGGTATACCCCCAAAAAATGGTTATTTGGGGGCATTTTGGGGGGGTCTGGAGGGGCATATATGGGGTATAGGGGTAAATATGGCTATTTGGGGGGGTGTATGGGGGTATATATGGGGTATACCCCCAAAAATGGTTATTTGCGGGCATTTTGGGGGGGATGTATAGGGGAATATATGGGGTATAAGGGTAAATATGGTGATTTTGGGGGGGTGTATGGGGGTATATATGGGGTATACCCCCAAAAATGGTTATTTGGGGGCATTTTGGGGGGGTGTATGGGGGTATATATGGGGTATACCCCCAAAAAATGGTTATTTGGGGGCATTTTGGGGGGGTCTGGAGGGGCATATATGGGGTATAGGGGTAAATATGGCTATTTGGGGGCATTTTGGGGGGGGTCTGGAGGGGCATATATGGGGTATAGGGGTAAATATGGTGATTTGGGGGCATTTTGGGGGGGTCTGGAGGGGCATATATGGGGTATGGGGTAAAAATGGTTATTTGGGGGCATCTGGGGGGGGGTCTGGAGGAGTACATATGGGATATAGGGGTAAATATGGCTATTTGGGGGCATTTTGGGGGCGTCTGGAGGGGCATATATGGGATACAGGGATATATATGGGGTAGGGGGGGGGTAAATATGGTTATTGGGGGGGGTATATTGGGGTTATTGGGGTATAGGGATAAATATGGTTATTTGGGGGCACTTGGGGGGGGGTATATAGGGGTATGGGTGGGGTCCTATAGGGGTTGTGGGGTTATAAATCCTATAGGGAATGTTATAGGGCCCGGCCCCCTCTTGAGGAATCGCTGACCCCATGCGTTTCTCCCCTCTGGGGTCGGGCCCCAGAGTGAGGAGGGGGCAAACCTACGGCCGGCGGCTCTTAATATCCCTCCCCCCCCCCCAACCCCCCCTTTAAAAAATCTGAGCCGTCGGTATACAGCAGCCCCCACAAACCCTATAGGGGAAGGAACATATCCTATGGATCCTATAGAGCCCTACCCTATAAGTGTTGGGGTGGAGGAAGAGGAATGGCTACGGTAGGTATTTTGGGGGGGGGGGGTTGTGGGGGGAGGGGGGGAAGAATGGGGGGATATGGGGACATAGGGGGGGTGTGGGGGGCGAAATGGGGTTTTGGGGGGGGGGTATGGGGGGAGATAATAGGGTCAGTGGGGGGATATGGGGGGCTTGGGGGCACCAGGAGGGACACTGGGATGTGGGGGAGGGGGGGGGGGACACTGGGGGGATATGGGGACATAGGGGGGGTGTGGGGGGCAAAATGGGGTTTGGGGGGGGGTATGGGGGGAGATAATAGGGTCAGTGGGGGGATATGGGGGGCTTGGGGGCACCAGGAGGGACACTGGGATATGGGGGGGGGGGGTGATATTGGGATGTGGGGGGAACATTGGGGGGATATGGGGACATAGGGGGGGTGTGGGGGGCGAAATGGGGTTTGGGGGGGGGGGTATGGGGGGAGATAATAGGGTCAGTGGGGGGATATGGGGGGCTTGGGGGCACCAGGAGGGACACTGGGATATGGGGGGGGTGATATTGGGATGTGGGGGGGGACACTGGGGGGATATGGGGACATAGGGGGGGTGTGGGGGGCGAAATGGGGTTTTGGGGGGGGGTATGGGGGGAGATAATAGGGTCAGTGGGGGGATATGGGGGGCTTGGGGGCACCAGGAGGGACACTGGGATATGGGGGGGGAGGTGATATTGGGACGTGGGGGGGACATCGGGGGGATATGGGGGGAGATAGTAGGGACGTTGGGTGGATATGGGGGGGATAATAGGGACGTTGGGGGGGGATATGGGGGGGATAATAGGGACCTGGGGGGGGGGAGATAATAGGGGCATTGAAGGGGGGGATATGGGTGGGGATAATAGGGACATTGGGGGGGGGGATATGGGGGGAGATAATAGGAACATTGGGGGGGGGGGATATGGGGAGGATAATAGGAACATTGGGGGGGTATGGGGGGGGATAACAGGAACGTTGGGGGGGGGGATATGGGGGGGGATAATAGGGACATTGGGGGGGGGGGATATGGGGGGGATAATAGGGACCTGGGGGGGGGGGAGATAATAGGGACATTGAGGGGGGGGATATGGGGGGAGATAATAGGAACGTTGGGGGGGGGGATATGGGGAGGATAATAGGGACGTTGGGGGGGGTATGGAGGGGGATAACAGGAACGTTGGGGAGGGGGATATGGGGGGGGATAACAGGGATGTTGGGGGGGGGGATATGGGGGGGGATAATAGGGACGTTGGGGGGGGGATATGGGGGGGGATAATAGGGACGTTGGGGGGGGGTATGGAGGGGGGATAATAGGGACATTGGGGGGGGGATATGGGGGGGGATAATAGGGACGTTGGGGGGATATGGGGGGGATAATAGGGACCTGGGGGGGGGAGATAATAGGGACATTGAGGGGGGGGATAATAGGGACATTGGGGGGGGATAATAGGGACCTGGGGTGGGGACATGGGGGCACCAGGGATGGGGATGGGGGGCCATGGGGAAAATGGGGACAATTTGGGGGGGAAGGGGGGGGGGAAGTCACCAGGAGGGACATTGGGGAGTTAAAATGGGGGGGGGGGGTGACAGTGGGATATGGGGGGGTTTAATGGGGGGGGTGGGGGGACACCCCTCCCACAAAGGCGTGGGCGGCCGTCGGTGCCCCCCCACGTAAGAACTGGAGGGAGAAGGACATGGGGACGGCCCCAGGGGGGGGGGACAGAAGTGTCACAATGTCCCCCCGGGTGCTGCTCCGACACGGGGCCCCCAACGTTTTGGGGTCAGAAATGGGGGATTTGGGGTCATGGCTGAGGTCTGTGCGTGGTTTTCTTGCAGGTGGCGGCGTGGGGACGACAGGATGGGGACAAAATGGGGACAGAAAGGTGGCATTGGGATGGGGACAAAGTGGGGACGTAGGGATGGGGACAAAATGGGGGACAAAATGGGGACAAAATGGGGACAAAATGGGGACATGGATGGGGGACAAAATGGTGGCATTGAAATGGGGACAAAATGGATGACGAAATGGGGACATGGATGGGGACAAAATGGTGGCACTAAAATGGAAGACACAATGGGGGACAAAATGGTGACATTGGAATTGGGGACAAAATGGGTGACGAAATGGGGACATTGGGATGGGGACAAAATGGTGGCATTGAAATGGAGGACAAAGTGGGGACATTGAAATTGGGGAAAAAATGGTGGCATTGAAATGGTGACAATAATGGGGACATTGGAATGGGGGACAAAATGGTGACATTGGAATTGGGGACAAAATGGAGGACAAAGTGGGGACATTGAAATTGGGGACAAAATGGGGGACGAAATGGGGACATGGATGGGGACAAAGTGGTGGCATTGAAATGGTGACAAAATGGGGACATGGATGGGGGACAAAGTGGTGAAATTGAAATTGGGGACAAAATGGTGACTTTAAAATGGAGGACAAAATGGGGACATTGGATTTAGGGACAAAATGGGGGATGAAATGGTGACATTGGGATGGGGACAAAATGGTGGCACTAAAATGGGAGACAAAATGGGGACATTGGGATGGGGACAAAATGGGAGACAAAGTGGGGACATTGGAATTGGTGACGAAATGGTGGCATTGAAATTGGGGACAAAATGGTGACATTGGGATGGGGACATTGGAATTGGGGACAAAATGGGGGACAAAATGGGGACATGGATGGGGGACAAAGTGGTGACATTGGGATGGGGGACAAAATGGGTGACAAAATGGGGACATGGATGGGGACAAAATGGTGGCACTAAAATGGAAGACAAAATGGGGGACAAAATGGTGACATTGGAATTGGGGACAAAATGGGTGACGAAATGGGGACATTGGGATGGGGACAAAATGGTGGCATTGAAATGGAGACAAAATGGGGACATAAATGGGGACAAAATGGTGACATTGGAATTGGGGACAAAATGGGGACATTGGGATGGGGACAAAATGGTGACATTAAAATGGAGGACAAAGTGGGGACATTGAAATTGGGGACAAAATGGGTGACGAAATGGGGACATTGGGATGGGGACAAAATGGTGGCATTGAGATGGGGGACAAAATGGGGACATAAATGGGGACAAAATGGTGGCACTGGGATGGGGACAAAATGGTGGCATTGGGATGGGGTGGAGGTGGCAATAAAGACTTTTCAACCCCAGAAAATGGCTCAAAATTGGGTTATTTTGGGGAAAATTGGGTTATTTTGGGTGGAAAATGAGTTATTTTGGGGGAAATTGGGTTGTTTTGGGAGAAAATTGGGTTATTTTGGTAGAAAATGAGTTATTTTGGGGAAAAATTGGGTTATTTTGGGGGGAAAATGTTATTTTGGGGAAAAATTGTGTTGTTTTGGGGGAAAATTGGGTTATTTTGTTGAAAATTTGGGTTATTTGGGGGGAAATCGGGTTATTTGTGGGAAAATAGTTCTGAGGGGGGAGAACTGAAGTTATTTTGGGTGAAAATAATGGATATTTTAGGGAAAATTGGGGGTATTTTGGGTGGAAAATGAGTTATTCTGGGGGAAAATCGGGTTCTTTTGTTGACAAATTGGGTGATTTTCTTGAAAATTTGGGTTATTTGGGGGGGAAATTGGGTTATTTGGGGAAAAATATTTCTGGGGGGGGAGAACTGGGGTTATTTTGGGTGAAAATAATGGATATTTTAGGGAAAAATGGGGTATTTTGAGGCGAAAATGGGTTATTTGGGGGGAAATTGCGTTCCTTTGGGGGAAAATTGGGTTCTTAGGGGGGAAAATTGGGTTATTTTGGTCAAGTTTGGAAATTTTGGGGGGCAAGGGGGGGGGAAAATGTGTTATTTGGGGGAAATATTATTATTTTTTGGGGGGGGGAGGGGCATTATATGGTTATATGGAGGTGACGTGGATGTAAAACGTGGCCATTTCACGGGAAAACGAGGACGGAACTCCTCCAAAATTCTCATTTTTTTATTCTTATGGTAAAAAAAAAAGCAAACAAACCCACATTTGGTATCTAGATTTAAAAAATAAATGGGGAGGGGGATCCCTACGTGCTGTGCTTCTGCCTCTTCCAAAAACGTTTGACGTCGGGGTGACCTCCTGGGGTCACCACCATGAGACGTCGCGTGGGGTTTTCGAACATCAACACCCCCAAAGACCTGGCGTGGTCACGAAGAACCTCAAAGTCCACCTGGGATAGGAATTGGTTGTAGAGCACTCCTAAAAATTTGGGGGGGGTGGGGGGAAGAGAAAAAAGATGGGGGGACGATGAGGATTTTTTTTAGAGAGCGGGTGGCATCAAGGCTTGGTGGTGGCGTCGATGCGTGGAGATGGACACAAAGATGCCACCAACCCTTGGAGATGGACCCAAAGATGCCACCAACCCTTGGAGATGGACCCAATGATGCCACCAACCAGTGGTGATGGCACCAATGGTGGCGTCGACGCGTGGAGATGGACACAAAGGTGTCACCAACCCTTGGAGATGGAACCAAAGATGCCACCAACCAATGGAGATGGACCCAAAGATGCCACCAACCCATGGAGATGGAACCAAAGATGCCACCAACCAATGGAGATGGACCCAAAGATGCCACCAACCCTTGGAGATGGCCCCAAAGATGCCACCAACCCATGGAGATGGACCCAATGATGCCACCAACAAGTGGTGATGGCACCAATGGTGGCGTCGATGCGTGGTGATGGACCCAAAGATGCCACCAACCAATGGAGATGGCACCAATGGTGGCGTCGACGCGTGGAGATGGACACAAAGATGTCACCAACCCTTGGAGATGTTCCCAAAGATGCCACCAACCCTTGGAGATGGAATCAAAGATGCCACCAACCCTTGGAGATGGCCCCAAAGATGCCACCAACCCATGGAGATGGACCCAATGATGCCACCAACAAGTGGTGATGGCACCAATGGTGGCGTCGATGCGTGGTGATGGACCCAAAGATGCCACCAACCAATGGAGATGGCACCAATGGTGGCGTCGACGCGTGGAGATGGACACAAAGATGTCACCAACCCTTGGAGATGTTCCCAAAGATGCCACCAACCCTTGGAGATGGAATCAAAGATGCCACCAACCCTTGGAGATGGAATCAAAGATGCCACCAACCCATGGAGATGGACCCAATGATGCCACCAACAAGTGGTGATGGCACCAATGGTGGCGTCGATGCGTGGTGATGGACACAAAGGTGTCACCAACCCTTGGAGATGTTCCCAAAGATGCCACCAACCCATGGAGATGGCCCCAAAGATGCCACCAACCAATGGAGATGGAATCAAAGATGCCACCAACCCTTGGAGATGGACCCAAAGATGCCACCAATCAATGGAGATGGACCCAAAGATGCCACCAATCCTTGGAGATGGCCCCAATGATGCCACCAACCCTTGGAGATGGCACCAATGGTGGCGTCGACGCGTGGAGATGGTGCCAAAGATGCCACCAACCAATGGAGATGGACCCAAAGATGCCACCAACCCATGGAGATGGGCCCAAAAGATGCCACCAACCAATGGAGATGGAATCAAAGATGCCACCAACCCTTGGAGATGGACCCAAAGATGCCACCAACCCTTGGAGATGGCCCAAAAGATGCCACCAACCAATGGTGATGGCACCAGTGGTGGCGTCGATGCGTGGAGATGGTCCCAAAGATGCCACCAACCCATGGAGATGGTCCCAAAGATGCCACCAACCCTTGGAGATGGCTCCAAAGATGCCACCAACCCTTGGAGATGGCCCCAAAGATGCCACCAACCCATGGAGATGGACCCAAAGATGCCACCAACCCATGGAGATGGCTCCAAAGATGCCACCAACCCTTGGAGATGGCCCCAAAGATGCCACCAACCCTTGGAGATGGCACCAATGTTGGCATCAACCAATGGAGATGGAACCAAAGATGCCACCAATCAATGGTGGCATTGACGCATGGAGATGGAACCAAAGATGCCACCAACCATTGGAGATGGCCCCAAAGATGCCACCAACCCATGGAGATGGCACCAATGGTGGCATCGACGCGTGGAGATGGACCCAAAGATGCCACCAACCAATGGGGATGTCCCCAAAGATGCCACCAACCCATGGAGATGTCCCCAGTGATGGCACCAACCCTTGAGACGTCCCCAATGATGGCACCAACCCTTGGAGATGTCCCCAAAGATGCCACCAACCCTTGGAAATGTCCGCAATGATGCCACCAACCCATGGAGATGTCCCCAATGATGGCACCAACCCTTGGAAATGTCCCCAATGATGGCAGCAACCCATGGAGATGTCCCCAATGATGGCACCAACCCTTGGAAATGTCCCCAGTGATGGCACCAACCCTTGAGACGTCCCCAATGATGCCACCAACCCTTGGAGACGTCCCCAAGGATGCCACCAACCCTTGGGGACACCTCCATGGAGGCCACCAACCCTTGGGGACACCACTGTCCCCCCTCCTCACCCTCGGAGAAGCGCAGTCGGTCCCTCTCCAGCTCCCAGAGGCGGATCTGGTCGGTGATGGTGGGGGGCAACACCGGGCTCTGTGGGGTTATGGGGTACAGGGACAGTGTGGGGAGGGGTCCTTTGGGGGGTCCTCCCCACATTTTGGGGTCCCCTCCCCTCCCAATGCTCACCTGCTTGGCCATGATTGGATGCGCCCGCGTGCGCAGGAAGTGGATAATCTGGGGTGGGGGGGGGAGAAAGGGGGGTTTTAATGGGAGACCCCAATACCCCATGGGTCACCCCAATACTCCACGGGTCACCCCAGTGCCCCATAGATCAACCCAACACCCTATGGGGCCAATCAGAATCCCCGTGGGGCACCCTGATATCCCATAGTGCACCCCAAGGTCCTCAGCACTGCTATGGGGTGCCCCAGTGCACCATAGAGCACCCCAATACCCCATGGCTTACCCCATAGGGCACCCCAACACCCCCAAAGGGCATCCCAACACCGCATGGCGTACCCATAGGTCACCCCAAAACCCTACAGTGCACCCCAACACCCCATAGGGCACGACAGAACCCCATGGCTTACCCCATAGGGCACCCCAACACCCCATAAGGAACCTCAACACCCCATGGCTTACCCCGTAGGGCACCCTAACACCCCATGGGGCACCCAGACACTATGGTTTACTCTATAGGGCACCCCAACACCCCATAGAGCACCCCAAGACCCCATGGCTTACCCAGTAGGGCACCCCAACACCCCATAGAGCACCCCAAGACCCCATAGCTTACCCTATAGGGTACCCCAACACCCTATAAGGCACCTCGACACCCCATGGCTTACCCCATATGGCACCCAACACCCCATAGGGCACCCCAGGACCCCATGGCATACCCTATAGAACACCCCAACACCCCATAGGGCACTTCAACACCCCATGGCTTACCCTATAGGGCATCCCAACACCCTATAGGGCACCTCGACACCCCATGGCTTACCCTATAGGGCACCCCAACACCCCATGGCTTACCCCATAGGGCACCCCAACACCCCATAGGGCACCTTGACACCTCATGGCTTACCCTATAGGGCACCCCATCACCCCATAGAGCACCCTGATGCTCTATGGCTTACCCTATAGGGGTAGGGCACCCCAACATCCCATAGGGCACTTCAACACCCCATGGATTACCCTATAACACCCCAAGACCCCATGGCTTACCTAGTAGGGCACCCCAACACCCCATAGAGCACCCCAAGACCCCATGGCTTACCCCATAGAGCACCCCAACACCCCATAGGGCACCCCAACACCCCATAGGGCACCTCGACACCCCACGGCTTACCCCATATGACACCCCAACACCCCATAGAGCACCACAAGACCCCATGGCTTACCCCATAGGGCACCTCGACACCCCATGGCTTACCCTATAGGGCACCCCATCACCCCATAGAGCACCCTGACACTCTATGGCTTACCCTATAGGGGTAGGGCACCCCAACACCCCATAGGGCACCCCGACACCCCATGGCTTACCCCATAAGGCACCTCCAGCCCCAATGCCACCCCTCTGACTGCGCCGGACCCCCCCACTGTCCCCATGTCCCCCCAGTGTCCCCACCTGGTCGGCCGTGATCCCATTGGCGATGGCTGCCTGCACGCTGTCCCTTGTCACCTGGGCCACCACCAGGTTGGGGAAACGGTACAGCAGCTCCGAGAAGAGAGCGATGAGAGCGATCTGCAGCTCTGAGTCTGGGGACAAGGGGGACATGGTGGGGACATGGTGGGGATGGGGGGGTATGGGGACATCGCAGGGATAGGGGGACATCATGGGGATGGGGGGTATGGGGACATCGCAGGGATAGGGGACATTATGGGGACATGGTGGGGATGGGGGGTATGGGGACATCGCAGGGATAGGGGACATTATGGGGACATCGTGGGGATGGGGGGGTATGGGGGCATCCCAGGGACGGGGGGACATCGTGGGGGACATCGTGGGGGACATCGTGGGGATGGGGACATGAGGACACGATGGAGACATGAGACACTGAGCAATGGGGACATGGGGACACGATGGGGACATGGGGACACCATGGGGACATGAGGACACCATGGGGACATGGGGACATTGGGCAATGGGGACATGGGGAATGGGGACATGATGGGGACATGAGACATTGGGGAATGGGGACATGGGGACACCATGAGGTTATGAGACAAGGGGAATGGGTACATGGGGACATCATGGGGACATGGGGACATGATGGGGACATAGGGACACCATAGGGACATGGGGAATAGGGACATGGGGACACCATGGGGACGTGATGGGGACACTGGGGAATGGGGACATGAGGACATGAGACATGGGGAATGGGGACATGAGACATTGGGGAATGGGGACATGTGGACACCATGGGGACATGAGACGTTGGGGAATGGGGACATGTGGACACCATGGGGACATGAGACATGGGGAATGGGGACATGGGGAATGGGAACACCATGAGGGCACCATGGGGACATAAGGACATGGGTGATGGTGACATGGGGACACGATGGGGACATGATGGGGACATGAGACATTGGGGAATGGGAACACCATGGGGACACCATGGGGACATGAGACATGGGGAATGGGGACATGGGGACACCATGGGGACATGAGACATTGGGGAATGGGGACATGGGGACACGATGGGGACATGAGACATTGGGAAATGGGGACATGGGGACACGATGGGGACATGAGACGTTGGGGAATGGGGACATGGGGAATGGGAACACCATGAGGACACCATGGGGACATAAGGACATGGGTGATGGGGATATGGGGACACCATGGGTACATGAGACAAGGGGAATGGTGACATGGGGACACGATGGGGACACGATGGGGACACGATGGGGACACGATGGGGACACCCACCGGTGTAGGCGTAGATGCGGTAGTTGGTCTCCACCACGATGAAGCCACGGGTGTCGGGCTCCGGAGGTGTCCCCGATGTCCCCGAGGCCAAAGCGATGGCCAAACGTGTGGGGTAGAAGCGACGGGACTTGCGCTGTGGGGTGGACGTGGGTCCCCAGGTGTCCCCACGATGTCCCCACATCTACATGATGCCTCCGTGATGTCTCCTTGATCCCATAATGTCCCTACATCTCTGTGATGTCCCCATGATGTCCCCTTGGCCCCATAATGACCCCATGATGTCCTCTTGACCCCACAACGTCCCCATGATGTCCCCATGATGTCCCCTTGACCCCACAATGTCTCCATGATGTCCCCAAGTCTCCATGATGTCCCCATGATGTCCCCTTGGCCCCATAATGTCCCCATGATGACCCCACATCTACACGATGTTCCCATGATGTCCCCTTGACCCCATAATGTCCCCATGATGTCCCTAAGTCTCCATGATGTCCCCATGATGTCCCCTTGGCCCCATAATGTCCCCACATCTCCATGATGCCCCCACGATGTCCCCTTGGCCCCACAATGTCCCCATGAGGTCCCCTTGGCCCCACAATGTCCCCATGATGTCCCCTTGGCCCCATAATGTCCCCACATCTACATGATGCCCCCACGATGTCCCCTTGGCCCCACAATGTCCCCATGAGGTCCCCTTGGCCCCACAATGTCCCCACATCTCCATGATGCCCCCATGATGTCCCCTTGGCCCCACAACGTCCCCATGATGTTCCCATGACGTCCCCTCGGCCCCACAATGTCCCCATGATGTCCCCAAGTCTCCATGATGTCCCCATGATGTCCCCTTGACCCCACAATGTCCCCATGATGTCCTCACATCTCCATGATGTCCTCTTGACCCCATAACGTCCCCATAATGATGCTCCCTTGACCCCACAACATCCCCACATCTCCATGATGTCCCCATGACGTCCCCTTGACCCTACAACGTCCCCATGATGTTCCCATGACGTCCCCTCGGCCTCACAATGTCCCCATGATGTCCCCAAGTCTCCATGATGTCCCCATGATGTCCCCTTGACCCCACAATGTCCCCATGATGTCCTCACATCTCCATGATGTCCTCTTGACCCCATAACGTCCCCATAATGATGCTCCCTTGACCCCACAACATCCCCACATCTCCATGACGTCCCCATGACATCCCCTTGACCCCACAATGTCCCCATGATGTCCCCACGTCCCCATGACGTCCCCTTGGCCCCACAATTTCCCTACGATGTCCCCACGTCCCCATGACGTCCCCTTGACCCCACAATGTCCCCATGATGTCCCCACGTCCCCATGACGTCCCCTTGGCCCCACAATTTCCCTACGATGTCCCCACGTCCCCATGATGTCCCCTTGGCCCCACAATTTCCCTACGATGTCCCCACGTCCCCATGACGTCCCCTTGGCCCCACAATTTCCCTCCGATGTCCCCACGTCCTCACGACGTCCCTGTGCCCCACAGTGTCCCCACAACGTCCCCACAGTGTCCCCACGCTGCCCCAAAACGCCCACCTTCCTCTGGAACACCAACCCGAACTCCCTCAGGTGCTGCAGGAAGGTCAGCAAGGAATCACTCATCCCCTCCACCGAATAATCCTGGGGAATAATCCTGTGTGTGTGATTTACACCCCACAACAACACCCAACACCAACCCACAACAACCCAACAACACCCAACAGCGACCCACAAAAACCGTTCATCCCCAGCAACAACCCACAAAACCCAATAACAACCCACAACAACCCAATGATACCCAACACCAACCCACCGACACCCCACAACACCCAACAACCCACCAACAACCATTCACCCCCAGCAACAACCCACCAACACCCAACAACAACCCACCGACACCCAACAACCCACAGACACCCCAGAAAACTCAACAACAACCCACAACAACCCATCAACAACCATTCACCCCCAGCAACAACCCACCGGCACCCAACACCAACCCACCGACACCCCACAACAACCAACAACATCCCACAGCAACCCACCAACAACCATTCACCCCCAGCAACAACCCACCGACACCCCACAACACCCAAAAACCCAACAACAACCATTCATCCCCAGCAACAACCCACTGACACCCAACACCAACCCACCAACACCCAACACCAACCCACCAACACCCAACACCAACCCAACAACCCACAAGAACCCACCAACAACCATTCACCCCCACCAACACCCCACAAAACCCAACAACAACCCACAACAGCCCACCGACACCCAACACCAACCCACCGACACCCCACAACATCCAGCAACAACCCACCAACAACCCACCAACAACCATTCACCCCCAGCAACAACCCACCGACACCCCACAACACCCAACAACCCACAACAACCCACCAACAACCCACCCACAACCATTCACCCCCCAGCAACACCCCACAACACCCAACAACAGCCCACAACAACCATTCACCCCCCATTTTCCCTATCCTCCCCACTTTCCCCCCATTTCCCCCAATTCTTTCCAGTTCTTCCTACATTTCCCCATTTTCCCCCCAATTCCCCCCCCAATTCTCCCCCAATTTGCCCCCATTTTCCCACTTTCCTCTCAACTTTTCCCCAGTTTTCCCACTTTTCCCCCCAATTTTCCCACTTCTCCCCCAATTTTCCCCCAATTTTCCCATTTCTCCCCTCAATTCCCCTCATTTCTCCCCACCACCCCCCAACTTTCCCAATTCTCCCCCAGTTCTCCCCCAATTTTCCCATTTTCCCCCAATTCTCCCCCAATTTTCCCAATTTCCCCCCCCAACTTTCCCACTTTTCCCCCCAATTCTCCCCCTATTTTCCCAATTCTCCCCCTATTTTCCCACTTTCCCTCAAATTCCCCCCCATTTTTTCCACTTTCCCCCCAATTTTCCCAATTTCCCCCCCTAACCTTCCCCCTTTCCCCCCAATTTTCCCAATTTCCCCCCAACCTCCCAATTTCCCCCCAATTTTCCCAATTTCACCCCAACTTTCCCACTTTCCCCCCAATTTTCCCAATTTCCCCCCCAACTTTACCACTTTCCCCCCAATTCTCCCCCAATTTTCCCAATTCTCCCCAAATTTCCCCCCCCCCCCACCTTTCCCAGGGTGCTGAAGCTCAGCTGGAAGAGAAAGGAGAGAATCTCCACCAGATCCATGCCACGTGCCTGGGGGGGAGCAAAAAATAGGGGGGGTTGAAGGTGGTCCTGGGGGTCTATTGAGGAATTTGGGGGTTCTGGAGAAAGTGGGGGGGCTGGGGGGGGTCCTAAAGGTGAATTTTATGGGGGGGTTCTAAAGGGGACGATCATCCCAAGAAGAAAATTTTGGGGTCCTGGATGGGAGGAGGGGGGGGGGTGATTTTGGGGGGGGGGGGGGTCCTGGGGTTCCAGAAAGGGATATGGGGGTCCTGGGGGGGGGGGGGGGGGTCCTTGGGGTACTGAGGATCTGTTGGAGCCCCATGGAGAAATTTGGGAGGATATTTGGGGGGGGGGGGCTAAGTAGATATTGGGGCCACAGGGAGGAATTTGGGGAGGATGGGGGGGGGGTCCTGTGGGGTTCTGGGGGGGGGCAGGGGGAGATATGGGGGTCCTGGATAAGGATTTTGGGGGGGTCCTGGGGGGTATATTGAGCTCCTGGGAGGGGGGGGGACATTGGGATCCCAAATTGGAATTTGGGGGAACGTGGGGAGGATCTACAGGGATGGAGGGGGGGGGGGTCTGGGGGAATATTGGGGTTCAGAGGAGGAATTTGTGTGGGGGGGGGGGAATCCTGGACAATAATGGGATCCCAAAAAAGGATTTGGGGGGGTCCAGGGTTGGGGGGGGGGGCTCTGTGGTCCCGTGGAGATATTTGGGGCTACTGGGGGGGGGGGGGGGAAGGGGGTTCTAGGATTCCATGGAGGCATTTGGGGCTCCTGGGGGGGGGGGGGGGATTTAGGGGTCCCAGATCCTTGAGGGGGGGGGGGTCCTGTGGATGTCTATGGGGGGGGACAGGGGGAGATATGGAGATTCTGGATAAGGATTTTGGGGGGGGGGGGTCTCTGGGGGGGTATATTGAGCTCCTGGGGGGGGGCACTGGGGGTCTATTGGAGTTCTATGGGGAAATCTGGGAGGATATTGGGGTCTTTGAGGGGGGGGGACATGGGGAGATATGGAGATTCTGGATAAGGATTTTGGGGGGGGGTCTCTGGGGGGGTAAATTGAGCTCCTGGGGGGGGGGCACTGGGGGTCTATTGAAGTCCTATGGTAAAATTTGGGAGGATCCTTGAGGAGGGGGGGGTCCTGTGGGTGTCTATGGGGGTGGACATGGGGAGATATGGAGATTCTGGATAAGGATTTTGGGGGGGGGGTCTCTGGGGGGGTAAATTGAGCTCCTGGGGGGGGGGGCACTGGGGGTCTATTGGAGTCCTATGGGGAAATTTGGGAGGATATTGGGGTTTTTTGGGGGGGGGGAAGAGGGGTGGCTTAGTAGATACTGGAGCCACGGGGGGGGGGGGGGGTCTTTGGGGGATCTGGGGGGGGGGTCTCTGGGGGTTCCCCCCCCCCCCCTCACCTCAGCACCCCGCAGGTACTGCAGCACGAAGTACCAGAGCTGGGCAGGGGTGTCCAGCAGTAGGAATTGAAACCCAGCTGATGTGATGCAGGGGGCTTCCCCCCCCTCACTGTAGGGACCCTTGAGATCAGACCCCCCCCCCCCCTCCTCTTCCAAATCCTAAAACCCCCCCCATACCCTTCAAATAGCCTCCAGACCCCCCAAAATCCAAGGACCCCCCCCAAACCCACTCTTGGGACCCCCCCCAAATAGCCCCCAGACCCCCCAAAACCCAAAGGACCCCCCCCTAAACCCACTCCTGGGACCCCCCCAGTAGCCCCCAGACCCCCCAAAACCCAAAGGACCCCCCCAAATCCACTCCAGAGACCCCCCCAAATAGCCCCCAGACCCCTGAAACCGAGGGACCCCCCCAAAACCCATTCCTGGGACCCCCCCCAGGAGCCCTCAGAACCCCCAAAACCCAAGGATCCCCCCCAGACCCACTCCTGGGACCCCCTAGTAGCCCCCAGACCCCCCAAAACCCAGAGGACCCCCCCCCAAATCCACTCCTGGGACCCCTCCAGTAGCCTCCAGACACCCCAGAATCCAAGGACCCCCCCAAACCCACTCTTGGGACCCCCCAAAACAGCCTCCAGACCCCCAAAACCCAAAGGACCCCCCCAAACTCACTCCTGGGACCCCCCCAATAGCCTCCAGACCCCCCAAAATCCAAGGACCCCCCCCAAACCCACTCCTGGGACCCCCCCAAATAGCCCCCAGACCCCCAAAACCGAGGGACCCCCCCCAAAACCCACTCCTGGGACCCCCTAGTAGCCCCCAGACCCCCAAAAACGAGGGACCCCCCCAAAACCCACTCCTGGGACCCCCCCAAATAGCCCCCTGACCCCCCAAAACCCAAGGACCCCCCCCAAACCCACTCCTGGGACCCCCCCAAATAGCCCCCAGACCCCTGAAACCGAGGGACCCCCCCCAAACCCACTCCTGGGACCCCCCAAAATAGCCACCAGACCCCCCAAAACCCAAAGGACCCCCCCCTAAACCCACTCCTGGGACCCCCCCAGGAGCCCTCAGAACCCCCAAAACCCAAGGATCCCCCCCAAACCCACTCTTGGGACCCCCCCAAATAGCCCCCAGACCCCTGAAACCGAGGGACCCCTCCCAAACCCACTCTTGGGATCCCCCCAAATAGCCCCCAGACCCCCCAAAACCACTAAGACCCCCCCAACCCCATCCCTAAGACCCCCCCACCCCCTCCATCCCCCCCTTTCCCACACACCCCCTCCACCCCCCATCCCCTTCAACCCCCCCAACCCCCTCCAAATCCCACCCCACACCCCCCATCACCCCCACGCCCCCCCAAAAAACCCCACAAAGACCCCCCCAGACCCCTCCCCAAACCTTAAGTGCCCCCCCACCCCCTCCAACCCCCCTTTCCCACACACCCCCTCCACCCCCCACCCCCTCCATCCCCCCCTTTCCCACACACCCCCTCCACCCCCCATCCCCTTCAACCCCCCCAACCCCCACCGAATCCCACCCCACACCCCCCATCACCCCCCAGACCCCCCCAAAAACCCCACAAAGACCCCCCCAACCCAATCTCTAAGACCCCCCCACCCCCTCCAACCCCCCCTTCCCACACCCCCCTCCACCCTCCATCCCCTTCAACCCCCCCAACCCCCTCTGAATCCCACCCCACACCCCCCACCACCCCCCAGACCCCCCCAAAAACCCCACCGTGCCCCCCCCCAGGACCTCCCCTCTCCCCCCCCCAAAAAAAAAACCCCAACCTTTTCATCAGCCCCGCCTGCACCAAAAGCTGAGCCAGGTCCTGACTCACCGCCGCGCTGGGAGACCCCACCATAAAATGCAAAATCACCTGTAGAGAGAAATAGGAAAATAAAAAAGACCCCCCCCCAGCGGGTATTTAGGACCATAAGACCCCCCCCCACGCCCCCCCGCCCCCCCCATCTCCTTACCTCCCATCGTTCTTCAGCATATTTATCCAATGCAGGCACAGCACGGGCGTGTTTGTCGGGTCCCAGCGGGGCGGTGTCGTCCGACCACGCGCTGCCCCTTTAAGAAAGACCCCCCCCCCAATATTATAAACAAGGCGGGGGGGGGGCCATAAAAGATCCCCTGGTCCGTCCCCCCCCCACAGACACCCTAAAATCCCATTGCTTCCATTGCCATGCCTCACTGCCCCCCTCCCCAACCCCATTCACCCCCCGTTGCCCCCCATAACCCCCAATGCCCCCCCCCTTTATCCCCCCCCCATTGCCTCCAATTGACCCCCATTGCCCCCCCCTCCCCATTGCCCTCCCCCACAACCCCATTCCCCTCCCCATATCTCCATCATCCCATACCCCCCCCATGCCTATTTCCCCCCCCCATAACCCCATTGCCCCCCATGCATCCCCATTGCCCCCCCATATCCCCCCCCACGTCCTCATTGCCCCCCCCATATCCCCCCCCCACATCCTCACTGCCCCCCCAAGCATCCCCACTGCCCCTCCTTATTCCCATTGCCCCCCCATGTCCCCCCCCCACGGCCCCCCCATACCCCCATCACCCCATGCCCCCCCATCACCCCATTACCCCCCCCTTTATCCCCCCCATCGCCTCCAATTGACCCCCCATTACCCCCCCCTCCCCACTGCCCCCCTCCACGGCCCCCCCCATAACCCCATTCCCCTCCCCATATCGCCATCATCCCATACCCCCCCCATGCCTACTTCCCCCCCCCCCATCCCCATTGCCTCCCCATATTCCCCCCCACATCCTCATTGCCCCCCCATATCTCCATTGCCCCCCCATATTCCCCCCACATCCTCATTGCCCCCCCCACATCCTCATTGCCCCCCCCCTTATTCCCATTGCCCCCCCATACCCCCCCCCCACATCCTCATTGGCCCCCCCATACCCGCATCACCCCATGCCCCCCCATCACCCCATTGCCCCCCCCCGTTATCCCCATTGCCTCCCCATATTCCCATCACCCCATGCCCCCCCCCAGGTCCTCATTGCCCCCCCCATACCCCCAGTGCCCCCCATATTCCCATTGCCCCCCCATGTCCTCATTGCCTCCCCTTATTTCCACGACCCCCCCCCATCCCCATCACCCCATGGCCCCCCCATCTGCCCAACACCCCACTGCCCCCCCATGTCCTCACTGCCCCCCATCACCCCATGCCCCCCCCCCCCCCCCCCATGTCCCCATCACCCCCCCATACCCCCATCGCCCCCCCCCTTATCCCCATTGCCTCCCCATATTCCCATAACATCATGCCCCCCCCCCCAGGTCCTCATTGCCCCCCATATTCCCATTGCCCCCCCATGTCCTCATTGCCCCCCCTTATCCCCACTGCCCCCCCCATATCCCCATCATCCCATTACCCCCCCATACCCCCATCACCCCCCATCACCCCATTGCCCCCCCATATCCCCTCAAGTCCCCATTTCCCCCCCATCGCCCCCCCATCATCCCATTGCCCCCCCATATCCACGTTGCTCCCCCATGTCCCCATGCCCCCCCATGTCCCCATTCCCCCCCCTCACCCCATTGCCCCCCATATCCCCCCATGTCCACATCGCCCCCCCAAGTCCCCATTACCCCATTGCCCCCCCATATCCCCACCGCCCCCCCATATTCCCATCACCCCATGCCCCCCCATATCCCCATTGCCCCCCCATATCCCCACTGCCCCCCCATGTCCCCATCACCCCCCATAACCCCATCATCCCACTGCCCCCCCATACCCCTATTGCCCCCCCATACCCCCATCACCCTATTGCCCCCCATTGCCCCCCCATGTCCCCATTATCCCATGCCCCCCCATATCCCCACCGCCCCCCCATATTCCCATCACCCCATGCCCCCCCCATGCCCTCATTGCCCCCCCATGTCCCCATCACCCCCCCATAACCCCATCATCCCATTGCCCCCCCATCACCCCATTGCCCCCCCATATCCCCCCAAGTCCCCATTTCCCCCCCATCGCCCCCCCATCACCCCATTGCCCCCCCATATCCCCTCAAGTCCCCATTTCTCCCCCATCGCCCCCCCATCATCCCATTGCCCCCCCATGTCCACGTTGCCCCCCCAAGTCCCCATTACCCCATGCCCCCCCCCATGTCCCCATTGCTTCCCCATACCCCCATCACCCCCCATCACCCCATGCCCCCCATATCCCCACCACCCCCCCATATCCCCATCACCCCATGCGCCCCCATGCCCTCACTGCCCCCCCCATGTCCCCATCACCCCCCCATAACCCCATTACCCCCCCATATCCCCCCCATACCCTCATCACCCCATGCCCCCCCCATCACCCCACTGCCCCCCCATCACCCCATGCCCCCCCTTGCCCTCATTGCCCCCCCCCCCATCCCCCCCAGCCCCTTCTCACCCCCCCAGCAGAGCAATGCGGAGGTTCTGTCGAAATTGGGGGTGCAGGACCACCCCCGGGAGCCCCCCCGGCAGCGTGTGGGGGTGCCACAGCCTCAGCGCCAACAGCATCTCCTGGCTGTCTGCCTGTTCCCTACAGCCGCACAGGCAACAGCGTCACACCTCAGTCGTCCAGGGACCCCCTCAGTCCTCCAGGGACCCCCCTCCCATCCCATAAGACCCCCCCTGAGTCCGTTATCCCTTCCTCCCCCACCCCACAAGACCCCCCCAGACCGCCAACAGCATCTCCTGGCTGTCTGCCTGTTCCCTACAGCCGCACAGGCAACAGCGTCACACCTCAGTCCTCCAGGGACCCCCTCAGTCCTCCAGGGACCCCCCTCCCACCCCATAAGACCCCCCCCACACCCCGAGTCCCTTACCCTCTCCTCCCCCACCCCACAAGACCCCCCAGACCTGAGTCCCCTACCCCCCCCCCACCCTATAAGACTCCCCCCCCAAGTCCCCAACCCCCCCCACAAGACCGCCCCCCCCCAGTCCCTTACCCCCCCCACAAGACCCCCCCCCCCCCAGTCCCCTACCCCCCCCACCAAGACCCCCCCCCAATCCCCTACCCACCCCACCCCTTAAGACCCGCCCCCGTCTCCCTTCCCCCCAGGTGACCCCCCCCTTCCCCTCCCCCCATGCAACCCCCCCATGCGACCCCCCCCCCCTTGCCCCCCATTTGACCCCCCTTCCCCCCCCATGTGACCCCCCCTATTTGACCCCCCCTTCCCTTCCCCTCCCTTCCCCCCCTCCCCCCATTTGACCCCCCCTTCCCCCCCCATGTGACCCCCCTCCCTTCCCCCCCATATGACCCCCCCCATTTAACCCCCTCTTCCCCCCCCTTCCCCTCCCTTCCCCCCCTCCCCCCCATTTGACCCCCCCTTCCCCTCCCTTCCCCCCCCATATGACCCCCCCCATTTAACCCCCTCTTCCCCCCCATTTGACCCCCCCTTCCCCCCCCATGCGACCCCCCTGCCTTCCCCCCTTCCCCCCCATTTGACCCCCCCTTCCCCTCCCTTCCCCCCCATATGACCCCCCCATATGACCCCCCCTTGCCCCCCCCATTTAACCCTCTTCCCCCCTTCCCCCCCATTTGACCCCCACTCCCCCTCCCTTCCCCCCCTCCCCCCATTTGACTCCCCTTCCCCCCCCTCCCTCCATTTGACCCCCCCCCTTCCCCCCCATTTGACGCCCCCTTCCCACCCCCTTCCCTCCCCCCATTTGACCCCCCCTCTCCCCCCTCCCCCCCATTTGACCCCCCTTCCCCCCCCCCCCATATGACCCCCCCCCTTGCCCCCCCCCCCCACCTACTTGCTGTACTCCTTCTTCACCCACAGCCCCACAGCAGCCTGGGGCAGGGGCTGCTCCAGGAACAGCATCCGCATCACCCCCACCTGCGCCAGCCCTGGCAGCTCCCTGGGGGGGGGGGACACCCACTTAATAACCATTATTAGCTCCCATTCCTCATTATTAGCCCCCATTCCCCGCTATCAGCACTTAATCCGTCGCTATTAATCCCTATTCCCCCACTGTTCCTCCTTTTCTTCCTGCTATCACCTCTCCTTCCCCATTTATTCCCTTTTGTTTGCCGTTATTAGTAATTATTAGCACGCTATTAGTGATTATTTCCCCCTTATTCCCCCATATTCCTCATCATTTGTGGTTATTCCCCGTTATTAGCAATTCCCCCTCGTTATTCTGCTTTCCCTCTATTGTTAAAGCTTTATTCCCTATCATCAACCATTATTACCTACAGTTCCTCCACTATTTATAATTAATTTCCCCTTATTAATAATAATTTCCCTAATATCATCCTCTCTGTTCCATAATTAGCAGTTATTTCGTCGCTATTAAGGCTTAATTTGCCATTATTAGGAATTATTTTCTCACTGTTAATCTCCATACGCCATCATTAGCAACGAGTCCCCCATTATTTCTAATTACGTCCCTCTTATTAATTGCTATTTCCTAATATTTTGCCACTTATTCCCCTATTAAGAATTATTTTATGGCTATTAGCCATTATTTACCTGCTATTAATCTACATAAACTCTCATTAGCAGCAATTTCCCCATAATTAACAATTATTTTCTAACCTTCATTTTTTTGCATCCCATTATTTGCAACCACATCCCCACTATTAACAATTATTTCCCTAATAATTCATTAATTATTAGCTCCTAACCACAACATCAGCACCTATCTCACTGCTACTTACACTTATTTCCCAATTATTAACAATTATTTTCCCACCATTACCCATTAATTCATTAATTATTAGCTCCTAATCAACAACAATAGAGTTTATTCCGCTCTTATTTGCATTTATTTCCCATTATTAGCGATTATTTGTTTTCCATTTCTAATTATTGCTCTATTATTAAGGATTAATAACCCCAAAATGAAGCAATATAGAGGAAATATGGGGTTCGGGGGCTTTGGGGGGGGGTTTGTAGGGGATTTGGGGGGGGGTCTGGGGGGGCATAGAGGATATAAAGGGTCTGGGGGCTTTGGGGGGGTCTGTAGGGGATCTGGGGGGGCATAGGGGGGGTATATAGGGGATTTGGGGGGGGTCTTGGGGGGCATAGGGGGTATAGAGGGTCTGTGGGCTTTGGGTGGGGGGCTGTAAGGGATTTGGGGGGGGTTCTGGGGGGGCATAGGGGGTATAGAGGGTCTGGGGGCTTTGGGGGGGCTCTGTAGGGGATTTGGGGGAGTCTGGGGTTTTTGGGGGGGCATAGTGGATATAGAGGGTGTGGGGTCTTTGGGGGGGGGCTGTAGGGGATTTTTGGGGGGGTCTGGGGGGGTATAGGGGATATAGAGGGTCTGGGGGCTTTGGGGGGGGTATATAGGGGATTTGGGGGGGGGTCTTGGGGGGCATAGGGGATATAGAGGGTCTGGGGGCTTTGGGGGGCTATATAGGGGATTTGGGGGGGATTTTGGGGGGGCATAGGGGGTATAGAGGGTCTGGGGGCTTTGGGTGGGGGGCTGTAAGGGATTTGGGGGGGGTCTGGGGGGGTATAGGGGGTATAGAGGGTCTGGGGGCTTTGGGGGGGGTCTGTAGGGGATTTGAGGGGGCTTAGAGGGGGCATAGGGGATATAGAGGGTCTGGGGGCTTTGGGGGGGGTATATAGGGGATTTGGGGGGGGGTCTTGGGGGGCATAGGGGATATAGAGGGTCTGGGGGCTTTGGGGGGCTATATAGGGGATTTGGGGGGGATTTTGGGGGGGCATAGGGGGTATAGAGGGTCTGGGGGCTTTGGGTGGGGGGCTGTAAGGGATTTGGGGGGGGTCTGGGGGGGTATAGGGGGTATAGAGGGTCTGGGGGCTTTGGGGGGGGTCTGTAGGGGATTTGAGGGGGCTTAGAGGGGGCATAGGGGATATAGAGGGTCTGGGGGCTTTGGGGGGGGTATATAGGGGATTTGGGGGGGGGTCTTGGGGGGCATAGGGGATATAGAGGGTCTGGGGGCTTTGGGGGGGTCTATAGGGGATTTGGGGGGGTCTGGGGGGGCATAGGGGATATAGAGGGTCTGGGGGTTTTGGGGGGGGGCTGTAAGGGATTTGGGGGGGGTTTGGGGGGGTATAGGGGATATAGAGGGTCTGGGGGCTTTGGGGGGGTCTGTAGGGGGCATAGGGGGTATAGAGGGTCTGGGGGCTTTGGGTGGGGGGCTGTAAGGGATTTGGGGGGGGTCTGGGGGGGTATAGGGGGTATAGAGGGTGTGGGGGCTTTGGGGGGGGGTCTGTAGGGGATTTGAGGGGGCTTAGAGGGGGCATAGGGGATATAGAGGGTCTGGGGGCTTTGGGGGGGGTCTGTAGGGGATTTGGGGGGGGTTCTGGGGGGGTTAAACTCACCGAAACACAGCCAGGCAGGTGGCTGGGTGCCCATAGAGGCGATCGAGGAGGGGGGGGCTGAGACCCCGTAGGAATTCGTGCAGGTTTTTACACTGCAGCTGCCCCCCCCTCTGCAGCCGGGGGGCCGTCTCCATTTCCTCCTTCTAGACGCTCCCCCCCCCCCACCCCCCCCTTCCCTACCCTTCAACAGTGGGGGGGGGTCCCCAACTCCGCTGGGCATAAAAGAAAAGGGGGGGGGACACACACATTACACAGTGCCACAACCCCATAATATCTCTCCTCCACCCCCCCCCCTCTTTGATCCCCATTGGTCCTAAATATCCCCACATTGCCCCCCTCCAACACCTCCAGCCCCCCCCCCCCTCCAAGACCCCATTACCCCTATAACTGCCCCCCCCTTATTGTCCCTTTTATGCTCCCAAATCCCCCCCCAAAGCTCCTAATGCCCCCCCCCCAGGACCCTCACCACATCACCCCCATAACTGCCCCAACCCCCCCCCTTATTGCCCCCTTTATACCCCCAAAACTCCTGATGCCCCCCCAGGACCACCCCCATCACCCCATTACCCCCACAACTGCCCCAATCCCACCCCTACAGCCCCATTTATGCCCCAAAAGCCCCTGATACCCCCCCCCCAGGGACCCCCCCTCCATCACCCTATTATGCCCATAACTGTCCCACCCCCATAACTGCCCCAAGCCCCCCAATATCACCCAGCCCTCCCCCCCCCCAATACCCCATAGCTGCCCCCAACCTCCCCTACTGCCCCCTATAGGGCCCCATTGATCCCTATAACCACCCCAACCTCCCCTACTGCCCCTATAGGGCCCCATTGCTCCCTATAACCACTCCAACCTCCCCTATTGCCCCCTATAGGGCCCCATTGCTCCCTACAACCACCCCAACCTCCCCTACTGCCCCTATAGGGCCCCATTGATCCCCTATAACAGCCCCAACCTCCCCTACTGCCCCCTATAGGGCCCCATTGCTCCCTACAACCACCCCAACCTCCCCTACTGCCCCTATAGGGCCCCATTGCTCCCCTATAACAACCCCAACCTCCCCTATTGCCCCCTGTAGGGCCCCATTGTTCCCTATAACCATCCCTATTGCCCCCCCATAGGGCCGCATTGCCCCCCGCTCACTGTTTCTATGGGTCCCTATAGACCCCATAACGCCCCCCCCTTCCCCCATCGCCCCCCATATCCCTCACCGCTCTCCGCACCGAAAGCCACCCCACGCTTGCGGGTCACGTGTAAGTGGCCACCCAATCACAAGTAAGGGACGCGCCGTCACGTGACGCCGGTCGACCAATCCCGCGCCGTCACGTGACGGCGGCGCCTCTTCCCGCCCCAACATGGCGGCCCCCACTCTACCCCGCTCTCTCAGGACCCTCCGGTTCCCCACCGGGGGTCGAACGCGGTGTAGCGGGGGGGTCACACCGCCCGGTTCCGCTGTTACCCAACCGGATAACGCTGAAAGGATCCGGCTGAGGGCTCGGGAACACAAAGAGAGGAGGCAGCGGCTGAAGAGGGAGAGGGAGGCCTTGGGGGGGGCTGGGCCTGAGGTGGGGGCAATGAGGGGTAATGGGGGGGGGGGGGCAATAATGAGGGGTTGGGGGAGTTATGGGGGGCAATTGGGGACCCATAGTGGGTAATAGGGGAGGTTGGGGTGGTTATGGGGGGGTAATGGGGCCCTATGGGGGGCAGTAGGGGAGGTTGGGGTGGTTATGGGGGGGTAATGAGGCCCTATGGGGGGCAATAGGGGGGGTTGGGGTGGTTATAGGGGGGTAATGGGGCCCTATGGGGGGCTGTAGGGGAGGTTGGGGTGGTTATAGGGGGGTAATGGGGTCATATAAGGGGCTGTAGGGGAGGTTGGGGGCAATTATGAGGGCATTGGGGGGGTTGGGGGACATTGGAGGGGCAATTAGTGGGGTTTGAGGCAGTAATTGGGGGGCTTGGGGCAGTTGGGGGGTGCTGGGATGCATGGGGGGCTTTGAGGAGGGGTAGTGGTGGAGCATTGGGGCCTATAGGGGGGACAATGAGGGGGATTTGGGGTAACAAGAGGGGGGTTGGGGGCAATAATGAGGATTTGGGGCAGTTATAGGGGGCTTTGGGGGACACATAGGGGGCAGTAGGGGAGGATGGGGTGGTTATAGGGGAGTCTGGGGGCAATGGGACCCTATGGAAGGCAGTAGAGGTGGTTGGGGCTGTTATAGGGGGGGAATGGGGCCATATAGGGAGCAATGAGGGGGATTTGGGGTAACAAGAGGGGGGGTTGGGGGCAATAATGGGGGGTTGGGGCAGTTATAGGGGGCATTAGGGGCCCTATAGGGGGCAATAGAGGATGTTGGGGCTGTTATAGGGGGGTAATGGAGCCCTATAGGGGGCTGTAGGAGAGGTTGGTGGCAGTTATGAGGGCTTGGGGGGGCAATTAATGGGGTTTGAGGCAATAAGGGGGTAATGGGGCAGTTGTAGGGGGCAATAGAGGAGAGATGGGGGGGTTTATAGGGGACAAAAAGGGGGGAGTTGGGGGCAATTAGGAGGGGCTTAGGGTTGTTACAGGAGGCCTGCGATGGGGTTGGAGCTAAGGGAGGGGGATTGGGGCAGTTATAGGGGATAATGGAGCAATTTGGGGGGGGGGGGGGGGGCTGGGGGGGCATCAGAGGCTTTGGAGGGAGGTAGTGGGAGGAGGTGGGGTCCTATGGGGGGCAGTTATAAAGGATAATGGAGCAACTTGGGGGGGGGGGACTGGGAGGTATGGGAGGCTTTGAAAGGAGAAGTAGTGGTTTGTATTAATTTATACCTGTTTATTTTTTTGCCCCCCCCCCCTCTCTCCCACCTCAAGGTGTCCACCCCCCCCCCAAAATCCTGGGCTCCCAAACCCATCGTGGAGTACAACCACCCCCTGGAGCCCGATGGCAAGAAAGGTATGGAGGTCCTGTTGGGGGGGGGCAAAAAGGGGGTGGGGAAGGGCGTAATGATGTTATATATGGGGGGGGGGGGATGCACACAGTCACCCCCCCCCCCCCCTCAAGTGCCATTTTTGTCCCCCAGCTACAGGGGTGGCCCTGCCCCCCTCCTACAGCCCCCGTTATGTGGAAGCGGAGTGGTACGGTTGGTGGGAGAAGCTGAAGGCTTTCACCCCCCCACCCCGTGAAAATGAAGACCCCCAAAACGTCGACGGGGGGGTTAGGATGAAGGGGGGAGTGCTCAGCTTGGTGTTGCCCCCCCCCAACGTTACCGGATCGCTGCACGTTGGCCACGCTCTCACCGTTGCCCTGCAGGATGCCCTCGTGCGATGGTAGGGGATGGGGGGGAGAAGGAAATGTGGGGGGGGGGGGGGAAGGGGTTTGGGGGTTATTTGGGGCAGATTGGAGGCTGTAGGGGGAATTTGGGAATTGATTGGGACCCCCGGGGGTCATTTTGGGGGGTGTTTGGGGCAGGTTTGGTCCCTTTAGGGGGATCTGGGGGGGAATGGAGGGGGGTTGTTGGGGTTAGATCAGATGCATTGGGGGTATTTGGGGGATCTGAGGGAGGGAGGGGGGGTAGATTCGGTTTTTTGGGGGTTCTGGAGGCAGATTGGAAGCCATATGGAGGCTTGGGGGGTGGTTTGGATCCTATAAGGGGGTGGGGAGGGGATCTTGGGCACCTTTGGGGGGGGTCTTGGGGGCAGATTGGGGCACATAAGGGATATTTGAATGATTTGGGGTCGGGGAGAGGGGGAAGTGGGGGGGCTTCAGGAGGGGGTGTTGGTTGTTGAGGGCAGATTGGAGGCTGTAGAGGGAATTTGGGGATTGATTGGGACCCCCGGGGGTCATTTTGGGGGGTGTTTGGGGCAGGTTTGGTCCCTTTAGGGGGATCTGGGGGGGAATGGAGGGGGGTTGTTGGGGTTAGATCAGATGCATTGGGGGTATTTGGGGGATCTGAGGGAGGGAGGGGGGGTAGATTCGGTTTTTTGGGGGTTCTGGAGGCAGATTGGAAGCCATATGGAGGCTTGGGGGGGGTGGTTTGGATCCCATAGGGGGGTGGGGGTACTGGGCACCTTTGGGGGGTTTTGGGGTGATCTTGGGGGCAGATTAGGGATATTTGAGGGATCTGGGGGTGGTTTGGGGGCCATTTGGGGGCACAAAGAGCAGATTTTGGGGCCGTTTGGGGGCACACAGTGCAGATTTTGGGATTCTGTGGGGCTGTGGGACCCCCGTGGGTTGTTGGGGGGGTCCTGGGCTGTCATCCCCCCCCCTTTTTTTGACACTTTTGGGGCCGTGCAGGCGACGCATGCAGGGCTGGGCTGTGCTGTGGGTGCCAGGCACCGACCACGCAGGTATTGCCACTCAGGTGAGCATTGTGTCCCCAAATGTCCCCGAGTGGTGGCTAAACGATGGCTGTGACATCCCCAAATGTCCCCTAAATGTCCCCAGGTGGTGGTGGAAAGGTGGCTGTGGCAACAGCGGGGTTTGCGACGTCAGGATCTGTCCCGTTCTGAGTTTTTGGATGAGGTCTGGGCTTGGAAGGAGAGGTGAGGATGCGGGGACATGGTGGGGACACAGTTGGGGACACAAGGAAGAAGGGAGGGACATAGGTGAGGGTTGGGGACATTTAAAAGGTGTGGGAAGGGGTTGGGGGCACGGGTTGGGGACGTTGGAAGGGCAGTAGGAAGGGATTGGGGACATGGGACGTGGGTTGGGAACAACAAAAGGGTGTTAGGAAGGGACGTGGGACGTGGACCATGGGTTGGGGACATTGGAAGGTCTTGGGAAGGGATTGGGAATGTGGGTTGGGGGCACTGAAAGGATGTTGGGAGGGGTTGGGGACAGCAGACGGATGTTAGGAAAGGGTTGGGGACACCAGAAGGACGTTGGGAAGGAATTGGGGATATGAGACATGGGTTGGGAACGCCAGAAAGATGTTAGGAAGGGGTTGGGGGCATCAGAAAAATATTAGGAAGGAGTTGGGGACATGAGACATGGGTTGGGGACACTGGAAGGACATTGGGAAGGGGTTGGGGACACGAGACGTGGGTTGAGGCCACCAGCAAGACGTTGGGAGGGAGTTGGAGACAAAGACGTGGGTTGGGGACAGCAGAAGGGTGTTAGGAAGGAGTTAGGGACACAAAACGTGGTTTGGGGACAGCAGAAAGATGTTAGGAAGGGACTGGGGACAGAAGGCATGGGTTGGGGACACGAGACATGAGTTGGGGACACTGGAAGGAGATTGGGAAGGGGTTGGGGACACGAGACATGGGTTGGGGCCACCAGCAAGACGTTGGGAGGGAGTTGGAGACAAAGACATGGGTTGGGGACAGCAGAAGGGTGTTAGGAAGGAGTTGGGGACCCAAAAAGTGGATTGGGGACACGAAACATGGGTTGGGGACACCTTGGGGACTCGTCACCCCCAGGCACGGTGACGAAATCCTACGCCAGCTGCGCACCCTGGGGGCCTCACTGGACTGGAGCCGCTGCGCCTTCACCATGGACCCCGTGAGTCCTCGTGTCCCTTCCCTATCCCCACGGGGCCACCAGCGGTGGTGGCATTTGTCCCCATGGTGTCCCCACGGTGTCCCCAGGGCTTCTCCAGGGCGGTGACGGAGGCGTTTGTGCGGCTGCACCGCGCTGGGTTGGTGCGACGCGATCGGCGTTTGGTCAACTGGTCGTGCGCCCTGCGCTCTGCTGTGGCTGATGTGGAGGTGACCTTGTCCCCAAAGTGTCCCCAACGTGTCCCAGGACGTGTCCCTAACGTCTATGTGGCAACAGGTGGAACCACGACCCCTGGCTGGCCCCACGGAGCTGCATGTCCCTGGCTGTCCCCATGCTGTCACCTTTGGTGTCCTCGTCACTTTCGCCTACCCTGTGGAGGGGGATGATGGTGAGAGGTGTCCCCATTTGTGTCCCCAGCTCTTGAGGTGTCCCCTTTGGTGTCCCCATCTCTTGAGATGTCCTCTTTGGTGTCCCCTGCTGTCCTACATGCACCCACCTCCTCATACACATCCCCACTGTGTCCTCAATGTGTCCCTTTGTGGTCCTTTCATGTCCCTATTTGTGTCCTTTGGTGTCCCCACCTCCTGAGGTGTCCAACTGGGGGTCCTTTGCTGTCCCCTGTGGTGTCCCCATCTCTTGAGATGTCTTTTTTGGTGTCCCCTGGTGTCCTACACGCACCCACCTCCTCCTACACATCCCTATTGTGTCCTTCGGTGTCCCTTTGTGTCCCCATTTGTGTCCCCACCTCTTGAGATGTCCAACTGGGGTCTTTTGATGTCCCCATCTCTTGAGGTGTCATTTTTGGTGTCCCCTGGTGCCCTACACACACCCACCTCCTCCTTCACATCCTCAGCATGTCCCTTGGTGTCCCCAACGTGTCCCCAACGATGTCCCACCCCCCTCCCTCACCTCTTCCTTTGTTTCCCCACCATCACCCCTGGTTGTCCCCAGGCCTGGAGCTCCCGGTGGCCACCACACGTCCCGAGACAATGCTGGGGGACGTGGCCGTGGCCGTGCACCCCATGGACCCCCGATACCAGGTATGGGGTGGGAGGAGCCTATAGGGTGGGAGGAGCCTATAGGGTGGGTGTGGCTCTTTTTTTAGGGGGCGGGGCTTGTGCTGATCCCACCCTCCCCTCCAGCACCTCCATGGCCGCCATCTCCGTCATCCTTTCACTGGGCAGCTGCTGCCTGTTGTCACCGACCCCACGGTGGAGCCCACGAGGGGCACCGGTATGGGGACAGTGGGGTGGGGGTGACAATGGGTCATGGTGACAATGGGGTGGTTCTCAGTGAAGTGGTGACGATGGGGTGGTGGTGACAGTGGGGTGGTTGGCAATGAAGTGGTGACAGTGGGGTGGTGGTGACAGTGGGGTGGTGGTGATAGTGGGGTGGTGGTGACAGTGGGGTGGTTGGCAATGAAGTGGTGACAGTGGGGTGGTTGATAGTGGGGTGATGATGGCGTGGTTGACAATGGGATGGTGACAGTGGGGTGGTTGGCAATGAAGTGGTGACAGTGGGATGGTGGTGACAATGAGGTGATGGTGACAGTGGGGTGGTGGTGATGATGGGGTGGTTGACAGTGGGGTGATGATGGGGTGGTTGACAATGGGATGGTGGTGACAGTGGGGTGGTTGGCAATGGAGTGCTGACATTGGGATGGTGGTGACAACGAGGTGGTGGAGACAGTGGGGTGGTTGACAGTGGGATGGTGGTTGACAGTGGGGTGGTGGTTGACAGTGGGGTGGTGGTTGACAGTGGGGTGATGATGGGGTGGTTGACAATGGGGTGGTTGACAGTGGGATGACAATGGGGTGATGGTGACAATGGAGTGGTTGACAGTAGGGTGGGGGTGACAGTGGGATGGTGATGGTGACAACGAGGTGATGGTGACAGCGGAGTAGTGACAATGGGGTGGTGGTGACAATGGGGTGGTTTGACAACGGGATGATGGTTGACAATGGGATGGGGGTGACAGGAGGTGGCCCTGGGGGTGATGTGGCAGCCATGGGTGTGTCACCACATCTCCTGTCCCCTCCTCCAGGGGCGGTGAAGGTGACACCAGGACACAGTCACCCCGACCTGGCCCTGGCACGTGCCCACGGGCTGCCTCTGCTCTCCGTCATCGGGGATGATGGCACCATGTGTCCCCCCGGGGGGGGGTGGCTCCAGGTACCATGTCCCCTTTGCTGTCCCCTCAGTGTCACCTCATGCCCACCTCTGTCCTCTTTGCTTTTGTCCCTCGTCTGCGTGTCTGGCTGCCATCTCCTGTTGTCCTCCCTGTCCTCACGTCCCCAGATTGTGTCTCAAAACCGCGTCCCTTGTCACCTCCTGATTTTCCTTCCATTTCCAGTCCCCACATTTGTCCCACTCCTGTCCCCATCCGTGTCCCCATCTCCCTCCCCATGTCCCCTCCTGTCCCCATGTCCCCAACCACAACCCCATGTCCCTTCGTGTCCCCATGTCCGTTTCCCCATCCCCATGTCCCCTCCTGTCCCCATCCATGTCCTCTTCTGTCCCTTTGCCCTCCTGTTCCCATCTCCATGTCCCCATCTCCATGTCCCCATCCCCGTGTCCCCTGCTGTCCCCAACAAAATCCCCATGTCCCCAACCCTGTCCCCACATCCCCTCAGGATCCCATGTCCCTAACCCCATCCCCACGTCTGCTCCTGTCCCTAACCCCATTCCCATGTCCCCTCCTGTTTCCAACAATGTCCCCTACCCCATCCCCAAGTCCCCCATGTCCCCAACCCCGTCCCCACGTCCCCTCCTGTCCCCAACCCCATCTCTATGTCTCTTGCTGTCCCCAACCCCATGTCCCCATTTCCATCCCCACATCCCCCCATGCCCCCAACCCCATCCCCACGTCCCCAAACCCATCTCTGTGTCTCATGCTGCCCCCATCCCCATGTCCCCAACCCCACGTCCCCATCTCCATCCCCTCCTGTCCCCAATCCCATCCCTATGTCCCCTCCTGTCCCTAACCCCATCCCCATGTCCCCCATGTCCCCCATGTCCCCAACCCTGTCCCCACATCCCCTCCTGTCCCCAGCCCCATCTCTATGTCTCTTGCTGTCCCCTCATGTCCCCATTTCCGTGTCCCCAACCCCATCTCCACGTCCCCCATGTCCCCAACCCCGTCTCTATGACTCTTGCTGTCCCCAACCCCACGTCCCCATCTCCATCCCCTCCTGTCCCCAACCCCATCCCTATGTCCCCGTGTCCCCTCATGTCCCCTCCTGTCCCCAACCCCATCCCTCTGTCCCCTGCTGTCCCCAACAACATCCCCAACCCCATCCCCAGGGCGTCCACCGTTTCGTGGCGAGGGACAAAGTGGTGACAGCTCTGTCCCAGCGCGGGCTGTACCGGGGCACCCAGGACCACGCCATGACACTGCCCATGTGCAGGTAACCCCCCCTGTCCCACTTTGGGGACATGTCCCCCCCCCTTTCCCCCCCCACTCGTGGGGGGACACGTCCCTGAGATGTCCCCAACGTCCCTACAGCCGCTCGGGGGATGTCATTGAGTACCTCCTTAAGGACCAGTGGTTCCTGCAGTGTCAGGAGATGGCACAGCGTGCCCGTGAGGTCAGTTGGGGACATTTTTTTTTGGGGGGGGGGACATTATTTGGGGAGGGGGGTGACCTTTTGACCTTTTTTCCCCCCCTCTACTCCCCCACAAGGCGGTGGTATCGGGGCGTCTTCAGCTCGTCCCCAAGTTTCATGAGAAGAACTGGAAGACGTGGATGGACAACGTGGGGTGAGGTGGGGAGGAGCCCGTGGGATTGTGGGATGCTGGAGGACCTGGGGTGGGAGGACCGCAATGCGTTGTGGGATGTTGGAGGACCTGGGGTGGGAGGACCCCATGGGATTGTGGGATGCTGGAGGACCTCAATGCACTGTGGGATGCTGGAGGACCACAATGCACTGTGGGATGCTGGAGGATCTGGGGTGGGAGGTCACCAATGCATTGTGGGATGCTGGAGGACCTGGGGTGGGAGGACCCCATGGGATTGTGGGATGCTGGAGGACTTGAGGTGGGAAGACCCCAATGCGTTGTGGGATGCTGGAGGACCTGGGGTGGGAGGACCACAATGCAATGTGGGATGCTGGAGGACCTGGGGTGGGAGGACCCCGTGGGATTGTGGGATGCTGGAGGACCCCGTGGGATTGTGGGATGCTGGAGGACCTGGGGTGGGAAGGCCCCAATGCATTGTGGGATGCTGGAGGACCCCAATGCATTTTTGAGGGGAGGTGGGAGAGAGGTCCTTAAAAAATCTTCAGGGCTCCCACGAATGTCTAAAAATCTGAGGCAACGTCCCCAAAATTTATGGGAGATGCCCCCGAAATGCCCTTGGGGGATGGGTGGGGGTCCCTTCCCCCCCGCTGACCCTACCATCCCCCCACCCCCAGGGATTGGTGCCTCTCTCGACAGCTGTGGTGGGGGCACAGGGTGCCTGCTTACAAAGTGGGGGTGTCCCCCCCTGGCAGTGACCCCCCCGACAGGGGGCTCTGGGTGGTGGCACGCAGCGAGGACGAAGCTCGGGATGAGGCTGCCCGCCTCTGCCATGCCCCCCCCAGGGACATAGAGCTGCAGCAAGGTGGGTGGGGGGTCCAAAATCCTCATTTCACCCCCCCCCAGCATCTCCCCGTGAAGCCCTAAATTCCTGTTTCCCCCTCAAATCCCCCCTTGAGCCCCCAAATTTCCATTTCTCCTCCCCAAAATCCTCCTATGAGCCCCCAGATTCCCATTTCTCCTCCTGAAATCCCCCTACGAGCCCCCAAATTCCCATTTCCCCCCCCCAGAATCCCCTTACGAGCCCCCAAATTCCCATTTCCCCTTCCTAGAATCCCCCTACGAGCCCCCAAATTCCCATTCCCCCCCCCCAGAATCCCCCTACAAACCCCAGATTCTCATTTCCTCCTCAATTCCCCTCTTGAACCCCCAGATTCTGAATTCCCCCCCCAAACACCCCCAGTGAATCCCAAAATCCCCCTGTGAACCCCAAATTCTCATTCTTCCCTCAAATCCTCCCTTGAACCCGCAAATTCTCATTTTCTGCCCACCCCAGAATCCTCATATGAACCCCAAATTCCCATTCTCCCCTCAGATCTTCCCTTGAACCCCCAAATTTTCATTTCTCCTCCCCAAATCCCCCTATGAACCCTGAAATTCCTATTTCACCCCCAAAAAAATCTTCTTATGAACCTCAAATTCTCATTCATCCCTCAGATCATCTCTTCTACTCACAAATTCTCCTTTCTTCCCCTCAAAATCCCCCCACGAACCCCCAATTCCCTTCCAGACCCCCTTTTTTTTTCCCCATTTAGGACCCCCCACTCATTTCCCCCTTTAGGAACCAACCCCATTTTTTACGACCCCCACCCTCATCTCCCCCAGACCCTGACGTCCTCGACACGTGGTTCTCTTCTGCTCTCTTCCCCTTCGCCGCCCTGGGGTGGCCCGAGGAGGTGAGGACACCGTGGGGACAACGTGGGGACAACATGGGGACACCCTATAACCCCCCCACGACCCCCCCAGACCCCCGATCTGCGTCGCTTCTACCCCACAACCCTACTAGAGACAGGCAGCGATCTGCTCTTCTTCTGGGTCGCACGCATGGTGATGTTGGGACAGCAGCTCACCGGGCACCTGCCCTTCTCCCAGGTACCCAAAATATCCCAAATTCTCCCTAAAATGTCCCCCAGGGAGGGGTCGATGTCCCTATATCCCCCTCCCCCCATACCCCATTGCTTCCAGGTGCTGCTGCACTCGCTGGTGCGCGACGCAGCGGGGCGGAAGATGAGCAAATCACTGGGGAACGTCATTGACCCCCGGGATGTTATTGGTGGGGCATCGCTTCAGGTAGGTCCTACAATAACAAACGTGGTTTTGGGCAGACCCTACAGTAACAATTTTTGCTTTGGGGGACCCTATAATAACTAACAGATCCCGTACAGACGCAATAATAACGATGATCGTTGTGATAACCTTTTGTTTTTGTAGGGTCTCCCCCACCCCACAACGACCCCTTTGTGATTGTAGGGTCTCCCCTACCCCACACCACCAACCCCTTTGTTATTGTAGGGTTTCCCCCACCCCATACCACCAACCCCTTTGTTATTGTAGGCTCTCCCCTACTCCACGTGACCCTTTTGTTGTTGTAGGGTCTCCCGTACCCCACACCACCAATCCCTTTGTTATTGTAGGGTCTTCTCCACCCCACATCAGCCCCTTTGTTATTGTAGGCTCTCCCCCACCCCACAACAACCCCTTTGTTATTGTAGGCTCTCCCCCACCCCACATCAGCCCCTTTGTTATTGTAGGCTCTCCCCCACCCCACATCAGCCCCTTTGTTATTGTAGGCTCTCCCCTACTCCACGTGACCCTTTTGTTGTTGTAGGGTCTCCCGTACCCCACACCACCAATCCCTTTGTTATTGTAGGCTCTCCCCCACCCCACAACAACCCCTTTGTTATTGTAGGCTCTCCCCCACCCCACATCAGCCCCTTTGTTATTGTAGGCTCTCCCCCACCCCACATCAGCCCCTTTGTTATTGTAGGGTCTCCCCCACCCCACAACAACCCCTTTGTTATTGTAGGCTCTCCTGTCTTGCAGGAGCTGCAGGAGAAGCTGCGCCGCACCGTCCTCGACCCCCATGAGCTGGCAGTGGCTTCAGAGGGGCAGGTGGGACCCCTATGTCCCCCCCAGACCCCTCTAAGTCACCCCAAACCCTTCGTGTCCCCCTCAAAATTCCACATCCCCCCCCCAGAAGCGCCAATTCCCCCACGGCATCCCCGAATGCGGCACCGACGCCCTTCGCTTGGCTCTGTGCTCCCACAACGCTCACGGTGAGGACTTAAAGAAGGGGACCTGGGGGGGGGGGTCCCTAACATCCCCCACCTCCCAAACACCACCCGTTGTCCCTCCTTCCCTTCCCCCTCAAAAAAAAAAAAGGTGATGACATCCGCCTGGACGTGGCCGCCGTGCTGAACCAACGCCATTTCTGCAACAAAGTCTGGAACGCCGTCAAGTTCGTCCTCGCCTCCGTCGGTCCCCACTTCATCCCTCGACCCCCCGAGGAGGTAGCAGGGTAGGGTGGTGGTTGTGAGGTTGGGGGTCTCCATCCCCCTCCTTTCCTTCCTCCCCCCTCCCAAAATCCCAAATTTCCAATTTTTTTCCCCGTTGTTGGCAGACGGTCCCACGCGCTCCCATGGACCGGTGGGTTTTGAGCCGCCTGGCGCGGGCGGTGGGTGAATTTGGGAGGAGGATGGAAGCTCTGGAGGTGCACGGAGCCACAGCTGCTGCGCAGCATTTCTGGCTCAGGTCCTTCTGCGACGTCTATTTGGTTGGTGGCGCGTCTGTCTGTCCGTCCGTCTGTCCTGCGTTCGTCTCTGTTCTGCCCCGGTGTTGTGTGTCCATCCATTTCCACTCTCTTGCATCTCGTTGGTGTTGAACCCCGTTGATCGCGTCCGTCTGTCCATCCCACTCATTGCTGACTCTTATCTACCACCGACCGCGTCCGTCTGTCCGTCCTACCCAACCTCTCTCATCTCCTTGACTGTGTCCATCTCTCCATCCCACTCGTTGTTGGCCTTTTTCTATTGTTGACTCTGTCCGTCTGTCCATCCCACCCAACCACTGCATCTCCTTGACGTTGATCGTCCTTGATAGTGTCCGTCTGTCCATCCCACCCAACCACTGCATCTCCTTGACATTGATCGTCCTTGATAGTGTCCGTCTGTCCATCCCACCCAACCACTGCATCTCCTTGACATTGATCGTCCTTGATAGTGTCCGTCTGTCCATCCCACCCAACCACTGCATCTCCTTGACGTTGATCGTCCTTGATAGTGTCCATCTGTCCATCCAACCCAACCATTGCATCTCCTTGATGTTGACCCTCCTTGACCATGTCCGTCTGTCCATCCAACCCAACCATTGCATCTCCTTGATGTCGACCCTCCTTGACCGCGTCCGTCTGTCCATCCCACTCATCGTTGACCTTTGTCTACCACTGATCACGTATCCATCTGTCCATCCAACCCAACCAAATCTCCTCCATCCTTCCCCCCTTCAACTTCCATCTGTCCGTATGTCCTCTCCTTGCGTCTCCTCAAACCTTCCCCGCCTCAGTGCCCGTCCATTCGTCCGTCTGTCCATCCCACTCATTGTTGACCTTTGTCTGCCACTGATCACATATCCATCTGTCCATCCGACCCAACCAGTTCTCCTCCATCCTTCCCCCCTTCAACTTCCATCTGTCCGTATGTCCTCTCCTTGCGTCCCCTCAAACCTTCCCCACCTCAGTGTCCGTCTGTCCATCCCCACAGCCTCACCTCATCCTTCTGTCCCCCAGGAAGCCATCAAACCCTCTCTCCGCCGCCCTGACCCGGACCCCACCACGCTACAGACGCTGCTGAGCTGCGCCGAGTTGGGCCTCCGCCTCCTCGCTCCCCTCTCCCCCTTTTTGGCCGAAGAATTGTGGCACCGCCTCCCCCGTGCCCCCCCAGCACCCCCCACCCTCTGCCTCGCTCCGTTCCCCTCCGCCGCCATGTTGGTGGGTGCCACACGTGGCCCTGTGGGGCTGTCGGGTGCCGTCCTCGCCATCTCGTGCCTCAGTTTCCCCACCTTTTCCAGGCCCATTGGCTCTGCCCGGAAGTGGAGGCGGAGGTGGAAACCATGAGGGAGGTGGTGAGGACTGTGAGGGCTCTGAGGGATGTGTTCCGCCTCGGTGCTGCGCGGCCGCGTGGTGAGTAGCCAAGATGGCCGACGGGGGGGACACGGGGTGGGGTCAAGGCTCCAGGCAGCCATTGGAATTGGGGGAGTTGAGGCCCAAGATGGCTGACTGGAGTTGGAGTGTCAGAGTCCAAGATAGCTGATGTTAAGTCAAGGCTTCGAGGCCCAAGATGGCCGACAGGAGAGGAAGCGTTGAGGCCCAAGATGGCCGATGGAAGTGGGAATGTTGGGACCAAATATGGCGGCCAGAAGTGGAGGTTTTGAGGCCCAAGATGGCTGCCCAAAGGGGTGGTATTGAGGCCCAAGATGGCTGACAGGGTGGAGGGTGTTGAAGCCCAAGGTGGCCACTGAAAGTCAAGGTATCAGGGGCCAAAATGGCCACCGGAAGTGGGGTTATCAGGGCCCAATGTGGCCACCAGAAGTGGAGTATCAGAGCTCAAGATGGCCGCCAGAAATGGGGGGGATCGGGGACCAAGATGGCCGCTGGAAGTCAAGATATCTGGCCAAAGTGGCCACCGGAAGTGGGGGTACCAGGGCCCGAGACAGCCACCAGAAATGGGGGTATGAAAGCCCAAGACAGCCACCGGAAGTGGGGTATCAGGGTTCAAAATGGCCACCGGAAGTGGGGTATCAGGGTCCAAAATGGCCACCGGAAGTGGGAATATTGAGTCTTTCCCACTGTCCCCCATAGTGGCAGTGCGATGCCCAGCAGCGCTGCAGGACGCCATGTTGGATTTGAGCCCCACGCTCCAGGCCCTGGCACAGGCGGGGCCCGTGGAGCTCCTCCCCCAGGGGGCGGGGCCGGAAGTGGGGCCGGAAGTGGGGCCTGGATGGGTGGGGGCTCCCGCAGGGACCGGCATCCATGTCTACATCTGTCTGCAGGTGAGCAACATTGGGGGGGGGGGCTCATGGGATTGTGGGATACTGGAGGACCTGGGGTGGGAGGACCGCAGTGCATTGTGGGATGCTGGAGGACCCAGGGTGATGGGAGGACCCCAATGCATTGTGGGATACTGGAGGACCCAGGGTGGGAGGACCGCAATGCACTGTGGGATGCTGGAGGACCCAGGGGGATGGGAGGACCGCAATGCATTGTGGGATGCTGGAGGACCTGGGGTGGGAGGAACCCCATGGGATTGTGGGATGCTGGAGGACCCGGAGTGGATCACAATGTTTTGTGGGATGCTGGAGGACTCAGGTGGGCGGACCCCATGGAATTGTGGGATGCTGGAGGACCTGCCATGGGAGGAATCCCATGGAATTGTGGGATGCTGGAGGACCTGCCGTGGGAGGACCCCAATGCATTGTGGGATATTGGGAGATACCAATGCATTGTGGGATGCTGGAGGACTTGGGATGGGAGGGCTGCAACGCATTGTGGGATGGTGGAGGACCCAGGAGTGGGTGGACCCCGATGCATTGTGGGATGATAGGGGTTCATGGGGGTATTATGGGATGTTGGAGGACCCCGGTGCATGATGGGATGTTGGAGGACTCAGGTGGGGGTTCCCATATTATCATCGGATTTTAGAGGACCTTGGGGCATTATGGGATGTTGGAAGACCCAGGTGGAGGTCCCATGGCATTATGGGATTTGGGAGGGCCACAGGGCATTATGGGATATTGGAGGACCCCAGTGCATCATGGGATGTTGGAGGACCCAGGTGAGGGTCCCATGGCATTATTAGGATTTTAGAGGAACATGGGGCATTATGGGATGTTGGCAGACCCCAGTGCATCATGGGACATTGGAGGACCCAGGTGGGGGTCCCATATCATCATGGGATTTTAGAGGACCATAGGGCATTATGGGATGTCGGAGGACTCAGGTGGGGATCCCATATCATCATTGGATTTTGGAGGACCTTGAGGCATTATGGGATGTTGGCAGGCCCCAGTGCATCATGGGATATTGGAGGACCCAGGTGGGGGTCCCATATCATCATGGGATTTTAGAGGATCGTAGGGCATTATGGGATGTCGGAGGACTCAGGTGGGGATCCCATATCATCATTGGATTTTGGAGGACCTTGAGGCATTATGGGATGTTGGCAGGCCCCAGTGCATCATGGGATGTTGGAGGACCCAGGTGAGGGTCCGGTGCCATTATGGGATGCCTCTGCCCCCCACAGGACCTGGTGGACCCCCACTCTGAACGTGCCCGGCTCCACGCCCGCAGCCTCAGCCTCCAGCGCCGCCTCCGTGCCCTCACCCCCAGGGGGGAGGACCCCACATCCTCCTCCCCCCACCAACGCCAGGTAGGGGGCTCTCATTAACTAATTAACATAGCCAATTAACCCGTTAACCTTATTTGTTGGCGGGGGAGGGCTCTTTATTCACGCTGCTCTCATTAACGCCAGGTTTTCTTTTTTCCTTCCCCCCCTTCCTCCCTCCCCCCCTCCCTCCAGGTTTGCAGCCTCCGTTCTGAGCTCGCCCTCCTCACCCTGGCACTGGAAGCTTTGGGACCCCCCCAGGAGGAAGGACGACCCCCCCAGGATGGATAATGCCAATAAAAACCCCCATAGGAAAAGCTCTTAACGAGCCCTGCCCTAATTATTTGTTGGGGGGGGGGGTTGGTTTGTGGCCTCAGCTCGCAGGTGGGGGGAGGGATCTCAGGAGGGTCATTAATTTGGGCCATTGGTCCCCGAGGTCCCCGAAATAATGGGGACGTGCAGGGGATGATGGGAGCGGGCGGCGCTGCCCCCACCCCAAAACAGAGCTGACAACAGAGGCTGAGGTGAGAGCCCCGAATTTGGGGGGGGGGGGGGGGTTGGGGAGCAAAAACTGAGGTGGGTGGGAAGGGGGGAGGGGGGGCGATAAAATTTAGGGATGGGTGTCCAAAACTGGGGGGTGGGGGATGAAAAGTGGGGGATGGGGGAGCAAAATTTTGGGGGTGGGGATCCTGAAAAGGGTGCAGAAGGCTGAAATTTGGACCCCAGAAGCAGAACCCTGAAATTGGGAGCTCTAAACTGGAACCAGGACCCCCCCCCTCACACCCCCAGTCGGCACCAGGAATGGGGACCCTAAAATCAACGCCTTGAGGCTGGGACCCCAAAACTGAAGGCGGGACCCCAAAAACAGCAACAGGATCTTGGAATTGGATCCCAAAACTGAAATTGGGACCTTGGAAGTGAGACCCCAAAAAACAGCACCGGGACCCCAGAACTGGGATCCCCCCAAATCTGCCCTGGGATCCCAAAACCAGCACCAGGATCTTGGAATTGGACCCCAAAATCGGCACAATCTGAGACCAGGACCTTGAAACCGAAACCCCAAAATCCCTGAGATCCCAAAAGCAGCCCTGTGATGATGTAATCAGCATCAAGGACCCCAAATTCCTGCACTTGGACTCCAAACCCAACGCCAAGACCCCAACTTCTAGCACTAGGACCTCAAATTCCAGCACTCAGACCCAAAAATCAGCATCGGAGACCCCAAATTCTGGCACTGGGACCCCTAATTTTGGCACTCAGACCCAAAAATCAGCACTGGAGACCCTAAATTCCAGCACTGGGACCTAAAATTAGCTTTGGAGACCCCAAATTCCAGCACTGGGACTCTGAATTCAAGCACTTGAACCCAAAAACCGGCATTGGAGACCCCAAATTCCGGCACTGGGACCCCAAATTCCAGCACTTGGACCCCAAACCCAGGACTGGGACCTAAAATCAGCATTGGAAACCCCAAATTCTGGCACTGAGACCCTGAATTCCAGCACTTGAACCAAAACATCGGCATTGGAGACCCCAGATTCTGGCACTGGGACCCCAAATTTCGGCACTCAGACCCAAAAATCGGCCTTGGAGACCCTAAATTCCAGCACTAGGACCCCAAATTTCAGCACTTGAACCCAAAAATCAGCATTGGAGACCCCAAATTCCGGCACTGGGATCCCAAATTCCAGCACTTGGACCCCAAACCCAGGACTGGGACCTAAAATCAGCATTGGAAACCCCAAATTCTGGCACTGAGACCCTGAATTCCAGCACTTGAACCAAAACATCAGCATTGGAGACCCCAAATTCCGGCACTGGGACCCCAAATTCCAGCACTTGGACCCCAAACCCAGGACTGGGACCTAAAATCAGCTTTGGAGACCCCAAATTCCAGCACTGGGACCTAAGATCAGCATTGGAGACCCCAAATTCCAGCTCTTGAACCCAAAAATCAGCATCGAAGACCCCAAATTCCGGCACTGGGACCCCAAATTCCAGCACTTGGACCCCAAACCCAGGACTGGGACCTAAGATCAGCATTGGAGACCCCAAATTCCAGCTCTTGAACCCAAAAATCAGCATCAAAGACCCCAAATTCCGGCACTTGGACCCCAAACCCAGGACCCAGGTACCACCATCCCCCCACATCCCCCCCATTCCCCTCCATGTTTCCATATCACCAGCAGTGACATCGCTGTCCCCATTTTTCCTCCCTCCCCCCCCCAGGTTCCATGGCTGAGGGGTGTGCCCTCCCTGGGGAGGTGACAGAGGGGGACAGCGGTGTCCCCAAAGGGGACATTGATGTCCCCGAGGTCACCGTCACTCCTTGGGCCAGCGGCATCACCATCACTGTCACGGTGGCACCGGCGGATGAGGACGTCGGGGACATTTGGGACATTGGGGACATTGGGGACAGGGATGATGCCCCAAACATCACTGCTGAGGACATTGGGGATGGGGACGTGGAGCTTGGGGACATCCCTGTTCCGTGTGACAAAGATGCCGGGGACAGAGATGTCCCAACTTTGAAGGATGTTGGGGATGGGGATGGTGGCATCGGTGTCACAGCCCTAAGGGACACTGAGATGACAGAGGGGGTGACACTAAAGGATGCTGGGGACAGGGGTGTCCCAACCCTTGGGGACATGGGGGACAGGGATGTCCCAGTCTATGAGGACAAGGATGTCCATGGGGACAAGAGTGATGGGGACAGGGATGTCATCGGTGTGTGGGACGATGGGGACAAGGGCTTTGGGGACAGGAATGTCACCAGCCTAAGGGACAAGGTTTGGGATGTCCCCGTTCCCAATCTGGAGAAGGACACTGGGAATGGGGATGTCCTGGTTCATGGAGATAAGGACTTTGGGGACAACCCAACCCTAAGGGACTTTGGGGACATCCCAACCCTACGGGACATTGGGGACAAGGATGTCACAGCCCCTAAGGACGAGGACACCAAGGAAAAAAGTGTCCCAACCATGGGGGATGAGGACCTTGGGGACAAGGATGGTGGGGACAAGGAAACCCCATCTCTCATGAGCTTTGGGGACGTTGGGGACAAGGACGTTGGGGACAAGGAGGTCCCATCCCTCATGAGCTTTGGGGACACTGGGGACAAGGACGTTGGGGACAAGGAGGTCCCATCCCTCATGGACCTTGGGGACGTTGGGGACACAGAGGTCCCATCCTTCATGGGCTTTGGCGACAAGGACATTGGGGACGTTGAGTTTGGGGAGGAGATCCCATCTGTCATGGACTCTGGGGACAAGGACATTGGGGACAAGGATGTCCCATCCCCTATAAGCTTTGGGGACAAGGACATTGGGGACAAGGATGTCCCATCCCCTATAGGCTTTGGGGACAAGGACATTCGGGACAAAGATGTCCCATCTCTCATGGGCTTTGGGGACAAAGATGTTGGGGACAAGGATGTCCCATCCCCTATAAGCTTTGGGGACAAGGACATTTGGGACAAGGATGTCCCATCCCCTATAAGCTTTGGGGACAAGGATGTTGGGGACAAGGATGTCCCATCCCCTATAGGCTTTGGGGACAAGGATGTTGGGGACAAGGATGTCCCATCCCCTATAAGCTTTGGGGACAAGGATGTTGGGGACAAGGAGGTCCCATCCCCTATAGGCTTTGGGGACAAGGACATTCGGGACAAAGATGTCCCATCTCTCATGGGCTTTGGGGACAAGGATGTTGGGGACAAGGATGTCCCATCCCCTATAAGCTTTGGGGACAAGGACATTTGGGACAAGGATGTCCCATCCCCTATAGGCTTTGGGGACAAGGATGTTGGGGACAAGGATGTCCCATCCCCTATAAGCTTTGGGGACAAGGACATTTGGGACAAGGATGTCCCATCCCCTATAGGCTTTGGGGACAAGGACATTGGGGACAAGGATGTCCCATCTCTCATGGGCTTTGGGGACAAGGATGTTGGGGACAAGGATGTCCCATCCCCTATAAGCTTTGGGGACAAGGACATTTGGGACAAGGATGTCCCATCCCCTATAGGCTTTGGGGACAAGGATGTTGGGGACAAGGATGTCCCATCCCCTATAGGCTTTGGGGACAAGGACATTGGGGACAAGGAGGTCCCATCTGTCGTGGGCTTTGGGGGCAATGATGCTGGGGACAAGGACGCTGGGGACAAGGAGGTCCCACCCTTCGTGGGTTTTGGGGACAAGGACATAGGGGACAAGGACAACGGGGACAAGGACATCCCATCCCTCATGGACTTTGGGGACATTGGGAACATGGTTGTCCCAACTTCGATCATCGCAAGAGATGGGGATGTCCCAACCCCAGGAGATGTTTGGGATGAGAAAGTTAGGGACATCCAGGTCCCAACCCTGAGGGACTTTGGGGACAAAGAGTTTGGGGACAAGGAGTTTGGGGACAAAGACTCTGGGGACAAAGATTTTGGGGACAAAGACATCTCAGCCCCAAAGGACTTTGGGGGCAGGGATGTCCCAACCCAAGGGGACACTGGGGAGGAGGACGCAGCCTTTCTGCTACGAGGTGTTGGGGACATTGGGGACACTGGGGACAGGAATGTCACCACCCCAAGAGACGTTGGCGACGTTCCCCATGGGGGCAGGGACGTCCCCACGCTTGGGGACACCAAGGAATTCCCGACTCTATGGGGCACTGGGGACGAAGGTGGCCTTGGGGACGTGGTTGGGGACGTCACCATCCTGAGGGACGTTGGGGACATTCCAGGGTTTGGGGACAAAAAAGATGAGGACGTGTCAACCTCCAGGGAAGGGGAGACGGGGGACGCGGGTGTCCCCATCCCGGGGGGCGTTGGGGACGTGGAAGGGGACGAGGTTGGGGACACTTGTGGTGGCATCACCATCACGGTGACGGCGCCGCCGCCGGAGGAAACCCCCGGTGACGATGACGATGATGATGTCACGGCTCTGCTTCCCGCTGACGTCACGTCCAGGGATGACGTCACTTCCTGCCTCCCCGAGGGTGAAGGCGTGGGTGACACGCCTGATGACGTCATCGGTGGAGGTGACGGCGTCGTCCCTGGAGGTGACAACGCTGGTGACGTCACCGTGGGTGAAACCATCGCTTCGTTACATGGGGAAGTCTGCACTGTTGACGTCATCCCCAGTCGTGACGTCACTGATGACGTCACGACAGGCAAAACCATCGCTTCTTTCTGTGGGGAGGCCAACACTGATGACGTCATCACTGGGTATGACGTCACTGATGATGTCATCCCTGGTCGTGATGTCACTGATGATGTCATGATGGGCGAAGCCATCGCTTCTTTCCATGGGGAGGTCCACACTGATGACGTCACCACTGGTCGTGACATCACTGATGATGTCACGACAGGAGAAACCATCGCTTCTTTCCTCGGGGACGTCCACCATGATGACGTCATCCCTGGTCGTGACATCACTGATGACGTCACAATGGGTGAAACCTTCACTTCTTTCCTCGGGGACATCCACCATCATGACGTCATCCGTGGTCGTGACATCACTGATGACGTCACGACAGGCGAAACCATCGCTTCTTTCCATGGGGAGGTCCAAACTGATGACATCATCACTGGTCATGACATCACCGATGACATCATACTTGGTCATGACATCACTGATGATGTCATGACAGGCGAAACAATCGCTTCTTTCCTCGGGGACGTCCACCATGATGACATCATCCCTGGTCGTGACATCACTGATGATGTCATGACGGGCGAAACCATTGCTTCTTTCCATGGGGAGGTCCACACAGATGACGTCATCACTGGGTATGATGTCACTGATGACGTCATCCCTGGTCGTGACATCACTGGTGACGTCATGATGGGCGAAACCATCGCTTCTTTCCTCGGGGACGTCCACCATGATGACGTCATCCCTGGTCGTGACATCACTGCTGACGTCACGATGGGTGATGGCCACGGCTACGACCTCACTGATGACGTCACCCCCCACCTGGCCGACCTCTCCGATGACGTCATCACGGACGAAACCATCTCTCCATCCCGCGAGGAGACGAGCGATGATGACATCATCCCCGGAAGTGACCTCATCGATGACGTCACCGACGGAGGCGACCCCGGAGGTGACGTCACACCCGAAGGCGGTGACGTCACCTCGAAGTATGACGTCATCAGCGACACCATCAGCCCCGCGGAGGAGCAGCCGCTGTGCCCGCGTGGTGACGTCATCGATGACGTCATCGCCCGCACCGCCCCCAGGAGGGGCGGGGCTACAGGTAGGGGCGGGGCCAAGGCAGGTGGGGGGGCGGGGCCAGTGGTAAAATGGGCGGGACTAACATATAGGGGGGCGTGTTTGTGGCTGAGTGGGCGGGGCTAATGGGAAGGGGGGGCGTGGCCACCGATTTGTGGGCGGGGCTAACGTATATGGGGGCGTGGTCGACATTTGGCGTGGTTGTGGTTGAGTGGGCGGGGCAAATGGCAAGGGGGCGTGGTCACGGGGATGTGGGCGGGGCTAAGGGCTTGGGGGCGTGGCCACATATTTGTGGGCGGGGCTAAACACACACTCAGCCTATGGGGTGTGGCCTAGACTAAGTGGGCGGGGCTAAGGCGGTGAATATGGCGTGGGGGCGTGGCTTCGACGGAGCGGGCGGGGCAAATGACGTGAGGGGCGTGGCCACCGATTTGTGGGCGGGGCCGATGCCGTGCGCGACACGTTGGGGGCGTGGCCAATGTTAAGTGGGCGGGGCTAAGCTTATGGGGGCGTGGCTCTGAGCCACTAGGGGTGTGGCTTAATGATGAGGGCGTGGCTTTTTGTGGTGGGGGCGTGGCTTAATGTTGGGGGCGTGGCTTTTCACTGATTTCCCCCCACCCCATCTCCCCCCGCAGCCCCCCCCCAGCCCCAGACGACCCCCCCCGGCTGCCCCTTGGTCTTCCTCGGCCTCCTCTGCCTCCTCCTCATCCTCCTCCTCCTCGCCGGTGTCTTTGCGGTATGGGGGGGGGGGGGCGGGGGGGGTCACATGGGGAATTTTTTTTGGGGGGGGGGGGGACATATGGTTAATTTGGGGGGGTGAAAATAATTGGGGTCCCAAACCCTTTTGGTGGGAAATAGGGGGGGTGGGGGTGGGGGCATATGGGGAAATTTTGGGGGGGGGGGTTGGGGGGGGACATATGGTTAATTTGGGGGGGGGGGGGGGTGAAAATAATCGGGGTCCCAAACCCTTTTGGTGGGAAATAGGGGGGGTCCTGGTTAATTTTTTTTGGGGGGGCGGTGAGGGAGGCTCAGACCAATCAGTGGCGTTGGTTAATTTTGGGGTGGCTTATGGGGCTTTTGGTGAATTTTTTGGAGGGGGGGGAAACAGGAGTCCTTTTCGGGGGGGCAAAATGAGAGAAGGGTCCGAGATGATTTTTTTTGGAGGGGGTGGGGGGGGAGTCCTGAATCCTATTTTGGGGGGGAGTGGGGGGGAACACGATGGAATGGGGGGGTCCTAAATAATGGGATGTGATACGGGGGGGGGGTGGGGGAGAGGGGGATGGGGGGGGGGGGGGTTTGTCCTGGATGCCTTTTTTTTGGGTGGATTTCTCAATTTTTTAAAGAGAAATCGTGCGTTTTGTTATAATGGGGGGGGGGGGGAGAGGGGAAGAGGGGGGGGGGCACATTGAGGACCCCCCCCCCCCCCCCGTGTTCTTTCCCCCTCCCAGGCGGTGCATTACGTCAAAGTGTTCCTCATCAGCTCCGTTCCAATGGCCGAATCCTTCCCTTGAGCCTTTATGGGAGGTGGGGGGGGGGGGGGGACACCGATGTCACCCTGGAGTGGGGGGGGGGGGGACACACACACGACAACAATGTCCCCATATCTGACCCCCTCCCCCCCCCCAATAAATCAGTGAAGCTGCTCTGCTCTGTGTCGCTTTGTCACCGAGGAGGGGGGGGGACGGGGGGGGGGGGGGGGACGTTTAATGGGTGGCTTGCCTAGGCTTGTTGGTGGCACTGGGATGGTGGCACCTGGACAATGGCGCATTGTCCCCAACGGTGCCACCACCGTCGTGTGGGGTGAGGTGGGGGGGGAGGGGGGGACAATGGGGGGGGGGGAAGGAGAGAGGGGGGAGGGGGGGGATATTGCAGGCAATGGGGGGTTGGGGGGGCATTGGGGACGTTGAGGGTTATGGGGACACTGGGGACATTGAGGGCAGTGGGGACATTGGGGACATTGGGGGATATGGGGACATGGGGGGGATATGGGGGATATGGGGACATTGGGGGATATGGGGACATGGGGGGGCAATGGGGGATATGGGGACATTGGGGGATATGGGGACATGGGGGGGGATATGGGGGATAGGGGGACATTGGGGGATATGGGGACATGGGGGGGGAATGGGGGATAGGGGGACATTGGGGGATATGGGGACATGGGGTGGCAATGGGGGATATGGGGACTTTGGGGACACTGAGGGCAGTGGGGGGATATGGGGATATTGGGGGGGGAATGGGGACATGGGGGGGCAGTGGGGGATATGGGGACATTGGGGACATTGGGGGATATGGGGACATGGGGGGACAATGGGGGATATGGGGATATTGGGGGATATGGGGACATGGGGTGGCAATGGGGGATATGGGGAGATTGGGGACACTGAGGGCAGTGGGGGGATATGGGGACATGGGGGTAATAGGGGACATTGGGGACAGTGGGGGGATATGGGGACATTGGGGGATATGGGGATATGGGGGGACAATGGGGGATTATGGGGGATATGGGGACACTGAGGGCAGTGGGGAGATATGGGGACATTGGGGGGGGGAATGGGGGATATGGGGAGATTGAGGGATATGGGGACATTGGGGGATATGGGGACACACGGGGGGGCAATGGGGGATATGGGGACATTGGGGACATTGAGGGCAGTGGGGGCAGTGGGGGGATATGGCAACATGGGGGGGGAATGGGGACATTGGGGACGTTGAGGGTTATGGGGACGTGGAGGGGCAATGGGGAATTATGGGGACATTGGGGACATTGAGGCATATGGGGACGTGGGGGGGGCAAAGGGGGCTTATGGAGGCATTGGGGACATTGGGGGATATGGGGACATGGGGGGGCAATGGGGAATTATGGGGACATTGGGGACACTGAGGGCAGTGGGGGGATATGGGGACATGGGGGATAATGGGGGACATTGGGGACAGTGGAAGGATATAGGGACGTGGGGGGGGAGTGGGGGATATAGGGACATTGGGGACATTGGAGGACATTGGGGACACTTAGGACATTGGGGGACATTAGGGGACATTGGGGACACTTACAACATTGGGGGACATTGGGGATATGGGGGGCATTGGGGGACACCTAGGACATTGAGGACATTGGAGACATTGGAGACAGTGGGAACATTGGGGGATATGGGGACATTGGGGGACATTGGGGACATTGGGGGACATTGGGACACTGGGAAATTGGGGGATATGGGAACATTGGGTGACAATGGGGGACATTGGGAGACATTGGGGGATATTAGGGGGCATTGGGGGCCATTGGGGATACGGGGTCACTGGGGACATTAGGCGACATTGGGGGACATTGGGGGACAATTGGGGACATTGGGGGACAATGGGGACACTGGGGACATTGGAGGATATGGGGACATTAGGGGACTTTGGGGGACATTGAGGACAATGGGGAATAATGGGGGATAATGGGGACATTGGGGACACTGGGAAATTGGGGGATATGGGGACATTGGGGGACAATGGGGAGCACTGGGGGACATTGGGGGATATGGGGACAATGGGGACACAGCCACCGTCACCAGGGTGCCACGTCCCCACCCCATGGCACAGCCGTGTCCCCTCCCAGGGGACGTCCCCAAGCCCTGCCTATAAGTGGGGACAACGAGGGTGGGGTAGGGGGGGGGTGAAATCCAGGCAGAGCCATGGAGGTGACACTCGTGGTGACAGTGGGGACACTGCTGCTGCTGGGGGGTGAGGGGACACGGGGGGAACGTGGGGATATTTGGGGTGATGTTGTTGGGGGCGTGGGGGGGACAATTGGGGGACATTTGGGGACATTAAGGGGGCGTGAGGATGTGGGGCGATATGGGGACATTTGGGGGGGCATGGGGGGACATTTGGGGACATTGGGGGGGCATGGGAGGGACATTGGGGGCAAGGGGTCTTGGGGGGGACACTTGGGGACATTGGGGAGACATGGAGGGGACAATGGGGGCAAGGGGATTTGGGGGGACATTTGGGGACGTGGGGATGTGGGGGGATATGGGGACATTGGGGGGCATGGGGGGACATTTGGGGACATCGGGGATATGGGGACATTGGGGGGCATGGGGGGGACATTGGGGGCAAGGGGATTTGGGGGGGACATTTGGGGACATTTGGGGATGTGGGGATGTGGGGGGATATGGGGACATTGGGGGATAGTGGGGGGACATTTGGGGACATTGGGGACATATGGGGACACTAGGGGGACATGGGGGGACATTGGGGGCAAGGGGATTTGGGGGGGACATTTGGGGACATATGGGGACATGAGGATGTGGGGCGATATGGGGACATTCGGGGGGCATGGGGGGACATTTGGGGACAATGGGGGATGTGGGGAGGACATTGGGGACATTGGGGGAACATTTGGGGACACTTGGGGACAATGGGGGGACATTGGAGACATTGGGGGACACTTGGGGACATTAGGAACATTGGGGACAATGGGGGACATTGGGGGAACATTTGTGGACACTTGGGGACAATGGGGACATTGGGAGAACATTTGTGGACACTTGGGGACATTGGGGGACATTGGGGGAACATTTGTGGACACTGGGGGACAATGGGGGACGTTGGGGACATTGGGGGAACATTTGGGGACATTGGGGGACATTGGGGGACATTGGGGGAACATTTGTGGACACTGGGGGACAATGGGGGACGTTGGGGACATTGGGGGAACATTTGGGGACATTGGGGGACGTGGGGAGGACAGAGAGGGACATGGGGGTGTATGGAGGACGTGGGGTCTTTTGGGATGGTGTGTGAGCACAGTGGGATGTGGGGTCCTGTCCCCGTGTCCTCCCCCTCCCGTTGTCATTGTCACCTCCCCACAGCGTCCCCTGCACCCATCTCCACCCACGAGAAGTCCTGGATGAACTTCTTTGGCCCCCTCCTCAATCATTTAATGAACCCCCACAACACCACGGGGACAGCAAAAGAGGACCCCAAATTGGGGAAACCCCATGGGTCGGTGACATCCACAGGGTTGGGGACACCAGCAAAAATGGGGACAAGACCCGGATCGATGACGGCTCCCGAAGAAGAGAAGGATAAACCTCAAGAATCTGGGTTGTGGCCTGAAGGATATGGGGGAGGACAAGCAGAGGGAGAGGAGAAGTGGCATTATGGGGTGGGGATGGGGCAGTGGGAACAAGGGATGGGTCATGAGGAGTTGGGGACGGGTCACCGAGGACATGGACAGGGGACAGGTGACGAGGAGTTGGGGACGGGTCAAGGAGGACATGGACAAGGGACAGGTCACCAGGGGTTGGGGATGGGTCACCAGGAGTTGGGGACAAGTCAAGGAGGACATGGACAGGGGACAGGTCATGAGGAGTTGGGGACGGGTCAAGGAGGACATGGACAAGGGACAGGTGACGAGGAGTTGGGGACGGGTCAAGGAGGACTTGGACAAGGGACAGGTGACGAGGAGTTGGGGACGGGTCAAGGAGGACTTGGACAAGGGACAGGTCATGAGGAGTTGGGGACAGGTCAAGGAGGACGTGGAAAAGACGGTGAAGATGGTGGATCTTCAGGAAGACAACCAGGACATCAAGGAGAACATGGGAAAAAGGGTGAAGATGGTGGATCTTCAGGGAAAAAAACAGGAGATCAAGAAGGACGTAGTCCAGATGTAGAACCTGAGCAAGGTCGAGGACATGGAAAAAAGGGTGAAGATGGTGGATCTTCAGGGAAAAAAACAGGAGGTCAAGGAGGACGTGGAAAAGGCGAAGAACTTGAGCAAGGTCAAAAAGAACGTGGAAAAGACGGTGAAGATGGTGGATCTTCAGGGAAAAAAACAGGAGGTCAAGAAGGACGTAGTCCAGATGTAGAACCTGAGCAAGGTCAAGAAGGACATGGAAAAGACCGTGAAGATGGTGGATCTTCAGGGAAAAAAACAGGAGATCAAGAAGGACATAGTCCAGATGGAGAACCTGAGCGAGGTCAAGAAGGACGTGGAAAAGGCCATGAAGATGGTGGATCTTCGGGGAAAAAAGCAGGAGGTCAAGGAGAACATAGTCCAGATGGAGAACCTGAGCGAGGTCAAGAAGGACATGGAAAAAAGGGTGAAGATGGTGGATCTTCAGGGAAAAAAACAGGAGATCAAGAAGGACATAGTCCAGATGTAGAACCTGAGCAAGGTCAAGAAGGACGTGGAAAAGGCCGTGAAGATGGTGGGTCTTCAGGGAAAAAAGCAGGAGGTCAAGGAGGACATGGAAAAGACCGTGAAGATGGTGGATCTTCAGGAACACAACCAGGACATCAAGGAGAACATGGGAAAAAGGGTGAAGATGGTGGATCTTCAGGGAAAAAAGCAGGAGGTCAAGGAGAACATAGTCCAGATGTAGAACCTGAGCGAGGTCAAGAAGGACGTGGAAAAGACGGTGAAGATGGTGGATCTTCAGGGAAAAAAGCAGGAGGTCAAGGAGGACATGGAAAAGACGAAGAACTTGAGCAAGGTCAAAAAGAACGTGGAAAAGACAGTGCAGATGGTGGATCTTCAGGGAAAAAAGCAGGAGGTCAAGGAGAACATAGTCCAGATGTAGAACCTGAGCAAGGTCAAGAAGGACGTGGAAAAGGCCATGAAGATGGTGGATCTTCGGGGAAAAAAGCAGGAGGTCAAGGAGGACGTGGAAAAGACAGTGAAGATGGTGGATCTTCAGGGAAAAAAACAGGAGATCAAGAAGGACGTAGTCCAGATGTAGAACCTGAGCAAGGTCAGGAAGGACGTGGAAAAGGCCATGAAGATGGTGGATCTTCAGGGAAAAAAGCAGGAGGTCAAGGAGGACATGGAAAAGACGAAGAACTTGAGCAAGGTCAAAAAGAACGTGGAAAAGACAGTGCAGATGGTGGATCTTCAGGGAAAAAAGCAGGAGGTCAAGGAGAACATAGTCCAGATGTAGAACCTGAGCGAGGTCAAGAAGGACATGGAAAAGACCGTGAAGATGGTGGATCTTCAGGAACACAACCAGGACGTCAAGGAGAACATAGTCCAGATGAACTTGAGCAAGGTCAAAGAGGACATGGGAAAAAGGGTGAAGATGGTGGATCTTCAGGAAGAAAAGCAGGAGGTCAAGGAGGACATAGTCCAGATGTAGAACCTGAGCAAGGTCAAAAAGAACGTGGAAAAGACGGTGCAGATGGTGGATCTTCAGGGAAAAAAGCAGGAGGTCAAGGAGGACATAGTCCAGATGTAGAACCTGAGCAAGGTCAAAAAGAACGTGGAAAAGACGGTGCAGATGGTGGATCTTCAGGGAAAAAAGCAGGAGGTCAAGGAGGACGTAGTTCAGATGAAGAACTTGAGCAAGGTCAAAGAGGACGTGGGAAAAAGGGTGAAGATGGTGGATCTTCAGGAAGAAAAGCAGGAGGTCAAGGAGGACGTAGTTCAGATGAAGAACCTGAGCAAGGTCAAAGAGGACGTGGGAAAAAGGGTGAAGATGGTGGATCTTCAGGAAGAAAAGCAGGACGTCAAGGAGGGCATCGACCAAGTGAAGGAGGGCATGGGAAAGACAATGAAGATGGTGGATCTTCAGGAAGACAACCAGGACATCAAGGAGGACATCGGCCAAGTGAAGGAGGGCATGGGAAAGTTGAAGAAAGACGTCGGTCAGGAGGTGAAGGTGGTGGTGGATCTCCATGGAGATACCTACGGTGTCAACATGGGACGTTGCCCTGCGGCCAAGGAGGAGCTCACCAAAGCTTGAGACACGGAAGGTGTGAGATTTTGCACCCGAGTCCATGGTTGGGTCAAGGAGGGCAAGGGATGCGGGGACAAAGGACGGGTCACCGTGGGTTGGGGACAAAACTTGGAGGATGTGAGACCCGAGAGCAAGAGAGGGGACACCACGGGTTGGGGATGTCACCACCCCGAGGAGATGGGTCAGGAGAAAGGGGACAAAAGGTGGGACAACGAGGTGAAGGGACGTCGACTGAAGGCCACCTCCGTGAGATGAGGAAGCGTCCGCGGGGAAGGGACGAGAGCTCGAGCTCGGAGGATGATGGTGATGAGAAGGACAGCAGCCAACAGGGTATGGGGGGCGATGGGGGGCGATGGGGGGCGATGGGGGCCGATGGGGGGCGATGGGGGGGCAGTGGGGGGACGTGGCACGTGGGGCTGTCCCTCATTGTGTCCCCTCTCTCCAGGTTGGTGACAATCGGAGGAGGAACCGTAGTGCTGGGATCCATCACATCATCGCGTCCCCATCTCCGTGTCCCCATCCATCTCCATGTCCCCACCTCCATGTCCCCATGTCCCCATCTCCGTGTCCCCATCCATCTCCACGTCCCCACCTCCACGTCCCCACCTCCATGTCCCCGTGTCCCCATCCATCTCCATGTCCCCACCTCCATGTCCCCATCCATCTCCATGTCCCCACCTCCATGTCCCCATGTCCCCATCCATCTCCGTGTCCCCACCTCCATGTCCCCATGTCCCCATCCACCTCCATGTCCCCACCTCCATGTCCCCACCTCCATGTCCCCGTGTCCCCATCCATCTCCATGTCCCCACCTCCATGTCCCCATCCATCTCCATGTCCCCACCTCCATGTCCCCATGTCCCCATCTCCATGTCCCCATCCATCTCCATGTCCCCACCTCCACGTCCCCACCTCCATGTCCCCGTGTCCCCATCCATCTCCATGTCCCCACCTCCATGTCCCCGTGTCCCCATCCATCTCCATGTCCCCACCTCCATGTCCCCTGTCCCCATCCATCTCCATGTCCCCATGTCCCCATCTCCGTGTCCCCATCCATCTCCATGTCCCCACCTCCACGTCCCCGTGTCCCCATCCATCTCCATGTCCCCACCTCCATGTCCCCACCCCACGTCCCCACCGCTGTCCCCATGTCCCCATTAAATTGGAAGCAGCGTCACTTTCTGTCCCCACCTCACCGTGCCACAAGAGAAGGAGGTGGGGAAAGCCTTTATTTGGGGACATCTATGGGGTCATTGGGGTCAGAATGGTGGTGGATCTTCTTGGGGACATCTATGGGGTCATTGGGGTCAGAATGGTGGTGGATCTTCTCGGGAACATCCATGGGGTCATTGGGATCAGAATGGTGATGGATCTTCTTGGGGACATCTATGGGGTCATTGGGGTCAGAATGGTGGTGGATCTTCTTGGGGACATCTATGGGGTCACTGGGATCAGAATGGAGGTGGATCTTCTTGGAGACATCCATGGGGTCTTTGGGGTCAGAATGGTGGTGGATCTTCTTGGGGACATCTATGGGGTCTTTGGGATGAGAATGGTGGTGGATCTTCTTGGGACATCTATGGGGTCATTGGGGTCAGAATGGTGGTGGATCTTCTTGGGGACATCCATGGGGTCATTGGGGTCAGAATGGTGGTGGATCTTCTTGGGGACATCTATGGGGTCATTGGGGTCAGAATGGTGGTGGATCTTCTTGGGGACATCTATGGGGACATTGGGACTGGGATTTTGATGGATCTTCTTGGGGACATCTATGGGGTCATTGGGATCAGAACGGTGGTGGATCTTCTTGGGGACATCTATGGGGTCATTGGGACCGGGATTTTGATGGATCTTCTTGGGGACATCCATGGGGTCATTGGGATCAAAATGGTGGTGGATCTTCTTGGGGACATCTATGGGGTCATTGGGATCAGAATGGTGGTGGATCTTCTTGGGGACATCCATGGGGACATTGGGACTGGGATTTTGATGGATCTTCTTGGGGACATCTATGGGGTCATTGGGATCAGAACGGTGGTGGATCTTCTTGGGGACATCTATGGGGTCTGTGGTGGCTCTTTTGGGGTCAGCGTCCGCTGAGTGTCCCCGATGTCCCCCCATGTCCCCCAGCATCGGGGGGAGGTTTGTCCCCATCCTTGTCCTTGTCCCCACTGTCCCCATCCTCGTCCCATTCGGGCAGGGGGGGCCACGGGGCCACAGGGATTCCGGGTGGGTTGGGGTCATCGGGGTGGGGGGGTGTGGGGGGTTCGGGTGGGGGGTCCGGTTTGGGGGGGCGCGGCTCCGTCATGCTGGGGGAGGGGAGGGGATGAGGGGGGTCAGGGGGGTTTGTGGGACACCACGATGTCCCCACTGTTCCCATTGCCCATCCCCTCCCCCCAGTATTTCCCAGTGCCCCCCAGTGCCCCCCATTGACCACACACTGGGATTCCCAGTATCCCCCGGTATTTCCCAGTGCCCCCCACTGACCAAACATTGGGACCCCCAGGACCCCCCAGTACCCCCCAGTGCCTCCCATTAACCAAACACTGGGACTCCAGTATCCCCCAGTGCCCCCCAGTGCCCCCCAGTATCCCCCACTGACCAAACACTGGGACACCAAGTGTCTCCCAGTGCCTCCCAGTGCCCCCCAGTGCCTCCCATTAACCAAACACTGGGACCCCCAGTATCCTCCCAGGGTCTCCCAGTGCCCCCCAGTGACCCCCATTAACCAAACATTGGGACCCCAGTGCCTCCCAGTGCCTCCCAGTGCCTCCCAGTGCCTCCCAATGCCCCCCAGTTTCCCCCACTGACCAAACATTGGGACCCCCAGTGCCCCCCAGTGCCCCCCAGTGCCTCCCATTAACCAAACACTTGGACTCCCAGTGCCCCCCAGTGTCTCCCAGTGCCCCCCAGTGCCCCCTATTGACCAACTATTGGGACCCCCAGTGCCTCCCAGTGCCTCCCAGTGTCTCCCAGTGACCCCCATTAACCACACACTGGGATCCCCAGTATCCCCCAGTATTTCCCAGTGCCCCCCACAGACCAAACATTGGGATCCCCAGTACCTCCCAGTGCCTCCCAGTGCCTCCCAGTGCCTCCCAGTGCCCCCTATTGACCACACATTGGGACCCCAGTGCCCCCCAGTGACCCCCATTAACCAAACATTGGGACCCCCAGTGCCCCCAGTACCCCCCAGTGCCTCCCATTCACCAAACATTGGGACCCCAGTATCCCCCAGTGCCCCCCAGTGCCCCCCACTATCCCCCACTCACCAAATATTGGGACACCCAGTGCCTCCCAGTGCCCCCCAGTGACCCTCATTAACCACACACTGGGACCCCCAGTGCCCCCCAGTGCCCCCAGCCCCAGTGTCCCCCACTGACCAAACATTGGGACCCCAGTGCCCCCCCAGTGTCTCCCAGTGCCCCCCAGTGACCCCCATTAACCAAACACTGGGACTCCAGTATCCCCCAGTGCCCCCCAATGCCCCCCAGTTTCCCCCATTGACCACACACTGAGACCCCCAGTGCCTCCCAGTGCCTCCCAGTGCCCCCCAGTGACCCCCATTAACCAAATATTGGGACCCCCAGTGCCACCCAGTGCCTCCCAGTGCCACCCAGTACCCCGCAGTGCCTCCCAATAACCAAACATTGGGACCCCAGTATCCCCCAGTGCCCCCCAGTTTCCCCCACTGACCAAACATTGGGACCCCCAGTGCCTCCCAGTGCCCCCCAGTGCCTCCCATTAACCACACACTGGGACTCCCAGTGCCCCCCAGTGCCCCCAGCCCCAGTGTCCCCCACTGACCAAACATTGGGACCCCCAGTGCCCCCCAGTGCCCCCAGCCCCAGTGTCCCCCATTAACCAAACATTGGGACCCCAGTATCCCCCAGTGCCCCCCAGTGACCCCCAGTTTCCCCCACTGACCAAACATTGGGACCCCCAGTGCCTCCCAGTGCCCTCCAGTGCCCCCCAGTGACCCCCATTAACCACACACTGGGACCCCCAGTGCCCCCCCAGTGCCCCCCAATGCCCCCAGTGTCCCCCACTGACCAAACATTGGGACCCCCAGTGCATCCCAGTGCCTCCCAGTGCCTCCCAGTGCCTCCCAGTGCCCCCTATTGACCACACATTGGGACCCCAGTTCCCCCCAGTGACCCCCATTAACCAAACATTGGGACCCCAGTATCCCCCAGTGCCCCCCAGTGCCCCCCACTATCCCCCACTCACCAAATATTGGGATCCCCAGTGCCTCCCAGTGCCCCCCAGTGACCCTCATTAACCACACACTGGGACCCCCAGTGCCCCCCAGTGCCCCCAGCCCCAGTGTCCCCCACTGACCAAACACTGGGACCCCCAGTGCCCCCCCAGTGTCTTCCAGTGCCCCCCAGTGACCCCCAATAACCAAACATTGGGACCCCAGTGCCCCCCAGTGCCCCCCAGTGCCCCCCAGTTTCCCCCACTGACCAACCATTGGGACCCCCAGTGCCTCCCAGTGCCTCCCAGTGCCCCTCAGTGACCCCCATTAACCACACACTGGGACCCCCAGTGCCCCCCCAGTGCCCCCCAATGCCCCCAGTGTCCCCCACTGACCAAACATTGGGACCCCCAGTGCATCCCAGTGCCTCCCAGTGCCTCCCAGTGCCCCCCAGTGCCCTCCAGTACCCCCCAGTGACCCCCATTGACCACACACTGGGATTCCCAGTATCCCCCAGTATTTCCCAGTTTCCCCCACTGACCAAACATTGGGACCCCCAGTGCCTCCCAGTGCCTCCCAGTGCCCCCCAGTGCCCTCCAGTGCCCCCCAGTGACCCTCATTGACCACACACTGGGATTCCCAGTATCCCCCAGTATCCCCCAGTGCCCTCCAGTACCCCCCAGTGTCCCCCACTGACCAAACACTGGGACCTCCAGTGCCTCCCAGTGCTTCCCAGTGCCTCCCAGTACCCCCCAGTGACCCCCATTAACCACACACTGGGACCACCAGTACCCCCCCAAATCCCCCCCCCCCCAGATCGACCAGCAAATCCCCCCACTGACACCCCCCCCCCCCGCCATACCTGGCACCAGCAGCACCGGCAGCACTGGGAGCACTGGGAGCACTGGGAGCACTGGTTTCTTATAGCAGCCTGGGGGATGGGGGCCAACCTCATACCTTCCCCCCCTACCCCCCCCCCCCCACCTCCCCCCCCAGCACCACTATGGGGCAGGATCCGGCCCCACCGGCTCAGCCAGTCCTTGGGACGCGAATGAGAATGAGTCAGGGCTGCCGGCGGCCCCTATAGACCGGCCCCATACATTTGGGGACCTATAGCCCAGCCCGTATAACCCAGCCCCCATAGACCTGCCCTATAGATCGGGGCCGTATAGACCAGCCCCTATAGCCCTGCCCCCATAGCCCTACCCTATAGATCGGGGCCCTATAGACCAGCCCCTATAGCCCTGCCCCCAAAGTCCTGCCCTATAGATCTGGGCCCTATAGACCAGCCCATATAACCCATCCTCCATAGCCCTGCCCTATAGATCAGGGCCCTATAGACCTGCCCCTATAGCCCTGCCCTAAAGATCTGGGCCCTATAGACCAGCCCCTATAGCTCTGCCCCCATAGCCCTGTCCTGTAGATCAGGGCCCTATAGCCCAGCCCATATAACCCAGCCTCCATAGTCCTGCCCTATATATCTGGGCCCTATAGACCAGCCCATATAACCCACCCCCCATAGCCCTGCCCTATAGATCGGGCCCCTATAGACCAGCCCCTATAGCCCTGCCCTATAGATCAGGGCCCTATAGACCAGCCCCTATAACCCAGCCCCCATAGACCTGCCCTATAGATCGGGGCCCTATAGACCAGCCCATATAACCCACCCCCCATAGCCCTGCCCTATAGATCGGGCCCCTATAGACCAGCCCCTATAGCCCTGCCCTATAGATGGGGGCCCTATAGACCAGCCCCTATAACCCAGCCCCCATAGACCTGCCCTATAGATCGGGGCCCTATAGACCAGCCCCTATAACCCAGCCCCCATAGACCTGCCCTATAGATCGGGGCCCTGTAGACCAGCCCCTATAGCCCTGCCCCCATAACCCTGCCCTATAGACTGGGACCCTATAGACCAGCCCCTATATCCCAGCTGACCCTATATACTTGGGGCCTATAGCCAAGCCCAGTATACCTTGCCCCTACTGGGTGACCCCCTATAAGACCCCCCAACCCATCCCCTATAGGACCCTATAACCCATTTCCTCTAAGACCCTATGTCTCATCCCTTCCAGGACCCTATAGCCCATCCCCTATAGGTTCCCACAGCCCATCCCCCATAGGACCCTACAGCCTGTCCCCTATAGGACCCTATAGCCCCTCCCATAGGACCCTATAGCCTGTCCCCTATAGGACCCTATAGCCCCCCCCATAGGACCCTATAGCCTGTCCCCTATAGGACCCTATAGCCCCCCCCATAGGACCCTATAGCCTGTCCCCTATAGGACCCTATAGCCCTCCCCATAGGACCCTATAGCCTGTCCCCTATAGGGCACTATAGCCCCCCCCATAGGACCCTATAGCGTGTCCTCTATAGGACCATGATGACCTCGAGGTGACAACAATCGCACGGAGGGTGACAATGGTGACACCAATGGGTGGCAGTGATGGAACTGGGGGTGACAGTGGTGACATCAGGGTGACAACAATACCATTAAGATGACAACAGTGACATTGGAGGTGACAACAGTGACACCAGCAGGTGACAACGATGCCTCCAGGGTGACAACGATGACATTGGGGTTGACAACCACAACCTCAGGGTGACAACGGTGACACCAGTGGGTGACAATAATGACATTGGGGTTGACCACCACCACCTCAGGGTGACAACCATGACCTCATGGTGACAATGATGGCACTGGGGGTGACAACCACAACCTCATGGTGACAACGGTGACACCAGTGGGTGACAACGATGCCTCCAGGGTGACACCGATGACATTGGGGTTGACAACCACCACCTCAGGGTGACAACGGTGACACCAACAGATGACAACGATGACACTGGGGTTGACCACCACGACCTCAGGGTGACAACCATGACCTCATGGTGACAGTGATGACACTGGGGTTGACAACCACCACCTCAGGGTGACAACGGTGACACCAGTGGGTGACAGTGATGACATTGGGGTTGACCACCACCACCTCAGGGTGACAACGGTGACACCAATGGGTGACAACGATGCCGGTAGGGTGACAATGATGACACTGGGGTTGACAACTGTGACCTCGGGGTGACAACCATGACCTCATGGTGACAACAACGACACCAACGGGTGACAATGACGACATGGAGGTGACAGTGCTGCCAGCAGGATGACAAATATGATATTGGGGATGACAGCGGTGACACCAACGGGTGACAACGATGCCGGTAGGGTGACAACGATGACATCGGGGTTGACAACCACGACCTCATGGTGACAACGGTGACACCAACGGGTGCCCACCCCCCAATTTAGGGATTCCGGGGGGCGAGACAGGGGACAGCACCCGCCAGGAGGGGCAGGCGGCCACCAGTGGGTGACGGGGACGGGGACGAGGACAAGATGTCACGCAGCTCGGGGACAATCTCCAGGAGGGATTCGGGGACATCGGGGTCACGGCGCCGGGAGAGACTCTCCAATGGGGACAGAGCGTGGCCTTCGTCCTCATCCTCCTCCTCCTCCTCCTCCAAATCTTCCTCCTCCATGGGGTTGGGGACAGCGGTGACAGTGGGGACAATGGTGGCGGTGGGGACGATGTCGGGGACAGGGCTGGGAACGGTGACAGGGAGGGGGGCGGTGGTGGGGATGGGGACGGTGATGGGGACGGGCAGCGTGCGGGCGGTGACACCTGGAGTGGGGGACAAAGGGGGATGTTGGCCTTGGCCTGGAGGCTGTCCCCGTGTCCCCCCCATGTCCCCGCATCCCTGTGTTCCCCCACATCCCCATGTCCCCACGTCCCCACATCCTCATCCCATCCCAATTTGAGGACCCCCATATCCCCACACCCCCATATTCCCACATCCCACATCCCCACATCCCTCACCCCATCCCAATTTGGGGACCCACATCCCACATCCCCACATCCCCACATCCCCACATCCCCATGTCCCCACATCCCCATTCCAAATCAATTTGGGGACCCTCCCATAACCCCATAACCCCATATCCCCACATCCCCACATCCCCATTCCAAGCCAATTTGGGGACCCCCATGTCCCCACACCCCCATATCCCTATATCCCTATATCCCCACATCCCCATCCCATCCCAATTTGGGGACCCCCATATCCCCACACCCCCATATTCCCACATCCCATATCCCCATTCCAAACCATTTTGGGGACCCACATCCCCCGCATCCCCACATCCCCCATATTCCCACATCCCACATCCCCACCCCATCCCAATTTGGGGACCCCCATGTCCCCATTTGGGGGCCCCCATATCCCCACGTCCCCACATCCCCACATCCCTCACCCCATCCCAATTTGGGGACCCACATCCCCACCTCCCCACATCCCCACGTCCCCACATCCCCACCCAATCCCAATTTGGGGACCCACATCTCCACCTCCCATTTGTGGTCCCCCGTATCCCCACGTCCCTACATCCCCACATCCCTCACCCAATCCCAATTTGGGGACCCATCTCCTCATATCCCAAAACCAGTTTGGACGCTGGTCACTTACTGATCCCGAGCAGGACGAGCAGGACGCCGACGGTCCTGGGGGCACCCATGGGTGCTGCTGGGTGTACTGGGAGCACTGGGAGCACTGGGAATGCCGGTTTTATGGCTGGATAAGATGTGCCAACGCTGCCCACGCTTTCGACCCAACCCAGGTGTGGCCGCCCACAGTCGGGTGGGGTTTGGGGTTGGGTTGGTCCTATTGGGGATGTATCGGCCCCATTGCGGTCCCTATGGGGTCATATAGGTCCTAGAAGGGATGTATTCCCATTGGGAACATCCTGATCCCATTGGGGACATCTTTGTCCCACTGTGGTCCCATTGGGGTCATATTGGTCCCATTGGGGACATCCTGGTCCCCCTGTAGACCCATTGGGGTCATATTGGTCCCATTGGGATTGGGTTGACCCCATTGGGGATGTATCGGTCCCATTGTGGTCCCAATGGGGTCATATAGGTCCTAGAAGGGATGTATTCCCATTGGGAACATCCTGGTCCCATTGGGAGCATCCTGATCCCACTGGGGACATCTTTGTCCCACTGTGGTCCCATTGGGGTCATATTGATCCCACTGGGGTTGGGTTGGTCCCACTGGGGATGTATCGGTCCCATTGTGGTCCCAATGGGGTCATATAGGTCCTAGAAGGGATGTATTCCCATTGGGAACATCCTGATCCCATTGGGGACATCTCTGTCCCACTGTGGTCCCACTGGGGTCGTATTGGTCCCACTGGGGACATCCTGATCCCACTCTGGTCCCATTGGGGTCATATTGATCCCACTGGGGTTGGGTTGGTCCCACTGGGGATGTATCAACCTCATTGTGGTCCCAATGGGGTCATATAGGTCCTAGAAGGGATGTATTCCCACTGGGGACATCTTTGTCCCCATTGGGGTCAAACTGAACCCATTGGGGACATTTTGGTCCTACTGGGGACGCACGCATCCCATTGGGGTCAAATTGTTTCTACAGGGTCCGTACTGTTCCTTAGGATTCCATACTGGTCCCTGTGGGTCCATACTTGTCCCTATGGCTCCACACGGACCCCTCCCTCTTTTATCCCCCCCCTGTCCCTCCACCCTGGTCCAGTTTCGGTGCCACCTCCCCAGTGTCACCTGTCCCCACCCTGGCTGGTCCCGATGACCCCGTGGGCGGCCCCAGCCCCACCCCAGCATTCCCATCCCACTCCCAGTTCCACTGTCCCCATTCCGGTCCCAAGTTCCTCATTCAGTTCCCAGTGTCCCCATTCCCATGGGTGTCCCCATCCCAGTGACCCCAAAGTCTCCATCTGAGTGTCCCCATCCCTGTCCTTCTGGATGTCCCCAAGCAAATGTCCCCACTGTCCCCATCCCCAAAGTCCCCATCCCAACGTCCCCATCCCTGTCCTTGGAATTGTCCCCATCCCAGTGTCCCCAGGATCCCCATCCCAACACCCCCATCCCTGTCCTTCGTGTTGTCCCCAACCAAATGTCCCCATAGATCCCATCCCCAGTGTCCCCATCCCTGTCCTTCTGGTTGTCCCCAACCAAATGTCCCCAATCTCCCCATCCCCAAAGTCCCCATCCCAAAGTCCCCATCCAAATGTCCCCAATCTCCCCATCCCAACATCCCCATCCCTATCCTTCTTGTCCCCATCCCAATGTCCCCAATCTCTCCATCCCCACTGTCCCCCATCCCAGTGTCCCCCATCTCCCCATCCCCAAAGTCCCCATCCCAACGTCCCCAAAATCCCCATCCCAACATCCCCATCCCTGTCCTTCTGGTTGTCCCCATCCCAATCTCCCCAATCTCCCCATCCCCACTGTCCCCCATCAGATTGTCCCCAGTCTCCCCATCCCAAAGTCCCCATCCCAATGTCCCCAATCTCCCCATCCCAAAGTCCCCATCCAAATGTCCCCAATCTCCCCATCCCAACATCCCCATCCCTATCCTTCTTGTCCCCATCTCAATGTCCCCAATCTCTCCATCCCCACTGTCCCCCATCCCAGTGTCCCTAATCTCCCCATCCCCAAAGTCCCCATCCCAACATCCCCAAAATCCCCATCCCAACATCCCCATCCCTGTCCTTGTAGTTGTCCCCATCCCATTGTCCCCAATCTCCCCATCCCCAATCTCCCCATCCCCAAAGTCCCCATCCCAGTGTCCCCAATTTCCCCATCCCCAAAGTCCCCATCCCAACGTCCCCAAAATCCCAATGTCCCCAAAGTCCCCATCCCTGTCCTTCTGGTTGTCCCCATCCCAACGTCCCCAATCTCCTCATTCCCACTGTCCCCCATCAGATTGTCCCCAGTCTCCCCATCCCCAAAGTCCCCATCCCATTGTCCCCCATCTCCCCATCCCAAAGTCCCCATCCAAATGTCCCAAATCTCCCCATCCCAACGTCCCCATCCCTGTCCTTGTAGTTGTCCCCATCCCATTGTCCCCAATCTCCCCATCCCAAAGTCCCCATCCCATTGTCCCCCATCTCCCCATCCCAAAGTCCCCATCCAAATGTCCCCAATCTCCCCATCCCAACGTCCCCATCCCTGTCCTTGTAGTTGTCCCCATCCCAACATCCCCAATCTCCTCATCCCCACTGTCCCCCATCAGATTGTCCCCAATCTCCCCATCCCCAAAGTCCCCATCCCATTGTCCCCCATCTCCCCATCCCAAAGTCCCCATCCAAATGTCCCCAATCTCCCCATCCCAACATCCCCATCCCTATCCTTCTTGTCCCCATCCCAATGTCCCCAATCTCCCCATCCCAAAGTCCCCATCCCATTGTCCCCCATCTCCCCATCCCAAAGTCCCCATCCAAATGTCCCCAATCTCCCCATCCCAACGTCCCCATCCCTGTCCTTGTAGTTGTCCCCATCCCATTGTCCCCAATTTCCCCATCCCAAAGTCCCCATCCCTGTCCTTGTAGTTGTCCCCATCCCAACGTCCCCAAATCCTCCCATCCTCCAACCGTGGGTGCAGACCAGCCCGACCAGCTCATCCGGTGCTGTGACACCTATGGACACGTGTGGCCATACTGGGGACACGTGTGGCCACAGGGACAAGTTTGGTGACACGTGTGGCCACGTGGGGCCATACTGGGGACACGTGTGGCCACGGGGACGGTGACACGTGTGTCCCCATATCGGGACACGTGTGTCCACGGGGACAGGGAACAAGGATGGTGCCACGCTGCAAGGGCTTTATTGGGATCGTGGGGAGGGTGACAGCACCATCCCCTATTTGTCACATCCCCCACAGCCCGATTCCTGCCCCGATCCACTGCTGGATCCCGATTCGTAGGTCCCGGTCCCGGAGCTGTAAGCGTATCCTGCATTAGGACCGCGGCGGATGGGGATGTGACCCCCAGTCCTGGCTGGATCCCGAAGCCCTGGCACGAAGGGGATCCCAGGGTTCTTGTATACGGGGCGCAGGGATCCGCTTCCATAGGATCCCGATCCCCCATAGGATCCTGATCCGCTTCCATAGGATCCCAATCCCCCATAGGATCCTGATCCGCCTCCGGAAGATCCTGATCCCCCATAGGATCCTGATCCGCCTCCGTAGGATCCCAATCCCCCATAGGATCCCGATCCACCTCCAGAAGATCCCGATCCCCCATAGGATCCTGAGTCTTCTCCATAGGATCCCGAGTAACCCCCATAGGATCCTGAATCATCCCCATAGGATGAGGGGAGCCCGTAGGATCCTGAGCTGCCTCCATAGGAGCTTGATCCCCCATAGGACCCCGATCCGCTGCCTCCTTGGGATCCAGGTCTGCCTGATCCCGATCCTCCTTGGGATCCAGGTCTTCCTGATCCTGATCCTATTCCCCCTTGGGATCCAGGTCTCCCCGATCCCGATCCTCCTTGGGATCCAGGTCTCCCCGATCCCGATCCTCCTTGGGATCCAGGTCTTCCTGATCCTGATCCTCCTTGGGATCCAGGTCTGCCCGATCCCAATCCTCCTTGGGATCCAGGTCTGCCTGATCCTGATCCTGATCCTCCTTGGGATCCAGGTCTGCCTGATCCCGATCCTATTCCCCCTTGGGATCCAGGTCTTCCTGATCCTGATCCTCCTTGGGATCCAGGTCTGCCTGATCCCGATCCTCCTTGGGATCCAGGTCTTCCTGATCCTGATCCTATTCCCCCTTGGGATCCAGGTCTGCCTGATCCCGATCCTCCTTGGGATCCAGGTCTTCCTGATCCACTTCCCCCTTGGGATCCAGGTCTGCCTGATCCCGATCCCGATCCACTTCCCCCTTGGGATCCAGGTCTCCCCGATCCCGATCCCCCTTGGGATCCAGGTCTTCCCAATCCATAGGGCAGAAGTCCATAGGATCCTGGTGGCCCACCAGATTCCGGTGAGACAAAAGATCCTGATCCGTCCCCTTGGGATCCCGGTCGGCTTCCATAGGATCCTGGTTTACCTCCACTGGATTCCGGTGACACGTAGGACCCAGATCCACTTCCTCGTCCCGGGGATGGCCCCGATACACCCCCATAGGATCCTGATCCGCCCCCATAGGATCCTGAACTGCTCCCATAGGATCCGGAGTCACCGTAGGATCCCGATCCACCGCCATGGGATCCCGATCCACCTTGGGATCCTGGTCTGCCCCCATAGGATCCCGATCCACCTTGGGATCCCGGTCTGCCCCCATAGGATCCTGAGCTGCTCCCATAGGATCCGGAGTCACCGTAGGATCCCGATCCACCGCCATGGGATCCTGATCCACCTTGGGATCCCGGTCTGCCTCCATAGGATCCCAATCCACCTTGGGATCCTGGTCTGCCCCCATAGGATCCTGAGCTGCTCCCATAGGATCCGGAGTCACCGTAGGATCCCGATCCACCTTGGGATCCCGGTCTGCCCCCATAGGATCCCGAACTGCTCCCAAAGGATCCCGATCCACCGCCATGGGATCCCGATCCACCTTGGGATCCCGGTCTGCCCCCATAGGATCCCAAACTGCTCCCATAGGATCCCGATCCACCGCCATGGGATCCCAATCCGCCATAGGATCCCGGTCCGCTGTAGGATCCCGAGCTGCTCCCATAGGATCCTGGTCCACTGTAGGATCCCACTCCCCCTCCGGAGGACCCCGCTGTGTCCCTCCCAGTTTGGGGGCTGAGGAATCCAGTGGGTTCCTTGCAGGGATCCACCCCGGCCATCAGCGGGCTCAGATGGGATCCCGAGTCACAGTCGGAGGCAGCGCCTGGAGAAGTGGAAGGGAGCCTTCCCAGTTCATCCCAGTCCATCCCAGTTTGTTCCAGTCCATCCCAGTTCATCCCAGTCCATCCCAGTTTGCTCCAGACCATCCCAGTTTGTTCTAGTCCATCCCAGTGCATCCTAGTTTATCCCATCTCACCCCAGTCCATCCCAGTCCATCCCAGTCCATCCCAGTCCATCCCATCTCACCCCAGTCCATTCCAGTCCATCCCAGTTTATCCCAGTACATCTCAGTCCATCCCATCTCACCCCAGTCCATCCCAGTCCATCCCAGTCCATCCCAGTCCATCCCATCTCACCCCAGTCCATTCCAGTCCATCCCAGTTTATCCCAGTACATCTCAGTCCATCCCAGATCACCCCAGTTTATCCCAGTCCATCCCAGTCCATCCCAGATCACCCCAGTCCATCCCAGTCCATCCCAGTTCACCCCAGCCCATCCCAGTCTATCCCAGTCCATCCCATCTCACCCCAGTCTATCCCAGTTTGTCCCAATCCACCCCACTCCATCCCAGTTCCTCCCAGTTCTCCCCCACTCCATCCCAGTCCCTTCCAACTCTCCTCCAGCCCATCCCAGTCCCTCCCAATCCCCTCCCACTCCATCCCAGTCCCTCCTATTTCCCACCCCAGTCCCTCCCAGTCCCCCCCCAGTCCCTCCCAGTCCCTCACAACCCTCCTCCAGCCCATCCCAGTCCCTCCCAGTCCCTCACAATCCTCTCCCACTCCATCCCAGTCCCTCCCATTTCCCACCCCAGTCCCTCCCAGTGCTCCCAGTCCCTCCCAGTCCCTCACAATCCTCTCCCACTCCATCCCAGTCCCTCCCATTTCCCACCCCAGTCCCTCCCAGTGCTCCCAGTCCCCCCCCAGTCCCTCCCAATCCTCTCCCACTCCCTCCCAGTCCCCCACCAGTCCCTCCCAGTCCCTCCCAGTCCCCCCCAGTCCCTCCCAATCCTCTCCCACTCCATTCCAGTCCCTCCCAATCCACCCCACTCCATCCCAGTCCCCCACCAGTCCCTCCCAGTCCCTCCCAATCCTCTCCCACTCCATCCCAGTCCCTCCCAGTCCTTCCCAGTCCCTCCCAATCCTCTCCCACTCCATCCCAGTCCCTCCCAGTCCCCCCCATTCCCTCCCAATCCTCTCTCACTCCATCCCAGTCCCTCCCATTTCCCACCCCAGTCCCTCCCAGTGCTCCCAGTCCCCCCCCAGTCCCTCCCAATCCTCTCCCACTCCATCCCAGTCCCTCCCAGTGCCCCCCAGTCCCTCCCAGTCCCTCACAACCCTCCTCCAGCCCATCCCAGTCCCTCCCAGTCCCTCCCAATCCTCTCCCACTCCATCCCAGTCCCTCCCAGTGCTCCCCAGTCCCTCCCAGTCCCTCACAACCCTCCTCCAGCCCATCCCAGTCCCTCCCAATCCTCTCCCACTCCATCCCAGTCCCTCCCAGTCCCCCCCATTCCCTCCCAATCCTCTCTCACTCCATCCCAGTTCCTCCCATTTCCCACCCCAATCCCTCCCAGTGCTCCCAGTCCCCCCCAGTCCCTCCCAATCCTCTCCCACTCCATCCCAGTCCCCCACCAGTCCCTCCCAGTCCCTCCCAATCCTCTCCCACTCCATCCCAGTCCCTCCCAGTTCCCCCCAGTCTCTCCCAATCCTCTCCCACTCCCTCCCAGTCCACCACCAGTCCCTCCCAGTCCCTCCCAATCCTCTCCCACTCCATCCCAGTCCCTCCCAATCCTTCCCAGTCCCTCCCAATCCTCTCCCACTCCATCCCAGTCCCTCCCAGTCCCCCCCATTCCCTCCCAATCCTCTCTCACTCCATCCCAGTCCCTCCCATTTCCCACCCCAATCCCTCCCAGTGCTCCCAGTCCCCCCCAGTCCCTCCCAATCCTCTCCCACTCCATCCCAGTCCCCCCCAGTCCCTCCCAATCCTCTCCCACTCCATTCCAGTCCCTCCCAACCCTCTCCCACTCCATCCCAGTCCCTCCCAGTTCACCCCCCCAGTCCCTCCCAGTGCCCCCCAGTTCCCCACCTGCCGTCTTCCCACACAGCAGCAGCAATAAGACCCCCAGGGCCGATGGCAGCCGAGGAGCAGCCATGGCTGGGGACATCGGGGACATCGGGGACGCAACGGGGACAGAAGGGACCGACCTTAAATAAGGACCAGGGGATGGGTGGGGCGGCCCGGTGCCATCACTGGGGGAGGGGACATTTGGG